>NC_133468.1:35955000-36649375 GCF_048565385.1 Saimiri boliviensis | reverse complement strand
CATGTTCTGCACATGTATTCCAGAACTTAAAAAATTTATGAATGTAACCAGAAACCACCTGCTCTCTCAAAACAACTGAAATAAAATAATAAAATAAATCTTTTATAATAAATCAACAAATGTAGTAAGCACATGTGTACCACCAAACTGGTATCCACAGTGTTGGACATAGATGCTGGGTGCCACAAAGAAAAATCAGCACTGAGACAAAGGATCTTTCAGCAATGCAGTTTTTACTTCCTGGGGTGCAGGAAGGGCACCCTCGCCAGCATCTTGCTAGGGGAATACAGTGAACAAAGGGAAACACACAAATTTATCCCTCATGCATTTGGGGTCATCCCTACTGCTGTGTCTGATCTCTGTTGGCTGGAGCCAGACCTCACAATCTAAACTAAAACCTGATTGGCTGACAACTGAAAACTTTTCTAAACGAGTGAAAGCAATGGAGAGTTGGGACATGCCTGTGAGCACGTCCAGCACAGATAATTGGTTAAAGTACAAGGGCATAGAATGTACCACATGCCTGTAAGCATGGCATGTCTCACAGCTACATAGGATGGGGCTTAACAAAGTTATAAGCACACTTAAAGATGAAAGGAAACTTTAAAAAGGAATTTTTTTGCTTCCCATACACAGAGAACTGGAGACTTGCTGGATGTGGAAAACCCACACATGTTTGGTGTCAGAAGTGTGGAGTGGAGGTTCAGCACGGACTCACTGTGACAACTTGCAGCAAGGTATTTAACTCTTCTGTGCCTCAGTTGCCTCATCTGTAAGGTGGGGCAAGACTGTGTCTCACAGGGCTGTGATGGGGTTTACACAAATTCATACCTGTGAAGCCCTTAGATATTGATAGTACTGTAAGGAGGCAGGGAGGGTCTCCGGGGACTTCAGCCGACCTGAGCAATCAGCCTGTTTCACAGCCTCCTGCACTCCTAAACTCTGTGTAGAATGCAGTGACCTGGTTGGTTAAAACCAGCTCTTGGGCCCAGCGCGGAGGCTCATGGCTGTAATCCCTTTGGGAGGCTGAAGTGGGCGGATCCCTTGAGGTCAGGAGTTTGAGACCAGCCTGGCCAACATGGCGAGACCTCATTTCTACTAAAAATACAAAAATTAGCCGGGTGTGGTGGCGCACGCATGTAATTCCAGTTACTTGGGAGGCTGAGGCAGGAGGAATACTTGAACTCAAGAGATGGAAGTTGCAGTGAGCCGCTGCACTTCAGCTTGGGCAATACAGTGAGACCCTATCTCAGAAACACAAACAGCAGCAACCAGACCAAAACAGCTCCTGACAGACCCCAGCAACTTAGAGATACACCTGAGTAAACGTTCCCTGTGACCGTGCTGAAGTCTTCATCCTGGGAGGTGTTAGAGCTCGGCTGTCATCACATGTGACCTACGTCCTGGCATGACGGATTTCGCACCTGCACCATCGGGACCCCTCCTTTGCTTGTGATGGCGCACCCTCCGCCCCCCATCACCCATAAAACTCTCCTGTCACTTTCCCTTGGGAGACACTACTTCAGAGAACACTCACAGTGTCCTCCTTTCTTGTGACAAATGATAAAACTCCTCTTGATCAAACCTGTGTTTTCCTGGAGAGCTGTTTATTACTGGCCAGGCAAACAAACCCTGTTTTTTTTTTTGTTTATTTGGTTTTTTGTTTTGTTTTGTTTTTGAGATAGAATCTCATTCTATCACCCTGGCTGGAGTACAGTGGCGTGATCTTAGCTCACTGCAACCTCCACCTCCTGGGTTCAAGCGATTCTCCTGCCTCAGCCTCCCGAGTAGCTGGGACTACAGGTGCACGCTACCACACCCAACTAATTTTCTGTATTTCTAGTAGAGATGGAGTTTCACCATGTTAGCCAGGCTGGTCTTGATCTCTTGACCTTTTGACCCACCCACCTCGGCCTCCCAAAGTGTTGGGATTACAGGCGTGAGCCCACAAACCCTGTTTTTTAAGGGGTACAGTGCGTGACATGTGGCACTTAACCATGTTAGCCTCCATGCTTAGATTCCAGGCTTCCTTTTTAGAGCTAGAGCTTTAGCTCTGAGCCTTAGAAATACTGGCTGACTCCCTGTAAAGTCACAAAAACTTACACTTCAAAGCAAGAAAGGAGCTGAAATTATAGTCGCTATACCACATGACAGGGCGTAGAGAGGCTTTACCTATGCCATCTCATTTCCTTCTCACATCGAAGAGGTAAGTCCTACTGTAGCTATCTCTGATGAACAGCTCAGTCTTCAAGAAATAAACCAAACCCTCCAGACCTCATTTTACTGAATGAGAAGCACAGAATGTCAAGGGTCTATCCAAGGTCACAGGCACTACTAACCCATGTATTTAATTTTGCCCTCCAGACCAATTTCCCAGGCCACCCTTTGGAAAATGGATCTATTGAAAGAGAGTGGGGAGCAGGGAGGCCAGTTGGAAGAACGTTGGGGAATGTCCTCAGCTTCAGCATTAAAGGACAGCCCAGCCGGGTGTGGTGGCTCATGCTTGTAATCCCAGCACTTTGGGAGGCCAAGGCAGGTGGATGGCTTGAGGTCAGGAGTTTAAGACCAGCCTGGCCAACATAACAAAACCCTGTTTCTACTACAAACACAGAAAAATTAGCCAGGCGTGGTGGCGCTCGCCTGTAATCCCAGCTACTCGGGAGGCTGAGGCAGGAGAATCCTTTCAACCCAGAGGTGGAGGTTGCAGTGAGCCGAGATCATGCCGCTGTACTCCAGCCTAGGAGACAAAGTGAGACTCCATCTTTAAAAAAAAAATAAAAAAGGACATCCCTTTTGCAGATTTCTACTATCCAAGATGAATGTCCTGTCTTCCCCACAGGACTCTGGCAAAGCCTCCAGACTAAGTGAAAATCAGATGTTTGTGTGCACAGTTCTCTGTGTATGTGTGTGTGTGAGTGAGTGAGTGAGTGAGAGAGAGGTGAACTATTAAAGAAGTGCTTCAGCTAAATAAAGGATCTCATTATATGTGCTATTTTTATTCCTCAAATGTCTGCCTTCTTCTCCCCTCTTGAGGTTCCTACTGAAATCTGACAATCAGGGTTGAACTTCACTGTCAGCTTCCATTAAGCAAATCAAGCAGGAAAAAAAGAGCGTGAGTCTTGTTTTGGCAGGAAGCTGATTCAGCAGCGATAATCGGCTTGTGCTGGAGGGGGCCAGATACCAAAGGGTTTAATGAGTCGGCCTAGGTGCTGTCTCTGGCCACAGTGCTCCCGTCCCCTTCCCTCCATCCTCTAGCCTCAGAGACATGTCTCTCCCTCCATCCCTAGCCTCTGAGATGAATGCCTTTCCCTGCATCCCCTGCTTCTGATTCATGGAAATGCCTTGGGAATGACAAGTACCCGAGGCCGTGCCCAGCAGGCACCAGTTTGACCCTGTCAAGGGCATTTCCTCTGACGCGGATGGAAGCACAGCCACTGGCTGTCTCCCTCCCTCCATCTCTCGGCTCTCGCAATAGGAGCAAGACTTGACACCCTCCTGGGAAAACAAGACTGCAGCGGAGTCAAAGCCACAGTGATTTCTTTGCTGGAGAACCAGTGAGAACTCCTTTCTCTTCCCTGATCTGGTCGCCATCTGACTTCCTTCATTAGGCATTCATTCATTCATTCATTCATTCATTCAAAAACAGTATCATGGCTTGGCATGGTAGCTCACACCTGGAATCTCAGTACTTTGGAAGGCTGGAGTGGGAGGATCACTTGAGGTCAGTAGTTCAAGACCAGTCTGGGCAGCATAGTGAGACCCCATCTCTATGAAAAATAAAATAAATTAGCTGGGCATAGCATTGTGTGCCTGTAGTCCCAGCTACTTGAGAGGCTGAAGTGCGAGGATTGCTTGAGCCCAGGAGATTGAGGCTGCTGTGAGCTATGATCACATCACTGCACTCTAGCCTGGGCAACAAAGCAAGTCTCTCTCTCTAAAAAATAAAAATAATAAAGAAGAGGAAGAGGAAGACGAAGGAGAACTAGAGGGAGAAGGAGGAAGAGGAGAGGGAGGAGAAGAAGAAGGAAAAGGAGGAGGAGGAGGAGGAGGAAGCCGGAGGTGGAGGAAGAGAAGAAAAGAGTCACTGTGTCCTCACGGTGTGAAGCGTTCTGGCCAGATTGTGGGCAAGATTCTGAAACAGGGTCTCTTCTCTTGATAAGTGTAGGATCTAGGAGATGCTGAATGTAAAAAGGAGAAAGAGACCTAACACAGGCACTTCCGGTCTGGGAAGATAAGACCAAAGTCAGCCAAAGTACAAGACGGAAGACCGCGTTGCAATCAGGTTAAGAGCTCTGGGAGCTTGAGGAGTTTGGAGGAAGATGACCCAGTTCCGAAAAAAATAAAATCACACTTTGAGAAGTGTCCTTGGAACTGGATTTTAAAGGTTGAGTAAGACATGATCAGGTAAAGAGAGGAAACTTCTGATCCCTCAGCCCCTCCTGTGACTTCCACCTTTAGGTATCTCAGAGCAGCTTACGCTCCTGAGTTTCAGGAGGTCACTGAAGTTCTCCAGCTATCACTGGTCCCACCGACCTCTTCCCACCTCCTAGCCTGAGCCACTGCTGCCTCTTCAACTGCTCCAGGGTCACCGCTGGACGCTTCCACTGTGCCGTTTCCGCCCTTCCTGTCCCTGCCGATGCATGGTCTCATGGGACCTGCCTGTAAGGTCTTTCAGGCTGACTGATGGCACCATGGATGCCTGGTAACCTTTGTGACCTGCACAGACATTCCGGATGAGTTCCTGGAACTAGAAAGTCTGGAGTAACTGGAAGACCACGAACAGCGGAAGAACGATCAACCCCTGCGGCGCCTAATTTTAACTCGAGACGGTCTCCTATTGTTCCTTATTTCAGGGAACCTGGATGGTGTCTGCTAAAGGATTTGGACGCTAAATTAACATAGTAACGAATCATGCAGAGAAAAGAGCATAGTCTTGAATAGAATTCTAACTAGGCGACCAGTTGGCTTCTAGCCTCAATTTCCCTGTCTGTGAAATAGGGACGAGAACCATCCTATAGTGTGCTCAGGAGGACAGGAGAAGCTCATGAGAAGTGTTTTGTTGTTGATGTGTGTGTGTGTGTGTGTGTGTGTGTGTGTGTGTGTGTGTGTGTCTTTTTGAGACAAGAGTCTCACTCTGTTGCCTAGGCTGGAGTGCAGTAGTGTGATTTTGGCTCACTGCAACTTCTGCCTCCCGGGTTCAAGCGATTGTCCTGCCTCAACCTCTCAAGTAGCTGAGATTACAGGCACCTGCCACCAAGCCCAGCTAATTTTTGTGTTTTTGGTAGAGACGGGGTTTCACCATGTTGGCCAGGCTGGTCTTGAACTCCTGACCTCAAGTGAGCCACCTGTCTTGGCCTCCCAACGTGCTTGGATTACAGGCATGAACCACTGCACTCGGCCATCATGTTAAGTTTTACGGAAAAAATAATACGTGAACTTGCCTGACACAGAGCAGATGAGTGACTGACAGACACCAGGCTTCAGCGGAGGATCTGAGCTCTCAGTAACCCAGTCATGTAGGGGAGGGAAAGAACAAAACCCCCCAATAAATCCCTGCCTGTATTCTGTGAATAACCGCAGAACTTCAGGCACTAATCAGACAAGCCAGGCTCTGGTCTTTCATCTCAAATAAAAGTCTCCGACACAGGGCTATCAGTATCACGTGACGCTCCTCAGAAGTAAATTCGGCATTTGTGGGTAAATAGAAGAGATCACAATGAGTGTCGCTGGGAGAAGCAGGACCCGCAGCACAGACAACACAGATTAGGTGGTGGAAGTGGGTCACTTGTCTGCACCAGCTGCCTTGGCAGCCTGAGCGTGTGTAGAAAAGGATACTTCCATTTTCTTTCCCTGCACGAACCCAGATTTTTGGCTGCCCTGGGCATGTATGCAGAGGGAGACAGAGGGGTGGGACCGGCCGCAGCACAGCAGCGTGCCAGCAAGAACTGGGGACATTTTTACCCTGCCATCCCACCTGTCACCCGCTCTGGCTACACAAAATGAGTGTGAATTACGGGGGCCGCTGAGCCTTTGATTTCCCTCAGCTGCTATCCCAGCAGCCGCTTTCCTGGAAATTAAGTGCATGTTTCATCTGCTTGCAGCAGGAATAAGAGTTACACGTTTGCCTGTCACTCTGCCACCAGCCGTTCATTTTGGCTTCCCCACCCTCCTGGGTTCCAGGGTAGCCCTTTCAAAGGGCTACCACACATCCCTATTCTGGAGGAATCCGGACCTCGTCGTCTTCTTCTTCTTTTTCTTCTTTTTTTTTTCTTTTTAATTGAGACAGAGTTTCGCTCTTGTTGCCCAGGCTGCAGTGCAGTGGTGCGGTCTCCGCTCACCGCAGCCTCCGCCTCCCAGGTTCAAGCGATTCTCCTGCCTCAGCCTCCCGAGTAGCTGGGATTACAGGCGTCCACCACCACACCCAGCTGCTCTTTTGTATTTTTAGTGGAGATGGGGTTTCATCATCTAGGTCAGGCTGGTCTCAAACTCCTAACCTCAGGTGATCCACCGGCCTCCGCCTCCTGCAGTGCTGGGATTACAGGCGTGAGCCACTGTGCAGGGCCGGAAGTCTTCTAATTAGAAACACTACTTCTGCTTCCAAGAGATAAGTGGAAGAAAGCAGTTAGAGAAATGTTGCTTATCCATACTGTTTAAGTGAGTCACTATTTTTCCTCTTTTTGAGACTGAGTCTGGCTCTGTCGCCTAGGCTTTAGTACAGTGTCGTAATTTCAGCTCACTGCACCCTCCGTCTCCTGGGTTTGAGCAATTATCCTGCCTCTGCCTCCAAAGTAGCTGGGATTACAGGTGGCTAATTTTTGTAGTTTTAGTAGAGACGGGCTTTCACCAAGTTGACCAGGCTGGTCTTGAACTCCTGACCCTGTGATCCACCCGCCTCAGCCTCCCAAAGTGCTGGGATTACAGATGTGAGCCACCGCAGCTGGCCTCTACTTTTCAAATTGTTCCTTACCCTTTAAGGTGCTCTTTAAATGTTGGCTCCGATGTGAAGCTTCCCTGGAGTTATTCAGACATTTCTTTAAATATCTCATGGCATCACGCACAAACTCTCGACACAGCACCTGTCACCTTGCAAGGTAATTTGAAGATTTTGGGGTAAATCTTCTCCATTAAACTGAAATTTTCTTTTTTAAAAAATTTTTTAAATGTTTTTTTAGACGGTGTGCCATGCCACCTCCTCTCTGGACTATGAGTAATAAACGTCTTTCAAGGCAGATGCCTCCACATTTGTTATCTTGCTCCACCTGATTAAAACAAATCTCAAGTACAGTTCAAAACAGTTGGCACAGAGAACAGGGTGGTTGAGTTGACAGCCTGTGAGAACGTGCCTCTACACTGCCCTAGGGTTACTAATTAAATACATTAAATGACGTGCCGCTTAGAGAGGGCACAGCAGTCTACCGACCTACCTGTGCTTCAGCCATCCCTGCCTGAGGGTGCGTCTGCTGACTTTGACCTTGGTTTCCCACCCTAAACGATTGCAGGACTCAAAGGGAGATATTCCAGGATTTTGCCAAAGCTTAGGGTAGCTGTAGTTTGGGCAAACATTCTGAACTGGTATGTACAATGTGTACAGCGCCCAGGCAAAGGATCTTGGAGGCGCCTGGGGGAATTGGCTTGCTTGCAAGGCTTCTCCTGAGGGGATGGAGGGACAGGTTTTCTCAGGGTGCCAGGGCTGGATCTGATCAACTGGCCCAGCAGCCCTGGGAAGGTAAGGGCCACTCACACACAATTGCTGTGGGATAGGCGTTGCGTCTGCTCCCTTCCAGAATTTTAGACTCAGCAGCTTTTCCTTTCTGCATTCTTTAATGAGGTTGTTTAATACATTTGCAATTCAGTTAGATTTTTTTTTTCATGATATTCTGTATTCCATCCTGGGATCCCCTGACCTTCTAAATGATTGTTTCTATTTGCATGCATTAAGGTTCACTGTCTGTTGTAGAATTCTATGGGTTTTAATAAATGTATAATGTCAAGGATCCACTATTATACTATCAAACAGAATAGTTTCTGCCCAAAAATATATCTCATGCATCTTACTTACTCAGCTCTCCTTCCTCCCCTGAGTCTCTGGCAACCAGTGATCTGTTTACAATCTCTATAGTTTTGCCTTTTCCAGAACATCACATAAATGGACAAAATACAGTATCTCTAGTTTTTTCACGGCTGGCTTCTTTCACTTAGCAATGTGCGTTTCAGAACCATACATGTCTTCTTGTGGCTTGATAACATACTCCCTTTTATTGCTGAATAATTTTGTTTGTTTGTTTGTTTTAGAGGGAGTTCGCTCTTGTTGCCTGTGCTGGAGTGCAGTGGCGCAATCTTGGCTCACTGCAACCTCCACCTCCCAGATTCAAGCAAATCTCCTGCCTCAGCCTCTCGAGTAGCTGAGATTACAGGCATCCACCACAACGCCCATCAAATTTTTGTATTTTTAGTAGAGATGGGGTTTTGCCGTGTTGGCCAGGCTGGTCTTGAACTCCTGACCTCAGGTGATCCACCCATCTCATCCTCCCAAAGTGCTTGGATTACAGGCGTGAGCCACCACACCTGGTCTGAATAATGTTCTTATGGCATAGTATAGCACAATTTTGTTTATTCATTCACTTATGGAAGGACATCTTAGTTGTATCTACTTTTTGGCAATCATGAATTAAGCTCCCATAAACACACGCAGGGTTTTTTTTTTTGAGATGGAGTCTGACTCTGTCGCCCAGGCTGGAGTGCAGTCGTGCGATCTTGGCTCACTGCAACCTTCACCTCCCAGGTTCAAGCGATTCACCTGCCACAGCCTTCAAAGTAGTCAGGACTACAGGTGTGTGACACCACACCCAGCTAATTTTTTTTGTATTTTTAGTAGAGATGGGGTTTTACCATGTTAGCCAGGATGATCTCAGTCTCCTGACTTGGTGATCCGCCTGCCTCGGCCTCACAAAGCGCTGGGACTACAGGTGTGAGCCACCGCGCCCAGCCCATGTGCAGGTTTTTACATCACGGTATTTTCAAATTAGTTGGATATCATATTTAATTTTAACCAGTTAAACATGTAGCGGGGGTAAATATTTAAACACTATACAAGGAGCCTGAATGACCTATGGTTCTGAATATGTGAAGAGAATTCCAATTCACCTTTATCCTGCATTCTCCCAAGAGTAGAAAAATGCATCTTATAGTTGTGCCAGAAAGGAGAAATAAGTTATTTGGAGGAGTTTGGTCCTGAGTGTCCAAGGGAGCACAATAGAATACTTGGTTATTCATTTATTTTTATTAAGTTTTTTTTAAAGGAATGGGGGCCGGGTGTGGTGGGCTCACACCTGTGATCCCAGCACTTTAGGAGGCCCAGGCAGGTGGATCGTTTGAGGTCAGGAGTTCAAGACCAGCCTAGCCAACATGGCAAAATCCTGTTGCTACTGAAAATACAAAAATTAGCTGGGTGTGGTGATGGGCACGTGTAATTCCAACTACTTAGGAGACTGAGGCAGGAGAATCACTTGAGCCCGGGAGGCAGAGGTTGCAGTCAGCCAAGATCATGCCATTGCATTCCATCCTTGGCGAAAAGGCGAAACGCTGTCAAAAGAAAAAAAAAAAGGAAGGAAGGAAGGGAGGGAGGGAGGGAGGGAGGGAGGCAGGGAGGGAGGGAGGGAGGCAGGCAGGGAGGGAGGGAGGGAGGCAGGCAGGGAGGGAGGGAGGGAGGGAGGGAGGGAGGGAGGACTTTCTATCTTGCCCAGGCTGCTCTTGACCTCCTGGGCTCAGGCAATCCTCCTGCCTCAACCTCCTGAGTAGCTGGGATTACAGGTATGAGCCACCATGCCTGAAACTAACCCCTGGTTATTTTAAAAGAAGCATTTGCTAAGCATTTTTTAGATAAGACTTTAAAATAAGATTTGTTTTATAAACTGAAATCTAGCGTTAAAAAATTAAATAGTTTCTATATATACAAACTGGTTTAGAAGTTGGCAGCTGACGCGATTCATGGTTGAGTAATCTGTCTCCTCTCCCACACCTCGTCTCCTTGCAGCCAGGCTGGTCTCTTCCTGCTTTCTGAATGTCCTGAGCTCATTCCACCAACCGTTCGTCAACATGCTGTACCCAACTTCAGGGCCTTCTCTGTCTCTACTGATCTAAATGTGACTAAACTCTTCAAGATTTGGTTTCATTCCATCTTCATTCATGAAATCATCTTAAGACTGTTTTATTTTCAATGTGTCCTTCACTTTCATTAAATACTATAGAGCTTAGTCCTTATATTAAATAATTGACAGATTAAATAAAAACGTATTAAGAATTTACCAGCCAGGTACAGTGGCTCATGCCTGTCATTCCGGCACTTTGGGAGGCCGAGGCGGGTGGGTCACAAGGTCAGGAGTTCGAGACAAGGCTGGGCCACATGGCAAAACTCCATCTCTACTAAAAATGCAAAAGTTAGCCCGGTGTCGTGCTCGTCTGTAGTCCCAGCGACTCAGGAGGCTGAGGCAGGAGAACTGCTTGAACCCAGGAGGTGAAGGTTGCAGTGAGCCAAGATTGTACCATTGCACCCCAGCCTGGGCAACGAGAGCAAGACTTCATCTGAAGAAAAAAAAAAAAAAAAAAAAAAAGAATTTACCACATTCTGGACCTTCTGCTTGGTTTTGGGAGGGCCATAAAATATTTTCATAAATGGCTCGTAATCATTTTTGGATTTCAGGCTTCCTTTGCAATGAAGCTCTAAGATTTCCATGAGGAGGAATATCTTTACTCTTTCATCTCTAAAACCAGCCATGTGGGGACCTCTGCATGATTATAATGGCTGCCATTTACTTGGTGACCACCAAATGTTGAATTGCGTCCTGAGTGCTTTACATACGTTCAGATGCGCCTAACGTGCTTCTAGATTACATGTTCCCATTCTTGCAGGCTAAGACTCCAACGCAGAGAAAGTTAAGCAGCTTGTCCAAAATTGCGTAGCAACTATGTTGTATAACCAAGATTTGAGCCCAGGCAGCTTGACACGGAGCAGACAGTGGCTACTGTTTCCATCCCAGCTACATATAAACACTATGCACTACTGTCTTTATAGCAAAAAAAGCACAAAGAATACCTGATAATTTTTTAAATTAGTAATTCTTCAGAGGAATTAACCATGTGCAAATTTCATTGTGACTGGTATACAAATTAGCCTGCGAGTCTGGGCACGGTAGCTCAGACCTGTAATCCCAGCACTTTGGGAGGCTGAGGCAGGTGAATCACCTGAGGTCAGGAATTCGAGACCAGCATGAACAACATGGAGAAACCCCATCTCTACTAAAAATACAAAATTAGCTGAGTGTGGTGGTGCAGGCCTGTAATCCCAGCTACTCAGGAAGCCAATGCAGGAGAATCTCTTGAACCCGGGAGGCAGAGGTTGCATTGAGCCGAGATCCTGCCGTTGCACTCCAACCTGGGCGACGAGGGAAACTCCGTCTCAAGGGAAAAAAAAAAGCCTGCTCATTGTATTCCGATGGCATCCCAGCAATACATCCTGTCCTGTACTTTTCTCTTGTTTTGTTTTGTTTTGAGACAGAGTCTCACTCTGTTGCCCAGGCTGGAGTGCAGGGGCGTGATCTCGGCTCACTGCAACCTCTGTCTCCCAGGTTCAAGCAATTCTTCTGCCTCAGCCTCCCCGGTAGGTGGTATTACAGAGTGTACCATCATGCCCGACTAGTTTTTGGTTTTAGTAGAGACAGGGTTTTACTATTTTAGCCAGGAGTTCAAGACCGCGTGAACTCCTGGCCTCAAGCGATCCACCCACCTTGGCCTCCCAGAGTGCTGGGATTAGAGGCATGAGCCACCAGCCATGCCCGGTTGTGTCTAGCATCTTTGATGTACGCCTGACTAATCATCTCACAGTAGCTCCTGTGTCCTGCTTTACATTTTCCCTGGAAGTCCATTTTCTGCTGCTTGGTGGTTATTCTGAAGCCTTTCTTACGACGTTTCCCAGGGTCTACTCCGTGCACATGACGCTTGAGTGGGTGGAGACAGGCATTTATTTATTGATTCAAACATGCCCAATGTATTTAAGTTGTACTGATTGCGCTATGGCCTCTGGGAATGTGTATGATTCTCAGAGGCAATGTTTAAACTAAATCAAACTGAAAAATTTATCTTTGAGTAACAACTTACAGATCTAGTAACGAAGCAAGGCTACACCGAACAGCGATGTTGTAAATCCATTATCCTGAATATTCTCTGTCCTGACACAATTTTCCCTAAAGCTTCTGAAATGTTAAATTTCTTGCCAGACAAGCGCACATGAATTCCAACAACTGGCTTCATGAATTTTGCACAGACGTTCCCTGAGTCGTATCGCAGGATGGAAACACCCTGTGAGGAAGAGGCTAAGAACGGAGTAATCCTCTGCAATCAGATCGTAGGAACACAACGTCTTTGGGATGTCGTGAGATTCAGCCTGATGTAGGATGACCACATTTCGGGGAGTGGGGTAGAAGAATTTAGTTTGAGTGCACTAACAGGAAATTCGGTGGAATTATCAGTGTCTTCCCCTCTAGGAGTGCCCACCTGTGGTGCAGAAATATTTTTCAGGGTTTATTTAGAAAATAATCAATACTAGCTAAATATGGCCGGGTGTGGTGGCTCTATCCTGTAATCCCAGCACTTTGGGAGACCCAGGCGGCTGATCACCTGAGGTCGGGAGTTGGAGACTAGCCTGGCCAACATGGTGAAACCCCGTCTACCAAAAATACTAAAATTTGCTGGGTGCGGTGGTAGGCGCCTGTAATCCCAGCTACTCGGGAGGCTGAGGCAGGATAATCACTTGAACCCGGGAGGTGGAGGCTGCAGTGAGCCAAGACCGAGTCACTGCGCTCCAGCCTGGACAAGAACAGAACTCCATCTGAATAATTAAGAACAATAATAGCTAGATATAACAGAAGCAGTGTCCAGTTCTGGTGCCACGAAGATGTGCTGGAAGGAACTAAGGGGGATTGTTAGGAATTCTACCCAGCGTACTGGAGTTTAGAGCTGCGCTTCCATTTCCGCAGGTGAAAGAAGAAACCAGGAATCAGGGCCAAAGACATCACGGTGGGGATTCAGAATGGAAGTTACCGCCTTACCTATCCTCAGCCAGCACTGATGGGACGTAGGGAGGGCTGTTCCACTGTCAGAAGGTAGGCTAGTTAAGGCAGCTTGACAGCTTCCTCATTCGTTGTTCCAGAACTGAGCCTGCAGGTGGAAAAGAGGAAAAGGAACCGGCATTTAAAAGCAACCAGAACTGGCCGGGCGCGGTGGCTCACGCCTGTAATCCCAGCACTTTGGGAGGCCGAGGCGGGTGGATCACGAAGTCGTGAGATCGAGACCATCCTGGTCAACATGGTGAAACACCGTCTCTACTAAAAATCCAAAAAATGAGCTGGGCATGGTGGCGCGTGCCCGTAATCCCAGCTACTCAGGAGGCTGAGGCAGGAAAATTGCCTGAACCCAGGAGGCGGAGGTTGCGGTGAGCCGAGATCGTGCCATTGCACTCCAGCCTGGGTCACAAGAGCGAAACTCCGTCTCAAAAAAAAAAAAAAAGGCAATCAGAACTGGCCACAGTAAGCCACTCTTTCAGGGTCAGGTGGATTCAGCCTCATGCTCTCAAGGAAAGTGGACTGAGGTGGGCAGATTGCTTGAGGCCTGGGGCAACGTGCAGAGATCCTGTCCCTGCATAAAATTAAAAATAGAAAAGGTTGCCAGGCATAGTGGTTCACACCTGTAACTCCAGTATTTTGGGAGGCCAAGGCAGTAAGACTGCTTGAGGCCAGGAGTTTGAGACAAACCTCAACAACATAGCAAGACCCTCATCCCTACCAAAAAAGAAAGATAAATAAATTAGCCAGTTGTGATGGCTCAAACCTATAATCCCAGTACTTTCAAAGGACAAAGTGGGAGGGTTGCTTGAGGCCAGGAATTTGAGACCAGCTTGGGCAACATAGCAAGACCCCATCTTTACCAAGAAAAAAAAAAATCCTTTGTGGTGGCTCACACCTGCAATCTCAGCTCTTTGGGAGGCTGAGGCAGGACGATCACTTGAGCCCGGGAGTTCAAGGCTGTAGTGAGCTATGATCATGCCACTACACTTACAGAGATCTGAAAAACTCTATGTGATGTAATCCCAGCACTTTGGGAGGTCAAGGGGAATGGATCACCTGAGATCAGGAGTTTGAGGTCAGCCTGGCCAACACGGTAAAACTCCATTTATACTAAAAATGCAAAAAGTAGCTGCGAGTATTGGTGTGCATCTATAATCCCAGCTCCTCAGGAGGCTGAGGCAGGAGAATTGCCTGAACCTGGGAGGTGGAGGTTGCAGTGAGCTGAGATCACACTCCTGCACTCTAGCCTGGGTGACAGAGAAGATTCAAAGAAAGAAAGAGAGAGAGAGGAAGGAAGGAAGGAAGAAAGGGAGAGAGGAAGGAAGAGAGAGAGGAAGAAAGGGGGAAAGTATGCTTGGGCCTGTTTCATTGTATTCCACTGCTCTATTTTTGGTCTAGTCTTGTGCTCATACCCATGGTCCTAATAAGCACAGTTTTATTTATTTGTTTATTTTTTTGAGACAGAGTCTTGCTCTGTTACCCAGACTGGAGTGCAGTGGCATGATCTTGGCTCACTGTAACCGCTGCCTCCTTGGTTCAAGAGATTCTCTCATGCCTCAACCTCCCTAGTAGCTGGGATTACAGGTGGCCATCACCACACCTGGCTAATTTTTATATATTTTAGTAGAGATGTGATTGTGTTGTTTTTCAGGCTATCTTGAACTCCTGGCCTCAAGTGATCCATCCATCTCATCCTCCCAAAGTGCTGGGATTACAAGCATAAGCCACCGTGCCAGGCTTAGAAATAATCTTGTTAAGTCCATTTCCTTGTGTCTTTGGTCCATAATTTCTGTTGAAAGAACATCTCTCAGGCTTTTTTTTTTTTTTTTTTTTTGTACCCTTGCCGGTATCACATCTTTTTTCTCTGGCTGCTCTTGAACTTTTCTTTAGCATCCAGGAGTTTTATTATGCTGTGCCTACATGTGGCATCGTTTGTTTTTGTCCTGACAGGAAGCCAGAATGCTTTCTGAATGTGTGTGTGGCCTGGTGTCTTTATTAGCCTGAGAAATTTTTCAGCCACTATTTCTTCTAACATTACTTGTCCCATTCTCTTCTCTCTCCTTCCAGGAATCGTATAAGTACGTTCAATTACTTACTGTGTCTCATATGCCCCGCTGCCTCATTTCTGTAGTGTTCAGCATGTTTTCTTTGTGTTTAAGTCTGTATGTTTTTCTACTAAGCTCTCTCTCAACATATGAATCCTTTCCTCTGCTGTATTAATCTACTGTTAACATCTATTGAGTTTTAATTTTAACCATTACTATTATTTTTGTCCTAGAATTTCTTCTTGGTTATTTTTATGGATTCCAATATTCTGTTGAAATTCTCATTGTGTCATTTATTTTCTTAAACATATAATCACGGTTATTTTAAAGCTCTTGCCTTAATAGCTGCATCACCTTTAGGTCTGTTTCTTTCTTCTGTTTTAGTTTTTCTCCTGGGAGTTTGGTCATTTACTTTCTCATGTCTCCTGGCATGCAAGATAATTTTTTTTCATTGCCAGACATTTTGCATAAAAAGTTGAAAGGTTCTGAATTAACGCTCTATTCTTCCATAGATGATTTAAACTTACTGTGGTTAATAGATATAAGTGCCTTTATTCAGTCAGGGCCTGAAATGATTTGAGGTTAGGTTTAAGCTTCTGGATAGGCTGATTTGTTTTGGGGCTGTCCTTACTCTTGCTTGGGTCTGAATTGGTAAGCGTCCACAAGTGCTTCCTCAACTTCTTGGCTCTTTGTGAAATATAATGTTGTTTTTCTAGCACCACAAGCCTACTAAAAATGCTGCATATATATTTTTCCTCTTGGTCACAATTTTATGATGTGTCTATCAGCTTTTTGTTCGACTTCAGATTCAGCAAATACCGTGAGGGAAGAGTTGAATAGAATGTCTCTTTTGTTCCTTTTCTCCAGCATCTTACCCCTCAGTCATGGAAGTCTCAGATGCCCTGAACTCTCGTTTTCATCAATTCCCATGATGGTTCCAAAAGTTCTAGCCTGTCACTTTCTGCTAGTCCTGTAGACTTCAAATTGGGATTCAGAAAATGCCCGAAGGAAAAGACGATACTGCTCACTTGGATTTTCAGTACTTGGCTGCATTAGCTGTCTGACGCTATCGAAGATTTTTTTTTTTTTTCTCATTTGTTTGGCTTTGGATTTAATCAAGAATTTTAGTTGTTCTTGTTAGATGATACCTCTAACAGAAGATGGTCATTATAACTGAAAGCAGATACACTCAATAATCTAGCCACCAAAATTGTTCAGTTAGGCTAAGAATCAGGAATGATGCTGAAACATACATAGAAACTGAAACTGTAAGGAGTGGTACGCTGATAAATGTTTAACAACCGGCCCTCTGTCAGAGTTGGGGCAGAGTCAGGAATCTTGCTTGTATTTTCCAATTTCTCGGGTGTAAGTACTTTAAGATAGCAGCCTCTAAGCTATCAACATCATGTCAGTGAACACAAAGTTGGGAAAAGATGTGCACAAGTAACTGCTGAGAGCTGGTGCAAGCTGGCTCTAGTGTACTTCTACCAGTGTGGTGCTATGCTTCAAAGAGATCAGCTGACTGTTGTTGATAAGTCAGCTATGTTGGATGCCCTCCATCCGCAAAGGATCAAGAGTATTCTCACAGTAACATATATCTAGCCAAGTATTGTGTTTGCTTTATTTTGCCCAGAAAACCCCAGTTAGTCACCTATCTGGAGGCTATATTATAAATGCCTGATCCACAGGTATGGAAAACGGAGAAAGCCACCTAGCGCTGGAAGTCCTCGAGCATCACCACCACTCCTGCCACAACCCATTGCAGGGCTTGGCAAACTTTTTGTTAAAGACATGGTAGTAAAAATATTAAGTTTTGTGAGACAAGAGGCAAAAAGAAGGGTATTAGGCAGGTTCTTACGTAACCAATTAAAACGGAACCATTTAAAAATATAAAAACCATTTTCAGCTCACATCATAAAATACTGAGAAGCTGGCCAGATTTCACTCCCAAGCCATGGTTTGATGACCCATGACCTCTTGGCCAAAGATTCAACGAGAGGGGACTTGCAGCCCATCTCTTGACTAGATGGATGACACCTAAGACTTTACAGCCATGTTTTGAAACTGACCAACCATGCTCTTTAGTAGAAACTCTCTCGGTGCGCTTTGAGTAGAAGGATGGCTTTTGGTTGTTTTGTTGTTGTTGTTGTTTTGTTTTGTTTGAGACAAGGTTTTGCTTTGTCATCTAGTCTAGAGTCGAGTGGCACAATCATGGCTCACTACAGTCTTGACCTCCCTTGTTCAAGAGATCCTCCTGCCTCAGCTTCCCATGTAGCTAGGACTGCAGGCACATTCCACATGCCTGCCTTATTTTTATTTATTTATTTATTTATTTATGTAGAAATGGGGTCTCACTATGTTGCCCAGGGTGGTCTCAAACTTCTGGACTCAAGTGATCCTCCCACCTCAACCTCCCAAAGTGCTGGGATTACAGGTGTGAACCGCAATACCTGGCCAGCATAATGTTGATAAGGGACAATTGCAATGATTGAAGACTTTGGGAGAGGGAGTGAGAAAGTGGGAACTTCCAAAGACTCTAGAAAAGATGGAGAATGTCTTTGAAAGGTGATAACATATTTCTTGTTTGTTCTTCTCTTTTTCTTTCCCTTCTCTGCCCTCATTTCTCCTTTCTCTTACTATTGGGGCAGACACATAGATTCGTAACATGAAGAAAATATGCTGAATGTCTACCGATGGCTTAAGGCCACAGAAGAGGTGTTGAAACTCAACTCCCCAAAGGATTCACACAGGTAATATCAATGAATGAAGTCTGCTGCTATTATATAAAGAAGTATCTTTTACTTCTGCAGATAAACATGTTCCCCCTTGTTTTTCTAAAAACATGCCACTCCTTCCTACCTCAACCTCACTTTTTATAAAAAAGATTGTCTTAGATTCAGGGACTACATGTGCTTTTTTGTTACATGGGTATTGCATGTGTAATGGTGGGGATTGGGCTTTTAGTGTCTCCAAATATTGAACATTGTACCCAAAGGGTAATTTTTCAACCATTAATCTTTTTCCTCCTCCCCCACTTTGGGAGTCCGCAGAACCTGTCATTTCCACCGTCATGTCCACGTGCTCCCATTTTGTGACCCCAGTCGCTGGGAGTGCTAACAGCTTCCCCACTCTCTTTGGGAACCACCTTAGCGGTAGAGAGACACCTCGCCCCAGGCCACACCCCCTTCCTGGAGCAGCCTGCATCCTATGACCGAGGGATGTCAGGATGCAAAGGCTAGGTCCTCTCACCGTAATTTGGGCTAGCTGTAGAGGGTCAGTCCATCTTGAGAACTGCCCGTCGGGTTGGCTGAAGCTTCTGTTGAGACTTCAACAGGGTCCAGCTTCTCCCTCTGCTCAACATTGCTTCTTCCCCTCCTTTGCACTGGTGTTGGTCGCAATGAAGTGCTCTCATCGTCTGGGATAATACCCAAGGTTCCGGGTCTCACACCAAGGAAATCAGGGATGCAGACACACAGGAAGTGAGCTTAGGAGCAGAGGTTTAATAGACGAAAGAAGAAGAAAGAACAGCGCTCTCTCCTGTGAGAGACAGGGGCGCCTGAGTGGGAATTCTGGTTTTGTGAAGTTCATGGGATTTTATAGACTGGCTTGAGGAGGTAGTGTCTGATTTACATAGGGCCCAAAGATTGGCTGGACCAGGTGTGACGTTTACATAGCAAGCAAAGCAGCTGGCCGCCCCACCCTAATCTTCCGTCATGCAAATAGCTTCTCTACCTGGCTGGCGCCATGGTGCCTGCTCCTTATTGTACTTGTGGTTGGCAAAGTAAAGGAAAGATGGAGCCGATGAATCTTTCAATTCCTGGGCCACGACCTTCACTGTCTATCAAGAGCTCAGAGCAGACCTGTTAAAGAGTAGTGTCCTCTTCTTTTCTGGGGACCAGTGATATATTTGCTTAGAAACACTGATTACTTAGGACGGTTTCCAGGCGAAGTCTATAGGATTCTGATGCTCTCGCGAAGCTTGGAATTGTACGTAGAAACTTGAATAGAAGTTTGACATCATCTCTCTGGGGAGTACAGGCAGAGCTATCACACACATAGCAACTTGATGGTCCCTAAATCGACCCACTGATTTAATAACATGAAGACATGGCTGGGCGCAGTGGCTCACACCTTAATCCCAGCACTTTGGGAGGCTGAGCCAGGTGGATCACCTGAGGTCAGGAGTTCCAGACCAGCCTGACCCACACGGAGAAACCCCGTGTCTACTAAAAATACAGAATTAGCTGGGCATGGTGGTACATGCCCGTAGTCCCCGCGACTTGGGAGGCTGAGGCAGGAGAATCACTTGAACCCGGGAGGTGGAGGCTGCAGTGAGCTGAGGTTGCGCCATCACACTCCAGCCTGGGCAACAAGAACAAACTCCGTCTCAAAAATAAAAATAAAAAGTAAAATAAACAAGGACACCTGGGCTCAGAGAACTTAGAGGAGTGGCCCACATTCAGATTTGGTAAATCCCTTACAGGATTCAGCCTCCCAAAGTGCTGGGAATACAGGCCTGAGCCACCATGCCTGGCTCTGTCCTAGTTTATTAAATGAGTGGGTTGATTTAGGAGCCATCAGTTGAAACCAGAATTCCTCACTCATCCCAGGGTCTTCCTCTGCAGTCCGTTGTTACCCCCACCCTGCCCCATCCACCATGTTCGCCTTGCAATCTGGATTGTTTGTTTTGTTGCGTTTCATTTTGGTTTTTTTGAGACAGAGTCTCCCTCTTGTTGCCCAGGCTGGGGTGCAATGGTGCCATCTCGGCTCACCGCAAACTCCGCCTCTCGGGTTCAAGTGATTCTCCTGCCTCAGCCTCCCCAGTAGCTGGGATTACAGGCATGTGCCACCACGCCCAGCTAGTTTTTTGTACTTTTAGTAGAGATGGGGTTTCACTATGTTGGTCAGGCTGGTCTCGAACTCCTAACCTCAGGCAATCCACCCTCCTCGGCCTCCCAGAGTGCTGGGATTACAGGTATGAGCCACTATGCCCACCACAATTGGTATTTTTAACTCAAACCGCAAAAGTAACTTCCGCAGACACTAACGAGTTATACATTGTACATTCCCTAACGAGTATGAAGCAATTAAAGGATTATGCTGAAATAATGTATGGGCTATGTCAAGGCAAAAATGAGAAATTCGATTTGCATAGAGCACTATTGATTAGCACACTGTATCATCACTCTGAAAACCATCAGGACGGCATTCAGGGAACTCTGAGACGAGAAGGAGATAGTGAGGCATGCAGAACATGGAACATCTCTATTTGTGAGCCAACAAAAGCATATCAGCAGCCCCAGCTGCCTCCGCCACCCCTCCCCGTTCCCCCAGCACCACACTGACAGATCTAAATATGAAGAAGAAAAATGTCTCCGACAGGCTGTTATTTTGCTGCCTGAATTGTGTCAGGGAAGTGTAAATATAATCGCATTTTATCCGCCAATCTGAAATGGATTTCAGAGGAAGGGATCACAGTGTTAGGAGTAATCTTTTTCGTTGTAGCATGCCTTGATTGAAAATAACTCCCTTGTTACTATCCGTAATGTGTTCAAGGCAGAAAAAAAACAGTGCAGTTCACGACAGAATTACTAGGCAATTCAATCAAAAACCCCGCGCCTCGCTCTTCAGGTTAGAAGGGAGACAGGTAAGTCCAAGATTTGCCTCCAGAGTGTGTGGATGGTTCTCAAAACCTTCACTGCGACATCCGCATCTCCAGCGGTTTCACTGAGAACCGTGGCAGACACAAGAGCCTCAGCCAGGCGCGGTGGCTCACGTCTGTCATCTCAGTACTCTGGGATGCTGAGGCAGGAGGATCACTTGAAGCTAGGAGTTTGAGACCAGCCAGAGCAACAGAATGAGACCTTGTCTCTACAAAAACTAAACAAAATTAGTTGGCATGGTGGCGTGTGCCTATGGGGTCCCAGCCACTCAGGAGGCTGAGGTAGGAGGATCACTTGAGCCTCGGAGGTCGAGGCTGCGGTGAGCCATGATCACACCACTGAACTCCAGCCTGGGCAACAGAGTGAGACCATATCTCAAAAGTAAGAGAGAAAGAGAGAGAGACAGAGAGAGAGAGAGAGAGAGAGAGAGAGAGAAAGGAGGGAGAAAGAGAAAGGAAGGAAAGAGAGAGAGAAGGGAAGGAGAGAGAGAACGAAAGGAAGGAAAGAGAGAGAGAGAGAGAAAGGAGGGAGAAAGAGAAAGGAAGGAAAGAGAGAGAGAAGGGAAGGAGAGAGAGAACGAAAGGAAGGAGAGAGAGAGAAAGAGAGAGAGAGAGAGAGAGAGAGAGGCTAACCTAGAGAGGCTAACCTCTCCTAAAGCAGCCTTGGTTTGGCCATTTTTTCGCCCTTTTAGGAGAGCTTTTCATTCCAGGGCGGGATAAACAGACTCTTCCTTCTTCACCCCAAGTCCTAAACACACTGCATTTATACCCTGATCATTAGTTTTGTCTTGCTTTTTGGTTAAATGAATATATACAGAATTGCCGATTGGACTTCTTCCTCCCTCCTTCCTTCCTTCCTTCTCTTTCTTTCTTTTTTTTTCTTTCCTTCTTTCTTTTCCTTCCCTCCCTCCCTTCTTCCTTCTTTCCTTTCTCTCTCTCTCTCCCTCCTTCCCTCCCTCCCTCTGTCCTTCTCCCTCTCCCTCTCTCTTTCTTGTTCTTTTTTATTTTTTGAGACAGAATCTCATGCTGTCACCCAGGCTGGAGTGCAGTGGCACAGTCCTAGCTCGCTCCAACCTCACATTTCTGAGTTCAAGGGATCCTCCCCCCTCAGCCTCCCAAGTAGATGGGACTACAGGCATGCACCACCATGCCAGACTCTTTTTTTTTTTTAACTTTTGGGGAGATGGAGGTCTTGCTGTGTTGCCCAGGCTAGCCTCAAACTCCTGTGCTCAAGTGATCCTCCAGCCTTGGCCTCCTAAAATACTGGGATGACACATGTGTGCCATTGCCCCCAGCCAAGAACTTCTTTTCCACATCAGATAGTCAGGCTGAGTTGACATAATTCTATTACAAAACAGAGACACCTGATGTTTAACTGGACATACATCCTTATTGTGTGTGTATGTGTGTCTATGAAATATTCATATATTAATTCAACTTGCAATCGGTCATAAGCACATTCTCAGCCTTGTACCCACCTCCACTGCCATCGCTCTCAGAGTATATGACCTGACCCCCAGAGAATACCTCCCCTTTAAGGAGGGGCAAATGCATGAAGAAGCACTGAGGTTGCCTTTAGGGCAGCCGGCTCCCAGCTCCCGGAGATCAAACAGGCTGTTCCAGACTGCTCACCGTTGTCATAGCACGTGGAATGTTGCTTGAATTAAGAGCAGAGGAAAGCTGCAAAGATCACCTCAGGTGTCTGCCAATAATGTGACTTGACATTTTAAGCTGGTCCCCTATTACTTTTGCCCTTTTAACTGAGAAATATCCACATGACACCTCCTCAAAATTGTCAAAGCGCCAATGTAGACCCTATCCTCCCTGCTCAGGCATTCAGAGAGGAGGAGAAGCAGAAATATTCACGACACAGTTACATTCTCGGATAAAATTACTTATCTAAATTTAGAACTAGGCCAGGCTTTGAGGCTTGCCCTCCGTTCGAGGTCTAACGCATGAAAGACCTTGTGTCGGGCAGTTTTTCGGGCTTGCTTAGAAGGGGGCATTTAATCCAATTTGATCTCCAGTGAATGCATCAGGGGCTGAATCTCCGCCGCTGGGGGAAGCACGCTGCCCGCCCTCTGGTTTCCAGGCACTTTGAGAAAGATTCTTTTTGATGTCGGTGGGAGCTCTGTTTCCACAAGAACCTGCAGAAAGAAATGGAGAGCCAGGGTCTCTTTTTGAGAACATTTCTCCCCTGGTTTGTCGGGCGATAATAGCCACTGTGCGGAGGGTGGGAACAAATGCACTGCGTGGTTAGTGCTGGGTCGGGATGGGTAGGAGCACGTTCTTGTAATGAGGGAATTTGGATATTTAGCCTATATAAGGCCAGACTCCTTCCAGCAGAAACAATTAGTGAAGTCATCACTTGAGGTCATGCTGATTTTTGTATTATCTCAGCTACCGCTCTAATAAAAAAAAGCGGGGGGCAAGTTATAAAGGTCACAAAGTCATTAGTGTCCATCAGTAAAAGAAAGAATTTGAGGCCAGGTACAGTGGCTCACACCTGTCATCCCAGCACTTTGTGAGGCTGAGGCAGGCGGATCACCTGAGGTCAGCAGTTCGAGACCAGCCTGGCCAACATGGTGAAACCCCATCTCTACCAAAAATACAAGAAAATTAGCACAGCATAGTGGCATGCACCTATAATCCCAGTTACTTGGGAGGCTGGGGCAGGAGAATCCCCTGAACCTGGGAGACGGAGGTTGCGGTGAGCCGAGATGCCGTCACGTCACTGCACTCCAGCCTGGGCAACAAGAGTGAAATTCCAGCTCAAAAAAAAAGAAAGTGAATTTGAATCTCAAACCTATTTATCCTGAGCCACACTCTTCCCCACCCTGCTACAAACGTTCATAATCAAGGCTCTAGGTGAGGACTTCAGTTAGTAAATGATTATTCTTCACAATGTCATCATAAGCAGAACCTCTGTGTTTTCAACATTCTCTCATCATTCGCTCAAGGTGTATCAGTTAGCTTCTGCTGCCTACTAAGTAGCCCTATTTGGTAGATTAAAAACTCGACCATTCACTGCTTACGTAGGTGGGCAATTGGGGTTGAGATCAGCTGGATGCTTCTTCTGTTGTGGTGATGTTTATGGTCAGCAGGCAATAAACGGCTTCACTCATGTAACTAGGTATTGCCTAAGGGAGCAGGATCACTGGGCCACACGTCCTCACCATCCGGAAGGCTAGCCCAGGCTGGCTCACAAGTTGGTGACTGCAGGGTTTTTAAGAGCAGCAAAAGAGGAAGCCAAAGTGCTCTCCACGCCTAGGAATGAAACAATAAACAGCGCCTGCTGGGCGCGGTGGCTCATGCCTGCAGTCCCAGCACTTTGGGAGGCCAAGGCGGATGGATCAGCTGAGGTCAGGAGTTTGAGAGCAGCTTGGCCAACATGGTGAAACGCCGTCTCTACTAAAAATACAAAAACGTTAGCCGGGTGTGGTGGCGCACGCCCAGAATCCCAGCTACTCAGGAGGCTGAAACAGGAGAATTGCCTGAACCTGAGAGGTGGAGGTTGCAGTGAGCCAAGATTACGCCATTGCACTCCAGCCTGAATGACAGAGCAAGACTCTGTCTCAAAAACAAACAAATGAACGAACAAACAAAAAACTAAGTAAATCAAAAGGGTAACCTGGATTCAAAGAGCGGAGGTATAGCAGAGAGTGGATGTTGAATAGGTACCAGATCCAGCCTTAGCTTGTTTCTGGTGCTTCCCTAGACCAGGAGAGAAAAGGATTGGACGACTCAATGTTGGTGAATGAAAGCAAGTGGAGAGTTTAAAAGTATACAGACTTGGTGCTAGAAATATAAACACAGAAAATGTCGTGAATCTGAATAACTTTGCACACTCATGTTAAGGTAGAGAGGGCCACTTGTTCCCTATCAGGTCCTCTGCTGCTTCTCATTCTGCCTCCACATGGCAGGGGTCCTTTTAGGATTTTACCATCTATAATCACAATGCTTTGGGAAGCAGAGGCAGGCAGGAGAATTGCTTGAGGCCAGCAGCTTGAGACCAGCCTAAGCAAGATAGTAAGGCCCCATATCTACAAAAATAGATATACAAAAAATTAGCCAGATGTGGTGTTGGTCACTTACAGTCTCAATTACTTGGGAGGCTGAGATGGGAGGATCACTTGAGCCCAGAAGTTCAAGGCTGCAGTGAGCTATGATAATGTCATTGCATGCCAGCCTGGGTGACAGAGAAAGACCCTGTCTCAAAAAAGAAAAAAAAAGAATAATAAAAAAAAAATCTATTTTTTGCATACCTGGGAGCTCCCGTTAGACTATGGGTCTGAAGCTGTGTTTCCTCTTTGATGTCTAGAAGGAAAATGTTCCATCTATTTGAGGCCACACTCACCTATCCTCCCAGCAGGCTTTTATGGGATAACCGTGTTCGAAAGCAAAGCATTAACAGCTAGACGAGAATGACTCCCATATAACAAAAGGGATTATTTTCTCCTTGCAAACGTTTTCCAGAGAAGTGCCTCCCCAATTCCCCCTCTGGAGAGACGTTTATGACCTGCCTAAAAAAAAAAATCCAACAGGGAAGTTAGTAAAATTTGCCTTTAATGCTCCCCAGCTCTTTCTTTCTGCACCCTATTTTCTGATTATTCTTCTCATGTCAACATTGCCTGGTTTTGAGAGCACTGTGTATGTCTGCTTTTGCCTGAGGTTTCAGCCTTTGGTAAGAACAACATACCAGCTATTTAGACCTTCATGGCTTACCTAACTGTGCCACCTTTTCAGAGGTATTTGCAGTATTTGTATGTTAAACTTGATCTCTAATACAAAATATAAGGTTTTTTTGTTTGCTTTTTGCTTTTTGTTTTGAGACAGTGCAGTGGTGTGATCATAGCTCACTATAGCCTTTTCCCTTTGAGCTTAAGCAATCCTCCCACCTCAGCCTCCTGAGTAGCTTGAACTACAGGTGCATCCCACCTGTAGTCCAAGTTCTTTTTTTTTTTTTTTAATGGGATCTCACTATGTTGTCCAGGCCGATCTCAAAGTCCTGGGCTTAAGCAATCTTCCCACCTCAGCCTCCCAAAGTGCTGAAATTACAGGCATGAGCCACTGTGCTAGATCAAAATATAAGGTTTTTTGTTTTATTATTTTTTCTTTTTGAGACAAAGTCTAGCTCGGCGCCAGGCTGGAGTACAATAGCACGATCTCAGCTCACTGCAACGTCTGCCTCCCAGGTTCAAGCGATTCCCCTGCTTCAGCCTCCAGAGTAGCTGGGATTACAGGTATGCGCCATCATGCCTGGCTAATTTTTTTGTATTTTAGTAGAGACTAAATCACCATGTTGATCAGTTGGTCTTGATCTCCTGACCTCATGATCCGCCTGCCTTGGCCTCCCAAAGTGCTGGGATTATAGGCGTGAGCCACCATGCCTGGCCAAGGTTTTATGATCAGTGAAACAAAAGTACAGAATCACTTTAAATATTCTAAGTACCTATGAAAGATGTAAATGGGTTTTGGATTGAAAATGAATTGCACTTAAGAAAACTGTGTAACTGCAGAGACTAACGGGGCCGACTGGGATGAGGATCTTTCTCAATAATTCATCAATTTGAACCTTCTGGTAATTTTGGTTTTTTGAGGTCACACCAAAGTGACACACATGGAGTGAGGTTGCACCAAAATCCTGTAACCTTCCGAACTGTAACCTTCTCTTCAATCCCAATTACCTGTTTTCTGTTAGATTCTTCTATCCAGAACCTGTGCAGGTGTCCTACAATACAACTCCATTGTGCATTTGTCAGTGGTTCCAAGGTGGTTACAGGGCTGCCAAATGGGTATGCCCACTGCACAGCAACATGCCAACACACTGAGACAGCAGGGCTTGCAGCAGAGAAAGAGTTTAATCATTACAAGCCTGCCAAACAAGGAAACAGGAGGAATTCTTGAGCCTCAAATCCATTTCATTGAGGGGTTTGGGGCTAGTGTGTTTAAGGGAATCATGGAGGGTGAGGAGGTAAAAAACTGGAATTGTTGATTGGTCGGGGTAAGAGAGATGAAATTCTCAGGATGTGGAAAATGCAATCTTCCATGAGTCAGTTTCTTGTGAGCCTGCAGACCAGCTGGTGTCAGTAGTTTTGGGTAGCCTTGTTGGTATGCAGAACCTAAAGGAGAAACTCAAACAGAAAGTTTATCATCTCATAATGTCTGATGTTATCTATAGAAGGAGTAAAGAGTCTTGAGATAAATAGCAACCAGCTACAAGGAAGTATAACAAAGGGCAAGCTGTCTTAACAAGGACTACTGATTGTACTGCATGCCTAGCTGAATTTTGTTTTGTCCCCTTAATCAGTTTTATAAGATTTTAGATGAAGGAGAGAACCTCAGACTCTCTTCTGAACCGGTGCATCCTCAAGGGTTCTCATGGTTCTTCTGGCCGTGGTTGGACCATTTTCTGAAGAAGAAATGCTGGTCAAGGTGGAGGAGGGCAGTTGGCAGCCTGGCCCATGCCGGCATCTTTGTTCTTGAAAATGTCCCTGAGATGTCACTGCTGAGGAGCACAGATAGGGAAACAGAATGTGGATAAGACTGACACCAAAATGAGTGAGTGAGGCATAAGTCTCTCTCTCTCTCTCTCTCTTTTTTTTTTTTTTTTTTTTTTTTTTTTTAAGACAGAGTCTCCCTCTGTTGCCCAGGCTGCAGTACGGTGGTCCAATCTTGGCTCGTTGCAACCTCCTCCTGTGTTCAAGTAATTCTCATGCCTTAGCCTCCTGAGTAACTGGGATTACAGGTGTGCGCCACCATACCTGGCTAATTTTTGTGTTTTAGTAGAGACGGGGTTTCACCATGTTGGCCAGGCTGATTTTAAACTCCTGACCTCAAGTGATCTGTCTGCCTACTCTTCCCAAAGTGCTGGGATTGCAGGCATGAGACACTGTGCCTGGCCTCGATCATCAAGGTTTATCAAGCCACTTCAGGGCACGTCCAGGAAAAACATGAGCCACAGATACATTTGTGGCTGTTTTTTAGAAAAGGTTTTCGGTAGGGAAGTTAGCATTTTTTTTTTTTTTCCCAAGACAATCCCACTCTATTACCCAGGCTGGAGTGCAGTGGCACCATCTGTTCAGTGCAACCTCCACCTCCCAGGTTCCAGCGATTCTCGTGTCTCAGCCTCCCGAATAGCTGCGATTACAGGTGTCTGCCACCATGCCCAGCTAATTTTTGTATTTTTAGTAGAGACGCGGTTTCACCATGTTGGCCAGGCTGGTCTGGAACTCCTGACCTCAAGTGATCCTCCTGCCTCAGCCTCCCAAAAGTACACCACTGCACCCAGACAGGAGGTTAGTGTTTATAGATTTCCTTAAAGAAAGAGAATGGAAGAGGGGCAGGGAGGCAGCAGAATTTAGTTAGTTTCTAGTAAATCTACGTTTTACGTAAGATAATGTGAATGTCTGGAGAGAAAAGGGGGACTAAAGGAAGAGTCAGTTGTGCAGATCTCTCTGGGTAGATGGAAGAAGGAGTCTTGCCTTTGTTCTGCACCCGGGAAGATAAGCATGTAATCAACATTATCAGTGTGGAATTTTAGGAGCTAGGCTTAGGTTGCAGATCTAAAGTTATAGAATTGCCATGTCCTTGTTTCCGGGAAGCTAGCAAAGAATTTGCCTATGAATGATATGGAGGCTGTCCTTCCCAGATGCCTGAGGTCTTTCACCTCTCCACAGGCGACCTGGCAGGTGCATAACATTAGTGAAAGCTATTCATTTGGAAGAGGATGTTGCCATGACTTTCCCTTTTGCAGAAGTAGTTTGGGGGACCCTCAGATTTTTATTTTCCTTTACTTGAATAAGACACAGCAGTGAGCAAACAAAACCTACACACACACCCCCAGCATTGTTGCTTTAGATAATGTCAGGCTAGTCTCTTCACTGCTGACATATTCCATGCTTTCCCTGCTGCCAGCCTTCCCCTATGTTCGTTAAAGAAAGGCAGACAGATAGAAAGATGGAAGAAGACACATAGCGTATTGAACCAGACTGACTCATCATTGCTCACTGCAACTTTGTAGGAAGAGGATGGATGATCCCCCAGTGAGTAAGCAGGCTCAGGGGGAGCTGAGGGTCCCCAGGTCATCCAAGGTCAGCTCGACTCCCTCGTCCCATCATTACCCCATTTGCTTCCTTGAGAGTTTAGAAAACTGAAGATTTTTCCAAAGACAAGAAATTAGAACTGAAACAATCATCGGAGCTATCCAGCTCAAGTCCCTTGGTTTTAAAGATTTTTTAAAAATAATCCTGACTGGTACATTGGTGTATTCATTTTCCATTGCTGCTGTAACAAATTAAAGCCATAAGAAAATCTTAATGGCTTAAAGCAATGCAGAATTATCTTACAGTTCCGGAGGTCGAAATTCCCAAATACACTAACACCGAGGTGTCAGCAGGGGTTGTTCATTTCCGAGGGTTCTCAGGGAAAGTACAATTTTTTTGGCTTTTGCAGTTTCTGGAGGTCTCCATACTCCCTGGTTAATGGTCCCCAAGGGGGCCACAGGCTCCTGTCCCCCTAAACATTTGCTGAAATTTCACTGGTATGAAACAGGTTGGTTAATCAAAGAAAGGCATACAAGTTTATTCAACGAGTATACCCAGGAGCCTTCAGAATGAAGACACAACCCAACAGTAAGAAACAGAAGCTTACATTCCATACCGAGAGAGAGTGCAGACTCAGCAAAGCCAAAAGCAGGTTATGTCGCTAAATCAGGTGTAGTGGCAAGAAAGGTTATGAGAAAGAGAGAAAAGAAGAGACCTGGGTAGCAAAGGTGATCTTGTTATAAAGATGAAGTCTCCCTCAGAGAGAACAGGTGGTCACGGTTTCTTTTCAGATTTTTCCCCCTTTTATTTTAGATTCAGGTTATATGTGCAGGTTTGTTACAAGGGTATATTGCATGATGCTGAGGTTTGGGGTACAATGAAACCCATCACCCAGGTAGGGAGCACAGCACCCAATAAATACTTTTTGTTTATTTATTTTCTTTCATTTTTGAGACACAGTTTCACTCTGTTGCCCAGGCTGGAGTATAGTGGCACGATCTCGGCTCACTGTAACCTCTGCCTCCTGGGTTCAAGCGATTCTTGTGCCTGGGCCTCTTGAGTAGGTGGGATTACAGGTGCACACCACCACACGTGGCTGATTTTTGCGTTACTAGTAGAGATGGGGTGTTGCCATATTGGCCAGTCTGGTCTTCAACTCCTGATCTCAAGTGATCTGCCCACTTTGGCCTCCCAAAGCGCTGGGTTTACAGGTGTGAGCCACTGTGCCTGGCCCCAACAGGTACTTTTTAAACCTTCGCCTCCCTCCCTTCCTCTCCCTTCTTGTATTTCCCAGTGTCTGTCATTCCCATCTTTATGTCTGCGTGTACCCAGTGCGTAACTTCCATTTATAAGTGAGAACCTGCAGTATTTGGTTTTCTGTTTCTGAGTTAATTTCCTTAAGATAATGGCCCCCAGCTGCATCTGCATTGCTGCAAAGGACATCATTTCATTCTTTTGATGCCCGCATAGTATTCCAGGTGTATATGTACCACATTTTTAAAAATCTAACCCACCACTGATGGATATCTAGATTTATTCTGGGTCTTTGCTATTGTGAACAGTGCTGCAGTGAACATACAGGTTCATGTGTCTTTTTTAGACTTTTAAAGGTGTCATATTCTCAGTCTCTCCTAGATCCAGGAAAGGCATAGAAAGGGGAGGCATGGCTGCATTGACAGAGTTTTTCTACCGATGCAAATTTTCTCCATCTCCATCTCCGTCTCCTAGTCCTGAGGCAGCCATTTCAGAATACGTCAGAGGGATATATTTTAGCGTCAAATATTTCTACTTTTTCACTCCCTTCCGTCTTCAAAGCCAGCGGTGGCTTGCCCAGTCTGTCTCATATCACATCATTTTGACACTGCTGCTTCTGCCTCCCTCTGCCCCATGGGGGGGAAAAAAAGGAAGAAAACCCTTATCTTTTTAACAGATGAGTTCATCCAGATAATCTAGCAGGACCTCCTTATCTCAAGGTCATTCGATTAGAAGCTTTAATTCCATTTGTAAGCTTAATCCCCTTTTTCCATGCTAGCCAACATAGTCACAGGTTCCGAGGCCGAGGGTGTGGACATAGAATTGGGGAACCATTCTTCTGTTTACCACAGCCGGTCAGTTAAGTTTATACCAGTATGCAAAATGTCTCATTCCCAGATGATATTCTCTTTCATCCATTTCCAATATTTTCCTGTGAATGAACAGTAAGGTAATTTGCAAGTATCTAGTGACTATTCCGTCCTCCACTGGAATCTGTGAACCGAAGGTTAGCCCAGATTGAGAAAAGACATATCCTAAAAACTTCTCTATTCGTTTGGTTAAAAAAAAAAAAAGAAGGGTATACCAGCCTGGACAATATGATGAGACCTCATCTCTACAAAAATTTAAAAAATTTGCCGGGCATGGTGGTGTATGCCTATGGTCCCAGTTATTCAGGAGGCTGAGGCAGGAGGATCACTTAAACTTAGGAGGTGGAGGCTGCTGTGAGCTATGATCATGGCACTGCACTCTGGCCTGGGCAACAGAATGAGACCTTATCTGTCACAGCAGCCAGGTACCAGCTCATGCAATAGACAGTCATTACATTCCTTTCTTCTAGGACAAACTGGAGAGGCTATTCTTAGACACTGAGGGGATCCTGTTATACAAAGGCTTGTAAGGTGCCCTCCGACCTCTGAACTTCAAAATTCGCAGGTCAACCTGAGCCAAGACTCACTACTTTTCCCCTCTGAGATCAGCATTGGCTCCAAATGTTAATACAGCTAAAGGGAAGTCGGCGTTGCACATTGGAAAATGTGTGACAGAATCATGCAAAATGAAGGAGGGTTTTAGGCAGGGATATTAATCTGTATGTGGAGGAAGGAAGGGAGGCAGGGAGGGAGGAAATGAGTATATATTGAACATCTATCTAGCACTACACGGTGCAACAGGTCTGCATATTGATTCACATATTCATTTAACAAATATCCGTTACATCTGTTTTTGATCAATACCCTCTGTAGAGTCTAGGTTCTGGGCATACAGCCCTAAACGAGATGGAGATCTTGCCCAAAAGAAGCAGTGGAAGAGTCAGGCAATAAAGAAATATACAGAAAAAAATAAATAATGTCATATGGTCATAAATTTCATAAACACATTAACGAGGCCCAAAGGGTTAGAGTAATGGGAGACAGAAGGTGCTGGATGCCGCCCCGTGATCTGGGGGAGGGTGCTCCTATCACCAAAGCTCCGTACGCCACCTGGAGGCCTGTGGGATGGAGAGCTCGGTGGGATTCTAGCAATCATACAGTCCACTGTTACATGGTCCTTATATGTAAAAATCCCTACAGGTTGGGCTTCTCCTACCCCCGGTGACAACCCTCAGACACATGATGATGGTGTCTAAATCAGGGCGGTGTTAGATATAGTGAACCCCAAGTTACTTTTCAAAGAATAAGCATGTGAGTTTGTTAAACTCTCTTACTTTAGAGTTTAAAATACAAAAATTAGCCTCGCCACCACACCAGGCTAATTTTTGTATTTTTCATAGAGACAGGGTTTCACCATGTTGGCCAGGATGGCCTCCATCTCCTAATCTTGTGATCCGCCTGCCTCAGCCTCCCGGAGTGCTGGGATTACAGGTGTCAGCCACCATGCCCAGCCCTGAAATCTCTAAATACCCCTGAGGAGCCAGTTTGAAGAATTCCACAGTGATGGGCAGATCAGTCAGTGGACAGACAGCAAGAAAGCAGTCTTTACAAAAGAGTGCAGAGATAGTTTAAGGTCATTCCAAAGGGAGATGTCAAACCATCTTCTGTGGCCTCGACTCCTCCCTGGAGAGGAAAGGGTCATGAGTAGCCACAGCTGCTAGAAAGGAAAAGAATCACTTGATTTCTCTGTTGCCCTCTAGAGAGCCGCCTTCTCCAGATGCTCTGCAGCCCACGCATGATAAATGGTGTTGCTGCTCCTCATGATGCACTCCCCTCCTAGCCACAATCTTGGGCATGTCATTTTGCAGTTCCTCCCTCCCCCACTTTGGATGGAGTATCTTTCCTGCCCCATTGATAGAGGGCTCGGCCATGTAAATTGCTTTGGGCAACGTGCTATTCGCAGACATATGCAAACAAGAGCTTGAAACATGTAAACGTTCTCTCTTGCGTTTCCACCAGGGCCACGAGAACGTGCTCGGAATAGCTTGCAGGTGATCCAAGGAGGATGACAGCTAAGTAAGGCCACAGAATTAAATCTGCAACTTGGAGCCAAGATCAGCCAGGCTGAGTGCAGATCAGCTGACCCCAAGCCAAGTCCAAGCATGTGAAAAAGAGTAAGTGATTGTTGCCGAAAGTCACTGAGTTATGAGGTATTTTCTTACATGGCATTATTGTTGCAATTTGGTGGTTGATGCATAAGGCTCAACAGAATGTCCCCTGGTACACATCTTGACAGCAGCAACCAATATTCAAATAAGATCTTTGAAGTATCGGAGGAGGGTTTTTTGAGAACATGGGGCCAAGTCTCTCTTGAAACATCAGCACAGAAAACTGTGCTGAAAAAGTCTTAGTAACTAGAAAACACCCGTGCTGACTTAACTCAGCGACTCCAAAGATCTAGGGTCATGCTTGCTTTAAAGCCAGCAAGCTCTGCTCTGCATTTGACCCCTGCTGGACTGAGTTATTTTGGATCTGTTCTTGTGACTCTGGGCTTAAAATAGTCACTGCTGAGCCATCTGTCTTGGGATCCATCTCACTTCTGAAAGGTATAGCAGCTGTGGCTGAATTGAAAGCAGCTCCTGTTAAGAAAGTGAACAATCTCTCGGCTTTTCCCCATCCTATGAGTGAGCCCAAGGGAGAAAATAAAATAGAGGGCATTTGGCTGTCAAAGGATAAGAGCTTAAGAAATGAACCTGGGAGATGCCGGGCAGATAGCAAACGGGAACTGGGACAGCTGCCAGAGGGTCTGGAAAGGAGCCAGGTTAAATACAGCTCAGACAAAGATGCTGCCTGCTGGAGGTGGTGAGGGAGAATGGCCCAGGGCATGGCTGTGGAACAGCAGAGAAGGAAGGCGTGGTAGGAAAGGCTGTGGGGGTCAGGAGACAGGGGTCCCCAGACGAAGACTCAGCGTAAGCACCGATATTGTCACTGTGTGACCCTCTGCAACTCTGTGCAGCTCTCAGCCTGAGCCTTCCCACCCTTACCGTGAAGTTCATAATATTTATCTCAGGTTGCAGGAGTCCATCGAATAATTCAAACAGGAACCAGATAAACTGTAGAGACCTAAGTAAGAATGTCATCAGTCCCACACAGGTAAAGATGATCATTTCAACAAGGCTAATGCCGGAAGCTGCCATTTCTACTGTTTCATGGTATACTTCCAGTACTTAGTGTGCTGTATATTATATTACTAAAATAGATAATATAATATGTATTGTATATACAAGACTCTTGTATATACAGCATATACAGCTGTATATACAGTCTTGTATGTACAGCAAGACACTCTCAAAGAATCATTTATTGACTTTATGATGTATTACAGAAATAGATAAAATATAATACACAGTTTATAGTAATATATATATTACTTTATATAACATAATAATCCATAATAATTGTTTTATATATGTAATATATTAAATGATTGTATTATTTTATATAATATATAATGATATATAATGATGTTATATATAATATATATAACATAGTAATGATTATATTTTATATAATACATAATAATGATTACATTTTATACAAAATACAATAATATATATGAGACATATATTAGTCTGGCATATACACACATGCTGGAGAGACACACACTCGAAAATTTAATTATTAAATCAGTAAATGCCATTAATACACATACCAAAAAATGTTATTTCCATTCCTGGAAAAGTAAGCAACAGCTGTGGTCATTACCTAGAGACCCCCTGGAAGTTGGGTTCTTACACAGAATAGAGAGCAGCAGTCACCTTGCCCGCCTCACAGTCACATCAGAGCAGGAGAAGCGGAAAGGTGAGCTGCTGGTGCAGAACTCGGGGAAGCTTGCGGTCATGAAGAAGAGGTGGGCTGTGGAGAAAGTCCCGGGCCTCCTTCTCTATTTCCTGAGGCTCCTCTCTTCTTGCTTGCACCCGCTAGAACATAGTGTTTACATAAAGCCTGGTATCGGACAGACCTTGGGTTTCCATTGACAACCTGCCCCGTCCTTGCGAAGTTGCTTAATCTCTTCTCTATGCTTCATTTACTCACCTGTGAAATGGGTATTAACAACCAGCTTATTTCCATGGGAGCAGGGGTCAGCCAGCTGCAACCTGTGTGCAAGCTCAGCCCAGCTACCTGTTTTTCTATGTAGAGTTTTATGGGAACACAGCCAACCTCATTCAGTTACATGTTGTCTATGGCTATTTTTATACTTCAGTGGCAGAGCTGAGTAGCTACAACAGGGACCAGATGACCTGCAAAGCCTCAAATAGTCACTATCAGGTCCTTTATAGAAAGCGTTTGTTAATTCCTGGTTTGAGGATCCAGCAAGCTAACACACGTGAAACCCCTAACACAGAAACTGGCTGGGCATGGTGGCTCACACCTGTAATCCCAACACTTTGGAATCCGAGGTGGGCGGATCACTTGAGGTCGGGAGTTCGAGACCAGCCTGGCCAACATGGTAAAACCCCGACTCTACAAAAATTAGCTGGGTGTCTTGGTGTGCACCTGTAATCCCAGCTACTTGGAAGGCAGAGGCAAGAGAATCGCTTGGTTAGCTGAGACCGTGCCACTGCGCTCCAGCCTGGGTGACAGACCAAGACTCCATCTCAAAAAAAGAAAGAAAGAAACACATCATCATGTTCTGGAATGGGCTGAATATTAAAGTTTTTCCCTTGCAACTTCACTCAACCCTACTTGGACTTCATGTAAGCTGGGCATTGATTGTCCATTAACTTGCAGCCATTGATTTAGTCCTCTTCAAGAATTATTTATTGAGTGAGAGACTGAGGCATGAGAATCACTTGCACCTGGGAGGCAAAGGTTGCATTGAACCAAGATTGTATCACTGCACTCCACTCTGGGCAACAGAGCAAGACTCTGTTTAAAATAATAATAATAATGATTATTGTGTGTTGACTTTCTGAGCCATAATATTTGTAGTGAACTCCCAGTTTTATTGTTTTATTATCAAAATAGTTTCATAACTCAACTAGGATTTATCGAGGACTGGCTAGCTGTCAAGCCTTGTGCAAAGGTTTTTATATACAATTGGCTCTTTGTATTTGTGGGTGCTGCATCCATGGATTCAACCAACCAAGAATCAACAATATGTGGGAGGCTTATGCTTGTGATCTCAGCGACTCAGGAGGCTGAGGCAGGAACGATAATTTGAGCCCAGGAGTTTGAGGCTGCTGTGAGCTGTGATGGTGCCACTGCACTCCAGCCTGGGCGACAGAGAGAGAGACTCAGTCTCTATCAAAACAAACAAACAAAAATTAAACGACAATAAAAATTACAAATTAAATCTCTACAGTATTACAACAACCATTTACATAGCATTTACGTTGTATCAGATATTAGACGCAATCTAGAGATCACTGAAAGTATACGGGAGGGTATTTGGAAGTATGATATGACTATATCGTTCTGTAGCATAAGGACTTTAGCACTCTTGGACTTTGGTATCTGAGGTGGGTGGGGACTGGACGGTGGAAGACAGGGGTCCTGAAGCCAATCCCCAATGTATATCGAGGGAGAACTGTACATGGTTTTATTGAATCCTCAGAACAGCCCTTCATGGTTTTAGAGTTGACCCTGCAGAGACCCACCAGCATTAGGTGGTATATCCAGATCACAGAGCTAGGAAGAGGGTCAGAATTCGAACCAAGTTTTCAGATTGCTATCTCAGCATCCTCTCAACTTCTCAATGACGCTTTATAAAAGAAGGCATCCAAAGAGTTGCCCAGAACACAGCTGGTGCAACGTGAAACACATGCCTTCGGTGATAAAGTAGAAGCTTCCTTGAGAGGCATAGGTGGGCAGATCATCTGAGGTCAGGAGTTCGAAATCAGTCTGGCCAACATGGCGAAACCCATCTCTGCTAAAAATACAAAAATTAGCCAGGCATGGTGGCAGGCGCCTGTAATCCCAGCTACTAGGGAGCCTGAGACAGGAGACTTGCTTGAACCCGGGAGGCAGAGGTTGCAGTGAGCTGAAATCATGCCACTGCACTCCAGCCTGCACGACAAAGAGCAAAACGCCATCTCTTTTGTATTTTTTTTTTTTTTTGCCAGATGCCAGGCTGGAGTGCAGTGGCGTGATCTTGGCTCCTTGCAACCTCCGCCTCCTGGGTTCAAGGGATTCTCCTGCTTCAGCCTCCCAAGTAGCTGGGAGTATAGGCACGTACCACCACACTCAGCTAATTTTTTGTATTTTTAGTAGAGATGGGGTTTCACTGGGTTAGCCAGGATGGCCTCCATTTTCTGACCTCAGGTGATCCACCTGCCCGGGCCTCCCAAAGTGGTGGGATTACAGGTGTGAGCCACCGCGCCTTGCCTGTTCCTTTACTTTCTTAATAAACTTGCTTTCACTTTATTCTGTGAACTTTCCTCAAATTCTTCTTACCCCTGTATCTCTGCAGGAGAGAGACCTTTTCTCTTTCTCTCGCCTATTAAACCTCTGCTCTTAATCACTCCTGTTGTGTCTGTGTTCCTGATTTCCTTGGCGTAAGTCAGCAAACCTCAGGTTGTTTCTCAGACAAACAATGCCGCTTCAGTGGTACAGGCTGCAGCAGAAATCATGTGCGTATAGGCCCATACCCAGCGTTCAGATTCAGTGATTTGGGATGAGTCTTGGACAGATAGAGATTATAAAAAGCTGTGCAAAGAAGCCGATTCACATCCCTGGTTGAGAGCCACTAAACGAAGTCTTGCAAAGGTTGACTTTTCTTTTCTGCCTTTCCTCTGTGCTTCTGTGTGACCTGTGATCATCTGATACTCTTGTAATATATGAGATGGCTGGGCAGCATAAATGGCTAAAAACATCAACCGAAGCTGAGATTCTTGTAAGCGGTTTGGATAAGGTTTCGGCGGCTGAGCACGCGGAAACCCACAATTCGTGGCCTGCAAGCCGTGAGTTTCCAGAGTCTGTTTAAAAAATGCAGCTGAGACTCTCACCCCGTAAGTGAAGGAGAGTGATTGAAAAAATGAAGAAAGAATTGACTTCAGATCACCGTGCTGTTTCCAAATGTCCGCTGATGAGTAATGACTTCCTAAGTGGTTGTTTTAGAAAGAAAAGAAGGTCCACGCTTTTTCTTCCTCCATCACATTTACATAAGGAGAAATATTCTAAGAGTTTGCTGAAATTGGAGCAGCAGTAACAACATTTGCATGCTGGTTTTGTAGGGCAGAAAGCTGAGCCAGCCAGCCGTTTTGGAAACGGAGGCTGGGGATTGAATTCTGTGGTCTTGTGGTCATATGGAAAGTGTTCTGTCACCGCTATCCCTTTAAACTTTCTTTCAGGGGATATTTTGGCCTTGTGTGAGCATCTTTATCTCTGGCAAGCTCCATTCCTCTCAGATAATAGAGATTATCTCCCGGGATTACAAGGATAGCTTCTCCGCAACAAATCCTGACATCATTTGGCATTTGGATCTCAACAGCTTGGAAATCCGGGCCACATCAGAGTGACAAAGGCCAGCTTCTTGGTGTCACCTGGGGGCCTTGCCAACTAGCGATTCCTGTGGTTCTGGAGAGAACCCTCTTGCCTAGGAGAGAATTCCTGGTGTTTGATATTTATAGGAAATGGCAACCTGGTTTTGTTTACTCTGACTATTCAAATCTAGGAAGAAGCAGCTCTCCTACAAAGAGCAGCCTTATTGGGGCACCCTGAAGACATGAGAGAGAAGCTGACCAAAAAGACAAATTGTGCGCAGGTGCCTTGGAGTGAGACAGGTCAATATTCAATTCCTGAGCACCTGGCTGAGTGACTTTACCAAGAGCCTCAGTTTCCCTTGTAAGGAAACAAGGACTCTTCAGAAATTCTATTTTTTCTTCCAGAAACTTAATAGAGAAGCACTCCTCCTATCCCATCCTCTTTGATAATAGGCATGGTCAGATGACACGCTGGTCACTTCTGGCTGTGAGCTGAGAGACAGCTTGTGATTCACTTGTGCGCTCTCTCTCTCTCTCTCTCTCTCTCTCTCTCTCTCTTTTTCTCTCTCTCCATCCCTGAGACTAGCCAGAGGGACTGCTCCATTTCCTGTGTCTTGGAGTCAGAAAATCTGGGCACTAAGCTATCAGCTGATCAACAATTAGAAATGTGATGTGAGTAAGAATCTGCTGTGGTTATAAGTTGTGAGTAAGAATCTGCTGTTGTTATAAGTTGCAAAGATTGGAGGGATGTTTGTTACCACAGCACAAATCAGCCTGTCCTGACTGATACAAGGATCAGTCCGTTTTCAAGGAGATAGAGGAAAATTAAAGGGCATGAAGGAATGAAGAACATCCCATCTCAAAATATACCAGATTGGGATCTTAATTATTTCAAGTTGTAAACACTGGAGAAATTGAGGTTTCAAAAAGAGCTTGCTAACCTGTCTCTTCCTGCATGTAGCAAGCATGAAAGATTTCTCAGATGTGGGTGAGAAAATAGCGTTGTCACCACAGACTTGGAATGGAAGCCTACAAAGCGCTTAAATAAATGTACTTAATTATGTAACGCATGTTGCCCCCATCTCTACTAAAAACACCCAAAAAGTTAGCTGGGCGTGGTGGTGCATGCCTGTAGTCCCAGCTGCTCAGGAGGCTGAGGCATGAGAATCGCTTGAACCTGGGAGGCGGAGGTTGCAGTGAGTGGGGATCGCACCATTGCACTCCTGGGTGACAGAGCGAGATTCAGTCTCAAAAAAAATGATGTATCCTTATCTCCAACCACTTTTTCACTCCCCTGTCCGTCTCCTAGTAAATCCCCTAGAAAATGTACTGCCCCAGCTAGATTTTCTTTTTCCTGCCTTTTCTTCCCAATTTTACCATTCTTTGACTAAAAAGTACAAAAGCATCTTGTTTTCACCACTTCTTTGGGTTTCACCCTCTTGAGAAGATCCCCATGTACACGTGAAACCAAGAAAATGCTCATCTGCCTGGTGTCAGTTTGGTTCCTAGATCCATCTATAAAACCCACCCGCTAAGAGATAAAGGCATGTTGGAGGGGATCTCCGAGTCTTCTACAAAAGCTGAGTGGCGAAGCCTCCGGCACGGTGTTTGGCTTATAGAAGGTGATTCATTTATTCAATCTGTAAGATCCTGCTACGTACCAGATGCTTGGGACACATGGGGATATAAAACCAAAAGTGGTCTCTGCTCTCTCTCTCTTTCTTTTTTTTTTTTTTTTTTTTTTACTATATCTAGAGTTGATTCCTACTTCCTAGACATTGCTATTGTAGGGTTCTTTCTTTGTTTGTTTTCGAGATGGAGTTTGACTCTTGTCACCCAGGCTGGAGTGCAGTGGCATGATCTCGGCTCACTGTAACCTCCGCCTTCCAGGTTCAAGTGATTCTCCTGCCTCAGCCTCCCAAGTAGCTGAGATTACAGGTGCCGGCCACCACACCCAGCTAATTTTTTGTATTTGTAGTAGAGATGGGGTTTCACCATGATGGGCAGGCTGGTCTCAAACTCCTGACCTTAGGTGATTCACTTGCCTATTATTGTATGCTGATAGCAGACTCTTCTCGCATAAATGCTGGAGTAGGGAGTTCTGGGCAGTCTTGTAGAGGAAGACCCAAGAAGAAAGACCTTTAAATGCATCATGGCAGCCCCATTCACTCTTAAATGCTAAAACCACGCTGGAATTGTGTACAAGGCAATGTCTTCATGAAAGAGCATTGGATGTACACAATTGTGGAAAATTGTGTCAATACTGTCTTTTGCAAAAGAATATTGATAATAGCCGCTATTTATTTTGCATTTGCGACCCTCCAAGATTTGTGCTAATGTTTTCTATGTATTATTGCATTTAATACGGTCCTCACAAGAGTATGATGAAATTGATATTGTTGTAACAATTTTGTACATGAGGCAATTAAGGTTAGAAACTTACTTACTTACCCAAGGGAACAGAACTGAAAAGTGGCAGAGTCTGAGTTTAAATCCACATCTGATACAAAAATAAAAACATACAGGTTACAGGCATATAATACGACCTCAACTGGAAATACAAATAGTACACTACTCTTGTTTTCCATATAGAAGTGCTTAAAAAAATAGGCTTCAAGTTCAACAACTGAGTCTTTTGCAGTAGTTTGGCTAGATATATTTTTGTTGTGGTGGTGGTTCTGGAACCTTCATAATCAGTCTTGGCAAAACGATCTGTGTCCAAAAACAGAGAATCATTCCAGATGTTGTGTTTGTCAATCTTAAGGAAAAAACTCAGCTGTGGTAAAATTCCCATAAGGCCAGCTGCTTAGGGCCACAACAGGGAAGGTGAATCTCTAAGGTTCAGGGATAATTCAATAAGGCTGTCATTGCTCACCCACTCCAGCTCCATCCCCGAGGGTGCCGGGAATGCCCCCGACCAAGAGCTGGGAGCAAGGTGGATGCTGAGAAATGATCCTGATGCTGTTTGGCTCATGGAAGACCCAGAGAAGGTGCTGTCAGAGCCTCGCTGCCAGTGTCATCTGCACTAGGTGGTTTCATCCTGGGAGGAAGACAGACACCAGCAGGGTTCTAGAAACATGATTTTCTTTCCTGGTTTGACTGACAGGAACGAGGTGACAGAAACAGTGGGGCTTCACGTAAAATGATGCGTCTCCCTTCGTGTTATTCCAGCAGCGGAGCTGCCAGTCTGACATTCACGGTAACCCATCCTGACCAAAACAGGGCTCATTATCTCTCCCTCCTCCGGCTTCCCTCTCTCGGTGAATAGCATCACCATATACTGAGTCACCCCAGCTGGAGAGCTAATAAGTGGGCAAGGAGCAGAAAGTCCTGGGGATGTGGAATTCGAAAAGCAGGATCTAATCGGCATCTTTACAATGGAGAGAGTCTTGGGGAAATGAACCAAACCTCCCAGAGCTCCAGCTGCCTCTTACGTGGGAATTATCGTTACTATGATAATAACCCCGTCCAGCATCGCGTTGGGATTTCTTTTTGTTTTTCCTTAGTCCAGTGATTTAACTGCAGTGGCTCCCTTGCATTGCTAGATCTGAGCTCTGTGAGGCCAGTTTTCCCGTCATTGTCTATGTGTGCTGGGCGCTTCAGAGGTATGGGCTTGTAGCTCCAACTTCCCCACACAGACAAGTCTGTCCTTCATTCCACTGGAGCTGTGCAGACTTCCACTTTTTTGAGGGAGCATGGGAGGATCATCAGCTTTATCTATGTAATTATTTATTTTTTGAGCTGGAGTTTCACTCCTGTTGCCGGGCTGGAGTGCAGTGGCACGATCTTGGCTCACCACAACCTCTGCCTCCCGGGTTCAAGCGATTCTCCTGTTTCAGCCTCCTGAGTAGCTGGGACGAAGGCGTGCACCACCTCTCCCAGCTAATTTTGTATTTTTAGTAGAGATGGGGTTTCTCCATGTTGGTCAGGCTGGTCTGGATCTCCCGACCTCAGGTAATCTGCCTACCTCAGCCTCCAAAAGTGCTGGGATTACAGGTGTGAGCCACTGTGCCCGGCCAGCTTTGTTTATGTTTATGTTACAGTATTTTTAATTTTTAATTTTTGTGAGTACATAGTAAATGTATATATTTATGGGGTACCTGAGATGTTCTGATACAAGCATGCAATGTGAAATAAGCATGTCATGGAGAACAGACTGTTCATCCCTCAAGCATTTATCCTTTGAGTTATAAACAATCCAATTACTCTCTTTAAGTTGTTTTAAAATGTAAAATTAAGGGACTGTAAATTAGTTAAGCCATTGTGGAAAACAGTGTGGCAATTCCTCAAAGACCTAAAGACAGAAATACCATTTGACCCAACAATCCTATTACTCGGTATGTACCCAAAGGAATATAAATCATTCTATTATAAAGGCACATGTATGCATATGTTCATTGCAGCACCATTCACAATAGCGAAGACATGGAATCAACATAAATGTCTATTGATGATAGACTGGGTTAAAAAATGTGGCACATACATGCCATGGAATACTATGCAGCCATAAAAAAGAACAAGCTCATGTCCTTTGTAGGGGCATAGATGGAGCTGGAGGCCATTTTTCTCAGCAAACTAATGCAGGAACAGAAAACTAAATACTGCATGTTCTCACTTCTTAGTGGGAGCTAAATGATAAGAACACATAGACACATAGGGAAAACTACGCATCCTGGGGCCTTTCAGAGGGTGGAGGGTGGGAGGAGGAAGAGGATCAGGAGAAATACCTAATGGGTACTAGGCTTCATACCTGGGTGATGAGATGGTCTGTATAAAAAATCCCCGTGACACAAGCTTACCTGTGTAACAAACCTGCACGTGCACCCTGAACTGAAAAATGAAAGTTCAAATAAATAAATAAATACAAATACAAATAAATTAACGAAAATACAATGTAAAATTAAGTCATTGTTGACTATAGGTCACCCTGTTGTGCTCTCAAATAACAATTATTAGTCGTTCTATTTTTGTACTGATCAAACTTCCATTTTTAATAAAATGTATTGATATTATGATTATAGAAGGAATAAAAATTTTTGTTAAAAGTGAAAATACAGGCTAGGTGCAGTGGCTCATGCTGTAAATCCCAGCATTTTGGGAGACAGAGGTGGGCAGATCACTTGAGGGTTAGGAGTTTGAGACCAGCCTGGCCATCATGGTGAAACCCTGTCTCTACTAAAAATACCAAAATTAGCCAGGCGTGGTGGTGCACCTGTAGTCCTAGCTACTCAAGAGGCTGAGGCAGGAGAATCACTTGAACCCAGGAGGTGGAGGTTGTAGTGAGCCAAGGTCGCGCCACTGCACTCCTGCTGGGTGACAGAGTGAGACTCTGTCTCAAAAGAAAAGAATATATAAAAAGTCTAACAACCCAACGAAAAAGAATAAAAGCATCCTATAACAACATGCTGCAGAGACAGCCACAGATGTCATATTGTTAGACTCATTTTCTGTGGATGCTTAAGAACACTTTAAAATGAACAGCCTGTGACAAATGCATCCCCATTACAGGAGGAAGTCCATCCCCGAGGCAGGGTGAGGCACAGGGTCTGGAACGAGAGGGCTCCCGCTGCCTCGGAGGAGTCAGGGTCTGCTCACGTGGGCATCAGGAGTCCTGAGCAGGGAGAATAACTTCTGGCCTAAATCACAGCCCCCGGCCCTCCCACCACAGGAGGATGCTTCCATAAATTGTATTCAGATAAAAAAAAAAAAAAAGCTCATTTCAGTCAAAGACAAACGGTAATATAAAAGAGACCAAGATAGAAGCTATAAAAGAAAAGAGAAGGAAAGGCAAATGAGAAATGTATGGAAGAAAACAGGGTCTTTGGCAAGAGGACCAGTGTCGCCAGGCTTTCATTCAGCAAAGAAAAGCTTAATGAGGCATTTATAAAACCATAGCTCAAGCAGAAATAGCAGCATGCAGAGAAGATACGGCAAGACAACAGAGATGAAATGCAAGCTGGAAGAAAGAAGTGAACAAGCAGGAAGAAGAAGAGAAAGAGAAAGCTACTGAGAAATACAAGCCGTGTTAAAGGAAGGACAAAGAAGAATTCGCGTATCTTGAGAGCACAGAAATTATTATGAAGAAAAGAGTTGAGAACAGCAAACGAAACAGCTGGGTGCAGCGGCTCACCCCTGTGATCCCGGCACGCTGGGAGGCCAAGGTGGGCAGATCACTTTGAGATTAGCCTGGGCAACATGGCAAGATCCTGTCTCTACAAAAGAATACAAAAAAAAAAAAACTGGCCACGCATGGTGGTGTGTACCTGGAGTCCCAGCTACTCAGGAGACTGAGGTGGGAGGATCACCTCAGCCTGGGGAAGTTGAGGCTGTAGTGAACTGTGATTGAACCACTGCACTTCAGCCTGGGTGAAAACCAAGACCCTGTCTCTCACTTTGTGAGTTTTCAGGTTTCTATTGGCTATTTGTATATTTTCTTTTTTTTCATTTATTTATTTATTTATTTATTTGAGGTAGAGTCTAGCTCTGTCACCTAGGCTGGAGTGTAATGGCATGAACATAATTCAATTTAAAAACAGGCAAAAGATTGAAAGACAACTCTCCAGTGAAAATATACAAAGTGCCCACCAGGTAAAAGCAAATCAGAACCACAATGAAATCATATTTCACACCCACTAGGATGCCTATAATGAAACAGAGAGAGAGAGATAATAAGTCTTGGTCAGGATGGGGAGAGATTGGATGGGCATTGCTGGTAAGAATGTGAACTGGCGAAGCCACTCTGGAGAACAACTTGGTTGATACTCACAAGGTTAATCACAGAATTAGTATATGGCCCAGCAAAATCCACTTCAAGGCATGTATCCGGGAGAAATGAAAATGTATGTCCACACAAAAACTTGTACACAAATGTTTATACCAGCCTTATTATCATAGCCAAAAAAAGTAGAAACAACCCAAATGTTTACACACATTATGGATGAAGAAACTGTGTATTCATATAATGGAATATTATTTAACGTAAAATAAATGAAGTACTGATACATGCTACCACATTTGTGAAACTTGAAAACGTGCTAAGTGAAAGAAGTCAGTCCAAAAGACCACATGTTGTCTGATTCCATTTACGTAAAATGTCCAGAGTAGGCAAATCCGTAGAGACAGAAAGTACAGTACATTCGTTGTTACCTAGATTTGGGAAGCAGGTGAAGGTTGGGCAAATGAGGAGTGACTGCTAATGGATACTGGGTTCTTTTCTTTTCTGTTTTTTTGTTTGTTTGTTTGTTTGTTTTGTTGTTGTTGTTGTTGTTGTTGTTGTTGTTTTGAGATGGAGTTTTGCTCGTTCACCCAGGCTGGAGTGCAGTGCTGCGATCTCAGCTCACTGCAACCTCCATCTTCCAGTTTCAAGCGATTCTCCTGCCTCAGCCTCCCGAGTAGCTGGGATTACAGGCGCCTGCCACCATGCCTGGCTAATTTTTGTATTTTTACTAGAGATGGGGTTTCACCATGTTGGTCAGGCTGGTCTCGTACTCCTGACCTCCTGATCCACCCACCTCAGCCTCCCAAAGTGCTGGGATTACAGACAGGAGCCACCACCCCCGGCCTCAGATTCTTTCTTGAAGTGATAAAAATGTTCTAAAATTGTGTTGATAGTTTGACAACTCTGTGGATATACCAGAAAGCATTGACCTGTACAATTTAAATGGGTAAGTTGCATGATATGTGATTTATAACTCAATAAAGTTGTTACAGAAAAAAAGACGACCATTTTAAGGTGGGTAAGAATTTAGAGAAAATAAATCCCACAGCATCTTGTTACAGAAATACTAGATGATAAACTTCAGCCAACCAAGAAATGAACAGTAACGCTATGGTAAACAGACTGGCTGGCTGTAAACACTGAATCAATTTAACTGTTGGACTAAATTTTAAAAAAATGGTTTCAAAACAGTAAGTATTCTAGATTATAATCCATTCAATAAAATATGAATCTCTGGGTTCACTCTGATATATGTAAATAGAGGAAGAAAGCTCTTCCTTATACTAAAAGTTCAGCGAATAAATTTAACAGACTTATGAAAATAGAAAATAGGCCGGGCACAGTAGCTCATGCCTGTAGTCCCAGCCTGGCCAATATGGTGAAACCCTGTCTCTACTCAAAATACAAAAGTTAGCCGGCGTGGTGGTGGGTGCCTGTAATCACAGATACTCGGGAGGCTGAGACAGGAGAATCACTTCAACCCAGGAAGTGGAGGTTTCAGTGAGCTGAGATCATGTCACTCAACTCCAGCCTGGGCGACAGAGTGAGACTGTCTCACAACACACACACACGGAAAATGTAAAGGGCAAGAAATTTGTATGATTATCAACAGAGAAGTTGTTCTTGGCTCAGAGTTTTTGAATATGTTATTACTCCTTCCTGAATTGTCTCACCTCAGTTTTTTTTAATGCAGAGTCTTGCTCTGTCACCCAGTCTGAAGTGCAGTGATGCCATCATGCCTCACTGCAGCCCCAACCTCCCTGGATCAAGTGATCCTCACACCTCAGCCCCTCAAGTAGCTGGTACTGTAGGCGTTAACTCCACACCTGGCTATTTTTTTATTATCATTTATTTTTTGTAGAGATAGGATCTCCCTATGTTGCCCAGGCTGGTCTCAAACTCTTGGCCTCAAGCGATCCTCTTGCCTCAGCCTCCCAAAGTGCTAGGATTAGAGGTGTGAGCCACCACACTCAGCCTCTCACTCCATATTTTAAAAGGGTGGATTCTCTTGTGCCATTCATGTCTTAGCCTAAATATCCTTAGGAGAGGATGCCCCTGGCCATCCTTGTTTCTATCGGTTTTCTTTGAGGCACTCATAAGCAGCTGATATCATACTAGGTAATGACCTATTGGCCGCACAGAGGTGAGTACTTGATACGCTTGGCTTATTGCTCCATGATGCCTCTTTTCCTTAAGCATCCAAAATGCCATCCAGGAGCACGCATTGCATTTAGTTGTCCTGTTTCCTCCATCTCCTGCAATCCTTGGTACCTGGAAAAATGGCTGGCACATAGTAGGTGCTCATTAAACATCTTTTCATGGTTGAAATGCACAAAAATTGGAAGGTGAAGCATTCTGATTCCTCTTTTATAACCCTCAGCGTCAGCAGATATAATTTAAAGAGCAAACTGCTAAACACCAGCCGTGTTTTGTAACCATTTGTGTAAGAAAAAGACTGAAAAGCCTAGGTGCCTTCCATATCAATTAAATGAAATTAATTAAAGGCTCATGCCTATAATACCGGCACTTTGAGAGGCTGAGGTAGGAAGATCGCTTGAGCCCAGGAGTTCGAGACCAGCCTGAGCAACACAGTGAGACCCCCGCATCTCTATTTTTTTAATATAAATAATAAAAATTTAAAAACCAAAAAAAGAGATGGAAAAGTAAGAGAATGGGCTCCTCCTACATATGGGCCATAAAAATATAGCATATCTCAACACTTGTGGATGGGACACTCACATCTTCACACATATATTTTAGCCTCCAAGAAAATGCCTTGGCTGACCACGTCCCATTTTAGGGCAGAATATCCCAGTAGTGAATATGCACAATTGCCATATGCATAGATCGTAGGGAGTCAGACTGACAGGGTTCAAATCTCAGCTCTGCCATTTATTAGCTGTGTGATCTTGAGGAAGTTACCCACGTCTCTTCCTTGGTTTGTTCATCTGTAAAGTGGGAACAACGGTAGTACTTATTGCACAGAGATGTGAAGTAAATAATATCTAAGCGCCTAGAAAACAATTCATGGGCTGGGCATGGTGGCTCACACGTGTAATCCTAACACTTTAGGAGGCTGCGGCTGGTGGATCACCTGAGGTCAGGAGTTCAAGACCAGCCTGGCCAACATGGTGAAACCCCATCTCTACTAAAGATACAAAAAAAATCAGCTAGACATGATAGTGGGCACCTGTAATCCCAGCTACTTGGGAGCCCGAGGCAGGAGAATTGCTTGAACCTGTGAGGTGGAGGTTACAGTGAGCAGAGATAGCCATAGCACTTTAGCCTGGGTGACAGAGCAAAACTTTGATCTTGAAAAACAAAAGAAAACAGTGCATGGTACAGCAGAAATAATGCGATGAGTATCATCGAACAACTTGAATCTTTTAGTTAATCTTTGCTAATAAAGCCACCACAACTATGAAGTAAGAGACTTTCCAATATTAAATGTGCCCCATTCTTTCCCCTAGCCTAGTCCCTGTATCCACAAAATAATCCCAGGACTTGCAAAAAAAAAAATATATATATATATATATATATATATATATATATATATATATATATATATATAAAGTATTGTTCAGTATATCCTGTGATCTTAGTTGGGGAAAAGACTGCTCCACGTTCACTTTCTTTTCCTCCCGTGCACAGAGCCAGGCAACCCTCCAAGCTTCCCCCGCAGTGGAAGGCGCCTGTGGCTGAGTTCTGGACGATGGGATCTGAGCAGACTGACGCACTCCGCGCCTTTCTACCTCTCGTATCTCTAGCGGCTGCAGAATGTCCGCAGGTCCAAGGGGAGAACTCTGCGGGTCCTAAGGGATAGCAGAGTGTGGGTCTTTATGTCATGTCTTCCTCGGAGTCACCACATTTATGACTGTTTCAGTAAATGCCTTCTTGCTTGAAGTAAGAAGGTTAACCTTATGCATTTCTCTTAATACAAAGAGTCATGAGAAGATGAATGCTTCCCGTTTTTTTTTTTTTTTTTTTTTTTTTAGATGGAGTCTTGCTCTGTCGCCCTGGCTGGAGTGCAATCGTGTGATCTGCTCATTGCAATCTCCTTCTCCCAGATTCTCTTGATTCTCTTGCCTCAGCCTCCCGAGTGTGCGCCACCACACCCAGCTAATTTTTGTATTTTTAGTAGAGACGGGGTTTGCATCATGTTTGCCAGGATGATCTCGATCTTCTGACCCCGTGATCCGCCTGCCTCAGCCCCCAAAGTGTCAGGATTATAGGCGTGAGCCACTGCACCTGGCCGAGTGTGGGTCTTTGAATGAACCTGTAATCCAAAAACAAAAAAAATTCTAAGCTCTTCCCCAAACCATCTGAATGGATCCCTCCTCTCTGACAAAAGCACCCCAAAGGTAATCTGCAAAAACTAGTTCAGGCCATGATGGAAAGGGGGAGCCAGATGTGCCTCATTCTTCCCTCCTTCCTTTGGGAGTTACTGATAAAACAGGTTCTTTCAGTCTGATAAACATTTGCTCTCTGTTCCCTCTGCAGCCTGCCACCTGGAGGCTTCACCTACCTGATACCACCTGTCTCCACAACCCCTTACTGTAACCCTAACCCAGACGTTCCCTTCTATTGATAATAACACTTTTGACCAACGGCCAATCTAAAGATCTTTGAATCCACTTACAACATGGAAGTCCCTAACTCCGTTTGTTCAGCCTTTCTGGACTGACTCAATGTATGTCTTCTGTGTATTGATTGATGCCTTATCTCTCCTTAAAATGTGAAAAAACAAAAACAAAAACCATAGTTGTGGCCCAGCCACCTGGAGCACGTGTTCTGAGGATCTCCTGAGGACTATGTCAATGAGCACTGGTCACACATATTTGGCTCAGAAGAGATTGCTTCAAACAGTTTAGAGTTTGACTCTGTTCATCAACAACCCCATGAACGCACATTGGGCTGTGATCTGGGTTTAAGCCGCTGAGTCTTGGGCCTTGCGTGCCACAGAGCACTTAGCTTGACCTGGCTGAGAACCACATAGTGGCAAAGGAAGGAGTTCAGGGAAAAAGAATTGAGAGGAGGGGTTGGAGAGCAGGGAGGGTCAGCCTTGGACAAAGGGAAGTGCAGACTGGTTGAAACAGCACCAGCACAGAGATCCCAAAGACACAGAATAAATCTTTGCAACAGCCAAGTTCAGATAACTGTGCTTGGAGAATTGGAGAGGAGCAGAAGAGATGTGAAAGGGAAAATAGAAAGGCTCTATAGGGTTGGAAAACACGTGTGAGCATTTGAGCTGATGGAGAAAGGCTAGAAGTCAGCTGCACAAAGCACTTCAGTTCAGCAATCGGTATTGAGCAGACCCAGCTGGAGGGCAGCGTTGTCTTCTATCAGTGAATGCCTGGCTGGGAAGACATCATAATGCAGGCAGCTCCGACAAGGCTGAAGCTGAAAGCCGTGGAATCCTCTAGCATAGCGGTCCCCAACCCCCAGGGCATAGACTGCAACTGGTCCTCCGAGGCCTGTTAGGAACCAGGCCACACAGCAGAAGGTGACTGGCAGGCAAGACAAGCTTCACCTGTTGTTAACAGCTGCTCCCCATCACCTCCTGTCAGATCAGCGTCGGCGTTAGATTTTCACAGGAGCGTGAAACGTGCTGTGAACTGCACACACGGGGAGCCAGGCTGCGTGCTGCTTCTGAGAATCTAATGCCTGATGATCTTTCATGGTCTCCCATCACCCTCAGTTGGGAGAAAAATGAACTCAGGTCTCCCACTGATTCCACATTATGGTGAGTTGTGTAATTATTTTATTATATATTACAATGTGTTAATAATAGAACTGCACAGTAATCATAATGCCCTGAATTTCTTTTTGAGTGTCTCTTCTCCTCTTTGTGTTCATGAGTTCTGAACATTAAGCTCTTACTTACAAATGAGAACATGCAGTATTTGGTTTTCTGTTCCTGGATAATGGCCTCCAGCTTCATCCATGTTCCTGCAAAACCCACTATCTCATTCTTTTTTATGGATGCATAGTATTGCCTGGTGTATGTATATGTACCACATTTTCTTTATCCAATCTGTAATTGATGGGCATTTAAGTTGATTACATGTCTTTGCTATTGTAAATAGTGCTGCAGTGAACATTCATGTGCATGTGTCTTTTTGGTAGAAAGATCTACATTCCTCGGGGTATATACCCAGCAATGGGATTGCTGGGTTGAACAGTAGTTCTGCTTTTAGCTTTTTGAGGAATCGCCACACTGCGTTCCACAATTGTTGAATGGATTGACACTTCCACCAACAATGCATGAGTGTTCCCTTTTCTCAGCAACCTTGCCGGCATCTGTTATTTTTTGACTTTTAATAATCTGATTGGTGTCAAATGGTATCTTGTTGTGGTTTTGATTTGCATTTCTCAAATAATCAGTGATACTGAGCTTGTTTAAAATGTTTGTTGGCCACATGTATGTCTTCTTTTGAAAAATGTCTGTTCACATCCTTTGCCCACTTTTTAATTGGGTGGTTTGTTTTTCTCTTGTAAATTTGTCTAAATTCTTTATAGATGCTGGATATTAGATCTTTGTCAGATACATAGTTGGCAAATATTGTCTCCCATTCTGTCGGTTATCTGCTTACTCTGTTGATAGTTCATTTTGCTGTACAGAAGCTCTTAAGTTTAATCAGATCCCGCTTGTCAATCTTTGTTTTTGTTGTGATTGCTTTTGATGTCTTTGTCATGAAATCTTTGCCCATTCCTAGGTCCAAGATGAAATTACCTAGGCTTTCTTCCAGGATTTTTGTAGTTCTGGTTTTTACATTTAAAAGTTAGGAGATAGATAACAAATTGATTTACAAATAAATAATATGCCAGGTGGTAATAATTACTAAGGAAATAATAAACCAGGATAAAGGGAATAATAATTCATACAAGTAATAGAGGAAAATTTAAACAGTGATAAAAGAAGACATGTCACAGGGTGGGCATATGTAAGAGTTAATTTATTATGTCAACTTGGCTAGGTTAAGGGATACCCAGGCAGCTAGCAAAACATTATCTCTGGTGGTGTCTGAGAGGGAGTTTCTAGAGGAGAGTAGCACTGGAATCGGTAGACTGAGTGGAGAGGAGCTACTCTTAGAAATCTGGGTGAAGGCCAGGAGTGGTGGCTCACGCCTGTAATCCCAGCACTTTGGGAGACCAAGACTGGTGGAAACCTGAGGTCAGGAGTTCAAGACGAGCCTAGCCAACATGGTAAAACCCCGTTTCTACTAAAATACAAAGATCTTCCGGGCATGGTGGCATGCACCTGTAATCCCAGCTACTTGGGAGGCTGAGGCAGGAGAATCGTTTGAACCCTGGAAGTGGAGGTTGCACTGAGCCCATTGTACTCCAACCTGGGCGACAAGAGTGAAACTCCACCTCGAAAAACCAAAAAAGGAACGTGGGTGAATACTGTCTGATCCACTGAGGGTCCAGGTAGGACAAAAGAGCTGAGGGAGAAATAATTATTTTTCTTTTCTGGAGCTGGGACATCCATCTTCTCCTGTCCTTGGACTTTGAAGCTCCTTATTGTTGGGTCTTCAACCTCCAGGGCTTATACCAGCGTGTGCCCTAACCGCTGCCCTGGTTCTCAGACCTTTGGCCTTGGACGGAAAGTTACAGCATCAGCTTTCCTGGTTGTCCAGTTTACAGAGAACAGATGATTGCCTTCCTGGCCTTCATAATCACAGGAACCAGTTTTCTTAATCATATTATTGTTTGCGTAAAAATGCAAAGTGCTCCAAATATATATGGAATGTTTAGGTCTTAGAATAAATTATTTGCAACAGCCAAGTTCAGATAACTGTGGTAGCTCTTAAAATAAAACCTTTGCAATAGGGAAGTGTTGAAAAATGCGTGCTTTGAATGAAGAGACCTTCCCAACAGGCTTTGTGTGAGCAGCATGGCTGTTTGTTCACCTGGGTGCAGGTGGGCTGAGGCCGAAAAGGGCATTAGCAAAGGGCAGTGGGATAGGAGCTGGTTTTATAGGTTTGGGTAGTTTTTTGGGGGCTGGGGTGTTGCAGAGTAAGTTCAGTTACAGTGGTGAGGTGTAGGGGTGAGGAGTATACGTGACCACAAGTTCAGTCACAATGGCAGCGTTGGGTTAGAGGTTATTTACGTTATCGTAAGAACAGTTAAGATGGCAGGGTTGGGTGAGGGGCTTGTGGGAAGCTCCACTGGGCGACCACGGTGGGAGACTTCAGCTGGAGACAAGCAGGGCCTCCGACTTTCAGGCTCCAGGCTTGCAAATGGAGACCCGACAGGAAGTGCAGGTAACTGTGGCAGGCGTTATGTATCATCTCTGTTTCTCTGAAGAATCCTGGTACAGCATGTAATTTTATGAGGAAATTAGGCAATGAAGCACTTTGCACTTGAGTAGGAAATTGGGCACGGAGCTTTCTGACAAGCAGTGAGCAAAACATACTGAATTTGGTAATTTAACTTATGCAATTAAAAAATATAGACATATATATGTCAGTGAAAAGAAACAAACTGTAAAATATTTGAAGAGATTTATTCTAAACCGAATGTGAGTGACTGTGGCTCGTGACACAGCCCTCAGGAGGGCCTGAGAACATGAACTCAGGGTGGTCAGGGTGCGGCTTGGTTTTATGCATTTTAGGAAGGCATGAGACATCAATCAAATGCACTTAAGAAATACATTCAGAAGCTGGGCATGGTGGCTCACACCTGTAATCCCAGCACTTTGGGGAGCTGAGGAGGGCAGATCACCTGAGGTCGGGAGTTCGAGACCAGCCTGACCAACATGGAGTAACCCCATCTTTACTAAAAATACAAAATTAGCCGGGCATGGTGGCGCACGCCTGTAATCCCAGCTACTTGGGAGGCTGAGGCAGGAGAATTGCTCGAACCCAGGAGATGGAGTTTGCAGTGAGCCGAGATTGCGCCATTGCACTCCAGCCTGGGTAACAAGAAAAAACTGTCTCATCAAAAAAAAAAAAAAAAAGAAAGAAAGAAAAAAGAAGTACATTCAGAAATGCAAGACAACTCAAAGCCTCAAAGCAGGGGCTTCCAAGCTATAGGTAAATTTAAATATTTTCTGGTTGCCAGTTGGTTGAGTTGTCTAAAGACCTGGAATCCGTAGAAAGGAAATGTCCAGGTTAAGATAAAAAATTGTGGAGACCAGGGTTCTTTTGAAGTCTCCTGGTGGCTGCCCTTAGAGACAGCAGATGACTAATGCTTCCTATTCAGATCTTTAAAACGTGTTAGACTCTCAGTTAATCTTTTTAGGATTCGGAGGGCCTAAAAGAAAAAGATTTAGCTATGTTAATAGAGAGTCTTCACAGATGCAGATTTTCCCCTACAAAGGACAGCTTGGCAGGGCCATTTCAAGATATGGCAAAGAAACATGTTTTGGGGTAAAATATTTTGACTTTCTTCTTTGTCACATAATGTTATGCCAGAGTCAGATTGGAAAGTAAGTCATGATATATAGGGTTAAATAAAACCCATCTGATGAGAATTTATGGAATTTATGGCATGACTCCCCAGACCCCTTAGATAGGAATGTGGGCAAGATTTTATAAATCAGAACTTAGTCCTCATGTATATATATATATATATTTTTCAGGTAAGATATTTTCCCAGCATCAAACACATCCATAATTCTTTTAAATACCTTAACTTCAGAGAATGGGAAAAGCGTTAACATTCAGAGTCCTAGGCGAATAATTGATGGCCGAGGAGGGATAGAAAGCGGGTTGCGGAGCGGGCTGTGAAGACGTCCCTGGACCCGAGGGGGGGACTCTCCGGTAGGTTCTGCCGGTTTTGACCAGCTGCTCTGTTGTGCCTCGGCGGCGTCCTGTGCCTTCCTGCAATGGAGCTTTTCTCACACAGGCTGTTAAGCTCCATTGTGCTGATTTGACATCTGGAACAAATTCTTTTGTCATACACCATCAGACTTTAAACAAATAAGAGCTAATGAGTTATACAGATGCCATGATTTTTGCCTCGACCAATAATTGCTCTGTTCACTCGAGGGTAGTATGGAGCTTTCAGAGGCAGGAGAGCTCTCCTGTTCCAGCTCGCGTTAGAATGTGTTTGCTTTGACAGATACCTGGCTTGTCTGATGTTTACAATGTCACGTGTTGATTTTGCCAGGTTTGTCCTACAGATCATCCTGTTCTGGAGATACACAGCACAATGGCCTGGAAACAGTCTTTGTGTTGGAGCCAAGCCCAGCAGTGTGTCCATTCCTTCTCCCTCAGTCGCTCTCTGGACAAACAAGAGCAAGTCATTGACCCCCTCTGGGCCTCAGGTTCCTCACCCATAAACTGGAGGTAAAAACACGTACTCCATGGGATGGGTACATAAGAGCTTAGCACAACGTCTGGCACAGAGGGGGAACTCAGTAAGCAGTTGCCTCCATCCTTTGCTCAAATCACTTTTAATTAATGCTCCCTTTGAGAAAATAAGGAAGTCAGTCTTCGTTTGACTGAGAAAAGGAGTAAATCTGTTTTGTGGCTGTTGTGAAGAGAATACTTATTTATGTGAGTTCACTTTAAGGATAGTGATTTGTTATTTTTAATTCAGAGCCAATTAATCAATGTCATGTGAACGTCTTCCTTCTCCCTGGTGAACCTTTGAAGTGGCTGCTCCTAGGGCATCTAAAGAAGAGAAGTCAGAAGGCTGGAATAAGAGAAAGTTGATAGAATGGAGAAAGGGCTATTTGGGATAGAAGAGTGTACGCACTACCTCTCCAGCTGGTTCCCAGTGGGGGATATTAGGACAATGAATCGTATCTCAGTGTCCAGCTTCTCAGACCTCTGGGGGAAGTCAGATCCTGCCTCCAGGGATGGCTGTGGGTGATTCCTACCTCTGCCCAGGCAAGCCCACCTCCAGCTGCAGCAGCCACAGCTGCTAGAAGCAACTAAGCCCAGCAGGAGAGGAGATAAACCGGGCATAAGGCACCAGGAGAAACAAGTAGAGGGTGAGGATGGTGGTCAAATCGGACTCTTTGTGATAAGTTTTATTTTGTTTTTCATTGACACATAGTAATTATATATAGTTATGAGATACAGTGTGATGCTTGGTGTGCAATATGATCAAATCAGAATAGTTAGCGTATTGAGCGTCTCACATGCCTGCCATTTCTTTGTAGTAAGAACGCTTAAAATCCTCTCTCGCGTGACTTTGAAGTGTACCGTACAGTGCTGCCCACTGTGGTCACTGTTACGCAGTAGCACACCGCATGTGTTTCTCCTGTCTCACTGTAACTTTGCGCCCATTGCCCAACCTCTCCTTTCCCCTCTTGCACTCGCCAGTCTCTGGTAACATTGTTCTTTTGTATGCTTCTGAGATCAGTGTTTCTTAGATTCTGCATATGAATGAGATCATACAAGATTTGCCCTTCTGTGCTTGGCTTATTTCATTAAAATAATTGTTTTTTTTTTGGTTCATTCATGTTGTTACAAAAAACAGGATTTCATCTTTTTTCTGGCTGAATCGTATTCCACCATGCAAATATGCACCATTTTCTTTATCCACTCAGCCATTGACGGACACTTAGGTTGATTCCATAGCTTGCTTAGTGTGAATAATGCTGTAATGAACATGGGATGCAGATATCCCATATACTGAAATGAGATATATGAAATCAGACATACTGGTATCATTTACTTTGGTTATATGCACACTATTAGGATTGATGGATAATATGATAGTTCTGTTTTTAATTTTTTGAGAAACCTCCATACCATTTCCCCTAAGTATACTGATTTGCATTTCCATCAATAGTATGTAAACGTTCTCCTTTCACTGCATCCTTGCCAGCATTTCTTACTTTGTTTATGTTTTATTTTAACCAGGGCGAGGTGACGTCTCACTGTGGTTTCGATTGCCTTTCCCTAATGGTTAGTGATGTTGAGCATGTTCTCATGCACTTACTGACCATTCATGTGTCTTCATTTGAGAAATCTCTTATTTCGATCCTTTACTGACTTTCAAATCAGCCAGATTATTATTTTTTATTTCTTATTTTATTGTTATTATTATTTGTTGTGGTGGTGTTTGAGTTCTTTATATATTGTGGATATTAATCTCTTGTCAGATGCATAGCTTACAAATATGTTAGCCCATGTTGTAGGTTGTCTCTTCACTCTGTTGATTATGTCCTTAACCATAGACTTTTTCATAAAATTTGCCCAGAACGACGTCCTACAGTGTCTCCCCTATGTTTTTTTCTGGTATTTTTATAGTTTTGAGTCTTGCTTTCATTATTATTTTTTTTTCGAGACGGAGTTTCGCTCTTGTTACCCAGGCTGGACGCAATCTCGGCTCACCGCAACCTCCGCCTCCTGGGTTCAAGCAGTTCTCCTGCCTCAGCCTCCTGAGTAGCTGGAATTACAGGCACGTACCACCACCCCTGGCTAATTTTTGTATTTTTATTAGAGACGAGGTTTTTGCCATGTTGGGCAGGCTGGTCTCAAACTCCTGACCTCAGGTGGTCCACTGGCCTCAGCCTCCCGAAGTGCTGGGATTACAGGCATGAGCCACTCGCCCGGACAACCACTCACTTTTAACAGTACACATATTTATCACCTGCAAGGAAAGCACTTCTGTGAGGTATATCGTAAATTGTTACTCCTGTCGTTATTATAATATGGGTAAACATGTAAAGGAACGAGCCAAAGCAGGCAATGACCAAAGCAGTTTGTGTCAGGTGACGTCATCCTCTGCTTCATCCTTTTAGAGAAACGCCTGCTTAGAAATGTTACTGTCTCACCTAGGAGAAAGCCTTAGGCTCTGTGAATGCAGCACCAGCATCAACTGTTTGGCTTACATTTCATCAGCAACCGCCAAATTTGCACGTTGTGTATGACTGACCCTTTGTCACTTCTGCTTGAAACAGAATAGCTGTGTTCTTTAATTGCTCCTTTAGGGACACTTAATGCATTCTAAGTGTTTACTAAGCCTTGGAAAGTGATTGATTGCCTCTGGTTAATACTTTTATATTCAAGGTTAATTATTGTTTTCTGATAACATTTTTTATTCATTAGCATCCTTTAATAAGGCTGGCAATCACTGACTAGTTAAGTGGACAAACCATTAATACGAGAGCTAAAGTTTCAACCACGGGTCAGTCTGCTAATTTCTTAGTCATAGACAATATGGGAAGAACTTATAAAGTAAAAATGCTTATGTTCAGCATCTCCTTTTTAACTAAATGATACTATAAATACACTGTGAGCAGCCTGAAGCTGTCTATTTTGCTGGGCAGAATAATCATGAAGAAGTCGGGGCAAAGGAAGTCGCGTACAAAGTAGATGGAAAATGGATGGGGAAGGAGGATAGTGTAACTGACTTCTCATTGAATGTAATGAATGAGGCACAGAAATCTATACTAAAGGAAAGAAGAAACAGAACGTAAAGGTTTATGGTGATGTATAGACCTTCTCTGAACCTCACATTTTAATGCTATCCTTAAAAGAAGATGAGTCCCTTATTAGAAAAAGAAGAGAATATACAAACTTCACATCAGGCTCAGGCTGGCTTCCTGCTGATAGGCTCCTCCAGAAATCCATGAAGAGATGTGCATTTCACAGTCTGAAGCTATTTCAGTGAGTTCTTCCAAAGATGAGCAGAGACCTAGCGCATCCCTTGAAGAAGGTTAAAAGGGAGCAAAGCAAAGCTACAGACATTAAAATAAATTCAAGTAAGAAATTCTGACACCGTAACTCAAAGTAATGGGTATAATTAATAAAGAATGAAATGCATGTAACTGCTAAGCACAGCAGAATTATGAAGATGCTGATGACAGCTTTCCAAATGGCTCCTTCCTGCCTTGCTTTAAATAGTTATTTACTAAACGCTGACGGTGATCACAGCATGGTGTCAGGGAGAAAATTGTGGGAAGAGAGAGAATAAAAAAGTATTTGGCAGTCACAGTTTATCTCGATATTCTAATGCTTGAAAATGGCTATTAGTGGCCAGGCACTGTGCCTCATGCCTATAATCCCAGCACTTTGGGAGGCAGGTGGGTCACTGGATGTCAGGAGTTCGAGACTAGCCTGGCCAACCTGGTGAAACCCCATCTCTACTAAAAATACAAAAATTATCCTGGCATGGTGCCACATGCCTGTAGTCCCAGCTACTAGGAAGGCTGAGACAAGAGAATTGCTTGAACCCAGGAGGCAGAGGTTGCAGTGAGCTGGGATTGTGCCACTGCACTCAAGCCTGAGTGATATGGTGAGACTCTGGCTCAAAAAAAAAATAAAAGAAAAGAAAAGTAAAAGAAAAGAAAATGGCTATTTGGTCTTTGTTTTTTAGAACACAGTGAATAAATGCCTTAGCAGGCACACAAGTTTGTTTGTGCTCTGTCTTCAGTTCACCTCCTTTCTCAACATGTATTCTTCTTTACCATCCAGTCCATGAGTTGGCATCAGACTTATTGTACTGCATATCAATTTGCTTAATTCCAAGTGTTATGTGGCAGTACAAAGTATTAAGTACATCAGCGCTACTTGTTGTGACAACCGACTCCAATATCTCAATGACTATGTTACTCAGGGTTCTCCAGGGAAACAGAACTAGAATAGAATAGAAATAGAAATAGAAATAGAATAGAATAGAAGAAATAGAATAGAATAGAGAAGAAATAGAATAGATAGAAATAGAATAGAATTAGAAATAGAATAGAACAGAATAGTCATTAGAAGTGCATTTCTGGTTGTACGAAGGATAGTCATATCATGTGAGGTGGAAGCATGATCTTGTTAATGTCTTTACTGGAGACTATACATGGGTTAACACGATTCACGTGGGTGCCAATTAACAAGGAGGTGACTTCTGATCATTAATTTTACGTATCGACTTGACTGGGCTCAGGGATGCCCAGTTACCTGGTAAATTTCTGGATGTGTCTGTGATGGTGTTCTCGGAAGAGATTAGCCTTTGAATCAATAAAATAGAAGAGTGGGATGGAATGAGACAGGATGGGACAGGATGGGATAGGATAGATTCGAATAGCATAGAATAGGTGAGGATGGAGTAGAACAGAACAGAACAGAATAGAAAACAAGAAAATCAAACAGGGTAGAATAGAGTAGACCAGGACAGAATAGGATAGAATAGAGTAGAACAGGAAAGAATAGAATACAGTACAATAGAATTGGATAGAGTAGAAGAGAACAGAACAGATAGATTAGAGTAGATTTATGTATTGTATAAATACATACAAGTATACAGAAATATATTTATTATAAGGAATTGAATTATGCAGTTATGAAGGCTGGGCCATTTCACAGTCTACCATCTGAAATCTGAAGACCAAGAGAGTCAGTAGCATAATTCTAGTCTAAACGCAAAGGCCAAGAACCAGGAGCACCAACGTCTGAGGCAGGAAAAGATGGACGGTGCCCAGCCGAGGCAGGGAGAGCAGATTCACCCTTCATCTGCTCTTGTCAGAGACTCAGTGAAGTGGGTGATGGCCACCCACATTGGTGAGGGTGAGCTGTACCCAGTCTAATGTTTCAAATGCATGTTGGCACCCTCTCCTCCTGGTTACTGCCTTCCCACCCCCTTGCAAGGTACAAACCCCTCTCTAGCACCCACTGTTTTTGTTGTTTTTTTTTTTGGAGTTGGGGTCTTGCTGTGTCACCCAGGCTGGAGTGCAGTGGCATGATCATAGCTCATTAAAGCCTCAAACTCCTTGGCTGAAGGAAGCTTCCTGCCTCAGCCTCCCAAATAAAGAGGACGCTAGGCATGAGCCACTACACCCAGCTGTCTACCTTGGGTGAAGCTACTTACGTTTAAGACTAGTGAGCTCAGTTAGGTGAGCTAAGCTGACAAGCTAAGGTGACATGTTCATTTTTATACTATCTATCTAATTTATTTGATAATTAAGAAGACTGTAGATTTCAGGAGAATAATAATAACATTAAAAAGATGATGAGGCCAGGCATGGTGGCTCACGCCTGTAATCCCAGCACTATAGGAGGCTGAGGTGGGTGGATCACAAGGTCAGGAGATCGAAACCCATCCTGGTTAACATGGTGAAACCTCATCTCTGCTAAAAATACAAAAAATTAGCCGAGCATGGTGGCACACACCTGTAATCCCAGCTAGTTGGGAGGCTGAAGCAGGGAAATCACTTGAAGCTGTGAGGTGCAGGGTGTGCTGAGCCAAGATTGTGCCACTGCACTCCAGCCTCATGACAGAGCAAGACTCTGTCTCAAAAAAAACCAAACAAAAAACAATAAATCAAAATCTAAATAAATAAAATTTAAAAATTTAAGAAGATGATAAATAATAACAGCAATAGTAATACAATAATAAAATAAAAGAGACTAAAAGATGAAAGGAGATTAAGTAGACTTGAAAACCAAATGGAATGTGCAGGCTTGGATTAGACACTGGACCAGGAAAAGAATATTTCCATGAGGTCTATAGATTAGACAATAGTATGGTCTCGATGTTCATATCCTGAATTTTGATGATTGTTCTGTGGTTATGAAAGCTGTAGCATTTGGGACATTTAAACCAAGGGGATGCAGGAATTCTTTTTCCCATATTTGAAACTTTATTGATATGGTTTGGCTGTGTCTCCACCTAAATCTCATCTTGCATTGTAGTTCCCATAATTCCCTGTGTTGTGGGAGGGACCTGGTGGCAGGTAACTGAGTCGTGAGAACTGTGCTGTTCTCATGATAGTGAGTCAGTCTCATGAGATCTCACGGTTTTGTAAGGGGACGTTCACCTGCACACACCCCTTGCCCGTCTCCGTGTAAGGCGTGACTTTGCGTCTCCCCTTCCATCATGACTGTGAGACCTCCCCAGCCGTGTGAAACTGTGGGTCAGTTAAACCTCTTTCCTTTATAATTACCCAGTATGTCTTTATTAGCAGCATGAGAAAGAACTAATATACTTACTTTTTAAGCCAGAAAAAAACCCTAGCAACACACACACACACACACACACACACACACACACACACACACTCCTTCCACCTCATTTCATAGATGAGAACACTGAGTAAACATTTAAGCCACGAGCCCAGAGTCGGACAAGTGGGCACTGGTGGAGGGAGAATTTGCTTCTGTAAGTTCCTGCCCAGCGTCTGCAGTCTGCCTCAAATGCATGAGTCAGACCGATGCGGGCTCATGGATGAGAGGAGGCGCTTCGGAAATAACCCTAAGCTATTCTTTTGCAGCAACCTTGGTCTGCTCAGTATAGTCACACTTAAAGACTTCAGGAAGGCCGGGCGCGGTGGCTCAAGCCTGTAATCCCAGCACTTTGGGAGGCCGAGGCGGGTGGATCACGAGGTCAAGAGATCGAGACCATCCTGGTCAACATGGTGAAACCCCGTCTCTACTAAAAATACAAAAATTAGCTGGGCATGGTGGCGCACGCCTGTAGTCCCAGCTACTCAGGAGGCTGAGGCAGGAGAATTGCTTGAACCCAGGGAGCGGAGGTTGCGGTGAGCCGAGATCGTGCCATTGCACTCCAGCCTGGGTAACAAGAGCGAAACCCCGTCTCAAGAAAAAAAAAAAAAAAAAAAAAAAAAAAAGACTTCAGGAGCTTAGGGCGAGGGGTGAGCTGATACTGTGCCTTAGCCAGGACTAGGTGAAAAGAAGTATTGTATTCATTCCTGAGGATCAGTTCCCTTCAGGGTTTGATCTTTTAGAAAGTCCATTGTATCTTGGGAAGCCAAGGTGGGAGAATCACTTGAGGACAGGGATTTGAGACCAGCCTGGACAACATAGCAAGACCCCCATCTCTACAAAACATTTTTTAAAAATTAGCCAGGGGCCAAGCATGATGGCTCATGCCTGTAATCCCAGCACTTTGGGAGGCTGAGGTGGGTGGATTACGAGGTCAGGAGTTTGAGACCAGCCTGGCTAACATAGTGAAACCTTGTCTCTACTAAAAATACAAAAAATTAGGGGGGCATGGTGGCAGGCAACTGTAATCCCAGCTGCTTGGGAGGCTGAGGCAGGACAATCACTTGAACCTGGGAGGCAGAGGCTGCAGTGAGCTGAGATCACGCCATTGCACTTCAGCCTCAGAGGACAGTGCCAGACTCCATCCTAAATAAAGAAAACAATGAGCCAGGCATGGTGGCATGCCCCTGTAGTTCCAGCTACTCAGAAGACTGAGGCAGGCGGAGCTGTTGAGTCAGGAGTTTGGGGCTGCACTGAGCTACGATATGGCTCTGCACACCAGCCTGAGCAATAGAATGAGATCCTATTTCTTAAAAGTGAAAGAACAAAAAATGAAAGAAAGAAAGAGAAGGAAGGAAGGAAGAAAAAGAAGGAAAGGAAGGAAGGAAGGAAAAAAGGAAAGGGAAGGAAGAAAGGAAGGAAGGAGGGAAGGAGGGAGGGAAGGAGGGAGGGAAGGAAGAGAGAGAAAAAGAAAAGAAAAAGGAAGAAAAAGAAAGAGAGCGAGCATAGTCTGGTGGCATTCTTGCTTCCTGAGAGAAGACCTCAGAGGAGCTGTAGGGAAAATGCCACTGCCAGGTCACCGCACAGTGATCATGATAGTGCTGACCAGAGTGTCTAGGGGATCCCGGAGCTGAAGGCCGAACTGACTGGGTTCTGCCAGCTTCTTTTGTACTTTGCTCCCAGATAGAGAGGAATTTAATTCCCTGTACCTAAGATAGCTCTTTCTCTCTATCCAGAAATGAAATCTATGCCAGATAAACAGCAAATGAACGGTCCTGATTGGGTGACAGCAAATGAACAGTCCTGATTGGGTGACAGCAAATGAACGGTCCTGATTGGGTGACAGCAAATGAACGGTCCTGATTGGGTGACAGCAAATGAACGGTCCTGATTGGGTGACAGCAAATGAACGGTCCTGGTTGGGTGACAGCAAATGAACGGTCCTGATTGGGTGACAGCAAATGAACGGTCCTGATTGGGTGACAGCAAATGAACGGTCCTGATTGGGTGACAGCAAATGAACGGTCCTGATTGGGTGACGAGTTGTCACCATCTTTCTGATCAATGAATGAGCTGAGGCATGAAGAATGGAGCAAGCTTCACCCAGAACAGAGACCTCACCTAGAGGGCTGTCTCTCAGTGCGTGAGGCTGTAGAGCCATTAGTGGCTTTGTCTAGCTCAGACCATGAGGCTCACATCCTCATGTGGTCTTTGGCTGGGAGCGGGAGAGTCACATGCAACACGACAGTTGGGCCATGTAGTCACAATCACTTGCACTCCTGAACCTATAGCCATCAAGGTGAGATATAGTCTCAAGCTAGCTTGTTTGTAAGTGTTTACTGGCTACATGTGGTGGCTCATGTCTGTAATTTCAGCACTTTTGGAGGCTGAGGCAGGTGGATCACCTGAGGTTAGGAGTTCGATCGAGACCAGCCTAGTCAACATGGTGAAACCTTGTCTCTACTAAAAATACAAAAATTAGCCAGGCACGGTGATGGTGGGCGCCTGTAATCCCAGCTACTTGGGAGGCTGAGGCAGAAGAATCACTTGAACTCAGGAGGCAGAGGTTGTAGTGAGCTGAGATCTTGCCATTGCACTCCAGCCTGGGTGACAGGGTGAGACCCTGTCTCAAAAAATAGTAATAGTGACCTTGGATACTTTATTGCAACATCATTGGATTTAGTCTCTTTATCTATAAAATGGGAGAGGAGCTTGGATAATACTCAACTTATTTCTACTTCTAAAACATCCTTGTGGGCAGAGCTTAGTGGCTCACACCCGTAATCCCAGTACTTTGGAAGGCCGAGGTGGGTGGATCACGAGGTCAGGAGTTCAAAACCAGCCTGGCCGTTATGGTAAAACCTCATCTCTTCTAAAAATACAAAAATTAGCCAGTACAGTGGCAGGCGCCTGTAGTCCCAGCTACTTGGGAGGCTGAGGCAGGTGAATCTCTTGAACCCCGGAGGCAGGGGTGGTAGTGAGCCAAGATCATGCCACTGCACTCCAGGCTGGATGACAGAGTAAGACTCCATTTCGGAAAAAAAGGAAAAAACAAAAAGTCCTTGTGGTTTTGTGAGTTGCCCACCCACTCCCACAGCCACTCACCCAACCCTAACTGTATTCCACGAGCTGCCGGGAGCTTCCAGCAAGAGGATTTCCCTTGACAATCAAGAACAGTGATTCTGAGCATTCAGCATCTGTAATGGAGTTTTCACTACTCAGGGGAAAATGAAAAAATATATCTATGGATATTACAATGTACCTGGTGGTGAAACATTGACAAATATTTTTTCTTTATGATTACTGTTCTTTATTTTGAGATAAGGTGTTTTTCTCTCTTTTATTGATGTAACAATGTTCTTCGTTTCTTTTAAAAATAAAAAAAATATGGCAATGAGAAAGCATCAGCTTTAGTTTGCTGTTGGAGGGAGGTTGTCCAGGTTCATGCTGAGCATTCCCACAAGGAGCTATCAGCAGAATGAGGTGAGGAAAGTGCCAGGACCTCAGGTGGAGACGGGAGCTGAGGGCTGTGGTCAGGAATGTCCCCCTGATGCCTGCAAAGACCATCCAGATATCAGACTGCTCCTCCCAGGTCCGGAGCTGATGAAATGCTAGCCGAGGAGAATTCTCGACTTCAACCCAGAACAAATGGGACTTTTCAGCTGTTTGATAATCCAAAGACCAAAGGATTCGGAGACGTGGGCACGGTGTCAGCAATGGGTGGCTGTTTTCCTAAGACATGCTCTGCCCCATGCACAGGGAAGGAATGTTCCAGATAGAGAGGAATTAAATTCCCTGTACCTAAGATAGCTCTTTCTCTCTATCCAGAAATGAAAGCTATACCAGATAAACAGCAAATGAAGGGTCCTGAGTTGGGTGATGTGATGTCACCATCTTTCTGATCAATGAATGAGCTGAGGCGTGAAGAATGGAGCAAGCTTCACCCAGAACAGAGACCTCACCCTGAGGGCTGTCTCTCAGTGCTTGAGGCTGCAGAGGACTCAGTGGCTTTGTCTAGCTCAGACCACGTGGTCTTTGGCTGGGTGAGGGGGAGTCATGTGCAATGCAACTCTTCGTCTAGATCGTTGAGCACAGATGAACACAGTCTTGCTTGCGATGAAGTCAGTGATCAGATGTGGCAGAAACACCAAAACCAAATGAATTCAGCTAAGGCAGATGCCCAAAGGCCAGCAAAGCTCAAAGCTCATGGTTTCAAGGTTCAAAGCTGTTTGGGGCAAACGTGGAAATGTGAAGGTTGCCGTGTGCTTCAGTGACCCCATGGTCTGGGTTGGTTTCTTTTCTGAAGGCCAAGAGGAGGTGAAGGTGAAGAGAGCCTGGAGCTACTGTGAGTGACCTTCTAGTAGCATAAAAGGGTGACACTGGTGGATGTTTCCTGAGGAAAGGCCACCAGGGGATGACCCCAAATCCATTCCCTTCCGGCTTCAAATGTGGAAGCGTTTCAGTGAGCAGAAACTGCTGACAGTGAGTAGAAACTGACAAATTGGGTGCAGGGAATTGGGATCAGTAATGGTTTACAGGGCATGTTGTGAGGTCCATAATTATTGTCTCTGTTTCCTGGAACCTGGAGTAATGCCCAGATCCTGGTCCAGCAGCCTGCCCCTCATTCCCCAGTCCCAAAGCCCCCGAGTCCAGGAACGTCATCTGAACCGAAGGTCTCCCTGGGTGGTCTGTCACTCTGAATCTGATAACAATTATGGCAGAGCGTGCATTTATTGAGTGTTTGCTCAGCATCTGACAGATCACTCTCCTACTACCACCGTAGGCAAAGGATATTATCTCCACTCTATTCCTCTAATCCAGGCGTCCCCAAACTGCGGCCCCCTGAGGCCATTTATCCGGCCCCCCGCCACACTTCAGGAAGGGGCACCTCTTTCGTTGGTGGTCAGTGAGAGGAGCACAGTATGTGGCGGCCCTCCAAGGGTCTGAGGGACAGTGAACTGGCCCCCTGTGTAAAAAGTTTGGGGACGCCTGCTCTAATCCAATCCATTTAGCTACAAATAATTCATGAGTGTGTACTCTGTGTCAGGTCCTGCTCATCTTTTTTGCCTCCAAAATATCTCTTCAACCCTGTTTGTGTGTTTTCCACGTATTTTCCACTGCCCTGGTCCGGCTGTCGCCTCCTCTCTGTCACCCGGACAACAGTAAAAAACCTTCTCATTGGCAGATCTCTCAGCCTCCTTTCTGTCTTCTTCACATCACCCTCCAGCCCCAAAGGTAGCAGCACTTGGCAAGGTACCCGCTTGTCAGAAGCTCTCTGATGATTCCCATCACCAATAGGACACATTTCTGCCCATTGTCTGGACTCACAAATACCCCATGACGTGAGCCCTCCCCAGCACTTCGAACGTAGGCAAAACACCACATGGCAGCATGTGCCATGCAGTGTCTCGAAACTGGCTTTCTCTTTTTCCTCCTGGCTAACTCCTCCCCACCTTACCCCAACACTGTGAGCTCCTGAGTGGCGGAATGTTACCCTGTGCACACACCTTTCTCCTTGTGCTTACTGCTATGGATTACAGTTATCTATTGATGTGTCTTTACTAGACTATGAACTTGAGCAGGCAGGTCTCCAGCTTAATTATTCTTGGATTACAGTCTTTAAGAAGTAGCTAAATGTACATTACACGCTTTATAAAAACCTCTGATAATGCTTATTATGCATCTGACGTGGCTAAACACCTTACAAACATTTCTGTAATCTCCACCAACAGCACACACCTAACATGTGGCTTGAGCGGTTTTATACACATAACCTTACTACCTAAAAGTACCTTTTGTTTTTTTTAATTTTAATTTTTTTTTTTTTTTTTTTTTGAGACGGAGATTCACTGTCGTTGCCCACACTGGAGTGCAATGGAGTGATCTCGGCTCACTGCAACCTCCGCTTCCCAGGTTAACACGATTCTCCTGCCTCAGCTTCTCGAGTAGCTGGGATTACACGTGTCAGCCACATCACCTGGCTAATTTTTCTATTTGGGGTTTCACCGCATTGGCCAGGCTGGTCTCAAACTCCTGACCTCAGGTGATCCACCTGCCTTGGCCTCCCAAAGTGCTGGGATCACAGGCGTGAGCCACCGCCCCAGCCTTAAAAGCATCTTTTAAAGACATAAACCAAATCACACTCCCGCCTCTGCGGATCCTCTAGTGGCTCTTTTCATTTGGCCTGCTCTTCTGCTCGCCTCATTCTCATCTTTCCTTCCTGCCGCCCCTGAGTCAGGAGTCATTACACATTGGCTCTTGATTTTCATCATAGCACGTATCTTCACCTAAGGTTATCTTGTTATTTTGAGTGTTAAGTGCTGCTTCTCACTGGAATGTACCTTCCACACAGCAGAGACTTACTTGTCTTGCTCTCTGTCCCCTGAGCTCAGAACACTTCCTGGTATGGAGTCTCAGTGCAGTTTTCTTTTGTTGAGACAGAGTCTTGCTCCGTCACCCAGGCTGTAGTGCAGTGGCACAGTCATGGCTCACTGCAGCCTCCAGCTCCTGGGCTCAAGCGATCACCTGCCTCAGCCTCTCCAGAAGCTGTGACTACAGGTGCATGCCACCCTACATGGCTTGCTTTTTATTATTTTCTGTAGAAATGGTGTCTCACTATGTTGCCCATCTTGCACTCCCAGCCTCAAGCAGTCCTCCTGCCTTGACCTCCCAAAGTGCTGGGATTATAGGCCTGAGCCACCATGCTCAGCCCTCAGTAAAAATTTTAAGTATCTAATTTATTCCTCCGTATAATCCCAGGAGCTGCAGACTATAATTATGCCGATTTTATGGATGAGGTAATCCCTATAATCCCAGCACTTTGGGAGGCCAAGGCTGGCAAATTGCTTAAGCCCAGGAGTTCAAGACCCTGTTTCTGTAACAACAATAATGAAAAAATATATATATTAAAAATATATTTATATGCAAACCAACCAGGTGTGGTGGCACAGGCCTGTAGTCCCAGCTACTTAGGAGGCTGAGGTGGGAGGATCACTTGAGCCTGAGAGGCAGAGGTTGCAATGAGTCAAGATTGCGCCACTGCACTCCAGCCTGGGTAACGGAGTGAAATCCTATCTCAAAAATTAAAAAAAAAAAAAAAAAAAAAAAAAAACTGAGTGTGATGGTTCATGCTTGTAATCTCAACACTTTGGGAGGCTGAGGCAGGTGGTTCACCTGAGGTCAGGGGTTCAAGACCAGCCTGGCCAACATGGTGAAACCCCATCTCTACTAAAAATACAAGAATTAGCTGGGTGTGGTAGCTGGTATCTGTAATCTCAGTTACTCACAAGGCTGAGGCAAGCCATGTAGGGTGGCATGCACCTGTAGTCACAGCTTCTGGAGAGGCTGAGGCAGGTTCAAGATCGCTTGAACCCAGGAGGCAGAGGTTGCAGTAAGTGGAGATGGTGCCATTGCACTCCAGCCTGGGCAACAAAGTGAGACTCCCTCTCAAATAAATAAACAAGAATTGTTCTAAAAGCTTCAACCAGTAGATCGCATATCTCTTCAGCTGAGAAAACAGACCTGTTTGATTGAATAGCTCACATTCTTTGACTACCACATTTATCTATGACAGGCATCCCCAAACTTTTTAAACAGGGGGCCAGTTCACTGTCCCTCAGACCGTTGGAGGGCCGCCACATACTGTGCTCCTCTCACTGACTACCAGTGAAAGAGGTGCCCCTTTCTGAAGTGCAGCGGGGGGCTGGATAAATGGCCTCAGGGGGCCGCATGTGGCCCACAGGCTGTAGTTTGGGGATGCCTGCTCTATGACTTCAACATCTGAACTCACACTCCGTGTGGTGCAAAGATAAACAGTGCCTTGTTTCTCCTCCGGCCTGTACCCGAGCAGCAGGAGGAGAGATTGCTGCTTCTCTTCCCTGTTCCCCTGGGTTTCTTTCTCTCCTTTTTTTTTTTAGTTTTGACAGAGTCTCGCTCTGTTGCCAGGCTGGAGTGCAGTGGCGCAATCTCAGCTCACTACAACCTCCACCTCCCGGGTTCAAGCAATTCTCCTGCCTTGGCCTCCTTCACTACAACCTCCGCCTCCCGGGTTCAAGCAATTCTCCTGCCTTGGCCTCCTGAGTAGCTGGAATTACAGGCATGCGCCACAAAGCTTGGCTAATTTTTGTATTTTTAGTAGAGACGGGGTTTCACCATGTTGACCAGGCTGGTCTCGATCTCTTGACCTCGTGATCCACCCGCCTCAGCCTCCCAAAGTGCTGGGATTACAGACGTGAGCCACCGTGCCTGGCCCCTCAAATGTAAATCCCATTTTAAAAAGAGACGAACAGGATTTCAAAAACATATGCCATTGTGAGAAATTAGCACGGGAAGGGGACAGAGTGATCTAGGCCATTGGTAGGTAGGAGGTTCCGTGCCCGACATTCTAACTGACTTCACTAAGGTGTTTGACCCAACAACAGAATGACCTGAGCCAGTGCTCAGTGTACAGACTGCACACAGTTGAGAGATCAAGGGGCATTCAGAAAAGCCGCGCTTTGGCTTGTGTTTAGGATAATCAAGATGGAATGTTTTTGGCAGTCATCTTTCTTCTTGCATAGAATGGCTTAAGGTTTCATCGCCGACCCCAAATTTGATCTATCAGTGACCCTTATTTTCTTTTCCTCTAGGGACTGACATCTAGGTGTGATGATGATCTATCTCCAGCTGTCTTACCTCTAGGAAGGCAGCCCAGAATTCATTCATCTGTTAATTCACTCCACACACACTTCCAGCCACAACAGTGTGCTAAGTGCTAGGCTAAGTGTTGGGGGCAACACAAATGGGTAAGACATGGCTTGTCTCTCTTCATTGCTGCGGTCACCAGGGCTGGAGAATGTATGATGGCTTCTCCACATGGCTAACAATTTTTATTTTTATCCTTGTACTAGATTCCTCTCTCATGCCACTACCTTGATCTCTGTTTCTCTCTCTCCCTCTCTCTCTCTCTCTTTTTTTTTAGAGTTAGAGTCTTGCCTTGTCACCCAGACTGGAGTGCAATGGCACAATCATAGTTCACTGCAGCCTCTAACTCCAGGGCTCAAGCAGTTCTCCCACGTTAGCCTCCTGAGTACCTAGGATTCCAGACATTTGCCACCATGCCCAGCTAATTTATTCTTAATTTTCATAGAGATGGGGGGGTCTCACTTTGCTGCCCAGGCTTGTCTCAAACTCTTGGCCTCCAGTAGTCCTCCCATCACAGCCTCCCAAAGTGCTGGGATTGTAGGCACCAGCCACTGTGCCTGGTCCATCTCGATCTCTCTGACCACAGAAAAGCAAGCAGCATTACAAAGCAAACACTAGCTAATGCACAAGGCCATCAAAGCCCGGAGAAGAACTGGCCCAAACCAGGCACTCCACAAGAAAATGATTAGGGAGCTAATAGGAAATTAAAGAGAGCATGTTTCACCTTCACACAGAAAAGAATGTCCAATGATAGGACCAGTTAAAGCTCCAAGGAGGTCAGTAGAGGTGATCTGACAGCCAAGTGAAGGGAAAGGAGAAGAGGGATGGAGAGGAAGCCCGAAGAAAAAAAGAGAGCAAAGCCCTCCACCTGTCACACTGAAAAACGGTGGCTGCATTTAACTCGGGGGGGCTATGGCCCGCACATGGGGGAGGCCCCATTTGTTCCCCTACAACTTTGGGCTTATGCAGGGAGATGGGAACAACCAGGTAACAGGGAGGCTGGTGCACGTTCCGCTCCTTCGGGGGCGGCTTTTTCTGTTCCTACAGCCTACACCTTGTAAACTAAAAAGTGACCGAGTCAGACCTCAGTCCGTTCAGAGGTTTATTTTGCTAAGGTTTAGGATGTGCCTGGGAAAAAGCAGCACAAGTGAAGTAGGATCTGTGGCCTGTGCTATTTCCAAAGAGGGCTATGGGATCTTGAATATTTAAAGGAGAGAGAGTGAGCAGGAAGGAAGGAGACAGAAGAGGAGGAAGGGAGGGGAGGCGATGAAGCCAGTGGTCCCATTCTTGTTTTGATTAGCGCTCAGCGAACCTACATTTTACAAGTGAAAGGAAGGGAGGGGGGTGAAAGTCAGTCATGCATTCGTCTCCCACCTATTAAATCTACGTTTGACGTGAGATAAAGTCAGCGTGTAAAATGACAGCTATCCAGTTGGGAACAAAAGGAAGGTAGGGTTTTTGTTGTTTTGTTGTGTTGTTTTAGTTTTCTTTCACGGCCTTCCCTTGCTTAGACCTTGTCTTTGCTGCTGATTGGACAACTGGCTTGCAGGGAACGCAGATAAAGCATCATCAGCTTTCCCTGGCGAGTCATTATTCTGGGGTCCAGGTGTTTTGGCTTGCTTGTTGGTTTGTTGAGATTAAGATAATCTCACTTATATCCAAGTTTATAAATGGATCCTATTTTGAGGACACCATTTTTACATTTGAAAGGCCCCTCTCACTTTCAGCAGAGCCGCAGCGCTAACGGAGGTAAAGGAAAGGTAAACGCTGCTTCTTCAGTTCCCAGAGCTCATAAAAACCGTCAGTGCCGACTGATCTAGCCCTGTGGTTTGAGAGACTTTTCTGTCTGTAGGTTTTGCAAACTTCAGCTGAGATTTGCACCTTACAAACAAAGAGCGAGCAGTGTGGGGGCAAAGGAGGAGTGTCAGAGACTCACATCCCCTTTTGCATGGGGGCAGGGTAAGAATTCCGAGACTATGTTTTGTTTAATTAAACAGTTTATTTATTTTCTTAAGGCAAGGCTTGCTCTGTGTAGCTGGGACTGCAGGTGTGTGCCACCATGACCGGCTATATTTTTTTTTTTCCTTTTTTAGAGACAGGGGTCTTGCTATATTGGCTAGATTGCTCTTGAATTCCTAACTTCAAATGCTCCTCCCTCCTTGGCCTCCCAAAGTGCTGGGATTACAGGCATGAGCAGGTCCCAAAACTGTAGTTTAAATGCGCACTGGCTTTCCATAGTGATCATTTGCCCTAGAGCACGTGTCCCCAAACTATGGCCTGCAGGCTGCATGCGGCCCCCTGAGGCCATTTATCCGGCCTCCCGCTGCACTTCAGGAAGGCACACCTCTTTCATTGGCGGTCAGTGAGAGGAGCACAGTATGTGGCGGCCCTCCAACGGTCTGAGGGACAGTGAACTGGCCTCCTGTGTAAAAAGTTTGGGGACGCCTGGCCTAGACTCTTTTCTGATTAGGAAAATAATCTACCTTCCCTGGTGATTCATTATTCTAGGGTCCAGGTTTTTTGGCTTGCTTGTTTGTTGAGATTAAGATAATCTCACTTATATCCAACTTTATAAATGGATCCTATTTTGAAAACTCCATTTTTACGTTTAAAAGGCCCCTCTCACTGCCAGCTGTTGGTTTGAAGGCAGAGCCACCGCACAAAAAAAGAGAAACGAAAGGCAAATGCTGCTGCTTCAGCTCCCTTCTTCTGGCCCCTGCCTCCTGAAGGGCGGTGTCAGTTAGGGATAGGATCTCAGGAGCTGTGCTTTTCTCCTTAACGGAGCCATTAGCAAGTGGCATCAGCTGAGGGCTGTGATTGGCCCTTCTCTTCTGGGTGTCCTGTCTGTAATTGTCACTAATGCAGATTCATTAGCTATTTCATGAGGTGAGCCATAAACCTATATCCTGATCTTTAGCTGAAAACATCTCCGAATTAGATTTGGAAAATTAGAATAATACTCATTCGCCCGGTGGCAATTAATGAGTCATGACTAAGGCAGGCAGGAAGAGGAGGGTGGTGAGGGGCTGTGAATGGAAGAGGAAGTTACAGTGCATCCCGTGAGTTCACTGCAGCATGAGGCTGTCACTGCCTGGGGCCACCAGACTTCCTGAGCCAGCTCCTGGGCTTTCGGTCCTTCCTTCTTTTCAGAACCCAACGGGTAGAACACAGAGTCTGGGTAACAGGCGGTCAGTTCTCAAGGCGGGTCCTCCTGGCCCTCAGGTGCTGGTATCATTGGTAATGTACCACATGACCGCCAGATCCTCTTTTTTATTAGGTATAGAGGAGACGACCCTGGAAGCTATTGCCTTCAACCTTCATTTCTTACACCAGTGAAACCGAGGCTCAGAAAAGTCAGGCAACTTGTTCCTGGACGCACTGAGTAAGGAATGTCTTTAAACATGGCAACTCCACTCCATTCTCCTAACTCCGTGTCGACTGCTCTTTTCTCTGAACCATCATCTCTACCAACTATGTGGCAACAATTGTGGGAGATGGTTAGAGGAAAGTTACAGAACCAAGGAAGGCTGAGCCGTGTTCAGGTTTGTGACGTGCGTATATCGTGTGATGCTGAGGTCTGGCTTGGTCATCAGCCCATCACCCAAGTAGTGAACATAGTACCCAATAGGCAGTGTTTTCACCCTTGTTCCCTCTCTTCCCACCCAGGAGTTCACAGTCTCTGTTGTCCCCGTCCTTACGTTTATGCGTACCCCATGTTGAACTTCTGCTTGTAAGTGAGAACATGTGGTATTTGGTTTTCTGTCTGCATTAATTCACTTAGGATAACGGCTTCTAGCTGCATCCATGTTGCTGCAAAAACAAAAACAAACCATGATTTCATTCTTTTTCATGGCTGTGTAGTATTCCGTGGTGTATGTATATACCACATTTTCTTCATCCAGCCCACTATTGATGGGCACCTGGGATGATTCCATGTCTTTGCTGTTGTGAACAGTCCCGTGATAAACATGAGTGCAGGTGACCTTAACATTCTAATTTTCCCCTTGGGTCTAAGTCGAAGTCATCATACTAACTAAGTCTGTAAGAATCCTCCAAGAGCTGATATTTACTGACTTTCCTCTCTGTAGACATATCAAAAAGGAGGTAGTGCAGTGTAGACACAGAAGAGGGAAGGAGCCCCTCTCCTTCTGGGTATGTTTCATTTTTTTTTTTTTGAGGCCGAGTCTCACAGTGTTGCCCAGGCTGGAGTGCAGTGGCACGATCTTGGCTCACTGCAACCTCTGCCTCCTGCGTACAAGTGATTCTCCTGTCTCAGCCTCCCAAGTAGCTGGAACTACAAGCACATGCCACCATGCCCAGCTCATTTTTGTATTTTTAGTAGAGATGGGGTTTCACCATGTCGGTCAGGATAGTCTTGATCTCTTGACCTCGTGATCCGCCCCCTCGGCCTCCCAAAGTGCTGGAATTAGAGAAGTAAGCCACCGTACCTGAGCCTCCTTCTGGGTATTGGGAAGGCTTTACAGAAGCTGTGACACTGTAGACAGGGGCTAATGAAGGATTGTAGCAGAAAACCAAGAGAAAGGTGGATGTTGCTGCATAAAGAGAGGTGACATGATATCTAGATTCCTATCCAGATGTGCAAGGCCACAATTGTGGTTTCTATGGATGCTTTGGAAGCAAGTCAAGCAAAATCCTTAAAAAAATGCTCCCAGAACTGACTGTGGCTGAGAAGTCAGTGGATGACAATTACATCATTTCCATTGCTCAGTCTCTCCAGCCTCAGTCACACCTGAGCCTTGTAGTCAGCACTGAGAGGCAAAGGGAGGCTGCCTCTTCACCATCAATGAGTTTAACTTGCAGTAGAGGGACTTGGAATCAGAAAAGCTTCCTGACTATGGAATTTAGTTCACTTGACATTTTGTAAGTCTTTAATACATTATTATGATATAATAATTACGTGCCTGAAGAATTTCATTTTCTGGAAACGTATAAAAATGAGAGAGGTGCTCGCCTGTGTAAAACGGGGGAGGAGGATCCTGTCTGCAGGCGGGGCAGTGGGTCTCCTCTCCTCCAGAGCAGGGTTCTTAACGTGTGATCCCTGAGCCAGCAGTCTTGTCACCTGGGAAATGATTAGAAGTGCAAATTCTCAGCTCCACCCAGGACCTACCGGAGTCAGGCTCTCTGGAGGTGGGGCCCAGCTGTCTCTCTTCACAAGCTCTCCAAGTGACTCTGATGCTTGCTCGGGTTTGGGAATCACTGCTCGAGGGCTCTCTTTACTTTGCGCATTGGCGAATTATACTTGATGCAGTCAGAAAAGAAAGGGAGAGAGGGAGCAAAAGAGAGTGAAAGGGAGAAGAGGAAGTGAAGGAGAAGGAGAAAGAGAACTGAACCTGCCTTTGCAAACCTGTAACTGAGGCAGCGAAAGAGATCTAATTACCCGACTCCATCTTGCTTCTAACCTCCAAGCTGTCCTTGTTCATTTCTGGGCGTAGGCTGAACTTCAGGACAAACTTCATAGTTTAAAATAAAGACGCCAACAGCCCCTTACCAAAGCAGACCTCCTTCTTGCCTGGGGACTAGACTGACATTAGCCACAGGATTAGAAATGATGGTTTAGGAGTCATGCAGCTGGAGGCAACAAGATTCTCACCCTCCCTAAACTACCTCCAAGATCAATGCTTGAGATATATTTCGCAGACCCTAAACTTGAGGGATAAGCTGGCACCACCCAGATAAATTAAATGGCTCATCTGATCTTGTGGCTCTCACCCAGGAACTAACGGCCCAAGAAGACAGCTCCTACTCCCTATGATTTCATCTCTGACCAATAAGCACTCCTGGCTCACTGGCTCCCCGCGCCCATCAAGTGGTTCTTAAAAATTCTCCCCAAAATGCTCGGGAAGACTGATTTGAGTGGTAATAAAACGCGTGTCTTCTGCACAGCTGGCTCTGCATGAATTACTCTTTCTCCACTGCATTTTTTCTACGTTGAGAAATAGGCTCTGTCTAGATGCAGGCAAGGTGAACCCATTGGATGGTTACAGCAAGAGAAGGACGAGGAGGAGGAAGGAGAGAAGGAGGAGAAGAAAAAGAAAAGGAGGAGGATTGGGGGAAGGAGAAGAAGAAAGTCAGAGGAGGAGAAGGATAAGGACAAGAAGCAGGAGGAGGAGGAAGAGGAGAAAGGAGAGAAATAGGAGGAAGGGGAGGAGAGAGAAAGGAGGAGGAACAGGAGAGAAGAAGCAAAGGAGAAGGAAGAAAGAAACATTCTGTCTGAAGAGAGACATAGCCAAAGTCCAGGTGTGTGCTGGGGTTTGAATCTGTGGTTTTGCACCCTTCATTTGAGAAGAAGGGTGAAGTAAGGGAGTAACCATAAATCCGGAGACAGGTCATCCGGCTTCTAGCACTTGATCTGTTAGCAATAGACATTGTCACCTTGACCGAGCCACTCAGCTTCTCTGCACCCCTGTGAGATGAAGGTGCCTGCACCTGCTCTCTGGGCACACACACTGTTTGCCACTGCCCAGAGGGTACGTGCAGGATTTGCCCTACTTCCCCGTAAACAGAGCCAGCCCAGTCCATCAATTCCTGGGTGGCTGTCCACACTACACCGTAACTACCTGCCAATCAAAGTCTAAACCATTGCCAGAACTGGTGCTGCGTTCGATGCAGAGGTAATGGAGACTTGGCGCTCTCTTGCTGCAATGCCTGGCGTTATGCACGTAGGGGTGGTCTATTCTGTTTCCTTGTGGCGTCACTCCCACGGTAGCGTCCCCTGTCTGAAAACTGGTTGGGAAATAGTTTCAGCCAGTTTTGCTGCTCAGTCCCTGAGCCAGGAGCCTCCCTGGCACAAAGTGATTGAGCTGGGGAGGCTGGATACCCCGGCACTCCCTGCGGATGCCTTTTGTTGTTCGCATTTCCAATTTCCAGACTCCTCAGCAGTTCCTGCCCCTCTTCTCCAAGAGGAAGTGAAAACTCAAAAACAAAAAGTAAATTCCCTTTAAAATCGTGTGGAGGAATGAGCTTCCCAGGCCGTAGGACTTCTGTTTGCCGGAAATGATGGTTTTGTTGTTCTCAGTCATGGGGCTCATTGTGGGGAGGTGGCAGCCCTCACGGCAAAGTTGCAGGGAAAGGGGATGGAGCCCTCGCTTCAGCCCAGCTCCAGTGGTGCCCTGGTCTGACCACTTTCTCCTTCTCGTCATCTAAAGCACCCTGGGTCTATGCTACTAATTTTTTAAATTGAAATATAATTTGCATTGCATAAAATTTACTTTTTAAAAGTGTACAATTCAGCAGCTTTTAGTGTATTTATTCACACAGTTGCACAACTATCTTCACTAATTCCAGAACATTTTCAGTGCCCCAAAAGGAAACTTCAAACCCATTAGGGATCCATCCTCATTCTCTACTCCTCCCATACCCAGGCAACCACTAATCTACTTCAGACTCTGTGGATTTTCTTATTCTGAACATTTCCTATAAAAGAGATCATATAATATGTGGCCTTTCACTGGCTTCTTTCATTCGTGAGCCTGGAAAACATTAGTACTTATTTTCTTTTTATGACTAAGTAATATTTTATTGTATACAGTATTTTAGTTATCTATGCATTTGTTGATAGACATTTGAGTTGTTTTCACCTTTTGGCTGTATGATCAATGCTGATATGTGCATTTGTGTCCAAGTTTGTGGGAACATATTTCAATACTCTTGAATAAATACCAAAAAGTGGAATTGTTGTATGTTAACTTAGGCTTAACATCTGAGAAACTGCCCAACTGTTTTCCAAAGTGGCTGCACCATCTTTGCATTTTTATCAGCAATTTATGAGGATTCTAATTTCTCCATAGCCTGGCCAACTCGTGTTATTTCTGTCTTTTTGATGATGGCCATCCTAGTGGATATAAGTGATATCTTATTGTGGTTTTGATTTGCATTTTCCTAGTGACTAGTGATGTTGAGCATCTTTTCATGTGTTTATGGGCCACTTCTATCTCTTTTTTGGACAAATGTTTGTTCAAATTATCTGCCCATTTTTAAAATTGGCTTATTTGTCTTTGTATTGTTGAATTGTAAGTGTTCTTTATTATGGATATTAGATTCATTGGATACGAGATTTGCATATTCTATGGCCATTCTTTGAATCACAAGACGTTTTCATCTTGAGCAAGTCCAATTTACCTAATAATTTTTTTCCTTTGGTTGCTTCTGCTTTAGGCATCATATCTAAGAAACTATTGCCTAATCTAATGTCATGGAGATTTACTCCTATCCTTTCTTCTAAGAGTTTTATAGTTTTAGGTGTTACATTAAGGTCTTTGGTCTGTTTTGAGCTAATTTTTATATATGGTGTGAGGTAGGGATTCAACTTCCCTCTTTTGCATGTGGATATCCAGTTGTCTCAGCACCATTTGTTAAAAGAGACTGCTCTTTTCCTCATTGAATTGTTGCACTACTCTTATAACTCCTAGTAAAATCCTTTCTCCTATGGTTCACTCTTTTTTGTGGCTTTCTCCTCTCTCAGCCTGGATTATCAGCCCACTGAGACAGAGGGAGAATCTCTGGCTCCTCCCAAGAGACCAGGCGCAGGTTTATTCAAAGACTGAGTATACATGTTAACTGAATATTTTGGAAATTGCTGCTGAGCTACTACCCCCTTGTGAGTATTTTTTCACCTAGAGGTCCTTAGTTGCCTGAATAGCCCACAACAATGTTAATTTCATTTAATGAAACCAGATGCAGGAGTCAGAGGAATAATGGATTCAGATGACTTTTTGCTCCAGACCTGCTGAGGCAGCTTTGAGAGCTTCTCAGGGGAGTCCTGGCAAGCTGGCACCTTCACCATCATTCCTCATTCCTCAGAATGATCCTGGAACACTGAGTGGGTAGGTCCTCTAACCCAGTAGGTGATATAAGGATAGAAATGAGTTTTACAGGCTGTGAAAAGGTTACTGAAGACAGAAAGAGAGAAAAAAAGTGTTTAGAGGCAGAAGGGCCTGCCTGCAGATATGCCTCGAGGAACAGAACCATGGCGAAGAAAGATGGGGGTAAGGGAGCTGGAAATAGAGAGATGGTCCTTAATAAGCTCATGGGGCTGGGTCTCCAGACCCTCTGAATAGACACAAAACTGTTCTTGGAAGGCCAGCTCACCAAAAGAAATAGAAAAGCCGCCTTCGCCTACTCCTGGCAACAAATTGTTAAAATAATGGGTTTATATTTCAGAGGTTTCATTCCCTGTGTTTGATCAATAAAATGTTCTTCAGATCAATACAAATGTAATTTCACTGCTGGCAGCCATTTATAGCATGCAGTGGAGAAGTCACTGCCCAGCAAGCCCAGCTCGTGAGTATCGTACAAGCATATTGCTCTACTTGGTATGGGTCATGCTTGAAAACAGCAAGGAGAAACAAATGAGATTACCAGCCAGTAAGCTCACTGTTGGCACCAGTGTCTGGGTGCCTGCATCAATCTTCTCAATGAAGAGGCTTTCAGTAGAAAGAATCTGGCTCTCCTAAATTCATTTTTAAAACCAGAAAGTAAAAAGAGTAGAATTGCTGATGTTTATTCAGCAGTTTGCACATGGCAGAGACTGTCCTAAATGCTTTCTTCGGATTAACTCATTTGAGTCAGTTGTCAACCCAATGAAATTGCTCCGTTATGAGCCTTATCTTACTGATATTGATACTGAACCACAAAGAAGTTGAGTAACCTGCACCCAGGCTTACAGCTGTTAAGGAGCAGAGCTGGGATTTGAACCCAGGCAGTCTGGCTCTAAGCAGCCTACTAAATCGTCTCTCCAGCTGATGTATCACCTGCTTTGATGTGTGCCACACATCATACACTGTGCTTAATATGTTTGCATGTTTTATTTTGTTTATTTGCCTGAACATATTACCATGGGTGTTATTACAGATGGGGAAACCAAGTCCTAGAGAAGATCAGTAACTTGCCCAAGTTTTCCATGCAAGGAGGTGGCAGTGACAGCCTTTGAATCCAAGTGTTCTGAAGCCAGCGCTGCTGGGCTATCCTCTCATCTTTATGGAGGCAGCCAAGTGGTACAGCCAAGTGCAGCACCCGCCTCTGTGGAAGGTGAAGGCTGTGAGCCCTGGGAGCTCAAGATGAGACAAACCCGGAGGGAAGAACAATAAACCCGAGGCTCGTGGGCGTCCCCGGCAGTGTGGGCAGTCTGCCTTGCTTGCTTTCCTAGTTCAAGCTCAAGCTCATGCTATGGCCTTGCATACCACAGGGCCTGGGTCCCTCTGGCCAAGAGGCAGACCAGATGAAGTTCATTCTCAGGCACCCTGTGAACATGCACTCTCACCGCTCTGCCACAAGCACGGCGCTGAGCAAATGTGAGGCTGGGTGGCCCGTGCACTTTCTATAGAGTGTAAGCTTCCTGAAGACAGGGCAGGTGGTGAGTAGAGAGTCCTGGACTGGGAGCCAGAATCCCCACTCTGGTTCCAACCCAGCCATGTGCACTTGGGCAATGCCTTTCCCTTCACCGAGCCATACTTTCCTGAGGGCTGAGTCTTCTGAGAAGTCTCCCTCAGCTTCAGTGCTGTAGAAATCAGAGGAGAGTGCTCTAAATCTATCCCCGGCATTCGTGAGAACTCACTAGAGAGTAGGAGTTAAGATCTAGCACCAAAGTGGGACTGGAGACCAGGGAAACCAGAGAGGAAGGTGGCAGGTAGTTTAGCAGAATTCCCCAGGTCAAGGGTAGGCACCTTCCCTGAGCAAACCTTCAAGAATGTGTCTGGTAAATAAAGGGCTTCGACAGGGCAGACTCAGCAGGAACCTTTGCCCCATCTGGGTCAATGCTGCTGTTTCAAAGAGTGTGCAGCAAAATGCAGGTGGAGTCTGCTGCCTTCTCCAGGGCTCATCAGTCAATTCAGGGTTCTCAAGATAAGGCTCAACAGTGGCTTTGCTGTACCTGCCCCCACTTCTAGTTGGGTCTTTGAGTTTTCAAGGTTCCCCGCAGAGCAATAGGAACCCTGTGCTGTGCTCTAGCCTCCCTACCTACCTCTATGTGAGTGAAAGGACGTATCTCTTGTCTTGGGAGCTGGAATTTGTTCCTGTTCCCCTTCATCTGTCTCATCAAGGGATGGCTGAGAACTGGACGTGTTAGCCAGCTTCTTCAAGGCTGTAGCTTCCTTGACTCTTCTTAGCATCCATGCAGGCAATTTCCCCTAAAACTCTGTATTTCTTTTGAACCCTGCTGCGACCAGCTCTGACATTTCATCTTAGTTATGGGCATGACCCCTCTACTGGCCTTCATGTTCCCAACTGTAAACTGAAAATGACTTTGCCTGTCTTGATCGTGTGACAGAGCCGTATTGAAAATTCAATGAGATAGGCCTGGCATGGTGGCTCACGCCTGTAATCCCAGCGCTTTGGGAGGCTGAGGTGGGTGGATCACCTGAGATCAGGTGTTTGAGATCAGTCTGGCCAACATGGTGAAACCCCGTCTCAACTAAAAATATAAAAATTACCAGGTGTGGTAGCTAATGTCTGTAATCCCAACTACTCAGGAGGCTGAGGCATGAGAATCTCTTGAACCCAGAAGGCAGAGGTTGCAGTGAGCTGAGAACGTGCCATTGCACTCCAGCTTGGGCAGCACAGTGAGACTCTGTCTCAAAAAAAGGAAAGAAAATTCAATGAGATAATATACAAAACAATATACACATGTGCACATGCGCGTGCACACACACACACACACACACACTCTCTCTCTCTCTCTCTCACTGTATTTTATAGAGACAGAATCTTACTTGGTCACTCAGGCTGGTGTACAGTTGCATGATCATAGCTCACTGTAACCTCAAATTCCTGGGCTCAGGCGATCCTCCTGCCTGGGCCTCCCAAGTAGCTGGGACTACAAGCACATGCTTTCACATCCGGCTAATTTTTTTTTTCTAGAGACAAGTTCTGCTGTGTTGCCTAGGTTGGTCTTGAATTCCTGGTCTCAGGTGATCCTCCAGCCTTGGTCACCCAAAGTGCTTGGATGACAGGCCTGAGCCAGCCATGCCTGGCCGATGATGAGAATATTTACCGCACACACCACAGCAACAAGAGGTAGAGCTGAAAAGACATTTCCATTTGTGTTGACGAGAAAGATTCAGGTCTGATTAGCCATCCCTGAGCATCTCTTATATTACACGCTGGGACAGTTGATTTAAATATCACAGCCCTCCTTTTCCATCTATAAACAGAGAAACATAGGCCCTGGGACGTGTCACATTCAGTCCCAGGACACAGAGCTTTACGTGTAGAACCTGGGTTGCATGGAGACCCCGTCTGGCTCCTTAAGCCGCAGTCACACAGAGCGCTAAACTCCATTCAGTCTCTGAAAAAATACAAAGTGTTCTGTACTCCTACTTTTAAATACAAACTCACTGCTTTCAGACCCAATTAGGAGCAGGTAATTACCTGTGAGAAGTGGGGAGTTGGGCTGTCTGCCGGATCGACACGGAGAGTCCGTGAGCTAGTCTTTTCTCATTATCAATAAAATGCTACAACAAAATCATTATTTGGTAAGGTGTTCATGTAATGGTCCATCCACAGGCCCAGGATGGAAAGCAGTCACAGTCGACCCTCTATGGTACACGTTGCTCTGGCAGTATTGCCATTGCTGCCAGTTTGGGGCACAGACGTGTCCTGTTAGAGGATGACCCAATTTTCCCAGACTTCTGTACAATCTTACAGTCCTGGGCTCCTCTTGCCCGGAGTCCCTGGTCCCTTCTTTATAGTCTCAGTCTTGATTGGACCCCGAAATGATGCTAAGCAAAGCACGTGGGTGTCCTCTGCCTGAGCGAGGGACAGCAGTTCTTCATGGAGTTACTGGTACCACGTGTCAGATGTACTGGCGTGAACCTGCTATCATCCTGATGCTCAATAGATTTCATCACTTCAGTATACCTGCGCTTCCAGTTCAGCTTTCCTGCCCAGCCCTACAGGTGCCTTCCAGGAATATGTGCTCTGGCTGGATTGCAGCCTGCTTAATAATGAGTTTTACTAGATATACTTTGACTTTTTCCCAGAGAACTAGAGTCTGCTCATAGCCCACCTGCGACAATCACGATCCTGAGTATTGTCTGTCTCCTTGTCACAGACACCTGCCAGAACCACACCTGAGCTTGCTGAACCTGTTGATCTCCACGCACCAGCTGCTTGGCTGAGCACATAAGTGCCAAGCCGTAAATGAGTCACTTAGTCCTGCCTTCCTCCCACGACAGCAACCTGAGCCGCGGGGTTCCAGTCCGCTTAATTGCAAGAGCCAGAGCATCCGCCTGCATCTTCCCCCTGCCTAGCTAATGTGGCGTCACTGCGGGCTTGAAGTACATTTGAAAGTCACCGAGTGAGCAGGAATGCTTTGATGCAGCTTACTCCTTTCTCCCTGGGGGCTCTTTCAGTCTGGGTAAGGTCCCACCATTTAACTTGTTCCTTGAAACAGATATATAATAGCGGTGCCCAGGTGGGCTGATGCAGTGGCAGAGTCCGTGGTATCACATGAGACAGCTGGCTCCAGTTTGGGGACTTTACTTGAAGGGCAAGAGGAATTGGTTTCTATTCATGTGGAATATAAAGATGTTCCCACTTTACTCTGGGTGGGGAAAAAGCCGGAATGTGGCTTGCCATTAGCAGGGAGTTTTCCATTTGGGGAATCACCATAATTAGCTGCAAGAAAGGATGGGCTAGGAGAAGGTGTTGCCAACCCCTGGCTATCACATTCCTCAGGCTTCATTTCTCATTCAAACGGGAGCATGAGTCACACTCCACAGCAGGCTCCATGTGAGGGATGAGATAATGAGACTGACAAGTTCCTTGCACTCCGGGCTCGGGGAGTGCCCTTGCTACTCTGGCCTTCTGTCTTGACTTCAACCAACGGCAGTCATCAATTCCCCTTTTGCCTTCAGTCTCGACCAGTACTAGCAAAGCCAGAGGTCTCTAAATTCAACATGAATGTATGTCAAAGCAAATGGATTCCACAGATGCTCCAGTGAGTCACATGCTCCAGGAACTCAAGGGGACTTCTTAGGAAACCAGTGAAGTGTGAGGACCATCTGCTAATTCTATCAGATCATCCCCTTTACTGTGGATGAGTCTGGAGTCACACTATTTCCATAATGTCTCAATGACGAATCCAATTTGGTGTGGTGTGGAACCTCCGTGGAGTCTTGTCTTAGTCCATTCTAACACTGCTATAAAGGAATACCCAAGACTGGGCAATTTATGAAAGAAAGAGGTTTGATTGACTCACAGTTCTCATTGGCTATGGAGGCCTCAGGAACCTTACAATCGTGGCGGAAGGAGAAGCAAGTCCCTTCTTCTCAAGACGGCAGGAAGGAGAATGCAAGCAACCTGGGAAGAGCCCCTTACAAAACCATCGGATATCCTAAGAACTTACTATAACAAGAAGAGCGTGGGGAAACCCGCCTCCATGATCCAATCACCTCCCATCAGGTCTCTCCCTCAACATGTGGGAATTAACAATTTGCGATGAGATTTGGGTGGAGACACAGAGCCAAACCCTATCAAGCCTCAGGCTGAGAAGTTCTACAGCAGAAATTGAATATCTTGATTCTATGCCCAATATTTGATGGGGAAACCACAAGTTCAGATTTCCTTCTTTTGGATGGTCTGACCAAAACCTTGGTATGACCCAAACTACAGAACTAGTGTTTTTTTGAGAATCATACTATTAGAATGCCCTGATAGGCTGTCTAATTTTACTTTACACTAAGTGTTGGAACCTGAGAATGATACGTCTCTCTGGTTTGAATACTTCCTGTAAAAGGAAGCTCACTCTGTAGAGTCAGTCCCCTTCCACTATGGAGTTCTTCCACGTGCCGGAAAGCTCTTCATCACTTGCTGAAATCTGCTTCCTGGGAACAGTTACCCAGTTGATTCTGCACCATGCACCACTTGAAGTGAGTCCTGATTCCTCTTCCTTATGAAAGCTCTTAAACCGTTCAAAGATGGCCATCCTGTCCCTTTGAGTCACTTCATATGATGCAGAGTCTCCAGTACTTCTACCTGTTCATGCCCAGGCAACGCTTCCTGCACTCAGCACTTCACTGGCTAGGCTCTCATGTTTGCAAGGGCGCTGACGCATCTCATCTTTCTATGTCAGTGAGAGAAAATAGGCGGTTCGGAGCTGGCCTGCAGTGACAAAGAGGAACGAGACCTGTTTGCGGTGGATTAGATTGGATGGCCAGGACAGAAAGCCAGGACCTGGAAGAAGAGCAAACGAGATGATTTTTTCAAAAAGCTAGATGAGAGTGGAAGCATGCATAGATCAAAAACGGCACAGCAGGAAACCAGGAAAGGAGAACACAGAAACTGTCATCTTGTGGCACTGGCCGGAGTAACAGGACCTTAGCGACATTTCACAGGGGGTATTGGTCAGTGCCTGCAGCAAAATGTTTGAATGCCTTTTAATTGCAAAAGTAATGCCTGCATAAGTTTTCTTTGTTAAAAAATGAAAACAATACAGATAAGTCTAAAATGTCCCTGGTCCCCACTGTCCTTCCTTCCCTACCCAATTCCAGAAGTGTGTGTGTGTATGTGCAGGTGCATAGATGAGCATAGGTATGTGTGTGTGTATATATGTGTGCATATATACACATATATGTATATACATATATAGATCATATACACGTTTATATTCACACATGTGTATACACATATATGCATGCATACACATACATATACATACATGTGTGCATAACTATAGGTATGCATACATAGATGTATATACATTAATATGTACACATTAATATGTACATATACATATTAATGTACACATACATATATCTGTGTACACATACATGTCTACGTACACATATCTATGTCTACATATACATTTATGTATATATACATACATGCGTATATCTGTATATACACATACAGAGAGAGAAAAAAGATTTATTGTAAGGAATTGGTAAGGAATATATGTGTATACATAGTCCAAAATATGCAGACAGGGTATGCTCCAGCCATCAGTGTGGAGACCCAGGGAGGAAGTGGTACTACACCCTGAGTCCAGAGAAAGCCTGGAGGCATAATTCTGTCTTCCTTGTGTGAGGTCAGCCTTATTTCTTTTAAAACCTTCAACTGATTAAGTGAGGCCCACCCAACTACAGTGTGTAATCTGTTTCACTCAAAGTACACTGATCTAAATGTTAATCTCACCTAAGTAATATCTTTACAGAAACATCTAAGGTCGTATTCATGGCCTAGCCACGTGATACCTAAAATTAACTGTTGGAATATGGAATGCATTTAACATTCATATGTACCTAAAATATGCTGTATTTTGTATGTGTTATTTCAATGTTGTTCTAGCACACAACCTGCTTTCATCACTCAACATTATGCGTAGAGTTATTTCTTTAATAGGAAATAAAGGAATACCCCATTCTTTCTCAATATTATGGTTAGAGTTATTTCCTTAAGAGGAAATAAAGGAATACTTTATTCTTTCTCACTTCCTACATAGTATTCTGTTCTATGGCTATATCCTGATTTATTTAGCCATTTCTCTAAAAATTGGCATTATATTATTCCCAGCTGGTGAGCTGCTTGATTATGAATTCAAGCAAACTTCTTGAATTCTTTTAAAATGACAGTTAATATTCTGTTCCTGGGCAGGTTTGGTGGCTGGCGCCTGTCATCCCAGCACTTTGGGAGGCCAAGGCGAAAGGATCACTTTAGGCCAGGAGTTTGAGACTGGACTAGGCAACGTGGTGAAATCCTGTCTCTATAAGAATTACAAAAATTAACTGGGCATGATGGCATGTGTCTGTAGTCCCAGCTACTTGGGAGGCTGAGGTGGGAGGTTCACTGCACTGCACTCCAGCCTGGGCACTAGAGTGAGTCCCTGTCTCCAAAAAACAAAAAGAAAAGAAAATTTGTCCCAAGAAGAGGGCTGGCCTGATGTGGGTCCAGCAAAGTGACATAGGTCAAAGCATGCATGTTACAGAGAAGAAGATCAGGAGGGCATCAGGACTTCCAAAAGCACGGGAGCAGAATCTGGAGGCCCACCTGTTGGTAATTTGGCAGATTCCAGCGTATCAGGGAGCACAGGAGAGATGACCTCCTTCTGGCTCTGAGAGTCCGTAACCCTTTGAGGAAGATTTAGCTTCGGGCATGTTCTCACATTTCCTTCATCTTTAACACCCCTACTCGCTAGGTATTGTTAACTGAATAACACAGATGAAGGACTCAAGGCCAGAGAACTAAAGAGTACACCTGGCCTAATACCTTTTCCTCTGCAGTGCTCCCTGATGGTAGACTTTCATATCCAAAAGGCAGAAGTCGTACAAGCAGTAGCAGTAATAGAAGTAAAAATGATAGCAATCATGCCATGCAATAGAATGCTTATTATATGCCCAGCTGGGTTCTCAGTGTTTTGCATGTAGCAACTCAACAAATTTCTGCAACAGCCTCATAAAGTACGTGCTATTATTAATTCCCTTTTGCAGATTAAGAAACTAAGTGTAGCTGAGACTATAGGTGGCAGGCGTTTCCTTCAAATCTTACAACTTGGAAGAGCTCTGGAGAATTTGCAGTTGTTAGTACCTGTGTCCCTTTTTCTGGGGGCGTTTTTCTGATGCCAGGAAGGTTCCTTCTGCCTGCCTTCAAGGCAAAGAGAAGTGTTACCATTCCCTGTAAGTAACCTCAGGCAGTGTCCAGTGCGAGTTCTTTATTTCCAACTCCCTTGCCTCGTGGGATAGAAAGCTTTGAAGTGAACATGCATTAGTTCATTCTCTCGCTGCTATAAAAGCATAGCTGAGACTGGGTGATTTATAAAGAAAAGAGGTTTAATTGGCTCACGGTTCCCAGTAGAAGACATTAAGGCTGGACAGGCTTCTGCTTCTGGGAAGGCCTCAGAAAACTTACAGTTGCGGAGGAAGGTGAATGGGGGGGAAGCAGGCACATCTTCACATGGCCGGCAGGAGAGAGAGAGAATGAAGTGGGAGGTACTACACACTTTCAAATGACCAGATCTTGTGAGAATTCTATCACGAGAACAGCAAGGAAAAAAAGTCTGCCCCCACGATTTAATCACCTCCCGCCAGGTCCCTCCTCCCACTCTGGAGATTACAGTTAGACATGAGATTTGGGTGGGGACACAAGAGCCAAACCATATCAACACTTCACCATTTCCCAGCATTCCCTGGTAGGATCCACAGTGGTGATTGGCTGTATTAACATACTTCCCTTTTCTGCCCTGTCTTCTGCTGATGTTTCCTATATTTCTCTGTCCTAAAATACTTGTTTCTATGCCTACTTCTGGGGGAACCCAACAGAAGACATTAAGGCATAGAGAAGCTAAATAAGCTGTGCAGGTCACCCTCCGGTAACGGAGCCACTGCGTCACTTTGAGTCACATTGTGACTTTACTTACAATACTTGACTTCTCAACCCCAGCCCCTGAGACTACCCTCAGGGTACTCTGCCTAAGTGGGGACATTTGTTCTCCGGTTGAACATGAAGCAGTAGGAGAGTGTTAGGCCTTGCTGTCTCTTGCTCTGCTCACATCAGCCTGGGCCTGTGGGAATTCTCAACCAAGGATGTTTGCAAAGCCGCTTCTGTTCAGTCCTGAACGTCAGCACAGAGGCAGGGAGGGGAATATGGGAAAACACAGAGTTCTGCACAACAGGAAATCACGTTAGAAAGCTGTGAAAATCGTGTATCCTTTTGAGGCGAAATGGTTTTAATTTTCTCAGGCCCTGATCTCCCTGGCAACAATTTAGAAGTGCATAAGCATTCAAGAATCGGAGCGGGGCACTTCCGCATGTTTAATTACATATCATTGGATGGAAACTTTCCTTTTGATCTTAGCGTTTAATGGGATTTACACTTCTACAATTACATTTTTTTCTCCTCCCAAAGTCCATGTGGGTTATTGAATAGTGTCAGCATGGGTGGGGACAGGGGGAAGATGTTGAGACAGTCAAGGGGATTTCGCTTCTGTCTAGTATGTAGTGCTGCACTGTCGACCTGCTCCTGTTTTTGAGAAATGGGGAAGCCGTGCGTGTCTCACCAAGCAGGCCCGTTAACCCACTCTGGAGGAGGCTGGGCCAGTAAAAGCCAAGGCTTAGATAGAAGACAGGCTACAGTTTCCTTACTGTGTTCAACAGTGAGCCCTGATGATGCTCCGAGCTTTTCCAAAGACAGATTAATTCTACATTCAGAATGGGTATCAGCAGTCGCCAGAGACGAATGGAAGACTCTCTACCCTTAATAGAATTTGAATTGCTTTTCCTTCTGTTGCTAAATCTTCTCTTTCCTCCTTTCCTTCACCGCCACCTCTTCCACCTTCTCCTTCTGTTATCGGAAAAGTCTCAGTCCAGACCCTGAGAGAGGGTTCTTGGACCTCAGAAAGAATTCAGGGTGAGTCCACAGGATAAAGGGAAAGCAAGTTGATGAAGAAAGTAGAGGAATAAGGCCGGGCGCGGTGGCTCACGCCTTTAATCCAGCACTTTGGGAGGCCGAGGCAGGTGAATCACAAGGTCAAGAGATTGAGACCATCCTGGCTAACACAGTGAAACCCGTCTCTACTAAAAATACAAAACATTAGCTTGGCGTGGTGGTGCACGCCTGTAGTCCCAGCTATTCAGGAGGCTGAGGCAGGAGAATCGCTTGAACCCAGGAGGCAGAGTTTGCAGTGAGCTGAGATCCTGCCACTGCACTCCAGCCTGGGTGACCGAGACTCAGTTTCGAAAAAAAAAAAAAAAAAGAAAGAAAGAAAGTAAAGGAATAAAAGAGTGGCTGCTCAACAGATACAACAGGATGTTCTCAAAAGCAAAAGGAAGAACATGCCCACCTTAGTTACAATGTTTGTTCATATTAAGATAAAAAAGGCAAAAACTCTGGAGGGTGACGTGCTGGGACACAGGAATTTTCGTCTTCCTGTAACCACTGTTTTCTGCAAGAATCTCTGTTACTATATTTAAAGCAAAACTAATTCTGTTTTCTTTTTTCTTTTTTTTTTTTTTTTTGAGACAGGGTCTTGCTCTGTCACCCAGGCTGTAGCGCAGTGGTGTGATTGTTAGATACAGTGAACTCCAAGTTTCTCTTCAGAGAATCAGTATGTCAGTACGCTCGGTCCTCCATTTTAAAGTTTAACTCCCTCGTAGTTTCAGTAAACAACCTTTTCCACCAGTTCTAATCAGTAGTTCACATCGGTTTCCCTGACTCATCCCAGTCACCTGCTCCGGTCACCTGCTTTGACCTGAGTCACTGCTGGTCACCTGCTCTGACCTGTCCTGTAACCATCCTTCCTGCTAAACTACCCACCCCACCACTCCAACTCATACCCCGGCTTTCTTTAAAATAGTCAATCAGAATTAGACTGGACTGTGCGGTCCAACCCTAGCCAATAGGGAAGAGCACAGCAGTAGGGGCTGCCTGCCTCAGGAATAAGAACCCCTTCCCCTCCGTTGTCCAGGTGTGTGCTCGCCATTGTTCCATTTGTGAGCTACACCCTTCTATAGACGTAAATTGTCTTCCTGAAGAAATTTATATTCCAGTGCTGCTACTTTTGCAGCACTGAAAATTTACACATAACAATATGATGATAGCTCGCTGTAGCCTCAACCTCTTAGGCTCAAGCGATCCTCCCACCTCAGCCTTCCAAGTAGTTAGGACTACAAGGGTGCAGCACCATGCCAGACTAATTTTCGTATTTTTCGCAGACACAGGGTTTCCTAGGCTGGTCTGAGTGAATATGGAGCTGAAGAACAGTTCAGGTCAAGCAATCTGCCCACCTCTGCCTCCCAAAGTGCTGGGATTACAGGCCAGGCTGCAAAACTTACTCTTAAACAAATCATGCTTTTGTTCTTAAGACATCAAGACATCAGTCCATTTCCTGGGTCTGTTAAATCCTAGGTCTGTTTGGCAAACATCGTTAACCTGTTCCCTTAACCATAAACATCATGCAACTAAGAATGCTTAGCCTCTTAGGAAAGCAGCCCAGCAGGTCTCGGCCTCATTTTTCTCAGCCCCTATGCAAAATGGAGTCACTCTGGTTCGGATGCCTCTGACATCCCTATCCCACTTACTTATTTTCTTCCTTCCTTCCTCCCACACATAATATATTTCAGCGATCCATTAGGGATACATATATAAAAGTCTTGTTAGGAACCCTTAAGGTCCAGATGGCGGAAATGTCTGACCCTTTCCATGAGGAATTCATTTGTGTTCAAAAGCATACACCACTGACTCAAAGACTGCTACTGTCCATGCTCCTTCCTCGTAAGAACTGATCTGACCTGAGCTGTTACTCAGTCAGACATGCACCCAGGTGTTTAGCGTTATTTAATGCAGCAGTAATGCCAATGTCATAGGCTGTAAGGCCAGGCTGTTTGGGTTTTCTCCTGACCCCACTGTATACAAAATTTTTTCCTTCTCTTTGCCTTAGTTTTCTATCTGTAAAATGGGCATGATCAACCCTCAATGGGTTAAACTGATTATTAAAACAGATAATGGGGGGTGTGGTGGCTCACGCCTGTAATCCCAGTACTTTGGGAGGCTGAGGTGGGTGGATCACCTAAGGTCAGGAGTTCAAGACCAGCCTGGCCAACATGATGAAGCTCCATCTCCACTAAATATATAAAAATTAGCCTGGGGTGATGGCATGTGCCTATAATCCCAGCTACTCTGGAGGTGGAGGCAGGAGAATCACTTGAACCTAGGAGGTGGAGGTTGCAGTGAGGTGAGATCGTGCCACTGCACTCCAGCCTGGGAGACATAATGAGATCCATCTCAAAATAATAATAAAACAGATAATACTTTAAAGTGCATGGCTTAGTTCCTGGCTATAACAAGCCCTTCCCACACTTAGTGACTTAAAGCAAGGTTTGCAAGCCTTTTCTGTGAAGAGACAGGGAGTCAATATTTTAAGCTTTGCAGGCCATCGGGTGTTTGTTGCAACTATTCAACTCTGTTATCATATGAAAGCAGCAATCGATAACACCTAAAGGAAGGAGTGAGGCTCTGTTCCAACCAAATAATATTGACAAACACAGGAGACAGCCCAGATTTGGTCCACAGGCTACAGTTTGCCAACTCCTGACTTAAAACGGCAACTATTTATTTGCCTTTTGTTGGTTTATCCTTTGGATGAGGCCCAGCTAGGCTTGCTCATGTGTCTGAAGTTGGCTGCTGGGCCAGATCGGCTGGTTGATCAAGGATGGCCTCATCTGGAAGGACATGACTCTGCTCCATGTGGGCTTTCATCCTCCAGCAGACTAGCTCGGCCTTGCTCAAATGGAAACTGGAGAGGGCTTCAGGAAACTGGGCAACAAAGTGAAAGGCTTCAGGGCCAGCATGGTGGCTCATGCCTGTAATCTCCACACTTTGAGAGGCCAAGGCGGGTAGATCACCTGAGGTCAGGTGTTCGAGACCAGCCTGGCCAAATGGTGAAACCCAGTCTCTATTAGAACTACAAAAATTAGCCAGGCGTGGCGGTGAGGACCTGTAATCTCAGCTACTGGGGAGGCCGAGGTAGGAGAATTTCTGGAACCCTGGAAGCTAAGGTTGCAGTGAACTGAGATAGCACCACTGCAGTTAAGCCTGGGCAGCAAGAGCAAAACTCCGTCTCAAAAAAAAAATAATTATTATATATATATATATATATGCACATAGCTTCTTGAGATCTAGGCATAGTGTCTGTCACTTGCTCTTGGTAAGACTAAGCCACAAGTCTAGCCCAGATGCTGTGGTTGGGAAAACTGACTCCATGGCGTGAGGAAAATGCTGCGGATTTGTACTGCAAAGGGAAATGCATTCAGGGAAGGAAATTAGCACAACCACGTTTGCAAACCACTGACACATTAGCACACAAGAAGTGCTCCCTAAATGCTAACTATTAGCATGGGCCTACTCTGTAGCATGTCCTGTGGTAGAAATAGAAGAGATGATAAACTGTGAAACCTAAGCGTGGAGATGCTTACAGTCCAAAATGTGAAATAAGCTTTGTCCACAAATAACTATAACAAAGAATAAAAATAAGAAGTGATTCTTCAGCTTGGGATTCGGAGCTCAAGAAATATCAGCAATTAGAATGCAGGAAGTAAAAAGTCCTAGTAAGTTTGCTGAGAATGATGACGAGGTAAAGAGATTGAGACCATCCTGGTGAACATGGTGAAACTCTGTCTCTACTTAAAAAATCCAAAAATTAGCTGGGCATCGTGGCGTGCGCCTGTAGTCCCAGCTACTCGGGAGGCCGAGGCGGGAGAATTGCTTGAACCCAAGAGGCGGAGGTTGCAGTAAGCCGAGATTGTGCCACTGCACTCCAGCCTGGCGCCTGGTGACAAAGCAAGACTCTGTCTCAAAAAAAAAAAAAAAAAAAAAAGAAAAGAAAAGAAAAAAGAAACTGCCAAACTGTTTGACAGAGTGACTGTGCAATTTTACATTTCTACCAAGAGTGACTGAGTGATTCAGTTTCTCCATATCCTTGCCAGCATTTAGTGTTCTTACTATTTTTTGTTTTGGTCATTTTGCTTGGTGTATAGAAATAGCTCATTGTGGTTTAATTTGGGGAGGCTTTTAAATTACAAACTCAATTTTTGAATCGTTATGGAGCTGATCAGGTGATTTGCTTCATTTTGGTTGAGTTTTGGCAGTATGTGGCTTTGAGGAATTGGTTCATTTCTCCTAGGTTATGGTTTTTGGTATTCTCTTAATGTTTTAATGGCTACAGAATCTGCAGCAGTATCCCAGAATATGATATTAATATACCCTATATGTAGGGTATTATATTTTTGATACTGTTGATTTGTGTCTTTCTATTTTTGTCAGTTTTTCTAATGGTTTATCAAATGTACTATTTTGAAGAACCAGCTTCTTGTTTCATTGATTTTTCTCTATTGTTTTTCTTTTCTTAATTTAATTAATTCCTGGTGTAACTTTTTATTATTTCCTTCCTTATGCTTGCTTTAGATTTATTTCGATATTTTTCATTTCCTGAGACATGGGAACTTACTGAGATCTGTCATTTTTCCTTATGTAAGCATTTAGTGTTAGCTAAATCTCTCTAGCCACATCCCAATATTTTGTTATGTTTTATTTTTGTTTGCTTGTATGCATTTTTATTTGTTTTGAAGCTTTCTACTTGGCCAATGGATTATATAGGAGTGTGTTGCTTAATTTTTCCTGTTTAGTTTTTATTGTTTTGTCTTACTGATTTTTAGTTTGAATCTAGAACTAGAGAGCACACTGTATCTGATTGCAATTTTTAAAAATTTGTTGACATATATTTTGTGGTCTAGGATATAGTCTATCTTAGAATATGTTTCACGGGCACTAGGGAAAAATAGCGTATTATTTTATTGTTGTTTGCTGTGTTCTATATATGTCATTAGAACCTGTTGGTTGATTATATGATTCCAATCTTCTATATCTTTTGCTAGTTTCTACCTTGTAGTTCTATTAGTAGTTGGGAGAGAAGTATTAAATTCTTCACCTGTAATGGTGGATTTGTCTAGTTCTCCTTTCAGCTCTACTGATTTTTACTTCATGGATTTTGATGCTTTGTTATTTGGTCCATAAATATTTGGGATCAGTAGGTCTTCCTGGAGAATTGATCTATTTATCATATATAATAATGATATATCTCTCTTTATAATAATTTCTTTTGCTGTGAGTGTACAGATACTCTTATATTCATGTTTTATTATCATATTCCTGGTATATATTCTCCATCCTTTTACTTCTGACCCACCTGTGTCTGGATTTCATGTGAGTTTCTTGTAAACATCACATAGTTGTGTCACAATGTTTTTATCTACCCTATCAATGTTTGTATTTTTGTTGATGATACAGTAAGGCAACTTTCAGTGAAAGTAATTATTGATTTATTAGTGCTTAAATATATCTTTTTTCACTGATTGTCCCCTCTGTTTTTCTTGTCTTACCTTCCTGAGGATTGCTTGAATATTTTAAAAATATTCCATCTCAGTTGATATATAGTGTTTTTGACTGTATTTCTTTGTATAGTGGTTTTTTTTTTAAAAAAAATTTAATTTAATTTTTTTTAATTTTTATTTCTTTTGACGGAGTCTCACTGTGTCGCAGGCTGGAGTGCAGTGGTGCAATCTCGGCTCACTGCAACCTCTGACTCCCTGGTTCAAGCGATTCTCCTGTCTCAGCCTCCCAAGTAGCTGAGATTACAGGCATGTGCCACCACGCCTAGCTAATTTTTGTATTTTTAGTAGAGAGAGTGTTTCACCATGTTGGCCAGGATGGTCTCCAACTCCTGACCTTATGATTCACCAGCTTGGGTCTCCCAACATACTGTGATTATGGGTGTGAGCCACCGTACCTGGCATTTATAGCATTTTTCGTGGTTGCTGTGGAAATTAAAATATACATAATGTGACTCATCATGGTCTAAGGGTACCAGAATTTCACTACTTTGAGTGAAGCATGAAAATCTTACTTCCAGTTGGATCCCTTTACCTTCTCTACCTTTTTATAGGTCAGTCCAGAGTATCAAATGGTTTCATAATTTTTGTTGCAATCATCAAATATGATTTATAAAGCTCATGAGGAAAACAATAGTCTATTGTATGTACCCAGATTTGTTCTTTCCATTGTTCTTTTTTCCATCCTGATGATCTAAGTTTTCTTCTTTTATCATTTTCTCTTGCATGAAGAACTTCTTTTAGCCAGTTCTTTAAGCCAGGGACTTTTTAAGAAGTTTTCTTCAATATGAGAATGTTATTTCTCCTTCCTTGCAGAGGATAGTTTTGCTGGATATAGAATTTTTGGCTGTTAGCTCCTTTTCTTTCAGCACTCAAGAAATATTCTGCTACCTTTTTTTTTTCTGGCCTCCAGGGGTTCTGATGCAAAATTCAGTTATTATAATTGTATTCCCTTATAGGTAATGTGTTGTTTCTATCAGGCTTTTTTCAAGATAGTTTGTCTTTAGTTTGTAGAAGATTAATTATGATGTATCTTGGCGTGATTTTTCATATGTGTGTATTTATGCTGTTTGGGGTTTTCACAGTTCCATGAATCTGTAAGTTTTTCTTTTTACCAAAATTTGAAAGTCTTTATTCATTGTTTTTGCAAATACTTCTTTAGTCTCACTGTGTTTTCCTTCTCTTTCTAAGACTTTGATGATATGAGTAACAAATCTTGTGTTAGCATTCCATAGGTCTCTGAGGCCCTGGCTCTTTTCATTTTTTTCAGTCTATTTTCTGTAAGTTATTCAAACTTAACAAATTTCATTCACTTATCCTTAAACCCATTGATCTTATGCTTTACCTAACCTTCTATGGTTTACCAACTTCACTATTGAGCCCACTGAGCAAATTATTTTCTGTTGTATTTTTAGGTTCTATAATTTCCATTTGATTCTGATATGATTTGGCTGTGTCCCCACCCAAATCTCATCTTGACTTATACCTCCCATAATCCCCATGTTGTCATGGGAGGGACCCAATTGGAAGACATTGAAACATGGGGCAGGTTTTCCCTGTGCTGTGCTTGTGATAGTAAATAAATCTCATGAGATCTGTTGGTTTTGTAAAGGGCAGTTCCCCTGCACACTCTTCGCCTGCTGCCCATATAAGACGTAACTTTGTCCTCCTTGCCTTCCACCTAATTGCGGGGTTCCCCCACCACACATGTAGACCTGTGAGTCTATTAACCCTCTTTCCTTTATAAATTATTCGGTCTCAGATATTTCTTCATAGCAGTATGAAAATGAACGAAGACAGATTCCTTTCCCTAACTTCTGTTTCTTTGCTGAGATTTTATATTTCCTCATTTGTTTCAAGAAAATTTGTCACTAGTAACTGAGCATTTTTATGACAACAGCTTTAAAATTCTTATCAAATAATTCCAACACTGAATTTGAATCACTATTGTTATCACTTGATTGTATTTTCTCATTCAAGTTTCATTTTTTTATGGTTCTTCATGTAATGAGCGATTTTCTATACTGTCCTCGCCAGTTTGTCTATTATACTGGAAGACTCGGGGGTCTGGTTTTAATCTTTCATTTTAGCAGAATATCACCTTATTTTAGGTTGAGACATTGGTCCTGGCCTACTTTTGCGGCCAGTTTGACTTTTAGAGCTTTTTTTATGGTATTATTTTATTCTCTTTGCTGTCTCTGGCTGCTTGGGATGCCTGTTGATCTTGCTAGTGTTGCCTGAGGGGATGAAAAGGGCTTCCTCGGAATGGCCTACACAGTGACTCTTGGTAGAGGAGTCTCAGGCCTTGGGCATGAAGAAGCTTCCCTGGCTGAGTACTGCATTGGTGATATGTTTCCTTCTCATGAGGGTCCAAGAATGCTTCCTGGAGCAGAGGCACTTCCTGTGGTTAGATTCCTCCTTCTGGTTCCCCACAGTCCTCCAGTGTCTGTAGGTGGTTAAGGATGGTCTCATGTCTATGAAGTAATGAGGCTTCTGAGCTGGGCTGTTTATTATGAAGGGTCCCTTCTTCCAGTGCCTCCTCTCTGTTCCAATATCTCTCAATGGGGTGGGGGAGTCTCTAGCCCAAGGGGAAGGTAGGTTCTTTCCTCCGCCATTTACTAGCAGATCAGTTGATCAGTCCCCCCATAGTCATGCCATCCTCACCTTGTGTGGCATGTAGGACTTCAGTTCAATCCCAGGGAAGAATCAGTCTACCTGGGCTGCCACCTGTGGTTCGGTTGGGAATTGAGAAATTCAGGTCTAAGTTGCCTTCTGTTGGGTTAGGGGACATAAGACACCCTGCTACTGCATTTTACGTTCGGTGCTAGGATCCTAAATCAGTTTGCCTTCCTCCTACCACCTTTCAGAGTTTTTCTTTGGTTGCCTTTGACATTAATTTCAGAGTGTACAGTTGTATTTAATGGGGAGGAACAGAAAGTTATGAATATGTCATTTGTCCAGACCAGAAATCCTAGAGCATAGACATATATTTAAATGGCATCATCGTATTTCATTATATGGCTTTGGAATGGGTTTATAGTCTAAATATGGAGAAATGTTTTTTTCCAATATTTTTCTACTAAAAAATCTCTCTTTCTAAAAAAGTTTTTTCTAAATTTTGGATTCTGTGTCATAGAGTGTATAACCAGAACAGAAACAGCGTTCAAAGAGTGCAACATGCTTCAGGTATCTTTAATAGTGCATTTTGATAGTGTGATGACACTTCCTACAGCTGTGTCGCAAACCACCATACACTTTGTGGCATAAAACTGCAGTGATTATGTATCATAATCTCTCATGTTGCTGGGCTCAGCTGGGTGGTTTTCATTCAGGGTCTCTCATGGAGTTGTAGTCAAACCATAGCTGAGGCTTCCTTACTCACATGCCTGATGGGCAATGCTGGTCATGAATTGGGTTCTGAGCCATGCTGCTGGCTGAATCACTGACATGAGTTATTTCTATGTAGCCTGGGATCCAGCATGGTGCCTGGGTTCCAAGAGCAAGGGTTTCAAATGATTCCAAGCTGATGCTGTATTGTCTTTTATGATCTAGTTCTGAATGTCACACAGCATTGCTCCTGCCATTTTCTATTTTTGAGAAGGGAATCCTTAAGACCAGGTCGTGTTCCAGGGGAGGAGAACTAGACTTGATGGGTAGAAATGTCAACAAATTTGAACACATGTCTTAAGACCACTACATATAAGAAGGAAAAGAGGAATGAGTGTCTGGCCAGATATGAGAAACCCATGTCAGCTGGAGATACTGTGAGTTGTCAGTGGCCAACCCTGTATGCGAGCTAAGAAGAGGAATGATACATCCCATCTGCTGCAGGAGAAGGCTTGGCAGGGGAGCTATGGGAGTAACTCTCTGCCATTTGCACATGACACTCAGGAACTAGAAAATCTCTTGACATGAAAAAGTAGTTTCTTTCAACCAAATGCAGAAGTCTGCATTTCTTATTACAGAAATGACTATGTTTCTCCAGAAATTTGAGGGTATGAGAAAGGAAATATATGGCTAGAGTTTGTTTTTCTGCACACCAATGCTTTCATAAGCTATAAAACCGTATTATATTTCTTAAAGAAATTAATGACAGGGTATTGAATGTAACACTCTGAACAGAACATTTCCAGTGGTGTGTAGCATTATAAGAGTACAACAGGGACATTGTGAGATTGAGACTAAGATGACCTAAGTGTTAGAATATTTTATCCCTTCAATGACTCATGAGAATGTTTTCGGCAGCAGGAAGGAGGCATGATCATGTGCTAACAGCTTGTCCCATACATAAAAACTCAGAACGGGTGCAGTGGCTCACTCTTCTAATCCTAGCACTTTGGAAGGCTGAGGTGGGTGGATAACCTGAGGTCAGGAGTTTGAGACCAGCCTGGCCAACATGGTGAAACCCAGTCTCTACTAAAAATACAAAACATTAGCTGGGCAAGGTGGCAGGTGCCTGTAATCCCAGCTACTCAGGAGGCTGCGGCAGGAGAATGGTTTGAACCCGGGAGGCGGAGGTTGCAGTGAGCTGAGATTGGGCTATTGCACTCCAGCCTGGGCAACAAGAGTGAAACTCCATCTCAAAACAAACAAAAACAAACAAACAACAACAACAAAAACCTCTGAATGTTATATTTCCCAATCATATGATTCCTGTAGTTTTGGATTGATAATACGCATATTTTTATTTTGTTGTTCTTTTTGTTCTGGAGCCTTCTGTCTTTTAGGGAGACTCTGGACAACAGGTTTAATAATTAAACTAGACTTGGTTGTAGACACAGTAGCATGATTCTGTCTGCCACTGTACTTTAACTTTTGACCACTGCCCTGGTTTTTTCATCTCCACTAGTGCTACGTGAAATTTCAGTTAGGTCCGTGCAGCTTTTAAGGCCATTCTCGAGTAATAAAGTGTCCCCCGGTTATTTTCAGGTTTTAACAAAGGATATAATAAATCGTGTATTTTTCTAGGTGTTTTAAAGTAATCCTGTTTAGAGTTGTATCAAAAGCCCTTCATTCTCACAAAATGTCTTCAGTCTCCTGCCCAGCCTTTTTGTGTTTGGGAAACCAGCAGTGGGGAGGGCGCAGTGGAAGATGATGGCCTCCTTCCCTTTCTTCACTCCATCACTCTCTGACTGTACTTTGGGACCCTGCAGAGTTGGAAAGGGTGAGGAAGGAGAGGCAAGGTGCACCTGACTGATGCCACTGGATGTACCATTAGACCTTCCCGGTGTGTGTTAATTATCTTCCTTTTGGGGGACTCTTGAGGGTTCTTTGGGCATCTGCTCCCAGTCATCAGGTATCTCTCGCCTGAACTTCCCTTGAGGTGGGCCATGCCTCTTCCCCTTGCTGCTTTCAGCTCTTTGCTCAGCTCCTGTCCTGAAATGAACCCTCTGTTGAGGTCATTTTGTCCCTGATGGAAGAGTCCCTTTAGCATGTTACTATCTGGCACATAGAGACCTCACTAGACTTTGCCCTGCTCACTGTAGACATACAGGCCATTCTGTTGCAGTTCCTTCTCTGCCTGACAGCCAGTTGTGAGAGCGCAAGCCCCATTCTGCAGCTCAGTCACAAGCAACTCAGATGCCTGGTTCTCCCTGATGCTCCAACCCCAGAACTACACAGAATAGCCCCAGATGACTTTCTTCTAGCCCCCTCTCTTGCCCTGAGGCCCCCATTGTTGGGGTCGCTCGTTGTCGGGATCTGTCCTGCAGGTCTTGACTTAGCAATGGATGTATAAAGTACACTGATACACAGATATTATGCTTCACTAGTGTGGCAAAGGGTCTATGCCTGCTTATAGACCCTTTGGAGAGTGCTGTAAAGATATAGCAGCTGCCTGCCTTCTTTAGCTAGTGAGACTTGCATTTATTTAGTAAAGTTGAATTGACAAAGGCTTGAGTCAACGCTGCTAGAGGTTGAAGATTAAAGCACAGGTTCTGATGCTTAAAGGAAACACTATTAGTGGGTAATATCTTTGGTTGACTTCTTTTTGAGACAGCTATCTGGCTTAAAGGTTAGTTTTAAGACTACAGGAGTAAACAAGTTAGGTAAACTTCTTTACATGCTTGAACTATTTGCTTTACTTATTAACTAAATGTAAAGGGGATTCAGGCTGCCTTCAGCTAAGAACTACAGAAAAAACTTCTAGGCTTTCTAAAAGTTATATTCTATAACTCTCTCTAATATTTTTCCCTTAATATTTTTGACCCCACCCTGGGTGAATTCCTAGACCCCCTAGGGAGGGGAGATAGGGCATACTAACAAGTCTCTCCAGAGAAATCCTCCATACCCCCCTGATCCATTCCTATATAAGCAGCCTGTTATGGGACCAGTGCTGCAGTCTGGCATCTCTTAGCACGTCCTGAGCATGGCCTAGGACATTAATCAAGGACATTTAAGTCCTTAACACACTTCATACCTGTGTTGGCCTTCGTGACCTCTGCAAAAACTCTGAGCAAAAGGGTAGCATCTATTTAAGCAAAATTGTTACTTAACACTTATTTTTACTGGCAGTATGAACTGGGAAACTGGAGAAAGACTGAATGTTAGGATGTGAATGAAGCCTTACTACCTCTTTCAAGCCTCAGACATACCATTTTATGTGACGACCCTTTGGCTTGTTTGTTTGTTTTTGAGATGGAGTCTAGCTCTGTCACCCAGGCTGGAGTACAGTGGCATGATCTCAGCTCACTGCAACCACTGTCTCCTGGGTTCAGGTGATTCTCATGCCTCAGTCTCCTGAGTGGTTAGGATTACAGGCTCCTGCCACCCTGCCTGGCTAATTTTTGTATTTTTAGTAGAGACCGGGTTTCACCATATTGAGCAGTCCGATCTCAAACTCCTGACCTCAAGTGATCCAACCACGTCGGCCTCCCAAAGTGTTGGGATTACAGGTGTGAGCCACCATGCTCCGCCTATGCAGTGATCTTAAATATCAAAGGAAGTGTGAGCTCATTGCAGAACTCATCTGCCTCCTGACATCCAGCACTGCAAATGACCAAGAACTGATAGATTCTGCAGCTTTCGTTTGTAGTTAGGACACAGGTAAGGTCTCTGCCACCCACATCAGAGCTGAATCACAATTGCAGTTTTTGTAATTATAGAAAATCATATAATTATAAATATATGAACATGTGAAAAAAAGCTCATCATCACTGGTCATTAGAGAAATGCAAATCAAAACCACATCGAGATACCACCTCACACAGGTTAGAATGGCGATCATTAAGAAATCAGGAGACAACAGATGCTGGAGAGGACGTGAAGGAATAGGAACACTTTTACACTGTTGGTGGGAGTGTAAATTAGTTCAACCATTGTGGAAGACAGTGTGGGAATTCCTCAAGGATCTAGAAATAGAAATTCCTTTTGACCCAGCAATCCCATTACTGGATATTTACCCAAAGGATTATAAATCGTTCTATTATAAAGACATGCACACGTGTGTTTTTTGTGGCACTGTTCAGAATAGCAAAGACTTGGAACCAACCCAAGTGCCCGTCAATGATAAACAATCATTGTGTAAAGAAAATGTGGCACATATACACCATGGAATACTATGCAGTCATAAAAAAGAATGAGTTCATGTCCTTTGCCAGGGACTTGGATGAAATTGGAAATCATCATTCTCAGGAAACTGACACAAGAACAGAAAACCAAACACTGCATGTTCTCACTCAGAAGTGGGTGTTGAACAATGAGAACACACGGACACAGGGAGGGGAGCATCACACACTGGGGCTTGGCAGGTGGGGGGCTAGGTGACAAATAGCAGGATGTGGGGGGATTGGGGAGGGATAGCAGGAGAAATACCTAACATAGGTGATAGGGCGATGGATGCAGCAAACCACCATGGCACGTGTATACCTGTGTAACAAACCTGCACGATCTGCCCATGTACCCCAGAATTTAAAGTATAATAAATAAATTTAAAAAAAACATGGACGTAGAGTGTAGAATAATAGAAAATGGAGACTGGGAAGGGTGAGAGGGTGAGAAAGAGGGCAGATAATGAGGGATTACTTGATGGATACAACGTATGTTATTTGAGTGATAGATACCTAAAATCCCTGACCTTGCTATGCAATCTGTGCATGTAACAAAATCACACTTGTACCCCATAAATCTGTACCAAAAAAGATTTAATAAAAAGTAAAAAAAAAAAAGAAACCACAAATACTAAATTACTTTTACAAGTATGTATCAAGGACTTTGTCTTCCAGCCAGATGAATTCTAACTAGGGAAAACTTACAATGACTTCCCATGGGAATAACTGGAGTTTCAAATAACTCCTGGCAGTTCTCCACTAGGATATTATTTTGTAAATGCTTTTAATAAGGAGACTTTCAGAGGCTGCAACCTAGAATCTCAGCCTAGGGTTGGCAACAGGCAGGCACTTTTAATCAAGTTATAAAATGCATTCTAATTTAAAAGAAGAAGTACTGGCGGACAGCTGGCAGGGACTCTGTGCCCTGGCCAGGCTCTGGAAGGCCCTACTGAGGACCTTTAGCAGGCTGCAGCCAAGAAACAAGCAATGGGCCAGCAGTTGCTAGGAGATTACTTGGGTCAACACAATTCTCGTCCTACCTGCCTCTTCGTGACATCTTTTGAGCAGATGCACTTTCAAATGGAGTGATTGATTCCACCTTTCCTTCCCCCCTGCTCAGGCAGCGCCAGCCAGCTAGTTTGGACACTTCTATTAGATTAGGAGCCAGGAAATGAGAACAATCCCGTCTCACAAGAGAGCTCTTCTCGGGTCACATGGCTGCACAAATGCAGAGAAATAAACAGGAATGTTTTGTTTGGGGGAGACCCAATGAATGACCACTTCTGTAACTTCGCTGTTCCTTCTGCCACCTCATGCTTCCTGTCCCCCTCTGCAACCTTTCTGTTTCTGCACAGCCATTCTGTGCAGTCTCTGAACGCTGCAGTGTTAGAATCATTTATAGGGACTGGGCGCAGTGGCTCACGCCTGTAATCTCAGCCCTTTGGAGGCCGAGGCAGGCAGATCACCTGAGGTCAGGAGTTCGAGACCACCCTGGCCAATGTGGTGAAACCCCATCTCTACCTAAAATATAAATATTAGGTGGATATCGTGGTGTGTGCCTGTAATCCCAGCTACTTGGGCAACTGAGACAGGAGAATTGTTTGAACCTGGGAGGCAGAGTGAGACGAGATAGCGCCACTGTACTCCAGCCTCGGCGACAGAGCCAGATTCCATCTCAAAAAAAAAAAAAAAAAAAAATCATTCATAGGACCATTAAAGCAAAGAATCTTAGACTCACAGAATGCGACATGCTTGATGTTGTGGAATTGAACTGAGCAGAAAGGAAATATGCTTTCAATTAGCTGGGTGAGTAGGAAACTTTCCTAGCCTCTCAAAGTCCTGGTTTCCTCATCTGTAAGATGGTAACAATGACCAGAACGATCAAACTGTAGAACATGAGCACAGCGTCATATGCCATAGTGCTTAGAACATGGTAGGAATTCAGAAACCCCAAACCCCTTTATTTTTTATCTTTATTCATTTTATTTATTTATTTTTTAGAGACAGGGTCTTTCTATGCTGCCCAGGCTGGAGTGCAGTGGCATGATCATAATTCATTGCAGCCTCCAACCCCTGGGCTCAAGTGATGCTCGTGCTTCAGCCTCCTGAGTAGCTGGGATACAGGTGCACACCGCCAAGCCTAGCTAATTTTTTAAAAAAACTTTGTAGTGACAAGGTCAGGCTGGTCTTGAACTCTGGACCCAAGTGCTCTTTCCGCCTTAGCACCCTAAAACACTGGGATTACAGGTATGAGCCACTATACCAGGCCCCACATCCCTTTAAGCTATGTTTTCACAAACTTGAAATCCTTGAATAGTAAAGTTTAAAAATCTAGGCACTTGCTAGTTCAATTTCCTATATCGTTTATGAGTGTCCTCTAAATAATATACAGGCTGCCTGTGTAAATCTCAACTTGGCTGGCCCATGCACAGTAAGGCAGGTCTCTATACAACAAAGCATCAGAATAAAAAACCTTCGCTGAGCCAGTCAAAACTGAGTCTAAGCTCATTGGTTTTAAGTCTTAAGTTGCTTGCTTGACATTCACGTACTTGTTTTTAGAACTAAAGTGTAGAGGTTGCATTTATATCAACTGCATTCGATCTCATAAGGCTTGGCCCATGAGCTCAGCTTGGAGGGACACTGTTTCATACCCCTCATTACCCTTCCACACCCAGAGGAGGTGAAAGAATCTCAGGGAATTGCATCGCAAGCCGTTGACTGGCCACATTTGCTGAAGACCACTGATAGTTCTTTTCTGTGGTCCATCTCTTGTTTCTCAGCAGCAACCTGTAAAAGGTGCCCAGCAGGGCGTTCCAGAGCCCAACCAGGGTACAACATCCCTGCCAGCTGTCTGCCAATTCGTCTCCTTTTGCAATACAATGCATTTTACAACTCGATTAAGTATCTGCCTGTTGTCAACTCTAGGCTGAGTTTGTAGGTTGCAGTCTCTGAAAGTCTCCTTATTACACCACGTAAGATGTGCCCTGCTTCCCCTTCACCTTCCACCATGAATGTAAGTTTCCTGAGGCCTCCCCAGCCATGCAGAACTGGGAGCCAATTAAACCTCTTTCCTTGATAAATTTCCCAGTCTCAGGCAGTCCTTTAGAGCAATGTGAAGATGGTCGAATACAGCTAGATTCTAACTTTCTAACTTTCCCTTGTCACATAGACATGTGACACTGATCTATCATATGAAGTGAAAAAGAAAAGCTTGACAATGTTTCCTTCTCTGTTGTACAAAGAAGAAATTTGTAAAAGGGACCTGTTGAAGAAAATTCAGTGTTGCTTTTGGAACCAGGAAATGAGAAAAATCCTGTCTCACAAGAGAGCTCTTCTCAGGTCACATGGCTGCCTGGCACAAATGCAGAGAAATAAACAGGAATGTTTTGTTTAGGGGGGACCCAATGAATGACCACTTCTGTAACTTCGCTGTTCCTTCCACCACCTCGTGCTTCCTGTTGCCCTCTGCAACCTTTCTGTTTCTGCACAGCCATTCTGTGCAGTCTCTGAACACTGCAGTGTTAGAATCATTCATAGGGACTGGGCGCAGTGGCTCACGCCTGTAATCTTAGCCCTTTGGAGGCCAAGGCAGGCAGATCACTTGCCTTTCTTCCAATTTAAGATTCCTGCATGTGATGTTGATGCCCGAAGCTGCAGTAACTGTCTTGTGACAGTGTGGAAAAGCCAAGAGAAAGCAGAGAAGTTCTGAGTGTTCAGGAGATGGAGGCAGGAGCATCACTTGTCCCCAAGAATTCAAGTCTGCAATGAGTTACGATTGTACCACTGCTCTGTAGCCTGGCTATGAAGCAAGGCCAAGAAAGGAAGGAAGGAGAGAGAGAGAATGAGAAGGATTAGAAAGAGAGAGGGAGGGAGGGTAGGAGGGAGGAAAAAAGGAAGGGAGGGAGGGAGAGAAGAAAGAGAAGGAAGGAAAGAAGGAGGGAGAGGAGAGGGAGAGAGGGAGAGGAGGGAGAGACAGGGAGGGAGAAAGAGGAGGGAGAGAGGAAGGAAGGAAGGAGAGAAAGAGAAAGAAAGAGGAAGAAAAGAAAGAAGAAAGAAAACATAATTGATGATGAGACTGTTCTGACACGACCAGGAGACGTAGCGCGTTCTATCTAGAACGAGTGTATTTTGCATTCCACTTGTTGCTGTCTAGCTCACCGCCAGTGATGTGTAAATTCCCACGCGAGTGGCTGCTCCTGGAGAATTCACATGCCTCCTGCCCCACTGCACTGCTGAAGCAGCAGTCACGGCCTAAGACTTCCGCCAGATGACAGGCCTTCCTTTTTTTTTTTTTGCCATATATATATATATATGTAGTTTTTATTGCACTTTAGGTTCTGGGGTACATGTGAAGGACATGCAAGATTGTTGCATAGGTACACACGTGGCAGTGTGATTGCTGCCTTCCTCCCCATCACCTGTATCTGGCATTTCTCCCCATGCGCTCTCTCCCCAACTCCCCACCCCTCGCTGTCCCTCCTCTATTTCCCCACACCAGACCCCAGTGTGTGGTGCTCCCCTCCCTGTGTCCATGTGTTCTTATTGTTCAACACCCACCTATGAGTGAGAACATGTGGTGTTTGATTTTCTGTTCTTATGTCAGTTTGCTGAGAATGATGGTTTCCAGGTTCATCCATGTCCCTGCAAAGGACACAAACTCATCGTTTTTCATGGCTGCATAGTATTCCATGGTGTATATGTGCCACATTTTCCCTGTCTAGTCCATCACCGATGGGCATTTGGGTTGGTTCCAGGTCTTTGCTATTGTAGACAGTGCTGCAATGAACATTCGTGTGCATGTGTCCTTACAGTAGAATGATTTATAATCCTTTGTATATATACCCAGTGTCAAATGGAATTTCTATATCTAGGTCCTTGAGGAATCGCGACACTGTCTTCCACAATGGTTGAAATAATTTACACTCCCACCAACAGTGTAAAAGTCTTCCTGTTTGTCCATATGCTCTCCAGCATCTGTTGTCTCCAGATTTTTTAATGATCACCATTCTAACTGGCGTGAGATGGTATCTCAATGTAGTTTTGATTTGCATTTCTCTAATGACCAGTGTTGCTGAGCATTTTTTCATGTTTGTTGACCTCATGTATGTCTTCTTTTGTAAAGTGTCTTTTTGTAAGGACTTTTGTAAAGTGTTCATATCCTTCACCCACTTTTGAATGGGCCTGTTTTTTTTTCTTGTAAATCTGTTTTAGTTCTTTGTAGATTCTGGATATCAGCCATTTCTCAGATGGGTAGACTGCTAAAATTTTTTCCCATTCTGTTGGTTGCCGATTCACTCTAATGACTGTTTTTTTTGTTTGTTTTTTTTTTGTTTGTTTGTTTTGTTTTGTTTTTTACCATGCAGAAGCTGTGGTATTTGTCTATTTTGGCTTTTGTTGCCAATGCTTTTGGTGTTTTGGTCATGAAGTCCTTGCCTACGTCTATGTCCTGAATGGTTTTGCCTAGATTTTCTTCTAGGGTTTTTATGGCGTTAGGTCGTATGTTTAAGTCTTTAATCCATCTGGAGTTAATTTTAGTGTAAGGTGTCAGAAAGGGGTCAAGTTTCTGCTTTCTGCACATGGCTAGCCAGTTTTCCCAACACCATTTATTAAACAGGGACTCCTTTCCCCATTGCTTGTTTTTGTGAGGCTTGTCAAAGATCAGAAGGTTGTAGATGTTTTGTGTTGCCTCCGAGGCCTATGTTCTGTTCCATTGGTCTATATCTCTGTTTTGGTACCAGTACCATGCTGTTTTGATTACTGTAGTCTTGTAGTATAGTTTGAAGTCCGGTAGTGTGATACCTCCTGCTTTGTTCTTTTTGCTGAGAATTGACTTGGCTATGCAGGCTCTCTTTTGGTTCCATATGAAGTTTAAGGTGGTTTTTTCCAGTTCTGTGAAGAGGATAAGAAGTAGCTTCATGGGTATAGCCTTGAATCTATAGATTACTTTGGGCAGTATGGCCATTTTCACAATATTGATTCTTCCTAACCATGAGCAGGGAATGTTTCTCCATTTGTTTGTGTCCTCTCTTATTTCCTTGAGCAGTGGTTTGTAGTTCTCCTTGAAGAGGTCCTTTATATCCTTTGTTAGTTGTATTCCTAGGTATTTTATTCTCTTTGTAGCAATTGTGAATGGCAGTTTGTTCTTGATTTGGCTCTCTTTAAGTCTGTTATTGGTGTATAGGAATGCTTGTGATTTTTGCACATTGATTTTGTATCCTGAGACTTTGCTGAAGTTGCTTTTCAGTTTCAGGAGATTTTGGGCTGAGACAATGGGGTTTTCTAGATCTACAATCATGTCGTCTGCAAATAGAGACAATTCGACTTCCTCCTTTCCTATTTGAATACCCTTTATTTCTTTGTCTTGCCTGATTGCTCTGGCTAGAACTTCCAGTACTATATTGAATAGGAGTGGTGAGAGAGGGCATCCTTGTCTAGTGCCAGATTTCAAAGGGAATGCTTCTAGTTTTTGCCCATTCAGTATGATATTGGCTGTTGGTTTGTTGTAAATAGCTTTTATTATTTTGAGATACGTTCCGTCAATACCTAGGTTATTGAGGGTTTTTAGCATAAAGAGCTGTTGAATTTTGTCAAAGGCCTTCTCTGCATCAATTGAGATAATCGTGGTTTTTGTCTTTGATTCTGTTTATGTGGCGAATTACGTTTATAGACTTGAGCATGTTGAACCGGCCTTGCATCCCCGGGATGGAGCCTGCTTGATCATGGTAGATAAGCTTTTTGATTTGCTATTGCAGTCGGTTTGCCAGTATTTTATTGAAGATTTCTGTGTCTATGTTCATCATGGATATTGGCCTGAAGTTTTCTTTTCTCGTTGAGTCTCTGCCGGGTTTTGGTATCAGGATGATGATGTTCTCATAAAATGATTTGGGAAGGATTCTGTCTTTTTGGATTGTTTGGAATAGTTTCAGAAGGAATGGCACCAGCTCCTCTTTGTATGTCTGGTAGAATTCGGCTGTGAACCCATCTGGACCTGAGCTTTTTTTGGGTGGTAGGTTCTTGATTGCTGCCTCAACTTCAGACCTCATTATTGGTCTATTCGGGATTTTGGATTCTTCCTGGTTTAGGCTTGGGAGGATGCAAGTCTCCAGGAATTTATCGATTTCTTCCAGGTTTACTAGTTTATGTGCATAGAGTTGTTTGTAATAATCTCTGATGATGGTTTGAATTTCTGTGGAATCTGTGGTAATATCCCCTTTATCGTTTTTTATTGCATCTATTTGATTATTCTCTCTTTTCTTTTTTATTAATTTGGCTAGTGGTCTGTCTATTTTGTTGATCTTTTTGAAAAACCAACTCCTGGATTTATTGATTTTTTGAAGGGTTTTTTGTTTCTTTGTCTCCTTCAGTTCTGCTTTGATCTTAGTTATTTCTTGTCTTCTGCTAGGTTTTGAGTTTTTTTGATCTTGTTCCTTTAGCTCTTTCCATTTCGATGATAGGGTGTCAATTTTCGGTCTCTCCTTGCTTCTCATGTGGGCATTTATTGCTATATGTTTCCCCAAGACACTGCTTTAAATGTGTCCCAGAGATTCTGGTATGTTGTGTCTTCATTCTTTTTGGGTTCAAAGAACATCTTTATTTCTGCCTTCATTTCATTGTTTATCCAGTCAGCATTCAAGAGCCAGTTGTTCAGTTTCCATGAGGCTGTGCGGTTCTGAGTTAGTTCTAACTTGATTGCACTGTGGTCTGAGAGACTGTTATGATTTCCATTCTTTTGCATTTGCTGAGGAGTGATTTACTTCCAGTTATGTGGTCAGTTTTAGAGTAGGTGCGATGTGGTGCTGAGAAGAATGTATATTCTATGGATTTGGGGTGGAGAGTTCTGTAAATGTCTATTAGGTTTGCTTGGTCCAGGTCTGAGTTTAAGTCCTGGATGTTCTTGTTAATTTTCTATCTCGTTGGTCTGTCTAATATTGACAATGGGGACAATGGAGTGTTAAAGTCTCCCACTATTATTGTGTGGGAGCCTAAGTCTCTTTGTAATTCATTCAGAACTTGCCTTATATATCTGGGTGCTCCTGTAGTGGGTGTGAATATATTTAGGATCATTAGCTCTTCTTGTTGCATTGATTCATTTACCATTATGTAATGTCCTTCTTTGTCTCTTGATCTTTGTTGGTTTAAAGTCTATTTTGTCTGAGATGAGAATTGTAACTCCTGCTTTTTTTTTTGCTCTCCATTTTCTTGGTAAATCTTCTTCCATCCCTTTATTTTGAACTTTTGTGTATCCTTGCATGTGAGATGGGTTTCCTGGGTACAGCACACTGATGGGTTTTGGCTTTTTATCCAGTTTGCCAGTCTGTGTCTTTCGATTGGGGCATTTAGCCCATTTACATTTAGGGTTAATATCGTTATGTGTGAATTTGATCCTGCCATTTTGATACTAGCTGGCTGTTTTCCCCATTAGTTTATGCAGTTTCCTTATTGTGTTGATGCTCTTTACCATTTGGTATGTTTTTGGAGTGGCTGGTACTGGTTGTTCCTTTCTATGTTTAGTGCTTCTTTCAGGAGCTCTTGTAAAGCAGGCCTGGTGGTGATGAAATCTCTGAGTACTTGCTTGTTCACAAAGGATTTTATTTTTCCTTCACTTATAAAGATTAGTTTGGCTGAATATGAAATTCTGGGTTGAAAGTTCTTTTCTTTGAGGATGTTGAATATTGGCCCCCACTCTCTTCTGGCTTGTAAGGTTTCTGCTGAGAGATCTGCTGTGAGTCTGATGGGCTTCCCTTTGTGAGTAACCTGACCTTTCTCTCTGGGTGCCCTTAGCATTTTCTTTTTCATTTCAACCTGACGATCATGTGCCTTGGGGTTGCTCTTCTTGAGGAATATCTTTGTGGTGTTCTCTGTATTTCCTGGACTTGAAGATTGGCCTGCCTTGCTAGATTGGGGAAGTTTTCGTGGATAATATCCTGAAGAGTATTTTGCAGCTTGGATTCATTCTCTCCGTCACATTCAGGTACACCTATCAAACGTAGATTAGGTCTTTTCACATAGTCCCATATTTCTTGGAGATTTTGTTCATTCCTTTTTACCCATTTTTCTCTAATCTTGCCTCCTCGTTTTATTTCATTGAGTTGATCTTTGACCTCCGACATCCTTTCTTCTGCTTGGTCAATTCGGCTGTTGTGAAACTTGTGTATGCTTCACAAAGTTCTCGTGTTGTGTTTTTTTAGCTTCATCAGTTCACTTATATTCCTCTCTAAGTTGTTTATTCTTGTTCGCATTTCATCAAATCTTTTTTCAAGGTTCTTAATTTGTTTGTGTTGGGTTAGAACATGTTCTTTTAGCTCACAGAACTTTCTTATTACCCACCTTCTGAATCCTGATTCTGTCAATTCATCACACTCATTCTCCATCCAGCCTTGTTCCCTTGCTGGTGAGGAGTTGCGATCCCTCATAGGAGGAGAGGCGTTCTGGTTTTGGTTGTTTTCATCCTTTTTGCGCTGGTTTCTTGCCATCTTTGTGGGTTTATCCACCTGTCGTCTTTGTAGTTGTCGACTTTCAGATTGGGTCTCTGAGTGGACATCCAGTTTGTTGGTGATGAAGTTATTTCTTTCTGTTTCTTAGTTTTCCTTCTAATAGTCTGGCCCCTCTGCTGTAGGACTGCTGAGGTCCACGCCAGGCCCTGCTTGCCTGGGGATCACCTGCAGCAGCTGCAGAACAGTAAAGGTTGCTGCCTGTTTCTTCTTCTGTTATCTTTGTCCCAAAAGGATACTCGCCAGATGCCAGTCTGAGCTCTCCTTTATGAGGTGACTCTTTGGATATACGGGGGTTAGGGAGCTGCTTCAGGAGACAGTCTGTCCTTTATAGGAGCTCAAGTGCTGAGCTGTGAGCCTGTTGTTCATTCAGAGCTGCTGGGCAGGTATGTTTGTTTTAAGTCTGCTGCAGTGGAACTCAGAAACCCCTTTAAAAAAAATTTTTTTTCCCTCAGGTGCTCTGTCCTGGGGAGTTAGGGCTTATTTATGAGTTTCTGTTGTGCTACTGGCTTTTTTCAGGGCTGCCCTGCCCAGCAAGGAGGCAGCCTAGTCACTGTCTGCCTGCAGAGGTTTTGCTGAGCTGCTGTGGGCTCCACCCAGCTGCTGTGTGAACTTCCCTGCAGTCCTGTTTATATGGGTGTAGTTAGAATTGCCTCGGCAATGGTGGTCCAATTCTGTAGTGGCAGACTGTCTTTGTCACGGCAGGCTGCCTCAGCAATGGCCGTCTGCCTCAGCAACGGCGGGCTGCCTCAGCAATGGCGGACTACCTCCATAGTGGTGGAGTGCCTCGGTAATGGCGCACGTCCCTCCCCCACAGAGCTGGACCTTCCTGGGTTCAGCTGTGCTTGCTGTGAAACTCTGAATCCAGAGCGTTTCCAATTGCTGTTCTTTTGTGGGGGTGGGACCAGCTGAGCCTGATCACCTGGCTCCCTGCCTCAGAGCCTTTTTTTTTTTTTTTTTTTTTTTTTTTTTTTTTAGTTGAATGGTCTACTCTGTCTACCAGGTGTTCCAGTCACCTGTTGAAAAGGCACCGGGATCTGTGTGATTTCCCATGTGGCGACCCGCTGCGCCTGCACCGGCTGAAACGGCGTGCTGAGATTTGTGGCGCTTTTTTGCCCAGGAATCTCCTTAGTCACCTTTTGAATCAGTTGAATGGGTGCCTCTGTCTGCCAGGAGCTCCAATCACCGGCTAAAACGGCACTCGGACCTGTGTATTTTGTACAGAGAACTGCTGGCCAAACAGCTGCGCCAGCCAAACAGCCACATCAGCAACCCACGGGGCTCCTCCACCTGGGAGTCTGCTGGTCCGTGGCAATAAAAATCCGTCTGGAAATGCAGCGTCCACTCACCGTCTGCATTTTCACTGGGAGCTGCAATCCTGAGCTGCTCCTAATCGGCCATCTTGGATCCCTCCCTCAGTGCCATTTATTTATCGACAGGCCTTCCTTACAGAGCATGAGGCCAGTTTGCAGAGGACTCCTGTGGGCGTTTTAGTCCCTGTTCAAGGTCACCTCTTCCATTTTTCTTTACTTGTTTTAAATGACAAAAATTTTACATATTTATGGTGTACTCTGTACTGTTTTGACATACGCATGAATACCAAATCTCTTAAATACCCCTCTCCTTAAATATCTCAAAGACACATAAAGGAATTTTTAGAATCAAAGAGTCATATGGGCTGGGCGCAGTGGCTCACGCCTGTAATCCCAACACTTTGGGAGGCCAAGACAGGCAGATCACTTGAGGTCAGGAGTTTGAGACCAGCCTGGGAAACATGGCAAACAAAAAATACAAAAATTAGCTGGGTTTGGTGGTCCATGCCTGTAATCCCAGCTACTCAGGAGGCTGAGGCAGGAGAATTGCTTGAACACGGGAGGTTGAGGTCACAGTGAACCGAGATTGCACCACTGCACTCCAACCTGGATGACAGAGTGAGGCTCTGTCTCAAAACGAAAACAAAACAAAACAAAACAAAACAAAAAACAGCAGGGTGTGGTGGCTCACGCCAGTAATCCCAACACTTTGGGAGGCAGAGCTGGGCAGATCTCAAAGTCAGGAGATTGAGACCATCCTACCTGAAATGGTGAAACCATGTCTTTACTAAAAATACAAAAATTAGCCTGGCATGGTGGTGCGTGCCTGTAATCCCAGCTACTTAGGAGGCTGAGGAAGGAGAATCACTTGAACTAGGGAGTTGGAAGTTGCAGTGAACCGAGGTTGCACCACTGTACTCCAGCCTGGGAGGCAGAGACTCCATCTCAAAAAAAAAAAAAAAAAAAAAAAAGGAAAAGAAAAAAAGAAAAAAGTTACATGCATTAAGGCAAGTTGTAATAGCTTTCCTATAATAGCTTTCCTCTTACTTAGAATCTCTAGGGGCCCGGCACAGTGGCTTACACCTATAGTCCCAGCACTTTGGGATGCCGGCATAGGTGGATCACTTGAGGTCAGGGGTCTGAGACCAGCCTGACCAACATAGTGAAAACTCATCTCTACTACAAAACAAACAAACAAACAAAAAAATTAGCCAGGCTTGGTGGCTTGCGCCTATAGTCTTTTTAGGATCAAAATATTATATGGGCCAGGTGCAGTGGCTCACGCCTGTAATCCCAGCACTTTGGGAGGCCAAGGCAGTCAGATCACTTGAGATAAGGGGTTTGAGACCACCCTAGCCAACGTGGCAAATCCCGTTGCTACAGTAAATACAAAAATTAGCTGGGTGTGGTGGTATATGCCTGTAATCCTAGCTACTTGGGAGGATAAGGCAGGAGGACTGCTTGAACTCAGAAATTGGAGGCTACAGTGAACTATGATCATACCACTGCACTCTGGCCTGAATGATAGAGCAGAATCCTGTTTTCAAAAAAAAAAAAAAAAGAGTCTCTTATACTTGTGACATTGTCCTCTATATGCCTTTGTTTCACAGTGATTTGAAAGTATTCATTATCCTCTTTTTCCTAGTGCTATTTAATAGTATGGATTTTTTCATTTACCAGAGTGCAGAAAAGGGATTTATTTAATTATTTTCGGATAAAAAATGCCTCTCTCCATGAATCAAGCGCATTCTTGCTACTTGAAAACAGTTTCAGGTGCAACCCCTCCGCCAAGGATTCACAAATTAATAAGTTTTGTGGCAGGCGCAATCCTCCGCCTTTGCCAGGAAAGTGCTGAGTAATCCTTTGGAGGAAGCAGCTGCTGACTTCGGAAACGGTCCCCTTCTGCGGGGTCGGTGGAGAGAGGTGCCTGTGTCAGGCTGCCTGCCACTGGCTGGCAGAAGTTGAAATTCTTAATAAATGACATCTTGATGTGCTGGAAAGCAGGTTAGCTGTTGAGAACACAGGGAGAAGCAGTGAAGAATTCAGGAGGGTGTTAGGAAACAAGTCTTAAGGGCCAGGAGAGGTGGCTCACGTCAGTAATCCTAGCACTGCGGGAGGCCAAGGCAGGTGGATCACCTTAGGTCAAGAGTTCGAGACCAGCCTGGCCAACATAGTGAAACCTCCTCTCTACCTAAATCCAAAAAAAATATCAGCTGAGTGTGGTGGCAGGCGCCTGTAATCCCAGCTACTCGGAAGGCTGAGGCAGGAGAATGGCTTGAACCCAGGAGGCGGAGGTTGCAGTGAACTGAGATCACACCATTGAACTCCAGTCTGGGCAACAGAGAAGTTCGTCTCAGAAAAAAAAAAAAAAGAAGACGGCCTTCTGGTGGCAGAAGGGAGTGCAATCTCAAGAAGGAAACAATGAAAGACAACCAAGGCTGAGTTCCAGCCCGTGTTCAGCTGTGATGCCAATTTCTTGATGCAGGGTTTTCTGCGGCACCTGATGAGGGTGGAGTAAGATGGTGAAATGCGGGACCAGAGGTGTGAGTCAGGTCAGATTTAGGAGATCAAGAAGATGTGAGCCAGGTCAGATTTAGATAATCAGGGAACAGCTATAATTTTTTTTCTTTTTTTAAATTGTGCTAAAATACACACAACATAAAATTTCCCATGTAATAGGGTTTGGATGTGTGTCTCCTCCAAGTCTCATGGGAACCATGATCCCCAGTGCTGGAGGTTTGGTCTGGCGGAGGTGTGTGGTCATGGGGGCGGATCCCTTGTGAATGGCTTGGTGCCCTCCCCATGGTGATGAGGGAGTTCTCATTCTGTTAGTTCACACAAGAGCTGGTTGTTTCAAGGAGCTGGGACCTCCCTCTCTCTCCCTCTCTCTCCCTCTCTGCTCTCTTGCCTTCTCTCTCTCCATGTGATGTGCCTGGCTGTTCTCTTTTCACCTTCTAACATTAGTAAGTTTCTTGAGGCCTCACCAGAAGCCTAGCAGATGCTACTGTCAAGCAAGTACAGCTTGCAGAACCATCAGCCAAATAAACCTCTTTTTTTTTTGAGATGGAGACTCGCTCTGTCACCCAGGCTGGAATGCAGTGGTGCAATCTCAGCTCACTGCAGCCTCCACCTCCTGGATTCAAGTGATTCTCCTGCCTCAGCCTCCTGAGTAGCTGGAATTACAGGTGCATGCCACCATGACTGGCTAATTTTTGTATTTTTGGTAGAGACGGGGTTTCACTATGTTGGTCAGGCTGGTCTCGAACTTCTGAGCTTGTGATTCTCCTGCCTTGGCCTCCCAAAGTGCTGGGATTACAGGCATGAACCACCATGCCTGGCCAATTCTATTTTTAATGTTTCAAGGAACCACCGCACTATTTCCCACAAAGTCTCTACCAGATTACATTCCTACCAGTAGTTCACAAGGGTTTCAATATCTCACATGGTTATAATTTATGGGGGTATCAATTGCATAAGAAGGTCCAAGCTGGCCTCACTCAAAGCTCCAATAGTTGGTGCTGGCTGTTCAGGCCTGGCATAATAACCACAAGGTGTTAATTAATTCATCCTTGAAGGACATAACAATTAATCAGTAGATCTTTATGCTCATGCATGTACGCTCACTTTTAAAAACTATTTCCAATTAAATCTGCAGCCCCTCATCTCTGAGTTTAACTGTCAACCTAGGTAAATGCACCCTTACCAAACCCAAAAAACAAGAGACTAAAATGCAACCCAGTCAGAGCCCAGAAATCATATTTTAATCAGGAATGTCCCAACAGCTACCCCTCAATTGATGTAGTTTTCCTAAAAATTTTAAGACCCTCCTACTAAATTAAGCTCCATTCCTCAATGGTGCTCGTGTCACTCCTGGTATTCCAAGCAGATGCCAAGTCTGGATTTGAGGTGCAAGGGATTTATTAGAGAAACCTCCTGCAAGAGAAACTGGGAAGGGGGCCAGCAGAGTCCGGGAGAGTCATCGGACCTCATTGCAAGGCGAGCCTCAGTGGAGAAGGGAAAGACGGGGACCCCAGGGAGGACAAGACTTCGCCTGAGGTTCTGCATACGATTCTGCAACGCTGATGGGGACCCCATGACAGGAGGGGTGCATTTCCCAGGAGTGGGCTTGCCTGGGAATCCTGCCACGCCCAGTCGCAGTCTGGGAGCAGTGGGGAAAGCTTGGCCTCCCGACTCAGTCTAGAATCCGTCGGGAAAGCTCGGCCTTCCGCACCATGGAAACACGGTGACTGGGAGATTTCTGAGCGCAGCAGCTGGGGCACTGGTCAGCTCATTCCCTGTGCTCCAACATCTGAGGAAGAAAAGCAGGAAAAGGATTGGAATAAAGAAGTGCTCCTGCTCTGTGACTTCATCCCATTCACAAGAAGGCAGAATAGCTTCTCTTTACATGTAAGTTATCACTGTGTGTTGCAGTAGGCCCCCGCCAGGGATACTTCTTCCCTGGATATCTGCTGCCCCCTCCAGCACCACTCAAGGTCTCTATTCAAATGCCATCCTCTGCATGCGTCCTTCCCTGATGACCCACTTCAAATTGGAAACACCTCTGCCCCAGCCACACTTCTTGCCCTGTTTCCCTGCCTTGTTTCTTTCTGTGATGGGTGTTGTATTCTATGTGTAATGATTCACGTTTGGCTCCTTCACTAGAATATCAATTTAGCCACAGCAGGGGTTTGTTGGTTTTATTCAGTGTTATATCCGTAGCATTTGCAAGTGGGATGGACAAAGAATGTGCTCAATAAAACATTTTTATTGAAGAAAGAATAGTAGCTCATGTCTGTAATCCTAGCACTTTGGGAGACCAAGGAGAGAGGATCGCTGGAGGCCAGAAGTTTGAGACCAGCCTGGGCAGCACAGCAAGACCCTATGTCTACACATTTTTAAAAAAATCTGCTAAGCGTGATGACAGATGCCTGCTCGAGCCCAAGAGTTCCAGGTTGCAATGAGATATGATCACACCAGTAGTGCACTCCAGTTTGGGTGACAGAATGAGACTTCATCACTTAAAAGAATGAAAAAAGTCTATGATCTATTATGTACTGTTCTGTGGACTCTATTCATCTATCTATCCATCTACCCATTCATCTGTCTATCCATTTATGCATCTATATCTATCATCTGTTCACTCATCCATCCATTTATCCATTGACCCATCCAACTATCCATTTATCTATCCATTCATTCATCTATTCATCCATCTATCCATCCATCCAGCCAACCATTTGTCTATCTATCCATCCATTTATCCATCCATCCATCTATCCATTTATATGTGATCTTATACAATTTATCTATAATCTTATCCATTTATATATAATATAAATCTGATACAATTTTTTTCTCTACTTTATTGTTAGCCTTCAATTTCTAACAGCCAGAACAGTCACATAATGTGTATGGGGTCACTCAATTGTGAATGATGACCTTGGATGGGAACCCAAGCCTGTCTCTAAATTGACTCTATTTCCCAGTAACATGCATGGCCTCATTGCAAAGATAAAGACAGAGAAAATGAGAAAGAGAGGGAGGGAGGAGGGAGGAAGCAGCAACACACACATATCCTAAACCCTGCTAAATTCAAGTAGAGTATTAAGAGTCCCATAACTAGGAAACCATCTTGACTGTTTATTGTTCTGTTTATCCACTGAAATGTCCAACACTTTAGCACAGCTTCAACAAAGCACTTTTTTTTTTTTTTTTTTTTTTCAGATAAGAGTCTCACTCTGTCACCCAGGCTGGAGTGCAGTGGCGCAATCTCGGCCCACTGTAACCTCCGCCTCCTGGGTTGAAGTGATTCTCCTGCCTCAGCCTCCTGAGTAGCTGGGATTACAGGCATGCACCACCACACCTGGCTAATTTTTGTATTTTTAAAAATAGAGATGGGGTTTCGCCATGTTGGTCAGTCTGGTCTCGAACTCCTGACCTCGTGATCTACCTGCCTCATCCTCCCAAAGTGCTGGGAACAAAGTACATTTAATGATGTGCCTACATTATAAAGGCACAGGGAGAATCTTCATGAATTTGAGTGATTTCTCCTTAGGAATCACACATCCCCATCATCCCCATCCGGTTGGCTTCTCTGAGCTGTAAATAGATGAAAGAACGGCAAGGCTCTGTGACTCTGCAGTTGCTAGTCCGCCTGAGGGGGGAAGGAGAATGCCACCCAGCAAATCGGAGCTCTTTAGAATCCTTCTGAAAGAAATGCATGATTAATGAGGCATTTAGAACACATGCCCAAATCCACATGCTTTTTACGTGCGTGCTGCATACAGGCAGGGATTGTTGGTAGCCAAGACATAAGGGCCTCTGTACACAGAATTCCTCTTCTCGTTCCAAAAGCGGGAGATGAAAAATGCATCTTAGGGCTAAAGAGGCCTGGAAAGCAGAGGCTGCTTTGAGAGAAGTATGATGTAATTGCGAAAAGAGAATAAATCGTGGGCCCCCCAAATCACTAGGCTGAAAGGAAGTCAAGCCGGGAACTGCTTGGGGCCAACCTGCCTCCCATTCTATTCAGTCACCCTTCTGCTCATTGAGATAAATGCATATCTGATTGCCAACCATTTGTCTCTTAACCTACCTGTGACCGCAAAGCCCTCTCCCACTTCAAGTAGTCCTTTGCCTCCCGTTTTCTCACCTTTCTGGACTGAACCAATGTGCTTCTTACACATACTGATTGATGTCTCATGTCTCCCTAAAATGTATGAAGCCAAGGTGTGCCCCGACCACCTTGGGCACAAGTCATCAGGACCTCCTGAGGCTGCGTCACAGCTGTGCGCCCTCAACCCCTGGCAAAACCAACTTTCCACATTAACTGAGACCCGCCTCGGATTTTCAGGTTCACATAACCTTCCTGCAGAAGAATTTGAATGCCTCTAATCTGACAGTTTTGATGTTCAGCTGCACAACTAACACAAGGAACTCCTTATTGAAAATAAAGCTGAGATTCTGAGGGCCTTGTTTAGTTAGCAGACAAAAGCAAATACCCTAACATCATGCAGCAGCACAAGCCGCAGACCAAACCTCCCGGACGCCAGATTTAAAGAAGGAAGTGACTTGACTTGGTCGGGAGCATTGGCAGACCTGCATCTTGAGAACCAAACTCCCCGACAAAGAAAATCCCAGAAAGTCCACGTGAGAGGGCCCTGATCGGTGGAGTAGGTGTAGAGTACCTGGCCAGGTGTTGGTTTGAGCAGGACTGAGCGAGAAGGATGGAGGGCGTTTCTCCATTTTATGCCTGCAATCTGCAGCTAGGAGTGTGATTAAGGGTGGGGGGTTTGATCTTTAACCTCCGGGCCCGGCCAGCTGCCCCGGCCCACCTCGTGCCTGCTCTGTCTCAACTTTTACTTCCTCCTCCTCTGAGACAGGAGACAGGAAAGAGGGGTCTCTTCCCTCAGCAGCACTGACAGCACCTGCAGGCGCCCTGTGTGCTGCTTTGACATCCGCCTCGTCTCCGGGTGATAAAGCCAGCTCTGAAGATTCTCTGCCAGACCGCTTTTCTCTAAGTGGACGGCGGCTTATTTATAGTCATTCTGCACGTGCGCTAATGGGCCGTGGGGCCCGGCAGACAATCATTTAACTTTCTGCGGCGCTTGGTTTTCTCATCTGTAAAATTACAAGGTTGGGCAAGTTAAATTCTGAGAACTGTTCAACTCAAACCTTCTCTGCTCCCACGACACTGGTTAAAATAGTATGTTATTTTGACGTCTCGGCCATCTGACTGCCCTTCCTCCCCATTGCTTCGGAATGAGGTTTTTTTTTTTTCTTTTTTTTTTTTTTTTTTTTTTTTTTTGGGTCTGCACTAACTTAACCAAAACCTCGGCCCGGCTGACGACCTCGTGACGGGGTTGCGGGACGTGGGGGAGGGAACGAGGGCTCGGCCCCCTCCGCGATCAGGTGTTTCCCTTTCAGGCCCTTGGTCTCTCGCTCACCCAAGAATGGGGAGGGGATCCCAGCGTCGCGGTGAGCTCGTTTAAGTAAATATGAGACCCGGAGAATTTTGCAGAAAATGGTCTATTTAGGCAGAGAGAGAAAGAGAAGTAGAGGGAGGCGGCGAAAACGCAGCCCCCACGCTGCTGCTGCCGGCGGGGACCCCGGAAACGGAAACCGGCCGCGCACGCGAGGGGCGGGAGGTCTTGTAACCTGGCGCTTGCTCCCGCCCCTTTCAAGTTCTCGTCCTATCAGAGGCGTTTTCTTTAAACGTCGGTTGGCATGACTGATCTTGGATTCTGACACCTGATTGGCTGGCCCAGAGTCCGCCCATGGCTTTTGGCGGGCTTTTCTCCTGGGTGAGGCTCCCCTGGCCGGTCTACCTTCCCGGCGGGCAGAAGTCAGACAAAGACCTCGCAGCTCCGGACTCGGACGGGAAGGACGGCAGGTCAGGCCCGGGAAGTTCTTGCCTTTGGAACCACGCTCCTTGCGGACCCGGTAAGCTACCACATTCCCTCAGTTTGACCCTGAACAACGACTAAATGGTGACTGAGATAAGGCCACTTGCTAAATGTATGTGGGTAAATGTTCTGACTTCTGTAGTCTCAGTGGTAGTGTATGGAAAACACACTTGAGAGCAATATATGTTTTTTAAATATGTATTTTATTGCACCTTCGGTTTGGGGTACATGTGAAGAACATGCAGGATGGTTGCCTAGGTACACACGTGGCAGTGTGATTGCTGCCTTCCTCCCCATCACCTATATCTGGCATTTCTCCCCACGCTCGCTCTCCCCAACTCCCCACCCCCCGCTGTCCCTCCCCTATTTCCCCGACAGACCCCAGTGCGTGATGTTCCCCTCCCTGTGTCCATGTGTTCTCACTGTTCAACACCCGCCTATGAGTGAGAACATGCGGTGTTTGGTTTTCTGCTCTTGTGTCAGTTTGCTGAGAATGATGGTTTCCAGGTTCATCCATGTCCCTACAAAGGACGTGAACTCATCGTTTTTGATGGCTGCATAGTATTCCATGGTGTATATGTGCCACATTTTCCCTGTCCAGTCTATCATCGTTGGGCATTTGGGTTGGTTCCAGGTCTTTGCTATTGTAAACAGTGCTGCAGTGAACAGTCGTGTGCTCGTGTCCTTACAGTAGAATGATTTATAGTCTATTGGGTATATATCCAGTAATGGGATTGCTGGGTCAAATGGCATTGCTGGTTCTAGATCCTTGAGGAATCGCCACACTGTCTTCCACAATGGTTGAACTAATTTACACTCCCACCAACAGTGTAAAAGTGTTCGTATTTTAAGCACACCCTAAGAATAACACTATGGTCTAAGGGAATGTGTGCTCAAACTTCCAAGCTAAGGGATCTAGAAGTGGCCAACCAGAAGGTTCACTCCTTATCTATGAAGGACATCGGAATCCCAGCCCATCCCTCACAATGCGGGCTCTACAGGGGCTTGAGCGAGGCCCTTTGTTTTGGGTTACATGGAGATTGCCAAGGGGAGGCTGCTAAGTGAAAAAGCGTTATAACCTGCGTACGTTTTTGAAAAGGTAGCAAGTCTGTCTAGCCTGCCACTCCTGGACTGCCCCATTTGTAAGTTCTCAATAAACCCTACTGATGCAGGATTCTTTGGGTGCAACTTCATCAGCTGGAAACCTCTGTGGCTGGCAGCACGTCTGCCCAAGTTTTGCTCATGACTGCTGGGCTGGCTCTGTCCACTCAGCCCGGCAGGCTGTGCTGGGCTGGCTATGCTCGGCTCTTGCTACCGGCCCAGATCCCACACGCGCTGTGAGTGAGCCAGGTGTGGAATGTAAGGGATGTGTGAGCAAGCAAGCACAGGGCACAGCCATGGTGCACAGCAAAGTGCCGGCTGCTGCGGCAGAGTGGGCAGCTCCAGGCACCAGCACAGGCACAAACTCCATACAAGGCTGTGGCTGGACCAGATGTGCCTCAAGTGGCTTCCACCTTTGGTGCTGGCGTCTGGTTGAGGGGTTAGTGTTGGTTCCCGAAAATTCACAGATGCCAGCAACCGCAGAGGCCTAAGTGGGTGTTACAGCCTGTCACAGCTCCAGCTCAGGGAGTCCCAAGGCCTGCGCCCCCAGAAGGGTTACCACTCTTCCCTCGTAGTCCAGAAAATGAGAGCTTGTCACTACCTGCAGCTTGGTGGGCCAGCCAGGAACGCGTTACAGCCCTTTTCGCTCATGTGGTTCAGCAGGCTTTGGGTTCTTGTCCTGTGACCAAGAAAAAGGTTATGTGGACCACAGGAGAGTGAGCAAGGTGGAGAAGAGTTTCACTGAGCAACCTAACAGCTCTCAACATGGGAGGGGAATCTGAAGTGAGTAGCCCCTTCCCCAAAGCAGGTGGTCCCAATGTGTGGCTGAGTCTGGGGTATTGGTGGGCTCAGAATGGGTGAGTGCATGCTGATTGGTCTACGGGTGCGCCTGGAAAAAGCATCATTTGAATTGGCTAAAAAGCATTGAGGAAGCTCTCACTCTAGTCCTGGGCTGTAGTAGCTCAGTTTTCAGGCTTTGAGCTGTCTTTGGCTTGAAAGTCAGATTTCACCAGGGACCTGTCCCTGTCTGCCTAGGCATGTGTCTGCCTCCTGCTGCTGACACTATGTCACCTTCACTGGCTCCGGATCCCCTCTTTGGCTTCTGGGACATGGTGCCATCTCTATTGGAGTTAACAGGGATCCAGCATGATAGGTGAAAATCTGCAGAAGAAAAGAAAGGTTGCTCAAGGATGGGCGATGAAACAAATAATGAGGGTGAAACTAACAAATAGCATTCTATGTCTCAAGATTCAAATATATCAAAAGTAGCAGTCCAAAATTATTGAAAGCAAACCACTTTCAATGGTGTGGTATGGCGCTGTCTCTCCGAGCTAGTTTGCCGGTGGGTATCCGTGGTGGACCACACTGTCCTCCGTCTTCCGTGTCCTTCTTCAGAACGCTGAACTCTGCCGTGCGCGTCCTGGTGCTGGAACTGCTATTACCAACGAGCTAATTGAGTTTGCGGGCCTTCAAAATGCATCCCTGTAGGTAATGAGATGATGTAATGCTGTGTTCCTGCCCTCTGGATTTCCTGCCTGCCATTACAGAGGCCTTATTTACGAGACTAGAGACAAAAACAAAACAAAACAAAAAACAGGATGGCCTTTCGATGTGACTTAAACAAAGGCTGGCACAGAGCCCAAGGCTTCACTTTCCTTTGTCCTCACATGCCCCTGAGATGCCAGGACTCAAGGGAAGCAGGAAATCTCAGAAAGCAGGTGGGAGTCAGTGAGACTCTGGTGGACACAGGTCTGAGGAGGACAGAACATAGATGCAGGGAAGACACCTGAAGAAGGGTGAGCAAATGACAAATGCTGGATGAACGAGCACCACTTATGAACAGAATGAGAACGGGGCTACTCAAGGTCAAACTAATCCAGCAGACACGGAGATGAGTTTGGAGAGAGGGAACGCTGGACCCCTCTGAAGTCTAAGGAAGAAAAGCATGACAGACTGCCCAGGGGAGGTGTATGTCCGACACAGGACAGGCTGGAGACGTGCAGGGAAGTCCATCTGGGCTGTGCAAGGGAAAGCCAGTCAGCTACTGGAAATTCAGTGAGCCCCTCTGTGCCAGGGGTGGGGCTGTGGAAAGCCAGGCAGGGCACCTGCTGTCATGGAAAGTAACTTTCTACTGCTGAAAATGAACTGATGGGGTATGAAGACAGATACACAGACCAATGGAATAGAATCAAGTCCAGAAATAAACCCTTGTATATGTGGTCAAATGAGTTAGAACCAAAACCATTCAGTGTTGAAAGGACTCTTTTTTTTTGTTTTGTTTTTTTGAGATAGAGTCTTGTTCTGTTGCCCAGGCTGGAGTGCAATGGCCTGATCTCAGCTCACTGCAACCTCTGCCTCCTGGGTTCAAGCGATTCTCCTGCCTCAGCCTCCCAAGTAGCTGGGATTACAGGTGACCACCACAACGCCCAGCTAATTTTTGTGTTTTTGGTAGAGATGGGCTTTCACAGTGTTGGCCAGACTGGTTTCAAAATCCTCATCTCAGGTGATCTGCTTGACTCGGCCTCCCAAACTGCTGGGATTACAAGCGTGAGCCACCATGCCCGTCCTTGAGCTATGCAGCTTTCTGAAGACCACTCAATTGCTGTAAATCTACATGTTCAGTTACCATAAACTTAGGTTCCTTAATCAGTCTGCTGCCTTTTTTTTTTTTTTTTTTTTTTTTTTGAGACAGGGTCTCCCTCTGTCACATAGGCTGAACTATAGTTGTGCAATCATGGCTTACTGCAGCCTGAAACTCCTGGGCTCCAGGGTTCCTCCTGCCTTAGCCTCCTGAGTAGCTGGGACTACAGGAGTGCACCACCACTCCTGGCTATTTTTTTTTAAAAAAACTCTTTTGTAGGGATGGGGTCTTGCTATGTTGCCCAGGCTGGTATTAAACTGCTGGCCTCAGGCAATACTCCCAACCTGGCCTCCCAAATTGCTGGGATTACTGGTAGGAGCCACTGCACCCTGCCGGTAAGGCTGCTTTAAGCCAAATGGAGACAATGAAATAAAGTGTTTAGTATCAGGCAGACACAGGGCCTTCAAGAAGATATTCATGTTACTTCAGTCTCTGTCTTTTGTCAAAAAGCCTTCTGATACAAGTCCAAATGAATTATGAATTTTCATTATGAATCATCTTCTTTCTCCCGATAGGGTGAGCAGAGCCTCTAAAGTTGCCCTTGGGGTATCTCTTACCATCCCATCTTGCTCTTCAACATCCGCACCGTAATTAACTACGTTTTGTGTTGCCTTTCATTTAGAGCTATGCCCAGTGCAGTGACTGACTGCCTCCTAGCAAATACTTCATGTCCTCAGCAGCGCAATGAAGTTAGAAAAAATGCAAAGATACTTCCCGAGTGAATACATGATGATGATATTTGTAATGCAATGCACGCACAGACACACACCACTTCCAAGGAACAGGATCATTAAAATGTGTTTTAACCCATTTCGCATCAGTATCATCTGTGTTATCTTAATCACTACTTGGCAAAATGAAAAAAATATGTATATATAGTTAAATTGGACTGTGAGAGCTGAGCATAAACACATTGTAGATGAAAAGTCCAGGTTTGTGAAGGCAGGTGGAAGGAAGTGCTTGCCTCCTAATGGAAGAGAAATTTCCCAGGAAGGGAAAAAATTAAATGTAACCAGAAACCAAAGCAAGATGCATCATTTTCATTCTGAAAGGAACACGGTGAAACAATGTTGCTAAATGAGACACAGTTTCTGACAAAGATCTTCCCTGTTCTCCAAGGACTTTTATTGTGCAGCCTGTACCAAGAGTTATGTCAACTTCTCAAAAAAAGTCGGTGTACTTTATTTTAGGCATGGTACCTCTCTTTGCGTCTTGCCGCAACTTAAGTGGTCTTTTGTAGTGCCCTGTCTCTGATCAGCCTTAAAGATCTAAAAAGCCCTGAGTTTGCAAGAATGAAAAAAAAAAAAAAAGAGGCCTCGGGTTTGACGGTGATAGATCCTACTGTCCCCTTAGGATGACACTCCTGTGCTGTGAAGACCACAGATCCTCTGATAACAAGCAGTAGCTCCTGTTGGCCTCGGGCCTTTGTGTAGAGGTCAGGATACCTGTAAGGAAAAGGGCATTGCTGGGAGGGCCTGTGCTACTTATACCAAGCACAGCAGGGGCAGCTTCATGTTAGAGGCAACAAGTTTGGGTGAAAGGGAAGGTAGAGATACAGTCCTTGAACTCAAGGATGTCATAATGGAATGCAAGGTTTAAGATGCAAAAATGACACTTTGAAGTTAACCTAAAATCTCAGCCAATCAACTTACAACGATCATGCCTTTGGGGTGGCTGCACTGGATGGGACTTTCCTCTCCATCGCTAAATGAGAGTGCAGAAAGATCCCAGAAATTGCACTGTTTTGCCCATGAGCCTGGTTCTATATGCATGAAAGGGTCTTCATGATGGATGACGGAAGGGAGACCTGGTGAGCACAGTGACATCACATCTGTAGCTCATGTACCAGGTAAGCATGTGTCACAGGCTCCATGCAGCTTTCCTGGCTGGAAAAGTTAAGCATATTTGGTGATGCACATAGTAAATGTTTTAGGAGTCAGGCGGGGCTTGCAGGGATCAGGGAAGACTTCCCAGAAGTGAGCCATGGGTTTTAGAAGATCGGGGATTCAGACTGGCAGAGAGAGGTCCATGAACATTCATTCCAGCCAGGGAAATAGCTGAGCGCCCACCACTAAGCTCTCTCCTAAAACACCGTTTGTTTCTCTCATAGCGCCTGTCACAATTTGTAATTATTGTTCATTTATTTAGGTTGGTTTCCTCCTCCTCCTATATGTGCCAGTAGGGCAAGGGCCACGTCCAATCTTTTTATTTGTTTATGTATTTTATCCTGAGCATCTTAGAGCTGGGTCTAGCATGTGGTAGGTTCTCAATGTATGTTTTTAATACTGATTTCAATGAACATGGTTTAAATGAATGAATGAGTCAGGCCAGCTGACCAGGTAAGGCAGTGCCTTGCTCTAGAACGCTCTGACATCTTTGCTATAAAATATGCTCTTAATATCATAGCCAGTAGACAATTGTGAACACCTAGAAAACAAAAAGCATTGGCCAGGCACGGTGGCTCATGCCTGTAATCCCAGCACTTTGGGAGGCTGAGGCAGGTGGATCACTTGAAGTCCAGGAGTTCAAGACCAGCCTGGTCAACATGGTGAAACCCCATCTCTATTCAAAACACAAAAATTAGCTGGGCATGGTGGTGAGCACCTGGAATCCCAGCACTCGGGAGGCTGAGGCAGGAGAATCTCTTGTATCTGGGAGGGAGAGGTTACAGTGAGCCAGGATTGTGCCACTGCACTCCAGCCTGGGCAACAGAGCAAGAATCTGTCTCAAAAAACAAACAAACAAACAAACAAACAGACAACAACAACAACCCACAAGAATTATTTCCCATTAATTCAGTGAATTTATTTAGTAGTAGACTATGTAAAACACCATACAAAATTAAATCAGACAGCACCCCTACCTTAACGAGATCCGACTCTGAACGTAGTCGGGAATTGTCTGTACATAGCAGGAATAACATAGAATAGGAAGCATGTGTGCTCCTTGGGAGAAGCAGGAGGTCAGTGTGGATGGATGGAACGACAGAGAGCTTGCAAGTCTGTCTAGAGACAGCCTGTTGATGTGGAGTTGGAGAGACCGGGAGAGAGCAAGCAGGTGGTTGAGTTTGGCTAAATCCTCTTCCACGTTTGGCATAATGCGTTGCACACTGCTGGCATTTAACGGTCATAATGTCTGTTGCATTATTATTTACCTTCTTGATCAAGGAAGTGACAGGAGGCAACTGCAAGTATTTTAAATGCAATTTCATCCGAACTGTAACTTTTTTTTTCACCAACTCAAATTAACTTTCAGTTTAAAATAGGTTGTAAAGGTTGGTCCATCAAAGGGGAATAGAAAGGATGGTTTGTGTGTGTGTAAAATATTATGAGTAGTTTATCATTGCCTGAGGATTTGTAAAATAGTTATACAAGCAGGTGAAGATGGCCTATGCGTGGGCTCACATTGTGTGAAGTGCTTCATCCTAAAAGCAGGCTTTGGAAAGTTTAAAGACTAGGACATTTGGTCAGACCTGCATTTTAGGAAGATCACATGTATGTTTTTTTTGTTTGTTTGTTTGTTTGTTTTTTTTGAGATGGAATTTTGCTCTCTTCGCCCAGGCTGGAGTGCAGTGGCGTAATCTTGGCTCACTGCAACCTCCTCCTCCCAGGTTCAAGCGATTCTCCTGCCTCAGTCTCTTGAGTAGCTGGGACTACAGGTGCGTGCCACCATGCCCAGCTGATTTTTATACTTTTAGTAGAGATGGGGTTTCACCATGTTGACTGGGATGGCCTCGATCTCCTGACCTCGTGATTTGCCTGCCTCAGCCTCCCAAAGTGCTGGGATTACAGGCGTGAGCCACCGCGCCCGGCCACATGCATGGTTTTTGAGGGATGGGTGGTTGGTAGGATTGGCTAGTCTTCCTCTCTGCTCTCATAGTAACTATGCCTCTCCCCTCCCTCATTGCAAGCCTCTCATGGGTTGGGATTGTAATTATCTGCTCATGTGTCCTTCCCTCCCACCAGAGAGAAGGGCAAGTTTTTTGAGGTCATGGAGTGGGCCTTATTTTTAGAAATCTCTCAGTACTATATTAGCAAGACAGTAGGGAAGGAAAACAAATGACAAACAATTTCAATAATTTACGCAAGAAATGAGGGTTGCCTGAGTTAGGGTAACATTTGTAAAGAATGGAGGCCCAGCGTGGTGGCTCTTGCCTGTAATCCCAGCACTTTGGAAGGCCGAGGTGGGCAGATCATGAGGTCAGGAGATCAAGACCATCCTGGCCAATACAGTGAAACCCCATCTTTACTAAAAATAAAAAAAATTAGCTGGGCATCGTGGCACATTCCTGTCATCCTAGCTACTCAGGAGGCTGAGGCAGAAGAATCACTTGAACCAGGGAGTCAGAGGTTGCAGTGACTTGAGATGGTGCCATAGTACTCCAGTGAACTCCAGCCTGGCAACAGAGCGAGACTCCGCTGTCTTAAAAAAAAAAAAGAAGAAGAATGGAACGTGGGGACATGCGGAACAGATGTCTGCTATATTTCAGTTGGAAAATACCTGGGATGATGTCACAGATGATGGAGGTGAAGGAGAAGGAGGAGTCAGGGATTTGAATGATGTAAGTAAAGTGGAGAATGATAGATGGCTGTTTGAGACAGGACACAGAGGAGGGGAAACAGCTTTAGAGAAGCGTAGCAGACGTTCACTATGGGACATGTGTTTAACAAACCAATGGAGCTTTGAAGCAGAGATACCTAAAATGGGTTGGATCTGCATGTATGTGGTTCAGAGACAAAGCCCAGCTAAGGAATTCGATGACTCCAAAGGTCATAGAGTGATAGGTAAAGACACATTAAAACATGAAGTCAGCTACCTCCTGTACAACATTTGGTATTATCTGTCTCTGATTTTTGCTAAGTGGACCATTACAAGACAGCAGCTCAATGCTGTTATACTTTTCGGTTATTAAAGTATTTATTTATATTCTTTTTGCCTACCAGAGCTCTTTGTTCTGTGGGTTGCCTTGAAATACCTTCTACCAGTTTTTTGTGTGTCCTTTTTTTGTGGTTGCTTTGGAGGCTTTCTTTGCATATTCTAGAAATTCTTCCCTTGACCCTTTTAGGTTTTGGGAATTTCTTCCCACACTCTGCCATCTTTCTAACTTGTACTTGCAATTTCTAGCTTATGTCAGGAGAAGGAATGCGTTAACCAAGCCCCAGAAATACAGTGGAAAAAGCACGTCAGAGTAAGATAAAGTTGGAGAGTGGACACGTTGATTGAAGAGTGTAAGATTTTTGACAGGCAAAGCCGGAAGAAGATGTACCAGTTGATGGGAATGGCTTGTTTTAAGGGCCATGATATGATTTGGATATGTGTGTGTGTGTGTGTGTGTGTGTGTGTGTCTGTGTGTGTCCCCGCTGCCCCTGCCAAATCTCATGTTCAGTTGTAACTCTCAATGTTGGAAGTGGGTGAGAGGGCATGGTGGAAGGTGATTGAGTCATGCGGGTGGATTTTCCATGAATGGTTTAACACTATCCACTTGGTGCTGTTCTCATGATAGTGAGTGAGTTATCTGGAGATCTGGTGGTTTAAAAGTCTGTAGCACCTCCCCCGCCCTCCTCCTCGCTCTTGCTTCTTCTCCAGCCATGTGAAGCACCTTCGCTCTCTCTGCTTCTCGCCATTGTTGGAAGCTTCCTCAGACCTTAAAATCAGATCCCGCCATGCTTCCTATACTGCCTGAAGAACACAGAGCCAGTTAAAACCGCTCTTCTTTATTAATTACTCAGTCTCAGATATTTCTTTATAGCAAAGCAAGAGTGGCCTAATACAGAAAAGCACAGTTACAGAAAAGCCCAGGCATGGGGGCATGATGACGTGAAGAGCAGCCGGGAGCAAGAGTGAGCATGAATGAGATGTTTATATTGACCGAAAGACCGGGGAAAGGGAGAGGGGGAGCTTGCACCACAGTCTGAAGAGCAGCAGATGGGGCTGGGCGCGGCTCACGCCTGTAATCCCAGCACTTTGGGAGGCCGAGGTGGGTGGATCACCCGAGGTCAGGAGTTCGAGACCAGCCTGGCCAACATGGTGAAGCTAAAAATATAAAAATATAGTCTCTACTAAAAATACAAAAATTAGCCAGGTGTGGTGGGCGCCTATAATCCCAGCCACTCCGGAGGCTGAGGCAGTAGAATCGCTTGAACCCGCAAGGCAGAGGTTACAGTGAGCTGAGATCACACCACTGCACTTCATTCTGGGCGACAAAAGAGAAACCCCTCTTTAAAAAAAAAAAAAAAAAACAGAGCAGCAGATGTCACTCTAAGGACTTGTTCTTCATTTGGGGGTGATAGAAGTTAAGCGGAGGAGAGAACTTGCCAGAGATTTCCATTAGTAAGCTGAGCATGGGCATGGCATGGAAGGTGCTCAGATCGAGGGGACACGAGAGACTAGAGTTGGGATACCAACTTAGGGAACCTGGCAACAGGGCAGGGTGATGGTAAGTTTTATGTGTCAACCTGGTTAGGCTGTGGTACCCACCTGTGGAATCACACTAATCTAGGTGTTTCTGTGAAAGTGTCTTGTGGATGTGATTAACAGCTACAATCCACTGATGTTATTTTTTATTTATTTATTTTGAGATGGAGTCTTGCTCTGTCACCCAGGCTAGAGTGCAGTGGCATGATCTCAGTTCACTGTAACCCCTGCCTCCTGCATTCAAGCGATTCTCCTGCCTCAGCCTCCCCAGTAGCTGGGAATACAGGCACGTGTCACCATGCCCAGTTAATGTTTTCATTTTTAGTAGAGTCAGGGTCTCAACATGTTGGCCAGGCTGGTTTCAAACTCCTGGCCTCAGGTGATCCACCTGCCTCAGTCCCCCAAAGTGCTAAAATTACAGGCGTGAGCCACCACGCCTGACCAATCTGTTGACTTTAAGGTAGACTTAAGTGAAGTGGATTTAAGTAAAGTCTGCAATGTAGTGAACCTCTTCAATCAGTTGAAGCTCTTAAGAATAAAACTAGGCCGGGCGCGGTGGCTCAAGCCTGTAATCCCAGCACTTTGGGAGGCCGAGGCGGGTGGATCACGAGGTCGAGAGATCGAGACCATCCTGGTCAACATGGTGAAACCCCGTCTCTACTAAAAATACAAAAAATTAGCTGGGCATGGTGGCACGTGCCTGTAATCCCAGCTACACAGGAGGCTGAGGCAGGAGAATTGCCTGAACCCAGGAGGCGGAGGTTGCAGTGAGCCGAGATTGCGCCATTGCACTCCAGCCTGGGTAACAAGAGCGAAACGCCGTCTCAAAAAAAAAAAAAAAAAAAAAAAAAAAAAAGAATAAAACTTAGAGCCAGGCATGCCAGCAAATTCAGCACTTTGGGAGGCCAAGACGGACACATCACCTGAGGTCAGGAGTTCAAGACCAGCCTAGCCAATATGGCGAAACCTCAAAAATTAGCCGGGTGTGGTGGGGGGTCACCTGTAATCCCAGCTACTCGGGAGGTTGAGGGAGGAGAATCGCTTGAATCCAGGAGTTGGAAGTTGCAGTGAGCCAAGATCGTGCCACTGCACTCCAACCTGGGCAACAAGAGTGAAACTCCATCTCAAAATAAATAAATAAATAAGAATAAAACTGAAGTTTTCTGGAGAAGAGAAAAACTCTACCTCAAGACTGCAACAGAGAAATTCTGCCCCAGTTTCCAGCCTGCCCTTACAGATTTTGGACTTGCCAGTCCCCATAATTATATAAGCCAATTCCTTTAACTCTCTTTCTCTCTCTCTCTGTCTCTCTCCTCATCCCTAGGAGGGAGAGAAAGAGATAAATACATCTTGTCAGTTCTCTTTCTCTGGAGAACTGATTGACACAGGAGATAGGTTATTAACCTTTGAAACTTTTTGTTGTTGCATACCGTAAGTTAAAAACGAAATTATATTTTAAAAGACACATACACTTCAATATGTATATTTTTATTTAGAAATTATTTACATGTATCCAAGTATTTATATATGTGTTATAAAACACAAAGATAGAAGAATTTTAAAGAATGAACTTTAAGAATAACTGGAACTCAGAGTTGAAGCATTTTCTTCCTGTGTTTATCAAGGCTTACAGTTTTTGCAAATCAGCTGACCAAGGTGACAAATGACAAAGATCAAACTACAATGATTGCAATAAAAGGACTGAACCAAGATAAACAAAGATGAAAGACTAAGTCCATTTTCTTTTCTCTTTTTTTTTTTTTTGAGACAGAGTCTTGCTCTGTTCCCCAGGCTGAAGTGCAGTGGCACGATTGTGGCTCACTGCAGCCTCTGCCTCCCGAGTTCCAGGGATTCTCCTACCTCAGCCTCATAAGTAGCTGGGACTACAGGAAGGCGCCATCATGCCTGGCTAATTTTTGTATTTTTAGTAAAGATGGGGTTCCACCATGTTGTCCAGGCTGGTCTCCAACTCCTGACGTCAAGTGATCTACCTGCCTTGGCTTCCCAAAGTTCTGGGGTTACAGGTGTGAGCCACTGTGCCCAGCCCCAGCCAGAATAATTTTCAGCTTAACATTTGCTTATCTATATTTAAAACGAGGTTTTCTTGAAATACAACCTTTCAGTCTATTTTTTCGGTTCTCAAAATTGTGAGTGTACAAACACAATCAGAAATTCTGCACATCCCTAAATAACCAGACTGTTAGACTTTTTCAGCCTAACGCCAGATTTACATCAAGATCATCCTTACCTATCTTGGTGAGGCTGGCTCATGTTTAAAATAATCCCTGGCACTTGAGTGATTTTGCTTCCAAAGCAGTTTCATTGGCCTTGATTCAGCATTGCCTCACAAGAAAGACTGGAGGCAGGAAGGTTTGGAATGGCGTCTCTCTTTTTGTAGATGGGTCTTATTAATAATGATAAAAAGTAGTCCAGCTTTTTGGAAATAAAAAGTAGAATGGCAGTTGCAGAGTAGAGAGGAGGAGGGAAGAAAAGAGTTCTTCAGTGGGTGTGGAGTTTCAGTTTTGCAGGACAAAAAAATTCCAGGGATTTTTGCATAATACTATGCTGATAGTTAATGTGACTGTACACTTAACCGTGGTTAAGGTAGGTTTTATGTCATGCACTGTTTTCTATTATTTTACTTTAAGTTCCGGGATACATGTGTTGAATGTGCAGGTTTGTTACATAGGTATACATGCACCATGGTGGTTTGCTGCACCTATCAACCCATCATCTAGGTTTTAAGCCCCTCATGCATTAAGTATTTAACCTAATGCTGTCCCTCCCCTTTTCCCCCGCCCCAGGACAGGCCCTGCTATGTGACGCTCCCCTCCCTGTGTCCATGTGTTCTCACTGTTTGACTCCCACCTATGAGTGAGAACATGCGGTGTTTAGTTTTCTGTTCTTGTGTCAGTTGGCTGAGAATGATGGTTTCCAGCTTCATCCATGTCCCTGCAAAGGACACGAACTCATTCTTTTTTATGGCTGCGTAGTATTCCATGGTGTATATGTGCCACATTTTCTTTATCCAGTCTATAATTGATAGGCATTTGGGTTGGTTCCAAGTCTTTGCTGTTGTAAGTGCTGCTGCAGTAAACATACTTGTGCATGTGTCTTTATAATCCTTTGGGTATATACCCAGTAATGGGATTGCTGGGTCAAATGGTATTTCTGTTTCTAGATCCTTGAGAAATTGTGAAGCCATATGTGTTTTTATTTTAAGCATAATAAAAAAAAATAAGCTGGGGTTTGGGGATGTTAAACAAATTGACCAAGGTCACACCATCGATCAATATATAGATATCGGTAGGATTAATGTCTTTTGGGGGCAGTTCATGTTCTTTCCATTATATGGAGCATTATATAATGCAATATATTGCATATATTTATGCAATGTATAAAAGGAAATTTTCCTTCCCTTCCTGTCTGTGGCATATAAATTTGGAGGAGTCTAGGCTGTCATTATGATAACAGATACTTAAGCAGATTCCAAATATTTCCTTTTATAATCCTTCATGTACAACATTGACTTTTCTAATCAATCGTTAATAAATCTCAAGGATTTGCCGGATTATTTGTGAAATGCATCAGGGATCACTGTAACTTACTAGTCAATACACAGGTACATAAACCGAAAGGTAGAAGAGGGGAGAGCCATCCCCAACTCCTGGCTACCATCCAGGCCTGTGATTTCACTTTCAAATGACAAATCAATGACACATGAGCATGCCATAGCTCCCAAATCACTCCATCACAGCAGAAGATACAAATGCTGCAACCCACAAGCAGATCCAGACACACAGATGAGATCTACGGATTAGAAAACCCCAGGGAGCTGTGTAGCTATTAAGAGGGCAAGAGTTTAGAGGTGGCTGCTTCTGAGCTGTTCAGCTGTTCCTAACCATTCTTGGAAATATATCTCTCCGTTGAGCCCTTAATTGATTGATTGATTGATTGAGACAGAGCCTTGCTCTGTTGCCCAGGCTGGAGTGCAGTGGCATGCCACCACAACTCACTGCCTTCTGGGTTCCAGCGATCCTCCCACATCAGCCTCCTGAGTAGCTGCGAGGTATGTTCCACTACATCTGGCTAATTTGATTATATTTTGGTAGAAATGGGGTCTCACTATGTTGTCCAGGCTGGTCTCAAACTCCCAACTGGGCCCAAGCAGTCCTCCTGCCTCAACCTTCCAAAGCTCTGGGTTTACAGATGTGAGCCACCACAAGGCCCTAATTTTTTAAAACTATTTTAGTGAACTTCTCTCAGCATCAGATAAGTTGTGTATTTAACACATACTACCACAGAGTGAGATCACAAATCTCAAAATACTCATTGTATTACTCTGCTAGGACCGCCGTAGCAAAATACCACATGCTGGGTGGTTTACCCAACAGAAATCTATTTCTCCCAGCTCTGAAGTCCAGAAGTCTGAAATCAAGATGCAAGTAGAGTTGCTTTTTCCCAAGGCCTATTTCTTCAGCTTGCAGACTGTCCTCAGATGGGCCTTTCTCTGTGTGCATGGCCCTGGTGTCTCATCTTCTTTTTTTTTTTGAAATGGAATTTCGATCTGTTGCCCAGGCTGGAATGCAGTGATGCAATCTCAGCTCACTGAAACCTCAAGCAGTTCTCATGCCTCAGTCTCCCGGGTAGCTGAGATTACAGGCATGTGCCACCACGCCCAGATAATTTTTGTATTTTTAGTAGAGATGGGATTTCACCGTGTTGGTCAGGCTGTTCTCAAACTCCTGACCTCAGGCGATCCACCCACCCCAGCCTCCCAAAGTGCTGGGATTACAGGCGTGAACCACTGTACCCGGCCTTCATTTTCTTCTTCTAAGGACACGAGGTCTGTTGGATTAGAGCTCCACCCTTATGACCTCGTGTAAATGTAATTACCCCCTTGAAGACCTTATCTCCAAATACAATCACATTCCAGGCTAAGCCTTCAATATTTGAATGTTGGTGTGGGGGTACACAGTTCACTCTACAGCACTCATTTTTCTGCTTCATTTCCCATACCTTTAGTTGTATACACCTTGCAGTAGTCAAAGTCATCTACATTGCCTTGAGGCAAATTAGATTGTTTTAAGAGAAATGTAAATAGAATCCAAGATCAAAACTGTCACTTTATAAAACAAAACTCTTTGAGGGGAGGTATTTTTTATTTGTTATTTTCTTCTTTTTTTGTAGACGGAGTCTCGCTTTGTTACCCAGGCTGGAGTACAGTGGTGCGATCTCGGCTCACTGCAAACTCTGCCTCCCGGGTTCAGTTGATTCTCCTGCCTCAGCCTACCAAGTAGCTGAGACTGCAATTGGGAGCCATCACGCCTGGTTAGTTTTTATATTTGTAGTAGAGACGGTGTTTCACCTTATTGGACAGGCTGGTCTTAAACTCCTGACCTCAAAGTGATCCGCCCACGTTGACCTCCCAAAGTGCTAGGATTGCAGACCTGAGTCACAACTCCCAGCCTATATATTTTATTTTTTTAATTGACTGCTTAAGTCCAGGAGTTTGAGACCAGCCTAGGCAACATCGCTAGATCCCATCTCTAAAAAAAAAAAAAAAAAAAAAAAACGAGAGAGAGAGAGAATTCTTTTATATGATGTTGTTTTGTTAAAACGAGAAAGTGGAAGGTCTGGGCTTCCCAAAACGAAGAATCTAACATTCTAGAGAGATGAATGCTTTCACCATGGTGATGATGAAGGAGGAGCTCAGGCCCCTTGATCTGCTGATGCAGATGGGAGCAGCTCAGGAAGAGACTCTAGCCTCAGGCACACAGATGTAGGAAGGAGAAAAGTACCCGAGGAGCTATGTCACTTGCCAGACATCCTGAGCTTTCGCTTTAAGCATATGGAAAGGCACACAGAGGCTCATGCTGAGAAGCATTTCACCGCAATGCTTTGGTAGAAAACAAAGACCCCTGTACAGCCTCATAGCTGCACCTGAGACAGACGTTCCCAAATGGTCCCAAAGTACAAGAAGAAAACTACAAAGTCAAACATGAATGTTTGGCATGTCTAATTAAATGTCTACAGATTTTTTCCTTTTTCTTTGAGACAGAATTTCGCTCTCGTTGAGCACGCTGGAGTGCAATGGCACAATCTCGGCTCACCACAACCTCCACCTCCCAGGTTCAAGTGATTTTCCTGCCTCAGCCTCCCAAGCAGCTGGGATTACAGGCATACACACTGTGCCCGGCTATTTTTAGCAGAGATGGGGTTTCTCCATGTTGGTCAGCTAGTCTTGAACTCCTCATCTCAGGTGATCTGCCCTCCTCAGCCTCCCAAAGAGCTGAGATTACAGGCATGAGCCACTGCGCTCATGACCCTTGTTTACAGATCTTATGGTGACAAACTGACTGCAACCCACTGCCCTACATACGTATCACGTGTGTGCGCGCGCATGTTTATTGCAGGTTATGGGTACATTTTTATATATTGTAGGATGAAGCTTCCAAAAATAAGTTTGGTTGGGGGCAAGAGGAAATAGTTATGGTTACACACACACACACAAAAAAAGATAGAATAAAGAAGACCTAGTATTTGATAGCATAATAGGGTGACTGTAGTCAATAATAAGTGTATATTTTATAATACTTAGAGAATGTGGCCGGGCACAGGGGCTCGTGCTGATAATCCCAGCACTTCGGGAGGCTGAGGCAGGTGGATCACCTGAGGTCAGGAGTTTGAGACCAGCCTGACCAACATGGTGAAACCCCATCTCTACTAAAAATACAAAAAAAATGGCTGTGCATGGTAGTTTGTGCCTATCATCCCAGCTACTCGAAAGCTGAGGCATGAGAATCTCTTGAACCCAGGAGACGGAGGTTGCAGTGAGCTGAGATCACACCACTGCACTCCAGCCTGGAGACAGAGCCGGACTCTGGCTCAAAAAAAAAATTGGAGAAAAGAAAAAAAAATTAGCCTGATGCGGTGGTGCATGCCTGTAGTCTCAGCTATTTGGGAGTCTGAGGCAGGAGGATCACTTGAACCAGGAAAAGTCAAGGCTACAGTGAGCCGTGATCATGCCATTGCACCCTAGTCTGGGTGACAGAGTCAGACTGTTTCAAAAAAAGAAAAGGAAAAAAAAAGTCCACTTGTTTAGAAAAGGAGTGGTGTTGGGGGACCGGTGGATTTTATGTCGAGGAATCAGCACACGGTGTTAGGGGAGCCTGCCTCTTAGTCCAGGCCCGGATGTAGTCACTGACTCTATGGGATCTTCGCCAGCAAGTCAAGTGCCCTCTCTGTTTCCTGGTATCTTCTGACCATTTCTGCTGTTTCCAGCTCCCGAGGGTGTGAGAGAGATCCGGTGAGATAATGGGTGTAGAAGTGCTTTGAAAAGGACAGCGTGCCGTCCGAGGGCATGGCGTTGGCATTTCCATACTAATCACCTCGCACCGGGTTGCTGGAAGGGCTGAGCATGGTAATGGACGTGGAAGCCCTTGTAAATTACAAAATGCGAACGAGATGGAGAATGATCAGTAGCAGGGCGTGATTATCTATGTGGTTCCGATAACAACACCATTTTGCCACCTGCTGCCCAGACATTTCTGTAACGGCACGACTTTTCAAAGGCATGAACTGTGCATGCTGGGGTTTGCCCAGCTGTAAAATGAGATACCTCCGGGGATGGCAAACACAGCCAGCTCTCACGGATCCATGGAAATGTTTAGACTGGAAATGAGGTGTGGAGGGGCAGGGTCACAGTCTTTATAAAGGATACGAAGCCCTGCCAAGTAGAATAGCATTGGCTCAGAGGATAGAAACAGTGGCCACATGGATTCAGTGGATGCTTTACAGAGGCAGATTGGGCTCAGGGCATAGTCTTAATTGCTTAATTACTTAAAACACCTCATTACCTCCTTAAACCCCTTCTGCCTTTAAATGTATTTCCTCGTCTGGGCATGGTGGCGTACACCTGTAATCCCAGCACTTTGGGAGGAGACTGAGGAGGGTGGATCATGAGGTCAGGCATTCAAGACCAGCCTGACCAACACAGTGAAATCCCATCTCTACTAAAAATACAAAAATTATCTGGGCGTGGTGGCTCACCTGTAATCCCAGCTACTCAGGAGGCTGGGGCAGGAGAATCGCTTGAACCTGGGAGGTGGAGGTTGCAGGGAGCCAAGATCACGCATTGCACTCTAGCCTGGGTGACAAGAGTGAGACTTTGTCTGAAAAAAACAAAAAAACAAAACCAAGAACTGCAAAGCCCATCCTCGTAACAGCAGTGTGGAGTTTGTATGGTACGCGCCACAGTTAGGCAGGTGTCGTTTCCTTTGTGGTTTTATGAATGGGTGTTTTCCATCATGGCAAGTGTATAAGTCCCAGTGACATGATTTGGATCTGTGTTCCTACCTGAATCTCAGATGGAATTGCAATCTTCAGTGTTGGAGGTGGGGCCTGGTGGGAGGTGATTGGATCATGGGGGTGATCCTCCATGATTGCTTTAACACCAGCCCTTTGGTGCTGTTCTTATGACAGAGTTCTCATGAGGTCTGGTTGTTTAAAAAGTGTATAGCATCTCCTCCCTCTCTCTCTTGCTCCCTACTTCAGCCACGTCAAGTATCTACTCACCTTTTGCCTTCCGCCATGATTGTAAATTTCCTGATACCTTCCTAGAAGCAGAGCAGATGCCAGCGCCATGCCTCCTATACGGCCTGCAGAACCATGGGCCAGTTACACCTCTTTTGTTTATACATTACCCAGTCTCAAGTATTTCTTTTTAGCAATGTGAGAATGGATTAATACAGTTGGTCAGACCAGTTTCTTATGGGAGCATTGCAGAAGCACTTTGGGAGGCCAAGGCAGGAGAATGGCTTCAGGCCAGAAGTTTAAGACCACCCTGGGAAACATAGGAAGACCTGTCTCTACAAAAATATACAACAATTAGCCAGACATGGTGGTATGCACCTGTAGTTTCTGCTGCTTGGGAGGCTGAGGTGGGAGGATTGCTTTAGCCCAGGACGTTGAGGCTGCAGTGAGCTATGATCACACCGCTACACTCCAGCCTGGGTGACAGAGTGAGATCCTGTCTCAAAAAAAAAAGAAAGAAAAAGAAAACAGGTTCCCAGATCCCAGCCCAGACCTGCTGCATGAGCATTCCAGAGGCAGGAGCCCAGGAATCTATTTTTAAAAAGTTCCCTGGGTGATACTGCTGAATAATCATAACGAGAAACCGCTGCCCTCCAGCATCTATTTAGCAAAATGCAGAACACCTGGACCATTCTTAGACTATTTGTTTCTTAATGATTGATGTATCAATCTAGCAGCAACTCACATTTCCCCAGGCCAGTTGCACCTGCCTTGAAGCTGGAATGGTGACGATAACAGCTCAGGCCTGGAAACCCAAGAGTGTCCTCCCATCCTGCCACCTGCCCCGAGCAGTACGATCAGTGCACAGAGGACTGTCTCCTGTGAGCTGGTGGGTGACCATCTTCTTGGTGACTGCCAAGTGTTCTTTCCCAGATTATCCTCAGCAGTAGCTGGGTAGCAGCCTGTTTGCCATGGGGCTTCCACTGCCAGTCCAGAATCAGCTGTGTGACTCAGCACCGAGCTTGCCTTTGGACAAACATGTCACTCACCCTCAGAAGCCATTCCAGCAAGGGCTGCTTCTGCTTTCTCTGCCTTGCATGTGAAGTCAAGGGTATCTGCTCCATATGGCACTGCCTAATTTACAGCAGAGTTTAACTCCTGCTTCTATAGCCTATTCCGTGCAAAGCTGCCATTTGCATATTTATTAATTTACAAAATTAATGCCATTTTCTTAGTCCCTTACAGGATGTGTTGCCCATCCCTGTCTTTGAATTAATTTTAATCTAAGGTGGAAACATTTGTTAAGGGAGTTGGCTCAGGCCAAAGTAATCAAATGCTTGGTAATCAAATGCAGGTATCGGGTGGGGATGAGGGAGCTAACAGTTATTGAGTGCCTATCTCTGCCAGGCTCCAAGAAAATTAATGGTGCAGAATGGATGTCTCCAGAAACATCCTCGCAATGTGATATTATTGCTGTTTTATAAATAAGAATACTGAGAGTCAGAGAGAATGAGTAGCTAGTCCATTGTCACATGACTAGTAAGAGTCAGAGCCTTTGGTGGCCACAAAAGTCAAGCAGAGTTTGAGCCAGATGCGGTGGCTCACACCTGTAGTCTCAGCACTTGGGGAGGCAGAGGCGAGAGGATTATTTGAGCCCAGGATATTGAGACCAGCCTGGGCAACATAGCAAGATCCCATCTCTACAAAAATTAAAATGAGCAGGGCATCATGGCATGTGTTTGTAGTCCTAGCTACTAAGGAAGCTGAGGCAGTAGGATCACTTGAGCCCAGGGGTTCAAGGCTGCAGTGATCATACCACTGCACCGTGGCCTATAAGTAAAAAAAAAAAAAAGAAGAAGCAGTTTTCATCTACACTGATTTTCTTAAGTGAGAAAAGCCATTTCTCTGCATAATTGATTTTTTTCAGAGAGTACCCAACACTAAATATTTCAATGTTCACAGATATTCACGTATCATATAACGCAGTATATTAGGCAGACAGGAAAGGGAGCTGTACATTGAGAAGCTCACTCCACTTACTGCCAGCATTCCAGCAGATTTACCCAAGAAAAACAATGTTTTTCTCAAAATTCCCACCTGATGGCACTGGGAAGGTCAACAGTAAGACAAGTCACTTAATTTTTTTTTTCTCGAGACAGGGTCTCACTCTGTTGCCTGGGCTGGAGTGCAGTGGCACAATTTCATCTCACTGCAACCTCAACCTCCCAAGCTCAAGTGATCCTGCCATCTCAGCCTGCTGAGTAGCTGGGACCACAGGTGTGTGCCACCATGCCTGGCTCATTTTTATATGTTTCATAGAGACAGGGTTTCATCGTGTTGCCCAGGCCGGTCTCAAACTCCTGGGCTCAAAGGATCCATTGGTTTTGGTCTCCTTTGGTGTTAGGGTTACACGTGTGAGCCACCGCACCCAGCTACTTTTTATTTTTTAAAAATTCTTATTCTCAGTCCTTCCTGTCTTGCAAGCCATTAGCCTAAAGGTTACTTCCCACCATCAGCTAGCTTCTTCATAGCATTCTCTGAATGACTGTTTTCTGTCCCTTTGTGGCCATGGTCTTCATCTCAGCAATGGCATGGCCTGCCTTAGCTACCAGTATCCTTGCTCACTGTCTGTAGATTCCATCTCTCCAAGGATTTTGTCACCTTTCACCACTCCTTGTTTCCTTTCTTCCCCTCCCTCCCTCCTTCCTTCCCTTCCCTCCCCTCTTCCCCCTCCCTCCCTCCTTCCTTCCCTTCCCTCTCCTCTTCCCCCTCCCTCCCTCCTTCCTTCCCTTCCCTCCCCTCTTCTCCCTCCCTCCCTTCCTCCCTCCCTCCCTCCCTCCCTCTCCCTCTCTCTCTCTCTTTCTTTCTTTCTTTATTTTTCTTTCCTTCTTTCCTCTCTTTTCTATTTGAAGCAGAGTCTTGCTGTGTCACTAAGGCTGGAGTGCAGTGACACAGTCATAGCTACCCGCAGCCTCAAACTCCTGGATTCAAGTGATTCTCCTCACATAGCCTCCCAAGTAGCTGGGACCATAGGTGCACATCACCACACGGGATACATTTTTTGTATTTTTTTGTAGAGACAGGGCCTCACTATGTTGCCCAGGCTGGTCTCCAACTAAGTGGCTCAATGATCCTCCTACCTCAGCCTTTCAAAGTGCTGGGATTACAGGCGAGAGCCCCTGTGTCCGGCCTCACCACTCTCTCAAAGTTTCACTACTCTCATTTCCACGCCCTCACAGTCTTCTTTCTTCCTTTCTGAGTGCTGTTTACTGTGTTGTCATTTCAAGCTCCTCCTCCTTACCCTGCTTGGAGAAATCCCCTTATGACTTATAAATCTGTATCTTGAGCCCTGCCTAAGAGGATCTTGAACATCTGACAATATCCAGCTGTCTACCAGACATATTTCTGTAAGAACGCCAGGCACAGCTAATCCAACGTTTCTAAACACTCCTCCTTTCCTCTGAAAACTTACTTTGCCTTCTGCATCACCTGTCTTAGTGCATTGTGTCATATATGTCTTCCTTAGGACTTGAGACCTTCCTCACTTTGACCCTTCCGTTATCCCTGACCTCCAGCATCCAACTGATTATAAAATATTATCAAGTTCTTCCCAATGTATTTCTGAAATCCAACTCTGAAGCAACTTCCAGTTCTAGCCCCTGGTTTTGTTCCTCCCTATCTGCCTCAAGTATTAATATTGCTGAGATGGAGTCTCACACTGTTGCCCCGGCTGGAGTGCAGTCGTGCGGTGTTGGCTCACTGCAAACTCCACCTCCCGGGTTCAAGTGATTCTCCTGCCTCAGCCTCCCAAGTGGCTGGGATTACAGGCATCCGCCACCACACCGGCTAATTTTTTGTATTTTTAGTAGAGATGGGGTTTCCCCATGTTGGCCAGAATGGTCTTGAACTCCTGACCTCAAGTGGTGTGCCTGCCTCAGCCTCCCAAAATGCTGGGATTACAGGCATGAGCCACAGCACCCAGCCTGTTATTTTTTTTTTTTAAATAGAGACAGGGTCTCACTATGCTGCCCAGGGAGGTCTTGAATTTCTAGGCTCAAGTGATCCTCCTGCCTAAGCCTCCCAGAGTGCTTAGTCATGAGCCACCATGCCCAGCCAAATACTCTGTTCATTGTGTCATTGCAGGCTCTCTAATGGCCTTTCCACTTTTAAGGTCTCTTTCCTGCAGTCCATCCTCCACATCAGTATCAGTAACATTTCTAAAACACAGCTCTGGGCCGAGCGTGGTGGCTCACACCTGTAATCCCAGCACTTTGGGAGGTCGAGGTGGGCAGATCACTTGAGGTTGGGAGTTTGAGACCAGCCTGGCCAATGTGGAGAAACCCTGTCTTTACTAAAAATACAAAAAATTAGCTGGGTATGTTGGTGCACATCTGTAATCACAGCACTCAGGAGGCTCAGGCAGGAGAATCACTTGAACCAGGAGGAGGGGGTGAGGGCGGAGGTTGTAGTGAGCCAAGATTGCACTACTGTGCTCCATCTTGGGCTACAGAGCAAGACTTTATCACCAAACAAACAAAAAACACAGCTCTGATCATGTGACCATTTTGCAGGACATTATCTTTATTAACTCCCAATACCATTGGATGGATTTTCCAGGGGGAATTTACGCTCCTTGAAGCAAAAAACAACAAAAACGGAGTCTTCTTATCCACACACCCACAGCCCTTGGGACGGTTGACAGAACAGATGCTGAAAAAAATTACTTGCTGGAAGAATGAATCCTGGGCCTGCTAATTTTTTTTTTGAAACGGAGTTTTGCTCTTGTTGCCCAGGCTGGAGTGCAATGGTGCGATCTTGGCACACCGCAACCTCCACCTCCAGGGTTCAAGTGGTTCTCCTGCTTCAGCCTCCAGAGTAGCTGGGATTATGGGCAAGTGCCACCACACCTGGCTAATTTTGTATTTTTAGTAGAGACAAGGTTTCTCCATGTTGTTCAGGCTGGTCTCGAACTCCCAACCTCAGGTGATCCACCCATCTTGGCCTCCCAAAGTGCTGGGATTTCAGACTTGAGCCACTGCGCTGGGCCCTGAGTCTGCTACTACACGAAACCTGTCAACTTCTAGCCTTATCTCTCGTCACTCCTTCCTTACATCCTAAGATTCAGTCATCTCTGACATCAACACACCATGTCCTGTGCTTTGTCCCACCTGTTTACCTTTGTACATGACGTTCCCAGGTGGTGGGATCTCGCTCCCATACAGTCTATTATACTTGGAACCCCCTTCCTTTATTCTCAAAACTTAATTCCCTTGGAGACAGTTTCTCTGAAGCTTTCCTGAAAATGAGCCAATCCTTACTCCATGCAAGAGAAAAAGAGAAAAAAAAATATGTATCTATATGAGTAAGCTAAGATTCGGTTTCCAAAATCCTTGACCCAGCACACACAAGGATGAAGTCATTTTCAGAGAACAGAGAAAAAGGCTAAGTAACATTTTATTGCTGTTTGAAACTTTCATTCTCATGCAGTAGCACAGCCACCAGATAAGTTGAGTCAGAGATTTTATGCATCGCCAGGAAGTGAACAATCAAGGCTCAGCAGCCAATGTTGCCTCTTTCCCAAAGGACTCTAATTCTGGAGTCACAAGACCTCAGCCCTCTGGGATGAGCCAAGGCAAAGACAAATGAAGCCTGTAATCCCAGTACTTAGGGAGGCCAAAGTGGGAGGATCACTTGAGGCCAGAAGTTCAAGTCCAGCCTGGGCAACACAGCAAGACACCACCTCAAACACTATATGTATATACACACACACTATATATATAGTACACACACACACACACACACACACACACACACACACACATACACACACACACAAATATTTATTTTTGAGACAAGGTCTTGCTTTGTCACCCAGGCAGAAGTGCAGTGGTATGATCACAGCTCACTTCAATCTCCGCCTCCTGGGATCAAGCAATTTTGCTGCCTCAGCCTCCTGAGTAGCTGGAATTACAGACACACACAACTACATCCAGCTAATTTTTAAAAAATTTTTAGTAGAGACAGGTTTTCACCATATTGGCCAGGCTGGTCTCGAACTCCTGACCTCAAGTGATCTTCCCACTTTGGCCTCCCAAAGTGCTGAGATGATATGCATGAGCCACGGTGCCCAGATATTTCCAAATATTTTAAGATGAGCTCCATGTGGTGGCATGCATCTATAATGCCAGCTACTCGGGAGGCTGATGGGAAGGATCCCTTGAGCCCAGGAGTTCAAGGCTGCAGTGGGCTATGATTGCACCACTGCACCAGACTGGGCAACAGAGCCTGTCTAAAAGATAAAAATATAGTTTTTTTTGGAGACAAAGTCTCGCTCTCTTGCCCAGGCTGGAGTGCAGTGGCATGGTCTCAGCTCACTGCAACCTCCGTCTCCCGGGTTCCAGTGATTCTCCTGCCTCAGCCTCCTGAGTAGCTGGGATTACAGGCATGCACCACTGCACCAGCTAATTTTAGTCTTTTTAGTAGAGATGGGGTTTCACCATGTTGGCCAACCTGGTCTTGAACTCTTAACCTTGTGATCCACCCACCTCAGCCTCCCAAAGTGCTAGGATTACAGACGTGAGCCACCATGCCCGGGCAAAAATACAATTTTTAAAGGCATGAAGGAAAATACTTCCAGAGTGAAACTGTTTCTCTAGAAGGCCTGGAACAGCTGGCTGAAGTGCCCACACCAAGCTGTTCTTTGCCCCTGGGCCTCACTGTACGGGGCACCTCGCTTTCTAAAGAGAAATGGTGAGAGGGTGGCAGGTCTGTCTGTTTCTATCCAAGTAGAAGATGGCCTTAGTGCCCCAGAGCCAAACACGAAGCAAAAAGGACAGAATCCAAAAGCATAAAATGTTAACGGAGAAAAAGCTTTTGGACGCCAAGGTTTATCCTGATTCTTGACATCCATCCCTTTAGTCATGTGTCCCTTCATTCCACAAATACTTACCGAGTATCTGAGGTTGACTCCTGCCATTGATCCGGGCCTACAAGATGATGAGGTCTTGAGCTCCCCCTAGAGGCCAATAGTAATTCTGAGGACAGGAAAGGGGAGAGATCTCAGTCAATATAGAAGACAGACATTATGAGATCATTGCCTTAGAGGGGGAGGGTGAGACTGCACGAGGACCCAGAGAAACGAGAGGGGGCTCTCTCAGGAGCATCAGTCCAGGAGGCCCCTTCACGATGATCCTGCAGGCAGAAGGGTGTTGTAAAATTATTAGAGCAAAGCAAACCATGAGGGCTGTGAATTGTGTAGTTCATCCTTAGAAGATAGACTGGCGGAAGGGAGAGAGGAAATTGCCCTTTCCTGAAGGTCTGTTTCCGGCTATTGTGTGCAGTGTGTTTTAAACCCATACATCATCATTAAAATGCTTACTACTGGCCAGGTGCAGTGGCTCATGCCTGTAATCCCAGTACTTTGGGAGGCTGAGGCAGCAGATCACTTAAGGTCAGGAGTTCAAGACCAGCCTGGCCAACATGGTGAAACCCCATCTCTACTAAAAACACAGAAATCAGTCGGGCATGGTGGTGGGCACCTGCTACTCTGGAGGCTGAGGCAGGAGAATCACTTGAACCCGGGAGGTAGAGGTTGCAGTGAGGTGAGATTGAGCCGCTGCACTGCAGCCTGGGTGACAGAGCGAGACTCTGTCTCAAAAAATTAAATTAAATTAAATGCTTACCGCTTATAGTCCTCACAATAAACCTGAAGGGCATGCATTATTTTCCTCATTCCACACATTAAAAATCAAGCTCCCAAGTTCAAGTTAGAAGTAGGTGTGATCTGGAATTGGGACCCATAAGCTTTAAACTCCAAAGCCCACACTTTTAGCACTTGCCACCTTGCCTTCGAAAGAAGAGAAATCTGGGCTGCAGCTGCCACTGAGGATCGCACTGGGTCTGCCAATCTGACATAGGCACTGTTTCTTTTTTGAGTTGGCGTTTTGCTCTTGTTGCCCAGGCTGGAGTGCAATGGCACTATTGCAGCTCACTGCAACCTCTGCCTCCTGGGTTCTAGCGATTCTCCTGTCTCAGCCTCCCAAATAGCTGGGATTACAGGCATACACCAGCACACCTGGCTGATTTTGTAATTGTAGTAGAGACGGGGTTTCTCCATGTTGGTCAGGCTGGTCTTGAACTCCTGGCCTAAGGCGATCTGCCCACCTTGGCCTCCCAAAGTGCTGGGATTACAGGCGTGAGCTATGGCGCCCAGCCGGTGTAGACACTTCCATTGCCCCTGTGGCCATCCTGGCATCTGTACGCCAAGGGCTTCGTATGAATTATCTTAATCTTCACGATAAAGTTGTGAAGTTGGTTGTTATTATTATCCCCCTTTTAGATGAGCTACAGAGTTGAATTACTTATAGAGGGTCACAGATAGGTCTTCCCCCTCAGCCTCCTGACTAGCTGGGACTACAGGCATGCACCACCACACCTGGCTAATTTTTGTATTTTTTAGGAGAGATGGGGTTTCACCATGTTGGTCAGGATGGTCTTGATCTCTTGACCTCATGATCCGCCTGCCTCAGCCTCCTAAAGTGCTAGGATTACAGGCATGAGCCATCACGTCCAGCCACAGGCAGGAAGTTTTAAGGATGAATTTCAACACAAGAGATAGCCTAGAGAAGAGGTTGGCAATTTTTTTTCTTTTTCTTCTTCTTTTTTTTTTTTTTTTTTTTTTAAGACAAGGTCTCACCCTGTTGCCCAGGCTGGAGTGCAATGTCACGATCCTAGCTCACTGTAGCCTCGAACTCCTGGGCTCAAGAGATCTTCCCGCCTCAGCCTCCTGAGTAGCTGGAATTACAGTCATGCAGCACCACACCTGGCTAATTTTTATTTTTTTGTAGTGACAGCGTCTTGCTTTGTTGCCCAGGCTGGTCTTGAATTCTTGGCCTCAAGCAAATCCCCCTGCCTCAGCCTCCCAAAATGCTGGGATTACAGGAACAAGCCACCGCGCCCAGACTGGCAAATACTTTCTTTAAAGAGCTTTCAATTATTATGTAAAAGCAGCCATGGAAAATAATAGTGATAATAGTACTGATGATAAAGTCATTTCAGTTTTTGCTATTACTTTGTATGTGGGGGTGAGGGTCGGGGAGAGAATCTCCCTCTGTCTCCCAGGCTGGAGTGTAGTGGTGCTGTCTGGGCTTACTGCAACCTCTGCTTCCTGGTTCACACTGAGGAACAAGACCCTTAATCCTCTTCAGCTTCCAAGAGTGCTTCCCCCTAGACTTCTACACTGCATTTCAGTAGGAGAAATAAAGGCCGGCAGACCTGGGCACCACCTTTAATTGCACTCCTATAGATGGCAGGCATGGTGTGGAGGAATATTTCTGGAAGGCATTGTTTTTGCTTAAACACGACCAAACCCGACCTAAGTCACATACCACACACCTACTTCATGGATCAACACCCTTTCAATGTAATTTCTAGAGTCCTAAGCCCAGGACCCTTTCACAGGTAATTTCTAGAGTTGTAAGCCCAAGACAATTTCACATGTGATTTCTAGAGTTGTAAGCCTGTAAAAAGGGCAAGGATTTTCTTTGCTGGGGAGCTCAGTTGTTAGGCATCTAAGCCGCTGCTGCTCAAGGCCGAATAAATCACCTCTTCCTTCCCAGTTCCGTGTTCAAGAGGTTTGTTTCTGGCCACTCCTACTTCAAAGCAATTCTCCAAATGGGCATAGCTGTGTTCCAATAAATACTTACTATAAAAGGGAGCTGGATTTGCTTCCCTGGCGATAGGTTGCTAACCTCTCTCCTAGACGCTTCTTCATTTGATGAAGGGATGGCTTAGACCAGGCGTCCCCAAACTACGGCCCGCGGGCCGCATGCGGCCCCCTGAGGCCATTTATCCGGACCCCCGCCGCACTTCAAGAAGGGGTACCTCTTCCATTGGTGGTCAGCGAGAGGAGCACAGTATGTGGTGGCCCTCCAACGGTCTGAGGGACAGTGAACTGGCCCCCTGTGTAAAAAGTTTGGGGATGCCTGGCTTAGACTTTGGCCTGTAATCTCAGCACCTGGGGAGGCTAAGGCAGAAGGATTTCTTGAGACCAGAAGTTCAAGATCAGCTTGAGCCACATAGGGGGACCCCATCTCTACAAAAGAAAAATAATTTTAAAAAATCAGATGGGCGTGGTGAGGCACACCTGTAGCCCCAGTTGTTTGGGAGGCTGAGGCTGGAGAGTCACTTGAGTCTAAAAGGTTGAGGCTGCAGAGAGCTATTATTGTGCCACTGCACTCCAGCCTGGGTGGCAGAGCCAGACTCCATCCCCTCCACCCCCCAAAAAGAAAGAAAAGCTAGCCTAGAGAAAGGTAGATCCAGAAAGGCCACACATTCAGTGGAATCGGAATTTCTGGGCATGGAAGCCAACTGTGCACAGACTTGAAGGCACAAGTGTATTTGGAAGTGGCAAATGTTGGATGCAGGTGGCAGAGCCTGAAATAGATGAGCCATGTGACTGCAACAGAGGCAAAATTACACCACAAAGCATTAGGTTGGTGCAAAAATAATTTTGGTTTTTGCCATTACTTTTTCTGGGGGGGTGGTCAAGGTGAAGGAGGAGTCTCTGTCTGTCACCCAGGCTGGAGTGTAGTGGTGCTGTCTCGGCTCACTGCAACTTCTGCCTCCTAGGTTCAAACGCTTCTGCCTCAGCCTCCCAAGTAGCTGGGATTACAGGGACGTATCACCACACCCAGCTAATTTTTATATTTTTAGCAGAGACAGGGTTTCAACATGTTGGCCAGGTTGGTCTCAAACTCCTGACCTCAGGTGATCCACTCAATTCGGCCTCCCAAAGTGCTGGGATTACAGGCATGAGCCACCGCACCCGGCCTTGCAATTTCTTTCATAGGTAAAACCACAGTCACTTTTGCACCAGCCTATAGCCAGGCCACAAGAGTGCTGTAGACCTGACCATGGAATCACAAATGTCTAAAGATTAAAAGGCTTTAAGCAGGTCAGTGACCTATCGTTTTAGGAAATTACCTCCTGTGGGTTATCAAGAGGTAAGTCTAAGGATTCCTGAGATTGGAGCTGGAAAGACCAGGGGAGAGGAATCACTACGGCAGAAAGAGTTGAATCTCCTGGGCATGGTGCCTCATGCCTGGAATCCCAGCACTTTGGGAGGTTGAGACGGGAGAATTGCTTGATTCCAGGAGTTCTAGACCAATCTGTGCAAATAATTATTTTTAAATTAGCTAGATGTGGTGAAGCACGCCTATAGTCCCAACTACTCAGGAAGCTAAGGTCGGAAGATTGCTTGAGCCTGGCTGAGGGAGCAGTGAGCCATGTGCTCCTGCACTCCAGTCTGGGCACAGAGCAACACTCTGTCTCAAGAAAAAAAAATGAGTAGCTGGGCATGGTGGTATGCACCTGTGATCCCAACTACTTGGGAGGCTGAGACTGGAGAACTGCTTGAGCCCAGGAGTTCAAGGCTGCAATGCACTGTGATCGTGTCACTGTACCCCAGCCTGGGCAAAACACTGTGAGACCCTGACCTTAAAAAAAAAAAAAAGAAAAAAGTCGGGAGAGAGAATCTTGTCACATGCCACAACACAGATGAACCTCTTGGACATTATACTAACTGAAATAAGCCCATCACAAAAAGACAAAGACTGTATGGGTCCACCTAGATGAAATACTTAGAGTACTCAAATATATAGAGCCGGAAAGTAGAATGATACTTGCCAAGGGCTGGGGCAAGGAGAAAAAAAGAGAATTTGCTGTTTAATGGGTAGAGTGTTTTAGAGTTGTGAGATGAAAAATTCCTGGAGAGCTGTTTCACAACAGTGTGAATATACTTAGCACTAGAAGTGGTTAAGATGGTACAATTTATGTTGTTTGGGTTTTTTTTTTTTTCACAATTAAAAATAAAACAGTTCACTTTGGGAGACCAAGATGGGGGGATCACCTGAGGTCAGGAGTTTGAGACCAGCCTGGCCAACATGGCGAAACCCCGTCTATTAAAAGTACAAAATTTAGTGGGTGCGGTGGTGCATGCCTGTAGTCCCAGCTACTCGGGAGGCTGAGGTAGGAGAATCACTCGAGCCCGGGAGGCAGAGGTTGCAGTGAGCAGAGATCGCGCCACTGCACTCCAGCCTGGGTGACACAGAGAGACTTTCTGGTGCGGAGGTTCATGCCTGCAACCCCAGCACTTTAGAAGGCTGAGGCAGGCGAATCATGAGGTCAAGAGATCCAGACCATTCTGGCCAACATGGTGAAACCCCATCTCTACTAAAAATACAAAAATTAGCCGGGCGTGGTGGTGCATGCCTGTAGTACTAGCTACTCGTGAGGCTGAGGCAGGAGAATTGCTTGAACCTGGGAGGTGGGGATTGCACTGAGCCGAGATCGCGCCATGCACTCCAGCCTGGGCAACAGAATGAGACTCCATCTGAAAATTAAAAAATAAAAAATTGTTAATGGGCTTGAAAATGAAGGCAGCAGCGGTGGGGAAGGTGATGAGGGGCGGAAGATCCGGGAGACTGAAGAGGCGGAAAGCAAGGGTCTTCTGTGGCACACAGGCGTGCTCGCTCACTCAGGCACTGCAGTTGGCCTCTTGCTGGACTGACTTGCTCTCCATCCCTTCGTCTTCTGTTCCTGCCACGCTGCTGCCACGCAGCACCGTGAAGCTCCGATCACCCATCCCTGTGAATAGTGTCTTTAACGCTCTGTCCTGGGCTGTCAGCCGGGGGGGCTGGACTCCTCTCGCCCGGGTCCACTCGATGTGGCGTCTGCTGCCATATGTCGGGCCACCCTGTTCATTAATCACACCTCCTGAAAAGTCTCCTAATTACATTATGTTCACAATCCATAAAACATAATTAAAATATGTAAATCCATTATATTCTTTAATGAGCACATGCAGACCTCAAAATTTTAGATTAGTTATAAAATGGATGTGGACCTACTACTATTGATTACTCATGGTAATAAATCACCTTCAATTTGGATCGAGATGGCATCCCTCCTCCCTGCGGGCTAAAGGTGTTTTATGATTGTGTGTTCTTTTCTTTCTTTTTTTTGCGTTTCCTATAGTGGTTTGAAATTACATGCAGTCTTTTAAGGATAGCATTCCCTAGCTTGCTGTCACTCAGCAGCATGAAGCAGTAAGTGATGTTTGCCTGGTGCTCTACAGCCTGCAGACGTCTTGCAGGAAACATTTTCTCATTTACGCTCCAGCAGTATTTTCGTTTTCATTTCAATACAGATATACCGATGTTTCATTCTCATGGAAAATACCGGAAGCATCGCTGCAGCCTGTCTCTATCCCCCTCTTCTCGTTCCTTAGTGACAGGGCATCCTTCCACTCGCACCAGTCAATCACGGTGAGTGACACACACACACAGCACGTTGTTACCTGCCTCTGTGTCGCTATGTGGGCTCGTCCATCTCTGCGCTGGGTATCTTCCTCTCACCTGTCTGCAGAATTCCCAGGGATTTCTCTTGACCAGCTCAAGGAACTCCTTATTTAACCCACCCTGGCAATGTTAGAGGCTTCATCTTAAGGCTGGCAGCACCACTCTGCTTTCTTTGCTTCCTTCCTTCCTTCCTTTCTCTATTTCTTTCTTTCTGTCTCTTTCCTTCTTTCTCTTTCTTTTTTTTTTTTTTTGAGACGGAGTTTCGCTCTTGTTACCCAGGCCGGAGTGCAATGGCGCGATCTCGGCTCACCGCAACCTCCGCCTCCTGGGTTCAGGCAATTCTCCCGCCTCAGCCTCCTGAGTAGCTGGGATTACAGGCACGCGCCACCATGCCCAGCTAATTTTTTGTATTTTTAGTAGAGACGGGGTTTCACCATGTTGACCAGGATGGTCTCGATCTCTCGACCTCGTGATCCACCCGCCTCGGCCTCCCAAAGTGCTGGGATTACAGGCTGAGCCGCCGCGCCCGCCTCTTTCTCTTTCTTTTTCTTTCTTTCCTTCCTTTTTTCTTTCTTTTCCTTCCTTCCTTCCTCTTTCTCTCTCTTTCCTTCCTTCCTACTCTCTTTTTTTCTTTTCTTTTTTCTCTCTCCCTCCCTCTCTCCCTTCCTTCCTTCTTTCTTTTTTGATGTAATTTCGCTCTGTCCCCCAGGCTGGAGTGCAGTGGCGCCATCTCGGCTCACCGCAACCTCCACCTCCCAGGTTCAAGCAATTCTCCTGCCTCAGTCTCCTGAGTAGCTGGGATTAGGGGCACCTACCACCATGTCCAGCTAATTTTTGTATTTTTCGTAGACGTGGGGTTTCGCCGTATATGTCAGGCTGGTCTCGAACTCCTGACCTCAGGTGATCTACCCGCCTCGGCCTCCCGAAGTGCTGGGGTTACAAGTGTGAGCTAATGTGCCCGGCCCAGGTGGCTTTCTAAGAACGGCTTCTGTGAGTACCATTTTTATGTGCGCCATAATTTTTTTCATTGGACTCTTAAAAGGGCCATGTAAGACACTCGTTAAAGATATCACTCTCATTTTATAGGCCATATACCCGTAAAGCTCATAAAGGTTAATTGATTTGTCCACGGCCTTGCAGCCTGTAGGTGGGGTCTCTGCTAGGACCCAGCACACAAAGGCTTGAGCCTTGATCTCTCTGTTCTACAGGCTTCCTTCCTCGTGTGTCTCTCCCAAAGGGCCTGTCTCCCCGCCCCACACATCTGCTGTCAATGTGCAACCGAAGCTTTCATCAAGATCTCTCTTCCTCTTCTGATCTACTTCCCTTCCCTGTAGCATTTGCGTTTTCTTCTATCCTCGCGAGCTTAAAGTTGGTTCCGCAGTTGAAGCTACAGGTTACACACTGGCTTTAGAGCCACTCGGAGCCTGAACGTGAATCCCAGTTGGCCCCGTTACTAAATATGTGACTTTGGCCGGTTTTCTGAATCTCTGTCTTGATACCTTCATTCCTGATGTGGAAGAAACAAAAGTGACTTCACCCCAAAGGTGGTGAAGATTCTGTAAAATCGCACACGTCAAGTGCTCTCCGCCTGTGATCACTCATTGTTTGCTTCATTGTTACCGTTATCATCTTCTTGTTTTTCTTTTCTTTTTATTTATTATTATTATTATTTTGAGATGGAGTCTCGCTCTGCTGCCCAGGCTGGAGTGCAGTGCCACAATCTCGGCTCGCTGCAACCTCCGCCTCCCAGGTTCAAGCGATTCTCCTGCCTCAGCCTCCTGAGTAGCTGGGACTACAGGCATGCGCCATCACGCCCAGCTAATTTTCATATTTTTAGTAGAGACAGGGTTTCTCCGTGTTGGCCAGGCTGCTCTCAAACTCCTGACCTCAGGTGATCCACCCACCTTGGTCTCCCAAAGTGCTGGGATTATAGGCATGAGCCACTGCGCCCAGCCTCACAGTGCCTGTTTCTTAATGGTAGGGGCCACGTGGCTCACTAACTTTGCCCTTTATGCTCCAGATCACTGACTGTATCCATAAATACTTTATTAATATGGCAGAATTCTGAATTCCACAGATTTTCTCTTTCATCTTTTACCAACATGTATTATCTTAGTGCATCCAGAGTAAGTACCCTATATTTATGAGGATCTCAATGTAAGGTAACACAAGCTTTCTGGTTATACATCAGTCTATTGAGAGTTGGGTTAATGTCAGTCTTTCTGAAGAATTCCTCTCAGAGTGCTTTGACAATATCAAGTTTCCAGGGTTGCTCAACTTAGAGGGACATTTCACTGACTATGACCCCATGTGAAGCCTCTTGACAGCAAATCAGTCAAACTTCCTTGGTGAACTTCCACCTTTACCACATGCCTTTCTTAAAGTATTAACCCAAATTGTTGGCAGTTTCATTCTTCTCAGGCTTTGTGCATGTTCATCTGTCTGCCTGGAATTGTCTCCCTACTTTTTTTACATAGAGAACTCCTACATTTCCCCCAAAATCCAATTCAAATACCCCTCTATTGTGATGACTCTTTTTTTAAGTGTTTTTATTTTTATTTTTATTTTTGGAATTACCATTGTACTTTGGATGTGCCTTTGTTTTTAATTACCTATTAAATATCTATTGAATATAGGCTCGAAGGTTGCTATTTTGTGTATTTGATTCTCACACAAACTCCCTATAGAGAGATTTTTTTTTTTTAAGACAGGGTCTTAGTCTGTCACCCAGGCTGGATTGCAGTATCATGATCATAGCTCAGTGCAACCTGAAACTCTTGGGCTCAGGCAGTCCTCCTGCCTTGGCCTCCTGCATAGCTGAGGCTACAGGCATGTGCCAGCACGCCTGGTGTGTGTGTGTGTGTGTGTGTGTGTGTGTGTGTGTGTGTGAAGAGAGAGAGAAAGTCTTGCTCTGTTGCCCAGGCTGGAGTGTGGTGGCATGATCTTGGCTCACCACAACCTCCGTCTCCGGGGTTCAATTGATACTCCTGCCTCAACCTCCTGAGTAGCTGGGACTACAGGCACATTGCCACCATGCCTGGCTAGTTTTTGTATTTTTAATAAAAGCAGGGTTTCACTATGTTGGCCAGGCTGGCCTCGAACTCCTGACCTCATGATCCACCCACCTCATCGTCCCAAGGTGCTAGAATTACAGGCATGAGCCACCATACCTGGCCTGGTTAACTTTTTAAAACAAATTTTTGTAGAGATGGGGTCTCCCTATGTCACCCAGGTTGGTCTTGAACTCCCAACTTCAAGGGATCCTCCTTCCTCAGCCTCCAGACTGAGGGGAAAGAAACTACCCAAACTAGGGAGGCATCCTAAAGTGTCTAGATTGCAGGTGTGAGCCAACACACCTGGCCAGAGAAAGATTTTTTTATCCATATATTATTAGTGATAGATGTATGCCTCAAAAAATATAAACCCGAAGTCATTTAGTCAGTGGGTTTCCTAGGCTAAAATTCCGGTTGGAAGTGTGTCAGCTGCAAAGGGCACAGCCTCTTACGAACCTCATTCCGATCATAGCACTTGGTTATTTATTTGCTTGTCTACACCTCCATTAGTTTGTGATGTTTGTAAGAGCCAGGACTGTGTACCACAGTCACTGCCTTGCACTGGGTGTGCCATGCACGCGTGTTGATGAATACGTGGATGAGTGAATGAATGAATGAATGAACAAACGAACTTTTTACATGGCAGAGAGATGGTCATGTGTAACAGATTTTGAACAAATATTTTATTTCGTTGTCTTTAGCTTTCTGCCTTTATTCACTGCTGTTATCTTCTCTTGCTCTCCTGCCTATATTTTTAAAAAATTCCATGGAGATATTAATGGGAAGATGTTCCTCCCAGACCCTTCTGGGGAGCTGTCCAACCAACCACACAGTACTAATTTCATGCAACTTAAATGGCCCATACATTCAGCTCACCTCTCTCATTTATATTACAGTACAAATCTGGGAGTGCTTGTCGAAGTGACAGAAGGAGACAGCCTTTAATCTACACATGATTTTTTCTCAACTGCTCGCTCTGTGTAATGGCATATGGTTCACAGGCCCACCCTGTGAATGTTACAGTACTTAACGCATACGTAGATTCTGGGAGGGCAGGAGAGAGAGATGGAGATGAGATAAGAGACAATTCCCATTTGTTCATATTTCAAATCCCACTTAGAGGAGGAGTTGCAGCTGAAAAATGGAAGGTGGAGATGGGGTGGGGAGAAAGCCAGTTACATGCAAGGTAAAATCCAGGGGATTAGGTGGATGTAGTTAACTGACAGCAGAGGTGCTTATTTCATGTACACACAGCCTTGGATTTTTTTCTAATCTGCTTGCTTAAATATCACGGCTTCAACCTCCATATTTTACATGGAAAAAAATTGCAGTTAAAGTGATTATTAACTTTTTTTTTTTTTTTTTTTTTTTGAGAAAGAGTCTCACACTGTCACCCAACCTGGAGTGTAATGGCACGATCTTGGCTCACTGCAACCTCTGCCTCCTGGGTTCAAGTGATTCTCCTGCTTCAGCCTCCCAAGTAGCTGGGATTACAGGCTTCGGACACTATGCCCAGATAAAATAATTATTAACATTTTACAACTAATACAACAAATGATTAATGTGTTTAATATTTAGTTATCTTCTATAGAGCAAATGAATAGTTTAAGTAAACACTTAGAGATCCTCTCATAAAACAAAAAACACAAAGAAACATCTAACAAACTTTTAAAACAATATATAGCCACAGCAGAAATGAGAAAAAAATGCAATAAAGTAGGAGGTCCTTTTCTGTCTATGAAATTAGCAAAGATTGAGAAATGATAATCCAAATCATGGTAAATATATAATGCTATGTGCAGCCTCATATACTTTTGGCTGGAATATGAATTAGTTCAGTCTTTTGAGAATTATCTATAAAGAATAGTAAAAGTACACAGAAACATTCTCTCTAAATTCCGCTTCTGAAAACTTACCTTACAGCAATAATTCAAGATTGGTGAGAGAAGAAAAGTTTCATACAAAAAGACATTTGTAACGCTCTTGTTATTACTGGGGTAAAGTGGGTACAAAATTAAATGACAAGGCCAGGCACAGTGGATCACCTGAGGTCCTGAATTCGAGACCATCCTGGCCAACATGGTGAAACCCCGTCTTTACTAAAAATACAAAACTTAGCTGGGCATGGTGGCATGCACCTGTGATCTCAGCTACTCAGGAGGCTGAGGCAGGAGAATTCCTTGAACCCGGGAGGCCAAGGTTGCAGTGAGCTGAGATCGTGCCTTGCACTCCAGCCTGGCAACAGAGCCAGACTCTGTCTCAAAAAAAAAAAAAAAAAGCCAGGTGTGGTGGCACATACCTGTGGTCCCAGCTACTAGGGAGGCTGAGGTGGCAGGAGGATCACTTGAGCCCAGGAGCTGGAGCACCACAGCCAGCTCAGGCGAGTGAGAGAGAGGGGCAGGGAGGGGGGAGAGAGAGGGGGAGAGAGAGAGAGAGAGAGAGAGAGAGAGAGAAAGAAAGAGAAGGCTATACTCTAGATTTCAGGGCTAAATCTACTACTCACTTGTTCACAGACTTGAGAGAGTTATTAAATCTCTTAAAGTTTCTATTTACTCATCTATAAAACCAGGCCAATAACACTCAACTTAATGGGGTTACTGTGAGGGTTAAATGAAGTAATTCAAGTAAATGTGTTTTGCCTTGAATAAAATAAGAGCTCAAAACACCATTCAGTGCACACTTATGCCTGTCTGGTGATTCAATACCTTTGGCTTCCAATATATTCTCAACAGCCTCTCTGTAACTTGTTGGAGTTCTGAGCTATCATTTCTGAAATGACACACTCTACTTACGTGACTTAATTGTGTAGGAGGAATTTGCTCAAACAGTCCTAAGCAGTCTTCTTCAACATTTAGTTCATAAAGCTCAAAATAATGTGATTTCAGCCATGAAAAATTGCCATATCATCTCCCCAAAGGGAATTCATAAAGAAAATTCACGATTTGAAGGTAGAGGGAGAATTCTTTTAAAATTTTCTTTAGAATTTCCGGTGCTTCAGTCAATTCTTTTCATGAAATCAAGGATGAACTTGTAGGAACTATCAGAGTTCAATCATTTTTGCAACTTAGACATAGAGCAAAGAAATTTTGCGCCCCTCAACCCAATCTGACTTTTAAGAATCAAGCTCCAGCACCTTTATTCCTAGCAGTTTATTCCTTTCAATGCTTTAGCCCAAGTAGACATTGAACAGATGTGAAGGGATGCTTGTGAAGACAAGAGTTTCGTTTGTGAGATGGTCTGTTTCCTGATGACTTCTGCCTGGAGGTGATTGGATTATCGGTGTCATGCCCTAAAAGTTACCACCTACGCTGAGTGTGGTGGCTCATGCCTGTAATCCTGGTGCATAGGATGAACTTACAGGAATGAAATTCTAAATGAACTTCTAAAGAAATTCTACCTCTACCTTCATATGGTGGCATATAACTGCCTGTTCTTTCTCTTCTTTTTCACATAGATATTTTCCACTAATGGATTGATATGGTTTGGCTCTGTATCCCCACCCAAATCTCATCTCAAATTCGAATCCTCATAATCTCCATGTGTCCAGAGAGGCACCCAGTGGGAGGTGATGGATCAAGGAAGTGGTTTCCCCCATGCTGTTCTTGTGATAGTGAGGGAGTTCTCACAAGAGCTGATGGTTTTATAAGGGGTACTTCTCCTTTGCACGCTCTCCTCTCCAGCTGTCATGTAAGACATGACTGCTTCCCCTTTGGTCATGATTGTAAGTTTCCTGAGGTCTCCCCAGCCATGTGAAACTGTGAGTCAATTAAACCTCTTTTCTTTATAAATTACCCAGTCTTGGCAGTTCTTTTACAGCAGTGTGAGAATAGACTACATGGATCTCCTCATAAAAATACATGGATCTCCCAAAAAAATATATCTTTGGATTCTCTTGGTCACCAACAGCGAAGGAAACCTTAATTGTACACACAGACTCAATATGGCAGTGAAAGTCATCATATCCTAGGCGACCTAGACCATACAAAGCTCCCAGAATAAGCAGGAACCAACAACTAAAAATACGGAAAAATCAAGAGGAATGATGAAGTGCATTTTCTGTGGGAAATATGTATTATTTTTATAATAGGAAAATTACAATAATCGTCAGCCTGTGTGAGAAATCTCATCTCAGCCATGGCTAAACACAGAGCAAGTTTTAATCTTAGCTGCACACTCTGTTCTGAAACTTGAACCACTAGAATAAATATCACATTTTCCATCCCTTTCCCACTTAAATCTTAGTCCATTCCAATGATTTCCGCCATCCAATCTGGTTATAAAAATCTGAGGTTCTCTCAGAAGAACATTCAGTAAAATTCAAGTTCTTTTCATCATCTCAGTCATTTACTTCATTCTAAATTCTCTCTCTGGACCTCCTTCCACTACTGTGCCTACCTCATTGTATAAATTCTGAACTTTCCATGCCCCTGCTGCTTAGACGCTGGTGTAGGGCCAAAAGGGAATTTTCCTTCACCCTCAAAAGGTTCACTGAAAAATCAGCTTGCAAAAGGCAGATTAATTGGAGAAAAGGCAAACAAATTTATTTAATGTGTTTACATGGGAGCCTTCAGAATGAAGACTCAATTCCCCCAATGGGGTGCAGAAGCCTGTAAACCATCTTGAGGTTACAGAAACAATGGGGGCTTGAATCTTGGCCAAACAGGTTACAGGAGGGGGAAAAAGAATTCTATAGAGGGGAAATAAATGATTCCTAGAGAGATTTCAAACGGCTTTAAGAGCATACATGGTCTGTGGCAACATCCGCTGGGCCTGCAGAGCAGACAGTGGTTTGTGACAAAAGTCTGTCCAGGTTTGTTGACTTTAGCCACTCTTCCTGCCATACAAGTTTAATGAAAATCAGGGAAGGGCAAATGGAGGTAATTGTTTTCTTCTTTGGCAGGGCTGACCTTTAGGCAGATAAGGGAATTTCAGAGACTAAATTTGCCCTATGCTTTGGGAGAGAGGGTGGTGGGGCGTGGAAGCTGGACAGAATGTCAGAGACACTTTAAGGCTCCTTTTTTGGTTCAGCATGTACAAAGTGACATTTTTCAGAATGTCAGTTTCTGAGCCCCAAATTGGTACGCTGGCATAAGGAGAGAAACACAAAACAGCTCCTAGACAATCAGGACACTCTGAACGTGTCTCTTTCCAAGTCATCTTCTCATAGCTTCCTGGAAGGCAGACGACCAAGTAACCTGTGCTCTTGAATCTGGAGAGAGACTGACATGTCACACTATGAACCAGGGCCCTGCAGAGTATGGGATTTGAGAATGCAGCAAAACATCCTGAAAGTCATGCTATCTCCATGAATTCTTTCAATATCCCGTGATTGAGGGACATAAGAAAGGATATTGTACCTTCATGGGGTTCATATTTTAATTTTTTTGTTTTTTTGTTTTTTTGAGACAGAGTCTCACTCCAGTCGCCCAGGCTGGAGTGCAGTGATGTGATCACTACAACCTCAGCTCACTACAACCTCCGCCTCCCAGGTTCAAGCAATTCTCTTGCCTCAGCCTCCTGAGTAGCTGGTATTACAGGCACCCACCACCACACCTGGCTAATGTTTGCATTTTTAGTAAAGACGGAGTTTCTTCTTTGGTAGGGCTGAACTTTAAGCAGATAAGGGAATTTCAGAGAAAAACTTTGCCTTATGCTTTGGGAGAGACGGTGGTGGGGTACAGAAGTTGGCCAGGCTGGTCTCAAGCTCCTGACCTTGTGATTTGTCCACCTCAAAGTGCTGGGATTATAGGTATGAGCCATAGCACCAGGCCTGCATTTTAATATTTTTGTGAGCTTTAACTTTTAAGTTGCAGGGCAGCTTCTCATTCTCTGAAAGCACTCTACAGCTAACGTCTTACAGTCAAGGACAGCTGCCCTGTTCATTCTCTGTTTCCTAAATGTTTTCTCCTAAGACCTCTCATTAAGGTCTCCAAAGGCCAAGGATACAGTTTTCAAGAGATCGGTCATTGAAGAAGTTCTTTAAAGGACTTTACATACATATGTCCATGTACATACAAAGAAGAAATTCTTTAGCCATTTATCTACCCTGGTAACATACAACTAGCATACTTTTTTTTTTTTTTTTTTTTAAGACGGAGTTTCGCTCTTGTTACCCAGGCTGGAGTGCAATGGCGCGATCTCAGCTCACCGCAGCCTCCGCCTCCTGGGTTCAGCCAATTCTCCTGCCTCAGCCTCCCTAGTAGCTGGGATTACAGGCACGCGCCACCATGCCCAGCTAATTTTTGTATTTTTAGTAGAGACGGGATTTCACCATGTTGACCAGGATGGTCTCGATCTCGACCTCATGATCCACCCGTCTCGGCCTCCCAAAGTGCTGGGATTACAGGCTTGAGCCACCACACCCGGCTCTTTATCTTTTAAAACCTAGCCTCTTGTTATTTAAGAGAGAGAGTTGCCTTTTTTTCCAGATGGAATAGAAAACTTTCACTTTCAAATTTTGTTCTGTTTTGTGAACCAGGTTTTTACTTTGGGGGGAAAATGTATCTGTGGTGCTCTTCTGTGTGTGTGTGCGCATGTGTGTGTGTGTCTGTTTGTGGGTGCATGTGTATGTGCAGATTTTTCTAGTAATCCCAGCTTGCTTGTGTATCCTCTACCATTTCCCATTCTGACCCAAAGGACCCAACTGAAAAATTTTATGAAGATTAAACTTTGTTAAATCTGGTTTCCTATTGCAATAAAGCAGGTGGTGTCATATACCAGGAACAGATATTGCAAGTTTTGCTGGCACAGATTTATATTGTTTCATTAGCAAACACAAAATTTAACATTATTTCAGTAGCTATGGAGGGAAGGGGAAAAACTCATTCTAGAGTTCTAGAGAATAAGTCACTTCTTATTTTTTGGAGTTTGCATCTTTTTTTTTTCGTTTATTTTGGGTTCAGAGGTCTATGTTCCAGTTCGTTATATAGGTAAATTGCATATCATGGAGGTTTGGTGTTCAGATTATTTTGTCACCCAGGTAACAAGCATGGTAACCAATAGATGGTTTTTCATTTCTCTCTCACCTCTCACTCTCCACCCTCAAGTAGGCACCGGTGTCTGTTATTTTCTTCTTTGTGTACATGTGTACTCAATGTTTAACTCCCACTTGTAAGTGAGAATAAGAGGTATTTGGTTTTCTGTTCCTGTGTTAGTTTGCTTGGGATAATGGCCTCCAGCTCCATTCATGTTGCTGCAGAGGATGTGATCTCATTCTTTTTTATGATAGCCTGCACGTAGGTTATTGGTACCTCCTGGTAGAAATTGCCAACTAGTTTTAGAAATACTATTTATTCAAGAGAACTACTGCAACCAAGATCTGAAGCCTAATGAATAGGTAAACCAAAATTCTACCATTTTTTTTTTTGAGACAGAGTATTGCTCTGTCACCCAGGTTGCAGTACAGTGGCACCATCTCGGCTCACTGAAGCCTCCACCTCCCAGGTTCAAGTGATCCTTGTGCCTCAGTCTCCAGAGTAGCTGGAGTTACAGGTAGGTGCCCACCATCATTGCAGGATAATTTTTCTATTTTTTAGTAGAGATGGGCTTTTGCCATTTTGGCCAGACTGGTCTTGAACTCCTGACCTCAGGTGATCCACCTGCCTCAGCCTCCTAAAGTGCTGGGGTTACAGGCATGAGCTACTGCACCCTGCCCACAATTCCATCTTGATGCGTGGTCTTTTATGAGTGTCTCTTGTGTGCACTGAGCTATGAAATGTATATGCCTTTTTTTTTTCATTTAATTTTCACAGTAATCTTATAATATTGGCCTACAATTGTGCCACTTAAAAAAAAAATTGAGGCACAAAGAGCTTACTTAACTTTTTCGAAGTCCCAGAGGTAGTAAATGATGAAGTGAAAATTTAAATCCAGATTTAAGGCCAGGCACAGTTATTAAAGTGCCTTTAGTCCTAGCACTTTGGAAGGCTGAGTCAGGTGGATTGCTTGAGATCAGAAGTTTAAGATGAGCTTGACCAACATGGTGAAACCCTGTCTCTACTGAAAATACAAAAATTAGCCAAGAGTGGTGGCAGGCTCCTGTAATCCCAGTAACTTGGAAGGCTAAGGCAGGAGAATCACTTGAACCCAGGAGATGGAGGTTGTGGTGAGCCGAGATAGTGCCACTGTTTATTTACAAAGGCTTCCAAAATGTATGTCTGTGCTGGTTATCCATAATACTGACTTTTTTTTTTTTTCCTAAGCACAAAGTCCCTTGCATAATTGCATGTTCACCACTACATGTCATACTTGAAATGCGTTCTTTCTTGGAACTAGAACCTCCCCATGCTCAGGCATCATGACCTTGGTGTGACTCAAGATCATTCATCTCTGAGATCCACCAAGTTGTCCGGGAGTTGAACAGTGGTGAGCCATGTTCTCTTCCCAGTCTCAAAGAAGTTCTCCCTTTCTCTTTTTGGCCAATTATATCTTCCTTTCCAACATCTTTCCTCCATTCTTTTTCTTCTGGGAAGGTCTGCTGCCAATTAATAGCCTTTGGAAACACAAACAAAACATTGATGTTCTGATCCCACCCCTTTGTGAAAGAGGAGCTGAAACTTGACAGCTCTAAAACATCATCTTAAATCTGGATTTATTTTATCTATTTTTATTTGTTTGTTTGTTTATTTATTTGAAACAGAATCTTGTTTTGTTTCTCAGGCTGGAGTGCAATGGCGCAATCTTTGCTCGTTGCAACCTCCACCTCCTGGCTTGAAGTGATTCTCTTGCCTCAGCCTCCCAAGTAGCTGGGATTACAGGCATGAGCCATCACGCCTGGCTAATTTTGTATTTTTAGAAGAGATGAGATTTCTCCATGTTGGTCAGGCTGGTCTCGACCTCTTTACTTCAGGTGATCCACCCACCTCAGCCTCCCAAAGTGCTGGGATTACAGGTGTGAGCCACCACGCCTGGCCAATTGCATTTTTTATTAATAAACTGAGAAGAAAATATGTTCCTGGACATTTTATGCATCTATGAAAACAACAGTATTAAGGGTGGGCATGCTGGCTGGTACCTGTAATCATAGTTCTTTGGGAGGCTGAGGGAGGAAGACCAATTGAGGCCATGAGTTCCAGGCCAGCCTGGGCAACATTGTAAGACCTTGTCTCTGCAAAAAAATTAAAAATTAAAGCATTAGCAATGGTATGGTGTGCATCTGTAGTCCCAGCTACTGAGGAGGCTGAGGTGGGAGGATTGCTTAAGGCTGGGAGGTTGAGGCTGCAGTGAGCAGTGACCATACCATTGCACTCCAGCCTGGGCAACAGAGTGAGACCCTGTCTCAGACCAAACAAACAAAACTAAAACAATAGTGTTTAAAATTTTTTTAATGCAGCGATTCTATTTGCTTGCAAGGCTTTTTCATTTGTATTGTTCTGTGATGCTAAAGCTATAGGCCATCGTGAGGTGTACATTTTCATGAAAATCAAGGCTGGTCTGGAGTGTAAGTTCTCTTATCTCTATAGTACTTCAGCTGCTTCTCATATCTCTAGTAATTCCAGGACTTATTATATTTTTTGGTCCTTATACTCTTAGTAGCCACTTAAGTGCTAGATCAACAAGATAAAAAATCTTGGTAACATTAACAGACTAAAACACATCCACAGTCATTACTGTGATAGTCACTCTTGCTCTCCCTTTTTGTCCACTTGTGAGTTTCACTGTGTTAAAATACTGGGTCTGAAAGAACCATATAAAAAGCTCGATTATCCCCCAACAAAAGAAGTCATCATTTTTAAGGCTGCTAAAGTGCATTTGGCGTTTAAATGAGCCTCCTTCATCTCAACAATTACTCCAACTTCTTATTTTAATTCTAAAGCTACCAAACGGCTGCCTCTAAGCCTGAAAGCAAGTATGCAGCATTGAAGTCTCTATGAAGATTTCCTCCGTAGTTTCAATCGCCTGTTTTCTGAGACAGAGATTGAGTGACAGTTTAAAAGAGTGCTGATTACAAACCCATTTAAGAGTGTTGCATTTTTTGAATTTGTCACGAATGGGAAGGAAAAACCAGGGTGACTCAGGCAAGGCTGAAGTGCCAACATGTGTCTTTCTGTTTATTCATTATTCAAGGGTTAGACCCTCAACCAGGACCAGGGAAAAATGGCAGAAATAAATATGTATCAGTGCAACAATCTGCAATTTAAAATAATGAAAAGCAAGATTCCTATTCATTTTTATGGCACAAACCTGACATCATTTCACTCCAGTTTTCTATAGTGGAACCAGCTGGGCTCTGGGAGGAACCTAGTGATAGGTTTTAATGGACAAAACCTGCTATCGAAACTGGACATTTTCTCATGCGATCTCAGGGCTTGGCACTCACCCATCGCGAGGTACCATGCTCTCTGCAGTGCTTCATGAGGGCGGGACACCAGAGGGATATGTGAGTGGGAGGACCGCTGACCCCTTGGGAGACAGTCAGGTGAGAAGTGAGTGTTTCTCCTCCCTCCACCAGGAAGAGTTCTAAGCCCCAGATCAGGGTTCCATAACCCCAACTGGACAGATCCCTGGAGAAGACCCGGAGGAATGTCAATGTTGTTACTAAAACTTGCAAAAGTTGTGGAAGCCAGGTTGACCAGAGAGGCAGACAGGGTCGAGACAAGTGAGGAAGTACCATCATTTTACTGCAAGCTCTGAAAGTTTCCAGTTACATTTGGTTGCAATAGACACAACCAGGTTTTACTAGGTCTGGATTAATAGTCGACAAATGCTTCTCTCTCTTTCCTCTCTCTCTTCCCCTCATTTCATTAAACTATTCTTCCTCCCTTTCTATTCAGCTCTCACACTGCTGTTAACATATGAAAATAGCATGCAAAGAATGGAATGGGCTGCCTGCCATGGAGATGAAAATGGGATGTTCATTCTAATTTGTTTCGTGGCACCGTGCCCTCTTGCTGCCTCTGTTGTCTTTGCTAGCAGCTTGATTGCCTCTTTGAGGATATGACTGGTCTGGCCCCAGCCTTGCGTGGAGCCACAATTGAGGTTGAACAGGCAGCCAGCCTTCAGAGGTGGAACACAAATGTGATCAAAGTCACCCTGCCCAGGTTTATCTGGGCAAGAAGAATGAGACTTTTTTTTTTTGCTTTGTTTTTTTTTTTTTGTTTTGTTTTGTTTTTTTATCTTGAAGCAGATTTTTCAGCTAAACGATCCCTAATGTTCACTTTGGTGAAATGCTCCAGGTTCTAAAAATGAATGATGTTTTCAAATAATGTATACTCACTTTGCTTAAAGCATGTTCTACAACTTCTGTTCCAACTGTCTCATGGCAGTGGTCCTGAGGCAGTGATACATGATTTAAAAGGAAATTCTAAATGCTTTATTTTTTTTGGAGGGGGGGGGCAGGTGGTGAAAGGCATGACCCAAATGGAAAATGTAGGTGCATTCAATACTGTCTCTTCTCAGCACTTACGAGTCTTTGCTAAGATTAGCTGATGTTATGACCATGTGTCATTTCTGCCAGCTGCCTCCCTCAAATATCTCTGGCCACAGTTCCCATTACGAGGTAATGCTATCATAGGGAATGTCAATGACCAAACAACAACAACAACAAAGACAAAAAAGGCTGGGTGCTGTGGCTCATGCTCATCATCCCAGGACTTTGGGAGGCTGAGACAGGTGGATCACCTGAGGTCAGGAGTTCGAGACCATCCTGGCCAACATGGTGAAACCCCATCTCTACTACAAATACAAAAATTAGCCAGGAATGGTGGTGTGTGCCTGTAGTCCCAGCTACTCGGTGTTTGAGGCAGGAGAAAGGCTTGAACCCGGGAGACAGAAGTTGCAGTAAGGTGGTGAAATTCCACAACTGCACTCCAGCCAGAGTGGTGGAGTGAGACTCCATCTCAAAAAAAAGAAAGTAAAAAGAAAAATAAGATAAAGGAATACTTGGTTGAGTAGACATTATGTTTTCTAATAAATTAAAAACTCTGAATTCTAATGCAGGGTGAAAGAAACTCTTATTTCAGGTTGGCACAGAAACTGCTATGTTGCTTTCTTTCCACTCGTTTGTGAAGCTACTGACTCTGCAGCTCCCTCATCCAACTCAAAGTGCTGCTTGAGGTTTTCAACCTCCCCAGCGTCTCCCTTCCCACCCTGCCCACCATTCACATTCCATTCTAACTGTATCCAACTTTTGGCACCCTGTTCCCCCAGGTCTTCCTGCAATCACCAACCCCTGGTGAATTTCTGCTCCTTCATCTGCAAGGCCTTTTTCAGCGACTCCAAGTAAAGTTGCTTGCTCTGTTCTCAATTTATGTTTATTTTTCAAACTATAAACTCCCTTCATCCCTTTGAGAGTCTATCAAAGGCCAATATCTAGTGTGAAGAATATAGTCTGACTTATATATAGGTGTTCAAAAAGTGTTTGTGATATGAACGAATGAAGAATAAATGAAAAGTAGCATCCTTATAACCTCCCAATAAATGACATTTTCTTTTTCCTCCAGATGCACTAAAAATACAAGAATCAGGACGTTCGTTTTCCACTTTGTGTTGCTTGCTGGTCTCTGGTTTTATATCTTTCTGATACAGTCAACTCTATTCTGCATATGAAAGGAAGATGGCAATGTTATGAATTTTTTAAAAAGATACATCAAAGATAGTTTATCTTTGATATGCCTAATAATGAGTTTTAAAGCAGTTTTTCTTTTCAACTAAGCATGAAGGGAAATGTGGTAGAAAGCACTCCAAATCTACATACAAGATGAGATTTTATCATTCTTGTTTTGTTAAGAACTTGCTTTACGATTGTAGTCAACTCCTTTCTTCTCTTTAACCCTTGAGTTTTAAAAATCTCTAAAATGGGTTTGGGACGGGTGCAGTGGCTCATGCCTATAACCCTAGCACTTTGGGAGGCCAAGGCAGGTGGATCACTCAAGGCCAGGAGTTCAAGACCACCCTGGCCAACATGGGGAAACCCCGTATCTACTAAAAATACAAAAATTAGCCAGATGTGGTGGTGCACATCAGTAATCCCAGCTCGGGAGGCTGAGGCACGAGAATTATTTAAACCCAAGAAGTGGAGGTTGCAGTGAGCCAAGGTCATGCCACTGCTCTCCAGCCTGGGCAACAGAGTCCATCTCAAAATTAATAAATAAATAAAATGAAATGGGCTGATTTTGGTCCCACATGAGTACAATAATATGATCTCTAAGGTCCCATTCAGCTTTTGGTACATTGTTCCCAAAGATAGCCACTAGTAGTGCCTCTCATCTGCCAGTGTCATAGCACCTGTATTAGTGTTCTCCAGATGGATGGAACTAATAGGATATATGTATCTATGAAAGGGAGTTTGTTAAGGAGAATCGACTCATACAATCACTAGGTGAAGTCCTGCAATAAGCCGTCTGCAAGCCGAGGAGGTAGGAAGGCAGTAGTGGCTCAGTCTGAGTCCAAAAGCATCAAAAGTAGGGAAGCTGACAATGCAACCTTCAATCTGTGGCCAAAGGCCTTAGGGCCCCTGGCAAACCACCGGTGTAAGCCCAAGAGTCCAAAGACCAAAGAACCTGGAGGCTGATGTCCAAGGGCAGAAAGAGTTCAGCGTGAGAGAGAATGGAAGCCAGAGGACTGAGCAAGCCAGATTAGTCCGCCTTCTTCTACCTGTTTCGCTCTAGCTACGTAGGCAGCCAACTGGATGGTGCCTACCCGCACTGATGATAGGTCTTCCTCTCCAAGTGCACTGACTGAAATGTTAATCTCCTTTTGCAACACCTTCACAGACATGCCTAGGATCAATGCTGTGCCAGCTGTGTAGGCATCCTTCAGTCTACTCAAGTTGACACCTAATATTAACCTTCACAACACTGCCTCCCGCGCCGTAAGTGTCAATATGTTCCTCTTGAATCTGGGTTGCAAGAAGTATGTTCCTCTTGAATCTAGGTGCAAGACTTCTTTTTAAGACCTTTGAAAGATTTAAGTGGTGATTGTAGACTCTCAAATCTAGACGATAGACTGTCCAAGAGTCTTAAAGGTGTGTCCTGCATCACCCAGACAGATCTCAAGTAGAGAGAAGGATGTTTTACAGGGAATTATGGATGTCTTTTTAGGGGTAAGGATTGAACTCCTTAAGATTCATAGGAAATCCGCAAAGTGGTTTTTAAAATTTTATTGCATTTTAGGTTTTGGGGTACATGTGAAGAACATGTAAGATTGTTGCATAGGTACACACATGGCAGTGTGGTTTGCTGCCTTCCTCCCTATCACCTATATCTGATATTTCTCCCCGTGTTATCCCTCCCCAACTCCCCACCCCACACTGTCCCTCCCCTATTTCCCCCACCAACAGACCCCAGTGTGTGATGCTCCCTTCCCTGTGTCCATGTGTTCTCATTGTTCAACATTCATCTATGAGTGAGAACATGTGGTGTTTGATTTTCTCTTCTTGTGTCAGTTTGCTGAGAATGATGGCTTCCAGGTTCATCCATGACCCTACAAAGGACATGAACTGATCGTTTTTTTGGCTGCAGAGTATTCTATGGTGTATATGTGCCACATTTTCCCTGTCCAGTCTATCATCGATGGGCATTTGGGTTGATTCCAAGTCTTTGCTGTTATAAACAGTGCTGCAGTGAACATTCATGTGTGTGTCCTTATAATAAAATGATTTATAATCCTTTGGGTATATACCCAATAATGGGATTGCTGGGTCAAACGGAATTTCTATTTCTAGGCCCTTGAGGAATCGCCACACTGTCTTCCACAATGGTTGAACTAATTACCCTCCCACCAGCAGTGTAAAAGTGTTCCTATTTCTCCACATGGTCTTCAGCATCTGTTGTCTCCAGATTTTTTAACGATTGCCATTCTAACTGGTGTAAGATTGTGTCTCAGTGTAGTTTTGATTTGCATTTCTCTAATGACCAGTGATGGTGAGCCTTTTTTCCACATTTTTTGGCCTCATATATGTCTTCTTTTGTAAAGTGTCTGTTCATATCCTTCACCCACTTTTGAATGGGCTTGTTTTTTTCTTGGAAATCTGTTTTAGTTCTTCGTAGATTCTGCTTATTAGCCCTTTGTCAGATGGGTAGATGGCAAAAATTTTTTCCCATTCTGTTGGTTGCCAATTAACTCTACTGACTGTTTCTTTTGCTGTGCAGAAGCTGTGGAGTTTGATTAGGTGCCATTTGTCTATTTTGGCTTTTGTTGACAGTGCCTTTAGTGTTTTAGTCATGAAGTCCTTGCCTATGCCTGTGTCCTGAATGGTTTTGTCTAGATGTTCTTCTAGGGTTTTTATGGTGTTAGGTCTTATGTTTAAGTCTTTAATCCATCTTGAGTTAATTTTAGTGTAAGGTGTCAGGAAGGGGTCCAGTTTCTACTTTCTGCACATGGCTAGCCAGTTTCCCCAACACCATTTATTAAACAGGGAATCCTTTCCCCATTGTTTGTTTTTGTGAGGTTTGTCAAAGATCAGATGGTTGTTAGAAGTCACAAGATTTGTAACTTTCCCATTGTGCTATAGATAGTATCTCTATCATAGAACCCAAGACTGGTCTTTTGAGATGTTTTCAAATTTTTGCATTCTGCTGATCAACACTTTTTCAACAGAGGTATCTTATTTCATCATGTATGTTAAGTGGATTTATGGGGTAGGGGGAGCTGATAACTTGACTGTTTTAGTTTCCAAGTTTCCAGATCATGAGGAATCGTATCTGAGTAGCTTCATCCATATCCAGCCACATCAAAACTTGGTTTAAATCCTGGCTTTTGGGCCTGAGCTTGAGACACTGTTTGGTTGCAACTGGGTGTTTTTGGGGTGGATGGGTACAATTTGCATATGGGAGAACATAAATTACTGTGGCTATAGGAAAGATCAGTAGGTTATCTCCAAAGATGACCACAAATCTCTCTCTCCGTGTCCAATCCTTACATCCCTGCGTGCGTATGCAATTCTTTCCATTAAGAGGTAGGCTCTCCCTCTCCTTCTCTTGAATCTTGCCTGGCCTTTAACTTTCTTTAATCAACAGAAGGCAGTACAGGCTGGGTGTGGTGGCTCATGCCTGTAATCCCAACACTTTGGGAGGCCGAAGTGGGAGGATGACTTGAGCCCAGACATTTGAGACCAACCTGGGCAACATAGGGAGACCCTGTCTTTACAAAAAATCAAAATGTTAGCTGGGCATGGTAGCATGCGCCTGGAGTCCCAGCTACTCAGGAAGCTGAGGCAGGAGGATTGCTTGAGCCTAAGAGTTTAAGACTGCATGAGTCATGATTGCACCATTGCACTCCAGCCTGGGTGAAAGTCAGATCCTGTCTCAAAAAATGAAAAAAAAGAATTCAATGGAAATAACACTGTACAAATTTTAGACCTAGCCCATAAAAGTTCTAGTAGCTTCAGCTTTTATTCTCCTGAAACCCTGTTTAAGGATCTGGGTACCTTAATTGAGAGAGGGGACCCACCAACCACCAGCCATTCAGGCTACACCATATGTGCTCCCTGGCATGTGAGTGACATACATCATCATGAATGTTCTAACCACAGTCAAACTCCCTGCTGAATGAAGCTGAATACATGACTCTAGCCACTAGGGCATGGAGTGGAGGAAATGTCCAGCTGAACCATGAAACTGTGAGAAATTATAAATTTTAGGCAATTAGGCTTGGGGTTATTTGTTACACAGCAATACATAACTGATACAAGTTCTTAAATTATTTTTTATAACTGAAGTGATATCATTTTCTTAGATTCTTAACAACTCATGGTTTAGCTGAGCAATCTAGAAGCAGAAAAAGAGAGAGGTTACCTGCTTGGTACTAAGCACAAGCTGTACATAATTCTCCCATGAATGACTAAGAGTTTGTTCTATTTTATTTTTTTACTCTTACTTATTGTGTTAGTCCATTTTCATACTGCTGTGAGGAAATATCTGAGACTGGTAATTTATAAAGAAAAAGAGGTTTAATAGACTCACAGTTTCACATGGCTGGGGAGGCCTCACAATCATGGCAGAAGGTGAAAGGAGGAGCAAAGGCACATCTTACATGGTGGCATGCAAGAGAGTGCATGCATGGGAGCTACCCTTTATAAAACTATCAGATCTTAGGAGAGTCATTCACTATCATGAGAACAGCATAGGCAAAACCTGACCCCATGATTTAATTATCTCATACCAGGTCCCTCCCACCACACCTGGGGATCACAGGAGCTACAATTCAAGTTGAGATTGGGTGGGGACATAGCCAAAGCATGTCGCTTACCTCTGTGTTGTTCTATATTTACATTCTGCCAGGGCATCTGAATTCAAGCAGAGAGATTTAGTCAATGGTCTACTACTTATTTAGTGTGAAGCAAAATACAAATTAAGAGAGTCTTTGATCTGGAGGATAGCATATAGTAGGCCCCTCATAAGGAACATGAAGTCCTGACAGATGTAGTGGGAAGTTCATATTTGTAGGGTAAATTGTAGGGTAAACTATTGGCATTTGGGGAAGGACTGAATAAGTGATTGATCAGATGTTTCACTTTCCATTCCAAGTTCTTAGTGAACAAGAGAGATACCTTTATTTTCTTGATTATGAAATGCATCTGGCAAAAAAAAAAAAAGTACAGTAATTCACTGGAGTGTTTTGTAAGACTCACTGATCCATTGATGTAAAATACCAGAGGACCCTATATGAATATTTGAGACAAGGTCACATTTATTATGAAGTAGGTCCTATTTGGACTCCATATAAGGTTTGGTTAAAGAATGTTTCTAGTATCCTTATGATAACATGCCTTCATCTTTAGGGTATTACCAAAATCCTGAATTCAGGAGACCATGAAGTAGAGGTATTACTATATCAAATTGGATTAAAAGGATATGATACACATACACACACACACACACACACACACACAAACACAAACACACATACAAAGACAAATTTTAGAAATACATCTATTGATTAATTGGAGTTCTTTTCCCCTATTCAGAAGTATGACTCTAGTCTGATTCAACCTTTAGCACATTCAAACTCTTGACGAAGTTTATAATTGAGCTCTTGCTGTTGGGAAGTATTTGAGAAATAGCTCTGCTTCTGGGTTTCCATGGAGACCACTTCCCACCTAGTGGCTGAAGGTAACCTCTGTCGACCATGGCCGGGGGTACTTATCAAGCTGTCACTGGCAATTTTCCCCCTCATTTACTAGAAGAAACATTCCAGAAAGAAAATAACAGGATGGCATTGTGAGAACACACTTTTACTTTGAGACTGCAGTTTTGGGAAGACTTGGACTGTTGATTGCAAGATCCTGGTCCCAAGTGGGTATGGTGAACCCATAATCTGAGCAGCAGAGTGAGTAGGGAAAATGCTCTGAAATTCCAGCCAGGCAGAATAAGATTTCTATCCCTGCCATGCTGGCTCTAAGAACTTGGACATGTCAGATCAGCCATCAGTTCCTTCCTTCCCTCCCGCTCTGCTGCCCTCCCCTCCTCTCCCCTCCCCTCCTCTCCCCTCCTCTCTACCCCCTTCCTCCCCGCCTCCTCTCCCTTCCCCTTCCTTCCCTCCCTCCCTCCCTCCCTCCCTTCCTCCCTTCTTTCCTTCCCTCCCTCCCTCTTTCTTCTTTCCTTCCCTCCCTGCCTTTCTTTTTCTCTTTCTCTCCTTCTCTTTCTATCTTTCTTTTTCTTTCTTCTCTCTCTCACTCTCTCTCTCTGTCTCTCTTTCTTTCTGCAGATAATGGGTTTTGCCGTTTATTTCAGAGGCTTCTTTTGTAACAAGCCAATGAGAAAATAGGGTTAAATGTGCTTGGTAAATTGTAAAATGCTGTACAGATGTGAGATTTCTATCTCGTGTCTGACTTTCGAGTTCTGCCATTCATGGTCTGCTAGATCATTTGTATTTGAGAACACAATATTATTTTAATTCCCCACAAATAAAGCCTAGGTGTGCATCTAAACTCTGCTGGCTAGTATTACGTGTTAGATTTAAAAGCATCTGGGGAAAAATGAGAGAGCAATTCATGGTGTTTTCCAGGCCAGATTCATAGATACCCACATGGAGTCTATTAATTGTATGGACATCTATGAAAGGAATGAACTCACTAAAAGAAAAATTGATTCCCTCCACCTGGAGAAATAACTATATTTTAAACCGTGCAAAGGACAGATCTAATTTATATATGTTTCCTGAAAACAATGGCACTATATATATTTTAAACACAACCAAAACCTGGCAAGAGGTTGTAGGAAAAGGAATTTTACAATAAAAAAGTATTTTTTGAAAAGAGGCTTTGTACTTTTAATGTTTTTTGATTCTCAGACTGTCTGGGCTGAATGAACAGGTGAAACCAGGTATTTGACATTTGCGGCCAATTTTCTATTCAGCAATCTCAGTCTATCCTCAACTCTTTTTCTATTGCTAAGGAAATGAAATTTCTTGGTGCTTTATTTAAAACTGAGTCCAAAGGATATTCACTGAACCAGAAAAAAAAAATCAGTTAAGTCATGATTTTTTTTCTGTGTCAGGTCAATGAAATAATTCAGCCACATTTGATTGAACATACATCTATTAAGTGACCACTCTATCCTGGGTGATGTGGCAGACGCTAGAAAAATAAGCAAACAACTGAAGTCATGCATTTGTTCGTAGGTAAATGAGAGTTTGGTAATTAATTATGATTTAATGTTTTCAGTGCAATAATAAAACCGCCAGCAGTGGTAAAAATAATCTAACTAAGGAAGAAATTGATTTCCTGGGTTAGATAAGGAAGAAACTCTGGAGGCATAAGATAAGTCTCAGGTCTATTTCGTTTATTTGTTTTTAAATGTTTATATATTTAGGGTATGTAAGTGCAGGATTCTTACATTCAAGTATCGTGTAGTGGTGAAGTCTGGGCTTTTAGTGCACCCATCACTCAAATATTGAACATTGTACCCAATACGTACATTTTCAACACTCCCCCTTCTTCCAGCCTCCCACATTCATTGTTCAGCTCCCATTTATAAATGGGAATATGTTGCATTTGGCTTTGAATTTCTTTCTTACTTCATGTACAGTAATGACCTCCAACTCCCTTTGTGTTGCTGCAAAAGACAGAATTTCGTTCTTTTTTATGGCTAACTAGTAGTCCATGGTAGATATATACCACATTTCCTTTATCCAGTCCTCCAATGGACATGTAGGTTGATTTCATGTCGTTGCTATTTTGAACAGCACCTTGATAAATATACAAGGGCAGGTGTCTTGGACAGAGTGATTTCTTACGTCTATTTTAAAGGATCCTACAGCATATGGCAGTTTTACACAGTCAGGAAAGGTGGATATACAAGGCCAAAGGAATGGCTTGTACAAAGACATCATAGCATTTCCTAGAAAAGCATGTTGGAAGAGCTATCAGGTATTTGTATTGCTGGCAAAAATACAAAGCACAGAAGATTGGAAGCTGAGACTAAAAAGGCAGTCAGGAGCTGAATCTTGGAGGCTCTCCATCGTTTGCCACTAGCATGGCGTCCCTGTAACGTACTTAACTTGGACTTTATCCCACAGATCTGCAGCATCCAATATGGACCACCTTAGCCACATATGACTATTTGAGTTTAAACTAATTAAAAATTTTAAAAATTCAATTTATAATTCTAGCCAACCAGTCTTGACATCGTCAATAGCCACATGTGGCTGGTGGCTACCATACTGAATAACTCGGATACAGAACATTCCCATCATCATTGTCTATTGGCAGCACTACCATGGATGCCTGGGAGCCTTAGAATTGGCCTAAGTGGGGAAATGCTATGTGACTATTTGCGCTTTAGAAAAATAGCTTTGGCAAGGGGATAAACTGGGGAAAAATGAGAAAGAATAGCCCGCAAAACCATGCAGGATTTCACAAAACTACAAGAGCAGTGAGAATGGGCTAGAAGAGGCAGCTGTGAGAGAGGGCAGGTGGAGGAAGCCAAGCTTTATCACTGTGTGGACCAGTTAGTTTAGTTGTATGACTAAATGATTGAGGGTGTCAATCCAGATGGTCATCAAATAGAGATATGTGCGTGTGCGTGTGCGTGTGTGTGTGTGAAGAAGGGTTCAGCTATTTTGTTCATATATGGGAAGTGGAGTAGGGAACTTATGAAAATAATAGGATGACAAAAGTGAACCAAGCAGTTTCTATGATTGCATGTAGGCCGTGCGGTTGGCACCCTGAACTTTTCATTCTCAAGCAATCCGTTTCTGAAGCCACAGGCATATTCAGCTTCACATCAAAGCATTGAATCATTTGTATAAATCTTTGGGATATGGAGAGGCAGGTTTAGAAAAAGAAGTTCTCACAAAAATCTTACCAGGAGATACGGTTCAACTTTTCCAATCTTCTGACCCCTTAGTAATGTCTTTGCCCATGGTAATGACTCTAAGTCTGACATCTTCTGACTGTGCCTTCTAACTGAATAGACAAACTAAAGCCCATTTGATGAGTGGCCTGCTTAGCCAAGGGAATATCTGAGGTTTCTTTCCATTGCATCATTTATTCAGAAATGGAAGCCACATCATTTGGTTGTTAATTATAATCAGAAGAAGGAGGACATGGCTAAGAGCCTCAATAACTGAAATTGGAGATGAAGGGATCTTTTGCTCCCGGGAAAAATTGTAAAGTTGGGACATTAGTTCTCCTAAGGAGCTATTCTCTCTTCCCTTCCCTCTCAACATTTCTCTTCTCTTGACTACTTCTTTCTGTATACCCCTAATATAAATCTCCTAAGTCTAATAATAATCACGATCAATGCTAGAATTTGTTCAGCACATATTATGTGCCAGCCCTGCACTAAATTCTTCTGAACCCCATCTCCTCACATTACCCCAGTTATGAGTGGTTGAGTCAGGATTTAAACCGAGGTCTGGCTGATTCCAAAACTATGGTCATAACTGCTCAATGCTGCCTCTTCTCTGGAGAATGCTGTGAGTCTCATTGGCTCCTTCATCAAAGAAATGCTTGCAGAACCTGAAACTTGGGTTTCATTTCCAAATGGCTTTCTCCTCCTCCTCTTCCTCCTCCTCCTCCTCCTCCTCCTCCTCCTCCTCCTTCTCCCCCCCCTCCTCTTCCTTCTCCTCCTCCTCTTCCTCCTTCTTCTCCTTCCCCTTCTTCTTCTTCTTTTCTTCAATATCATATTCCACATCCCCAAATGTCCAACATATAAATCACATGGACTTGTCACAAAAATCACCATTTGGCCTTTTGAGACAGCAAGAGTCAGCTTGGAGATTATTCCTTTTAAGGTGTTACCTTATAATAAACAGACAGCTAAAGGATCACGCCTCTAAAGATATTTTCAGGTTAAAGAAGGGTATTTCAAAGGTGATTCAGTGTGTGTGTGTGTGTGTGTGTGTGCGCGCGCGCGTGTGTGTTTTGTGGAACATTTCCCTCTCCTTAATTTATATATTATTATTATTTAAAATACAGGGTCTTGCTCTGTTGCTCAGACTGGAATGCAGTGGTGAAATCGTAGCTCACTGCAGCATCAAACTCCGGGCTCAAGCAATCCTCCCATCTCAGCCTCCTGAGCAGCTGGGATTACAGGCATGCATTAGTATACCTGGCTAATTATTTTTGTAGATATGGGGTTTCTTTGTGTTGCCTGGGCTGGTCTTGAACTCCTGGCCTTATGGATCTTCCTGCCTCCACCTCCCAAAGTGCCAGAACTACAGGCGTGAGCTTTGAGAGCTTTCCTTAGTATCTTTTCCCTCCAGGTGATCCGGACCATGCTCTGTTTTTCCCCAGAGAACACAGCTTTTCCAGTCCTGAACTGATTTATCATGGTGGATGCGGTTACCTCTTAAGAAAACATGGGACAGAAAAATGGGAGAAGTGTTTACAGCTGTCCCCAGGTCAGCAGCTCAGTTTCACCTTTTCAGGCAAACTGCCAAGAACTGTCCTTGTTAGTGAACTTGGTGGCCACCCCAGTCCCCTCTGACCCAAATGGTCATGAAACATTGCTGTCCTTTATCATCATCAGGTCTCAGCACCCTGTATGTTTGGGGCTAAGTCCCTGGCACAGATGAGATACAAATTGTCCCCTTGAATAAAAGCACTCTATACTCAGATGACAACCATTGATTTCCCATCTGCTACCCAGCGGACTGTATCATCAGGCCACATTGGGTCATTTGCTTCCATTTTTGACTTTTGAATTTGGGCCTGAGATATCATTGTCAGGCCATAAGACTCAGTGTTGTTTAATTAGTATAGAAGAAAAAGGAAAGAATTGCTGTAAATCAGGGCATTCCAGATTGTGATGTTACCTTGATGCTGCCATTCCTACCATGCTTCAGCTGTTATCAAGCACACCATTAGGGCCTCAGCATCTGATTCTTCCTGGCAAATCAAGAAGATCATCAACACTCAGTCATGACTGCACTTCTAGTTTGGAAAAGCCACCTCTGCTCCTAGTCAGAATTAAGATTTTATCACATTTATTGCAGTTGTTTCTTTATATTGTAAAGATGGGGTGTACTGTGTCTATAAGATGTACTGTATCTGTCTCTGCCTTCATGATGCCATTTCCTCCCCCTCCACAAATTGTAGTGCATCATAGACAAAGGATGAATTTCTCAAATTGACAGTGACCCTTTACAAAACAATAAGCAGAAACGTCAGTATCCAAGCTCAGACCAGCCAGAGCAGAAATCTTGTCTATTTGGTTAGCCTCTATCCTCCCAGTGCTCAGAAATCATGCTGGCATATAACAGGTGCTGAAAACAGGTGCTCTAAAAAAAATCTACAAAAATATTAAGTTTGTCTGGGCACAGTGGCTCATGCCTGTAATCCCATCACTCTGGGGAGGCTGAGGTGGAAGGATTGCTTGAACCCAGGAGTTCGAGTCAGGTGGATCACCTGAGACCAGCCTGGGCAATATGGTGAAACCCTGTCTCTACTAAAAATATGAAATTAGCCAGGTATGATAGCACATGCCTGTAATCCTAGCTACTCAGAGGCTGAGGCAGGAGAATCTCTTGAACCTGAGAGATGGAGGTTGCAGTGAGCTAAGAGTGTATGTACCATTGTACTCCAGCCTGAGCAACAGAGTAAGGTTAGTCTCAGGAAAGAAAGAAAAAAGTTTAATAAATGAATATTAAATCAAAATTTTTTTAATGGATAAAAATATAAGCCAGCAGACATATAAGCATGCTTAATCTCACTAAGAAATAGATGTAAATTATAATGAAATAAATAAAACACAATATTCAGCTTTTATACTGTTGAAAATAGAAAAGGGTTGGTAATATCCTGAATTGAGACCAAGTGAGGTGTCTCATGCCTGCAGTCCCAGTACTTTCGGAGGCTGAAGCAGGAAGAATGCTTGAAGCCAGGAGTTTGGGACCAGCCTGGGCAACATAGAGAGACCCTTGTCTTTACACACAAAAAATTTTTATTTTAAATTAGCCAGGCATGGTGGTTCATACCCATATCCCCAGCTACTCAGGAGGCTGAGGTGGGAGGATCACTTGAGCCCAGGAAGTTGGAGGCTATAGTGAGCTATAATTGTGCACTCCAGTCTGGGTGACAGGGTAAAACAACCAGTCTAAAACAACAGTAACAAAAAAAAAAAACTTGGCAAAGTTGTGAAGAAAACATTGTGAGAAATTTAAAGTCAATTCTTAAAGGGAAATCGTGTGATAGCGACTGAAATTTACAACATCCATATCCTGGACCCAGCAATTCCACTTCTTAGATTTCAGTCTGCAGAAAAATCATTCTCATGCAAAAATATGTGTGCAAGAATGCTCATTTTAGGAGTATCTGAAATGGTAAAATATGGAGAACACACAAGTTAGTAAATATTTTAATAACTTTAGACAATATTTGTTGAGTACTTACCTGGTGCTTTTCTCTTTAGTCTGTATTTCACAGACAATAAACTCAGGAAATTGATTCTATTAATATCTTTCAGTCTCAGATAAAGACAGGTTCAAAGGCAGATACTGAAACAGGAAAAGCTTTAGGCTTTTCTTGTTTCCTCTTCTTTTTTTTTTTTTTTTTTAATAGTAGTGCAACATACTCTTCTAGGTACTTAAAATTTTTAACACATTTAATTTAACAAGATAGGGCCTGTTATCATCATCCTCACTTTACATTTGAGGAAACTGACATTCAGAACAGTTTAAACAACTTGCCGAGTCTCTCACAGATAGCAAGTGGCAAAGACAGGTACACCATGCTATGTGCTTGCCTAGTTAAAGATAGAATACCTAGGTTTTTATCCTTTTTCTGACTTAATTAAAGGTTTTTGTTTTTGTTTTTTGAGATAGAGTTTTGCTCTGTCACCTAGGCTGGAGTGCAGTGGCACAGTCTTGGCTCACTGCAACCTCCACCTTCCAGGTTCAGGTGATTCTCCTGCCTCCATCCTGAGTAGCTGGAATTACAGGGACTCAGAACCATGCTGGGCTAATTTTTGTATTTTCAGTAGAGATGAGGTTTCACCCTGTTGGCCAGGCTGGTCTCGAACTCCTGACCTCAGGTGATCCGTCCACCTCGGCCTCACAAAGTGCTGGAATTACAGGCATGAACCACCATGCCCAACCAATTACACGTCTTAAATCTCAATTCTTTATCTGTAAAATGGGAATCATGCCATTATCTTACAGAATTTTATGAGTTAACCTATCTATATCAAGTTGCATCAACCACCATTTACTGGAAGTTCTAGCTAGTGCAATCAGACAAGAACAAATTAGAAAGGAAGAAATAAAACTGCCTTTCTCCATAGACAATATGATTGTTAGGTAGAAAATACAAAAGAGACTGGGTGTGGAAGCTCACGCCTGTAATCCCAACACTTTGGGAGACCAAGGGGAGTGGATCATAAAGTCAGGAGTTCGAGACCAGCCTGGCTAACATGGTGAAATCCCATCTCTATTAAAAATACAAAAATTAGCTGGGTGTGGTGGGGGGGGGCACCTATAATCCCAGCTACTTGGGATACTGAGGCAGGAAAATCACTTGAAACCAAAAGGGAGAGGTTGCAATGAGCCGAGATCGCACCACTGCAGCATTCCAGCCTGGGTGAAAGAGTGAAACTCTTTCTCAAAAAGGAAAAAAAAATACAAAATAATCCACAAAAATCTACTGGAACTGGTAAGTGAGTATAGCAAGATTGAAGTATACAAGGTTAATGTAAAAATGTCAATTTCTTCTCTGTTTTCCAGCATAAACAATTGGAATTTGTAATTAAAAAAATACTATTTATAGCTGAACCCCAAAAGTGAAATATTTATGTAAAATAATAGGCATAAATCCAACAACATATTTGTAAGATAGATGGGCATGTCCTTCAATAAGTAAATGGATAAACTAGAGTTCACCCATAGAATGCCATATTTTTCATTTATTGAAAATATGAGCTATCAAGTCATGAAGAGACGAATGAATATTAAATTCATATCACTAAGTGAAAAAAGCTAGCCTGTTCAAGCTACATAATGTATGATTCCAGAAAAGACAAACTATAGGGTTGATAAACAGATCATTGGTCCCCAGGGGCAGGAGTTCTCAGGGAGAGAGGAGTGTTGAATCAGTAATGCACAGAGATTTATTTTTTAGGGGGAATAGAGTCTTGCTCTGTTGTCCAGGCTGGGATGCAGTGGCACAATCTTGGCTCACTGCAACCTTCACCTCTTGGATTCAAGCAATTCTCCCATCTTAGCCTCCCAAATAGCTGGGACTACAGGCATGTGCCACCATGCCCGGCCAATTTTTGCATTTTTAGTAGAGACAGTGTTTCACCATGTTGGTCAGGCTATTCTGGAACTCCTGACCTCAAGTGATCTGCCTATCTCAGCCTCCCAAAGTGTTGAGATTTTAAGTGTGAGCCCCTGTGCCTCGCCCACAGAGGGTTTTTCAGGGTGATAAAATCATTCAGTATGATATTGCCGTGGTGGATACAAGACACTAGGCTTTTCTCAAGTCACAGAACTTTACAGCACAAAGAATAAACCTTAATATATAGATAGATTTTTAAAAAATCATTTAAGAGTTCGAAAGATCTCAGGATGGAATGCAGCATATGACAAAATAATCTACATTATATTAAAAATGTATGAAACAAACTCACTGAAGAGGATTGGGGAAAAATTTGCTGACCAAAATAACTTTTGAAATGAGTGGAGTGTGTAAAACTGAAGGCAAAAGGAACTGTACATAAGCATTGTACTCTAGTTGATAAAATCGTACAGCACAGGTTTACGGGTTAACAATCCCGATACTGCTCTACATTTACAGTGGAAATGTACAATGAAGTAAATGGACGGCAGATGGTGAGAGTCAGATTTCTCATTGTTGGAGTGGAAGTGTGTAGCTCTACAGGCTTTAATATTGATGTGATAACGAATTAGAGTTGAATACATCAGCAAGAACTCATGATTGCCTCAATATACTGATAGATAAAGATGGGTTAAATATAGAAAAATAGAACAGTGTGTTCATGTACACTTGTTAATATACACAGATACATTTCCTTGCCCCCTGAATCACGAGGGCCATGAATCAATCGTAGTCCAGTAGCAAGGAGCACATGTAGTATCTACATTTTGGATTTTGAGACCATGCGAACTGCCATATAAAGAACCAACTCCTTGGAGAAACGGTTGATTCTAGGACTACAGCAGGAGTTCCAGAAGGTGAGCCTGGAGCGTCTTGGAGTGCCAGAAAGTGAGGAAGTACTTCCTGCTAGGAAAAAAACAAGACAGCACACTGGCGCACACATACACACATGGGCATTTTTGATGAGGATTTTTTAAAAGAACATGGGACCCAACTGTAAGAGCTCCCAATGGCTGAAGCTGGAACAATTTGAACAAAAGTACAATAATGATAATCAATTATAATTCAAAATATAAAATACTTTATGTGTAGAAAGTATTTTTTACATATACTTATTTTATATACATATTTATAAAAGTATTTTATATATACAATACTTATATATACTTATTTCTATACAAATATATATACCTATATATAAATATATAAATATACATATACTTTTTATATAAAAATATACATAAATACACATATACTTTATATAAAATATACATATGTAAATATACATTAATTTATATATAAATATTATATATTTTATAATAAATAATATATTAATAAGCATATATTAATAAATATTTAAATACACCTCTCTAAATAACAAATAAATGGGGGAAAATAGCCAACTCTCTGATACAGAATTCCAAGTAATTGTATGTAGCTACTCCAGCCTCAAGGAGGTAAAGCGTAAAAGAATAAAGCTTTTCTTAAGCATGGGCTGCACATAGCAACTTCCTTCCTAGGACTACAGTATGTAAAGGGGTAAAAAAGTAACTTTTCAGAGGAGAAACCTGAGAAACTCTACTTAGGCCATCAATGTCAACATCAACAGTCATAAATCATGTTGAAAGTATGAACCCTTGATATAACGTGGTAACAATAGCACTTTACCTCTGTAATCTTCTTCTGGAAAACCCATAACCTCAGTCTCATCATGAAAAGAATATCAGACAAATTCCAAGAGAGAGGCATTCTACCATATATTTGAACAGTACTCAAAACTGTCAAGGTCATCAAAAACAGGGAAAGTCTAAGAAACCACCACAGCCAGAAGAAGTCTAAAAAAATATGACAATTAAATGTGGCATTGTGGATGGAATCTTGGACATTAGTCAAAGATGAAGGAGAACTAGACAAAGTATGCACATTGCTGAATCATATATCAATATTGGTTCATTAATTATAATCAATTTACTGCATCTCAGACATTAGGTAAAAATTATGGAAATATAAACAAAGTATGGACTTAATAATAAATCAGTGTTAGTTTAAGAATTATAATAAGTTAACCAGTAATGGAAAATGTCAGTAATAGGGGCCGGGCACGGTAGCTCACACCTATAATCCCAGCACTTTGGGAGGCCAAGGAGGGCGGATGATGAGTTCAAGAGATCCAGACCATCCTGGCTAACACAGTGAAAACCCGTCTCTACTAAAAATGCAAAAAATTAGCTGGGCGTGATGGTGTGCACCTGTAGTCCCAACCACTCAGGAGGCTGAGGCAGGAGAGTCACTTGAACCCAGGAGGCAGAGGTTGCAGTAAGCGGAGATTTGCGCCACTGTACTCCAGACTGGGTGGCAAAGCGAGACTCTTGTCTCAATAAATAAATAAATACATAAATAAATAAATAAATAAGGAAAAATGGGAGTGAGCTATATGAGAACTTTCACTATCTTCTCGTTTTTTGTGGGAATACAAAACTCCTGTGAAATAATTCTTACAAAAAGTATTGTTCTGGATCAACTCCCACATGACTTAAAAGAATGTAGCCCCCTCAAGCAGCCCACAAAATATCCTGGGAATTTCCAAGAGGCACTCGTAATGTCTCTTGTTCCCCTCTCTTCTCAAAGCTTCTTCCAGAGTTGCCTATGGCAACGTTTCCTGCTGAAATATTCTTCCCAAATGGCAACACTTCCATCAACGTTTGCAAAGTCGCTGCCAAAGGAGCCACATCTGCCATGGCACCCACTGATCTTCCTTCAAAGCTGGTATTGTATAGTTCTTTGCTGAAACCCCTTTGCCCTGTGTCTTGAGTAGGAGTCATGGAGGCTGTGCTGGACTCCAGAAGTAGAGACCTTTCTATGCTTCATCCCCAGCCTTCCTGTCCAGCATAGACACATTGCCCTTGAACCAAACCTGCAGTTTCTTATTCCTACACCAGAAACATCTTGATTTACCTGTGGATGTATCCAATGCTAGTTTTACTTAAATAGTTTTGCAAGAAATGGAGTCAGATTCATATCAGATCTCCTCTTCCTCTTCCTCCTCTTGTTCCTTCTTCCATGAAATCGGGATATTTTCACTATGGTTAATCCTGTGGGAACAAATTCCAAACTCCAAACCTCTCTATGTGATGTGACCTTAGAATGAATCAAGTTGATGGATTCCTCGGGTTGAACTCAGTTTAGGATGTCAACCCCAGGTTTGGGAGCTCTGAAGGCAATGTGTGAATTGACTGATGTGAAAATTCTTAGCACAATTCCTAGTGCACTCTAAATACTGAGCATTATGAATGCTCAGAAGTCCCTGTGAATTTTGCCAGAGTTGTGTCTACTGTTACTGTAAATTCTTTAAATAAAGTAAATATGAATACAGTTAATGTCTAAAGACAAGAGTCAGGAGATTATAGCTCATTGCAATCTTGAACTCTTGGGCTCAAGTGGTCTTCCCGCCCACCTCAGCCTCCCAAAGCGCTGGCAGTACAAGAGTGCACCCCTATACCCAGTCCAGGAGTCTTTTTAGAGAGGAGGGTATCTCTGCTTAGGGAACTACATTTACGAGCCACTTAGGGTAGAATACAAGTCGAGATTGGAAGGAGATGCTAAAAAAATGGGTAAGCTATTCTACAAAAGAATGAATAAAAATTCAGAGGAGACTAGAGAAAGGAAGTAGAGGGGAGGGGAGGGGAAGAGAAGAAGAGAAAAGAGAAGAGAAGAATCTGGCCTAGGGAATGTTCATTAATGAACCTGGACAAGAAGGAAGCTAAATATCCCATTTTAAATTGTTTGTATTTGAATATCCAGAAGTCTGCTACAAATACAAAGTCTTGTTTAAGTGGGTTTGAGGGAAAACAAACCCTCAAAAAAAAAGAGGGAGGGGAAGACGGTTTCTGTGTCTGGATAATGGGGAGCAACATCATTTTGTAGTAATCATGTATCACAACAAGAGTAACAAAGCTTTAATCCAAAGGTGGCAAGGAAATGGAAGCCTGCCCAGAATCTTCAGAAGTCTCTGGGAGAGACAATGGGCCATCCACAATTTAGGGAATAAGATTGCAAAACAATATTAAAATCTAGAGTTTAAGTGGAAGGATTGTTGACGTCACCGATACCTGAGTTACAACAGCACCGCTTTCAGATTGAGTGCAGTTCAGAAGATTGAAGTGAGTTGCATATGCTGACCTGGCTGGATCTTGTTAGAACTGGCACTAGAATTTGTTCCTCTGACTCACTTCCACATAGGGAAGTAAAAACCTCCTCTCCTCTTGGACTTGCAGTTAATTGATCTATTGCTTTTTCTGCTATGATCCAACTAAGGTCAACTCTTGTCAAGCGCATTCTTAGAAAGAGCAATTTGCAAAGTTCAACTTAAAGTGCTCACGTATGTGTCCCAGGAGGCAGGAACAGGCATTGTCACAATCGATAGTCAATGGCTGGTGTTATTTTATGTGTGGTAAGGTGATGATACCTGCAGAGTTCTAACATGAACAGACAAGGCTATTTTGTGACAGGAACTTGCTCAATAAGCAAAGTGTCTATCAAAGTGGCCTCTTCAGCTGTGCATGGTGGCTCACACCTGTAATCTCAGCACTTTGGGAGGCTGAGGCAGGTGGATCAACTGAGGTCAGGAGTTCAAGACCAGCCTGGCCAACATGGAGAAACCCCATCTCTACTAAAAATACAAAAAATAGCCAGTCATGGTGGTGCATGCCTGTAATCCCAGCTGCTTGGGAGGTTGAGGTAGGAGAATCACTTGAATCCAGGAGGTGGAGGTTGCAGTGAGCTGAGATCGCACCATTTCGCTGCAGCCTGAGCAATAGAGTGAGACTCCATCTCAAAAAAAAAAAAAAGAAAAGAAAGAAAGTCGCCTCTTGGAAACCTCCAAGTTGAGCTTTTGTCTTGACTAAATGTTCAATAAGTCTGCTCTAACTTGAGCCCTTTCAGTGAATTATCTGCCTGTCATATGACAGATGTTCTTTTAGGACATCAGGGAATAGGAGCTGACATGGAGAGCTTCTTGAAAGCAGTCCAGACCGAAGCAGGTGTCTTTAGTTTGTACCTCCATGTCCCTCCCACTTTCCTGCTTCTACCACCTTCCCTGGGTTTCTTTGCTGCTGAACTGTGGTTCACATTGAGGAATGTTTCTTCCAGAACCTGCCCCTGCTTGGATAACTATATCGTGGTTTCTGTTGTTCTCGATATGTTTGCAGACGTTCTGTTTTTACCTTTAACCAATATCTAGCAATGTTTGCAGTTTTTTAAGTACCTAGGATGTGGCTTTTTGCCCGTCTGTGCCTCTGGAATCATGACTATACCTCCCTTCCACTAAATGATTTTAAGGATGAATTTCTAAACTGTTTGATTGTCATCTGGTTTTCAGCCTCCTATCATACCATTACTCAAACAGGAATAATTAAAATATCAACCATGTGTTGACTATGTGATATAGTTTAGCTGTGTCCCTATCCAAATCTCATCTTGAATTGTAGCTCCCATAATTCCCACATGTTGTGGGAGGGACCCGGTGGGAGATAACTGAATCATGGAGGTGGTTTTCCTTATACTGTTCTTGTGGTAGTGAGTAAGTCTCATCAGATCTGATGGGTTTATAAGGGATTTCCTCTTTTGCTTGGCTCTCATTCTCTCTTGTCTGCCACCATGTAAGACATGCCTTTCGCCTTCCGCCATGATTGTGAAATCTCCCCAACCACATGGAACAATGATTCCATTAAACCTCTTTTTCTTTATAAATGACCCAGTCTCGGATATGTCCTTATCAGCAGCGTGAAAATGGACAAATACACCATGCGCTGTATACCATCAGAAGCACAAAATTCAACTGTCTGAACACTTCTATCAGGGGAGCTTGGGTGGGTTTACCATGTAGAGTGGGTTGGAGTTAGGCATTTGTTCCCAGAGGATTAATTATAGTAAAATCCCCTGATTTCATACAGGGAGGAAGAGGAGGGAGGGAAGGAAGGAGGGAGGGAGGGAGGGAGGGGGGGCAGAGAGAGAGAGAGAGAGAGAGAGAGAGAAAGAGAAAAGGAGAAGAGATCTAGTGTGACTCTGACCCAATTTCTTGCAGAGCTGTTTGAATAAAGTTAGGGATATGAAACACAAAAGGTGAATTTAGGTTTAAGGGACGGGAAGAGGTGTATAAACATAAGAAGATGCCAAGCGTGAGGAGTGAGAACAGGAACACGTTAGGCACAGCATAAGAGACTCTGTTAGGAATAAGCCTGTGGAAACTTGGCTTACGTTTATTGGTAACTGGCTGGTTAAAGAGTCTAAAGGTCATAAAATAAGAGGTGTCTAGAACTCTATCTCTTTGTGTGTGTGTGTGTAACCTCACAATTGATGCAATCTAGCAACTTTTCAAGCAATGTTTCCCAATGGGCTGCCTGCAAATTGAAATAGACCCTGAGATTGCACTGTGGCTCTCATCAGTGAAATGATTTTTGCACCTGTGGAGGGGAAAAGGTCATATAAACTTCTCATGCATTTGGCTTTCAGAATGCAGATAATCTTTCCAGGTTGGGTATAATGGGATGGCCTCTTTCTATTTCTGTCCCCAGCCCTCTTAATAGCTGATTCTTATTTCCTTCAGCTATTTCTTTGTCAGAAATAAAACATGACCCTCTTCCCCAGGACTTTGCCATTTAACTGTTCAATGATGGTTAACTTTAAGTGACAACTCATCCAGGTTATGTTACCCAGCTGTTTGGTTCAACACTAGCCTAGATGTTGCTGTGAAGATATTTGGTATATATGATTAATGTCTGCAACCCAAGTATTAAAAATCTGCAAACATTGCAGCATGTTGATTAGAGGTCAAACAAAAAAATCTACAAACATATCCAGAAGAACAGAAACCCCGATATAGTTGATTTTAGCAAAGGGGACAATCTGGAAGAAGCTTCTCCAATTTGTTGAAGGCCTTAAGAGCAAAAACTGAGGTTTCTAGAAAAGAAAGAATTCTACCTCAAGGTTATAACATAGAAATCCTCTGTGAGTATCCAGTCTGCCCTACTGATCTACTTACAAATTTGACAATTCCCTAAATCATCATGTGAGCTGATTCATTAAAATATATCTTAATCTCTCTGTCTGTGTCTCTCTGTCTCTCTGTCTCTCTGTCTCTCTGTCTCTCTCTCTCTCTCTCTCTCTCTCTCTCTCTCTCTCTGTCTCTCTCTCTCTCTCTCTCGTTATATGGAGCAGATCTAGTTTGAACCTATGAATTCTAATGTGACTCTAGTGTGAGCATGTGTATACATCCTATGGATCCTGATTCTCTGCGGAACTCTGAGTGATACATCCTCCCTGGGAACATCTATCTACTTGGAGAGGAGAAAATCTAGGGTACCAGAGAGGGTCTTAAAAAACTTGAAGATCTGTCACATGGAGGAAAGGTACAAGATGTATTATTCTTTTGCCTCAGAGGGTAGTACTAGTGACCGAAAGTGACAGGAAAGATTCTTTTAATAATTTTGTTGGCTAACAAATTGCCAGGCTGCCTTTTCTTCTCCATCCTTGGGATAGCTGGAGCATCTGGAAAGGTACTGTGGTTGGTGCTGTAATGTAACACCCACACAAATGTGAGTTTAAGGGAAAGACTGGTGTTAAAATCCTGGCTTCATCACTCAGTCGCTGTGCAGCTGTGGGCAAGTTGCATCACTTTTATTCTTCAGTTTGGTTTTTTTTTTTTACTGTGAAATTCAAACAACAGTATTTACTCTGCAGGCATGACGATGAGAGATAAATGAAAGCCCTTGACACTGTCTGATATGGTTTGGCTGTGTCCCCACCCAAATCTCATCTTGATCTGAGCTCCCGCAATTCCCATGTGTTGTGGGAAGGACCTGGTGGGAGGTAATTGAATCATGGGGGTGGGTTTTTCCCATGCTGTTCTCATGATAGTGAATAAGTCTCATGAGATCTGATGATTTTATAAGAGGGAGTTCCCTGCACGAGTTCTCTCCTGCCTTCCACAAGAGGCTTTGGCTCCTCCCTTGCCTTCCGCCATATTTGTGAGGTCTCCCCAGCCACATGGAACTGTGAGTCCATTAAACCTTTTTCCTTTATAGATGATCCAGTCTCTGGCATGTCTTTATTAGCAGCATGAGAACAGACTAATACTGTGTCCAACAGAGGTTGTTGTGATTGTAATTATTGTTGTATTGCTTAGTAAGTTAGAGGAGATCGGGGTCTCCACATTTTCTTACAGACGTAACTGTAACCTATAAATTTCTGAATATGTGTTCTGGCTGGAGAAGGCATACATTTGGAGGCTGAGAATGAAGCTCCCTTAAACATAAATGGACTAGATCTGTGGTGCTGATTGCACATGGGTGGGTTCCTTTGATGTCCACATTAGGTCTAGTCTGTCATAAGATAAATCTCTGTTTTATGATAAACATGGTTGAATGCTTAGCTATTTCTCCTGGAGATTTGGGCAGATGTCCTGGGTTTGGGGGAAAGACCACAGATTAGGAAGTTTTACAAGATTTATTTTCAATTGCTGAGTGCCCAGCAGAGAATCCGTCTATTTATTTACTTATTTATTCATGTTGAATTAACATGAAAGTAAATTAACTGGCCCTCTACGATGAAAAATGGTTAACGCTCTACAAAATGATTAAATAAATCTTAAAGAATGGGTCTTTTGGTTTACATTTACTTTAGAGAATGTTTTTTCATGTAGAGATGATTCTCAAATAATTTTAAAAAGAAAAAAGAATAACTTTTGGGTTATGTGATAATCACTTCAGAAAACTTTTTTTTTCACTTTGGTTTTCGGTTGATTCAACGATTTCGTTTGCTGTTATGTTCACTTGTTTTGAATTCCCAATTTTTATTTTGTTTCATTATTTTTACATAAATATATTCTCTTTTCAATTTAGTGGTAAGCAAATTGTTTATATTTAAGTGTGGTTTTCTGTATTTCATTATCAGTTCAGTTCAAACCTGCACTTTAAAAAAGTCGAAATTTTGCAATCAAGTAGTGAGATAATTGTTTCTGTGATTTTTAATTTTACATTTTGTTATGCCGTTTGATATAATTTCCTTTGATTAAAGTCTAACAGATGTGCCACTTAAGAAATCTTTACACAGTACTTTTTAAAAAATATTTTGAGTATCTACTATTAAAATGCATATGTACATTTAAGAGGTTAATTTCAGCCATTAATCCAAAAAGAGAGTTTCTAAAGTTTTAATGCAATCCATCCCACCCTACTCATGTAGAAATACCCATGGAGAGGCCGGGCACTGTGACTCTCCCTTGTGATCCCAGTACTTAACTGAGGCCAAGGCAGATGGATCACGAGGTCACGAGATCGAGACCATCCTGGGCAGCATGCTGAAACCCCGTCTCTACTACAAATACAAAAATTATCTGGGTGTGGTGGCAGCACAGCTTGAACCAGGGAGTCAGAGGTTGCAGTGAGCCAAGATTGCATCACTGCACTCCAGCTTGATGACAGAGTGAGACTCCCTCTCAAAAAAAAAGAAAAAAAAAAAAAAAAGAAAGAGGGAAAAAAAAAAGAAAAAAGAAAGAAAAGAAATACCTGTGAAGAACAGAAACGTCAAGGCATTTATATTTTTGCCCAAGATTGATCCATTTATAGCTTAGACTACTAGGAAGATGTTATTCTTTCTGCCAAAAGGGATTTGAAATATCTGTTCCTTGTTTTCACATAAAAGGGAAAAATGTAGAGTCTGTCCAAGATATAGATCCAGCAATCAAGTTAAAAAGACACCTGCAAATCACATCGCTGTTTTTGCTAAGACGTAAAATTCTGTCAGCGTTTTTCAAAGCACATTGAAGAAGAGAAGGCCTTCACAGGATCTAAGCATAATGGATTCATGAATGCTGATTGCATTATTAAGATACACTAATTGACAAATAAATAAATGACAGACATGCCTGGATCAAGAATGAGTGTTCCATGAACCAAGGCTTACAACAGTCCTTTCTGTGCACCTGAGCTCTCTTTGACACAAAACGAAACAAGGCAAAAGCCTCAGTGTTTAGAGACTGCAAGCTAAGCTTAAACTAACACCAGGTCCTTTCTGGGATGTGTAATGCAGGTTCTGAAGCTGACACATAATCTGGATGTGTAAACTGTTGGACACATGAGACGTTCCTGAACCAGAAAGAGCAAAGGTGCATTCTGAACAAGAATTAGAGCTTTAGCTATGTAGCGTAAATGTTACTGTTGTTTCCCATTGTGCATAAACTGGAATAAATAGTTCTTGTGATTCATCTTATATACGTATTCAGAGAAAAGTGTATATGGTTCCTCCTGTGAAGTATGTGTTTGGTAATTCTCAAAACATTGTTGTGCTGCCAATTTCTTGTAGACCTGCACCAATATCCCCTGCACAATTTGCTCTTTGTTTAAAAATGCACAGGATGAAAACCTCACCTCATGATTACAGTCTTGCAATCAAGATTCCATCAACAAACAGAAGTCATACTAGGTATTCCAAGTAGGAAAGGCTTTTAGCAGAGGGCATGAAGGGCTTACATAATTATTGGAAGGGCTGCAAGAATGATTGTTTGAGAAGCTTTGAGAAGGAAGTAATTAACAAGAGCTCACCTGGAACCCACAGCAAATCTCAGGATGTTCAAAGAATGCCGACACCACCAATGTCAGCTGCCCACAACTGCAAGCCAGGTAAATTCCAGGAGCTTTCTCAAGAGGCATTACAGACTTCATGTTGGCAGTCTGCCCATGTGGCTATGTGCGCCTGCCATCACTACTACTATTACTACTACTACTACTACTACTACTACTACTAGCTTCTCTTTCTTCTTTGCTTCTTTTTTGAGCTTGTTTTACTTTTTTTTTCTGCTTGCCTTGTCTTTGGAGGGTTCGAACTTGGAACCACATGGAGAAGGAGATTGTAAGAAATACATCTCCAGACTTCTCTCCTGCAATGCAGGAAAGACTCTAGAAGGGTTTGTCATGATGCCAAATTATTTTAAAAAAATAATAATCCAGCACAATAAGGAATCAAATGGAAAATACAGAGAAAGCAAGAGGCATTACCATCGTCTTATTTGTAACATGGCGAAAGGTTGAGTTATTGATCAGAAAATCTTCATTCTCCCTTTCCTCCAGCCCTGTGAAAGAAGTTTACTTTTTCGCTTTCTAGGTTTTGGGCAGATGTCCTGGATGTTGGGGAAAGATCACAAATTAGAAAAATTTACAAGATTTTTTTCCAATTGCTGAGCACCCAACAGAGAATCCAACTATTTACTTATTTATGTTGAATTAATGTGAGAGTAAATTCTGCAGCTTCTCACATTAACTAACCCTCTGTGATGGAAAATGATAAACTCTCTACAAAATGACTAAATAAATCTTAAAGAATGAGTGTTGGACTATGGGGAAGCTGCAGAAAGAAGCTAGAATGGTGCCAAATACCAATAAGCAAAAACCTGGCACAGAAAACCCTCTGACTTTTCCTTATCTGTGCACACAGTCTTTATATGTAACATCAAAATATGGAGAAATCAACAATATCATGCTTCCTCTTAACATAATACAGCTCTATATGGTATAAACAAAGATGTACTTATTCTCTGCCCAAGAAGGAAAAGGTTCTAGTCCCGTCAGATATACTATATTCATCTCCGGCTGATGTTGTTTCTTCTACTCATTTCCAGTCTCTCTTTCATATTCTTGAATTAGTCCATTTTCACACTGCTGATATAGACATACGTGAGACTTGGCAGTTTATGAAAGAAAGACATTTAATTGGATTTACAGTTCCACGTGGCCAGGGATGCCTCACAATCATGGTGGAAGGCGAGGAGTAGCAAGTCACATCTCGCATGAATGGCATCAGGCAAAGAGAGAGCGAGTTCATGCTGGGAGACTCCCACATTTTTATTTTTTTTGAGACAGAGTCTCACTCTATCACCCAGGCTGTAGTGCAGTGGTATGATCTTGGCTCACTACAACCTCTGCCTCTCAGGTTCAAGCAATTCTCCTGCCTCAGCCTCCTGAGTGACTGGAAGTACAGGCGTGCGCCACCACACCCAGCTAATTTTTGTATTTTTAGTAGAGAAGGGGTTTCACCATGTTGGTCAGGATGGTCTCCATCTCCTGACCTTGTGATCCGCCCGCCTCAGCCTCCCAAAGTGCTGGAATTACAGGTGTGAGCCACCTCCCCCAGCCGGACACTCCCATTTTTAAAACCATCAGATCTCATGAGACTTACTCACTTTACAAGAACAGCATGCAAAAGACCCCATTATTCAGTTACCTCCCACTGGGCCCCTCCCACAACATATGGGAATTATGGGAGCTACAAGGTGAGATTTGGGTGGGGACACAGAACCAAACCATATCAATTCTTTAACCTAAATAATAAACACTTGCTTTAACCACCACCAATATTCTTTATGTATAATTGTAAGAGAAGAGGAAAAGAGTCTTAAAAGGTAATTGATTATTGTAAGGAAATATTTACATAAAGCAAAGAAGAAGTGGTTCATATATGTTACAGTGCTCCCATTTGTTTATTTGCTTGTAATTGCTTATGAGGCCACAAGTGTTATTCCAAAACTCCCTTTTTCCACTGTCCATGCCATGCTCCCTTCGTATGCAGCCTGCATCTCAGCTATGGTTTTTCTCTGGTTGGGTAACAACCTTTACATCATGAAGTATCTCTTGAAATGTGGTCATGCCTGTATTTACTATACTCTTCAATTAACTTAAACTATATGGAATGGAATTACTAGGAGCCTCTCCCAAAAGAAAAATATTCCCAGATTTCAGATCTGTACCTCTTGGAATGTATTCCCATTCATGTTCCTTGAAATTCCACCCATGCTAATTACAAATGATTACTATTATTTTGATAACAATAGGTCAGACTTTGCCTGTGTCTCTCTATAATAAGCTGAGGTTTCACCTAGAGACAATGAGAGGTGGCAGGGATGGCTCTTGAAAGACTTCTTGAGATTGGTTCTTTGCCAGATGAGTCTCTCAAGTAGTATCATTGCAGACTTCAAAGAAGGAGAGAGGAGATTCCTCAGGGGCGGAGGGGCTGCTTCTGCCTTTAAAGTGCCTCTGTAGAACTGGTCGGGTGGTTGGAGGGGAAGACAAGCCACTCACATTCATTAGAATTGGAATACGCAGAGCCCCAGTCTTCTCTGAGCAGCGCTATTGCGGCAGAGCAGCAGCAGTCAGGAGACTTCCTATCTCTAAGGCACAGCACTACCATTCAAGGAAACAAGAAACCACCACTGTCTCTCAGGCCAGGAACCCACAGGGAAGATCACAGCTGCCCGCAGTACCACCAGCAGGTGTCGCAGTGCCAAATTGCACGTCTGCACTAACCCTTGATTCTACCTATCATTGGCAGGGGAGTGGAAATGGTGCCTGCTTCTCTTCCTCCTTCCAAATCTTCCATGTGTGACTCTCAGAGCCGAATGCAAACCAGAATCCTGCAGGCAAGGAAATGGGGGAAACAAGGCCCCAGGTTCTGTTTTCCGCCTGAATCCCAAAGAGGGGTTGGAAATGGGGCCGTGTGCTGCAGACACGGGTCTGCGGCTCATGCGACCTCCTACTTACTGATGATGCACAGTACTGCACATGGCGCTGTGTGAGTTTCTCCAAATTCCCTACTCATTGCTGCAACCTCAGCACCTGTCCCATGGTTTAGCACACAGTAGGGGCTCAGCAAACATGGAGCATTAGAAGGTTATTGCTTGGGCTCATGACTTTCCACACACTACCCTTCTCTTTCTGTTTATTTATTTATTTAGAGACAGAGTCTCCCTCTATCGCCCAGGCTGGAGTGCAGCGGTGCCATATCAACTCACTGCAGTTTCTGCCTCCCAGGTTAAAGTGATTCTCCTGCCTCAGCCTCCTGAGGAGCTAGGATTATAGGCATGCACCACCACACACGGCTCTTTTTTTTTTTTTTTTTTAGTATAGATGGGTTTTCGCAATGTTGGACAGGCAGGTCTCGTGATCCACCCGCCTGGGCCTCCCAGAATGCTCAGATTACAGGTGTGAGCCACTGGCCTCTAGCCTTCTCTTTACTAGAGCAAAGGAATATTTCCATTTCTGTTACCCACTAGGTCAGGGAGGACAGAAACTGCTTTTAATATTCTTTTGCTGCTTGAAGAATTAACTCAATCTATGCCCTAACCAATTCACAAGGAATTAAAAAGGAAAACTCCTTGGTCTATCAAATGGTATTTACTTCGCTAGGGGGAGGAGAAACCTATATGATGTAGATCTACTGTGGAGCCAACCTTTGCTGCTGCTATAAATTTCCTCCAGTTTTTAAAGGCCTCATTAAGGAGATCGAGGCCATAATTCCATAGGGATTTATAAACTCATCAGGGAGATGTCAGAGAATGAGGTAATGAAGACAACAGACTATTTGCTGAGTTATCGTCGAAGCCACACTGTATTTGGCTGTCAGCACTGTGTATCATGGCTTAATTAGAAACACCGGTTAACCCAGAGCCAGACTGACATTTTTATCTTGCGGACACACTTCTAAATTATTCCTCAAATGGAATATGTTGTAGCAGCCAAGATATCCAACACTGACATTACATGGATGGGCCCAACCAGGCAATAGGCCTGAAAGAAAATCATACAGTAGCATCCTGAGACAGTCTCTTATTTATTTAACATGTGTGTTCATTCGTTTAATACGCAAGCATGGTACTAGGTGCTCTGGGGAATATATTTATAAGAGATCAGAAAAAATGGACAAGTTGCTTCATCTCACTGTATCTCTGTTTGTGCTTCTGAAAATGAGGATGATCCTAGTTTATACCCCAGAGTGGTGTTGAAAGCAATAAAAGATAAACGATACAAAGCCATGCTGTGAAGAATAAATGAGATAGATAGATATGTATGTATGTATAGATAGATAGATAGAGAGAGAGAGAGATGTATAGCTAGCTAGCTAGCTAGCTAGATATGTATAGATGGAGGGAGAAACAGATGGCTAGGAATAGATAGATGATAGATAGATAGACAATAGATGCTTAGGTAGACATAGAGGAATATTTAGATAGATACAGGTGAAGAGAGAAATGGATGGATAGATATAAGGATAGATCGATAAGGGTAGATACATAGATACAGATTGATAAATGGGTACGTAAATATGTATCGATTGAGAAACAGATGATTAGATAGATGGATAGGGCTAGGTAGATAGATAGATAATAGAGATCCAGAGATAGATAGGCAGACATATTGACAGATGTGATAAATACGTATATATGTAATTGTGTAGTTATAAATGTGTGTGTGTGTGTGTGTGTGTGAGAACTCTCCATGCATCCCAGGTTGTCAGAGACAAAAGGGAGCCCAGCACAAGGTACCTGCTGAGGCAGTCATGGAAACTATCTGCATTTTGAGTGAGTTCCCCACACTGCACAGATCCTTAGCACAGCCTAAAATCTTTGTCATTTGGAAGCATTTGGTGCTTTTCTATTTGTTTTGGGTTAATTTTTTTGTAGTTATATGTATTTAGGGAGTGCAAGTGCAGGTTTCTTAGGGACTATATTGAGGAGTGGTGAAGTCTGGGCTTTTCATGTACCCATTGCCCAAATAGTGAATATTGTACTCAATAGGTACTTTTTCAGCCCTCACCCCCTCCCAGCCTCCCGCCTTTCATAGCCTCCACTGCCTATTACTCCCTTTGTCTGTCCATGTGTACCCATTGTTTAGCTCCCACTTACAAGTGAGACCATGCAATATTTGGCCTTCTGTTCCTGAGTGATCTCACCTAGGATTATGGCCTCCAGTTCCATCCATGTTGCTACAAAAGACATGATTTTATTTCATTCTTTTTTATGACTGAGTAGTATTTCATGGTGTATATAAAGCACATTTTAAAAATCCAGTCTTCCCATCATGGGCACTTAGGTGGATTCCACATCTTTGCTATTGTGAATAATGCTGTGATAAACATAAAGGCACAGGTATCTTTTTGATACCTTTATTTTTAGAGGCATTTTGAAGCATGAGTGGGCTGTGGGAAGGCAGAGATCCGTACATGAGAAGGGCATTTCAGGCAAAAGAAATGGCTTGGACAAAGGGGTGACAGTGTCGAAATACATGCTGTGGATGAGGATAAAATGCAAGAAGTTTCATTTGGTTCAAACAAAAAATAACTGCAGGAGAGAGAGCTGGATGCAGTTAGGGCATGAATTAGAAATAATTTTAACTTCCTAAAGGGAAGCAATGAAACTTGATTTCCATTATTTCTGGGAAGTGAATAAAGCCCAGAAAATTTAAGGCATCAGTTTGAAGAACTTGAGTGTCATGGTCCATGCCACTGATCCTCTGGGGACTGTGTTGAATAAATATTTAGAAATAGCGCTGTATGAGTATTGCTGTTAATTAAGTATCAAGGAGTAATCGTGTAATTGCCTGATAGATTCTTTTTCCCCACTGTACTGATAGAGCCAATTTACCTAGACAGCAGCATTTCAACAGAAAAAGAGTTTAACAAACAGAGAGCTAAGCAGGAGATAGGAGTTTATTACTCAGATTAGTCACCCTGAAAGCTTGGAAGCTAGGGTTTTCATGGATAATTTGGCAGGGAGGGGCTAAGCAATGGATGCTGCTTGTTGGTTGAAGATAAAATCACAGGGACGTGGAAAACAGGTCTCTCTAGGCTGAGTGAGGTGGCTGTTGCCTGTAATCTCAGCACTTTGGGTGGCCGAGGTGGGTGGATCACTTGAGGTCAGGAGTTCAAGACCAGCTAGGCCAACATGGTGAAAACCCGTCTCTACAAAAGACACCAAAATAATTAGCTAGGCATGGTGGCAAGCGCCTGTAATCCCAGCGACTCAGGATCTGAGGCAGGAGAATCATTTGAACCCAGGGGGCAGAGTTTGCAGTGAGCCAAGGTCATGTTGCTATATGCACTCCAGCCCCTGGGTGACAGAGCAAGACTTCGTCTCAAACAAACAAACAAACAAACAAACAAAAAAAAACAAAACAAGAAAAAAACATCTCTAGTCGTGATTGTCATGTCTTTCCCATGGATTATATTTTATTTATTGTATTGATTCAAAGAATAACACTTTGATAATCTCAAAATTGCATTCTGGATTAGAGATTTTTATCATAAGTAATTTTCCTGCTTGTCATGGTCAATAGTTTTGCCTTAGACGTTCAGTTACTATTTTCTACATTAGAAGTCACCTTTTCTGTTTTAATTAATACTGCCTTTCTTAACTTTGCTTGTAGACATTTGAGGTCATTTAGCTTTAGTGAGATGTTTCACAAGCAGCAATTTGTTAAACAGATACAGCCCTGTAGTATAAGAGTCTTTGTTTCTTAGCAGTGGAATTTATACCATTAGGTACAAATCATCAGTGTAAGTGCCTCCTGGATCCAGCCTCTGTCCGTCTATTTCATGCTGTATATTAATATTCTGCTATTGAATCTTCTATTTGGCCTTCTGGCGTCTGGGCAATGCTCTCCTTGTTTTCATCTTTGTCACTCATTTGGTAGACAAAGATGCAGTTTTCCATTCTCCTAGGAGTTCCCCTAAAACATAAATACAGGCTGAGTGTGGTGGCTCACACTTGTAATCCCAGCACTTTGGGAGGCTGAGGTGGGTGGATCACCTGAGGTGAGGAGTTTGAGACCAGCCTCACCAACATGGTAAAAATTCATCTTTACTAAAAATACAAAAATTAGCAGGGTGTGGTGGTGGGAACCTATAATCCCAGCTACTCAGGAGGCTGAGGCAGGAGAATCGCTTGAACCTGGGAGGTAAAGATTGCAGTGAGCCAAGATCTGCCATTGCTCTCAGGCCTGAGTGACAGAGTGAGACTCTCTCTTTAAAAAAAAGTACCAAAATCATCTCTCCATAACTAAGCTTTCTAATTTAAAAAAATTGCTGTTTTTGCTATTTTTATTGGAGAGTTTAGTTATCTTAGCTTTTTTGTAGGGGGTGGGGGGATGAAGTTTCACTCCTGTTGCCCAGGCTGGAGTGCAGTGACACGATCTCTGCTCACTGCAGCTTCCACTTCCTGGGTTAAAGAGATTCTCCTGCCTCAGTCTCCTGAGTAGCTGGGATTACAGGTGCCTTCCAACACACCTGGGTATTTTTTTGTATTTTTAGTAAAGATGGGGTTTTACTATGTTGACCAGGCTGGTCTCGAACCTCAGGTGATCCACCCACCCCAGCCTCTCAACGTGCTGGGATTACAGCCATGAACCACTGTGCCAGACCTATCTTAGCTTTCTTCTATGAAAGACAAGGAAATGTATACTTTCAGCTTTTTTCTTTTCTTCACCCCATTCATTGTCACATTTCACAGTACATCTGGGAGCCTGCAACTCCTACCCTCACACTGCCCCCCACAACCCTCCCACACCACCCTCTCCGCCTCTACCCTCCCCACTCGGCAGTTAATCTGAGACTCTGCAAACTGTTTCCCTCAAGCCCTTTGATTATCTTATTCTTTTTCCAGGATCTTTTTTGATCTTTTGCAAACGACTCTATTCTAAATGCAACTCAAATGCTGGCAGGCTTCATCAACGTTTGAATTAGATATGAGGTCACATGGATACCAACATCATTGGCAAATTCCCTTCTTTTCTACCCTGCCTGTAAAGAACTCCATCTTTCTCCTTTGGTATCATTTCAGCCCCAAATACTTGTGTTAATCAATTCAGTGGGCAAAATAATGGCCCCCTAAAGATGCCTGTTGGAAATAGGTGTTGGAAATAGATGCTCGGTGCCACAAACAAAAATCAGCACTGAGGCAAAGGATCTTTCAGCAATGCAATTTTTACCTCTTGGGCTGCAGGAAGAATACTCTTACTAGCCATCTTGACACGAGAATACAGTGAACAAAGGAAAAGCAGACATAGTTATCCCTTACACATTTGGGGTTGTCCTTACTGCTGTGTCTGATCTCCGTTGGCTGGAGCCAGACCTCACAATCTAAACTAAAACTCGATTGACTAACAGCTTAAAACTTTTCTAAACAGGTAAAAGCAATGGAGAGCTGGGACATGCCTGTGAGCATGTCCAGCACAGATATTTTGGTTTAAGTATAAGGACATAGAATGTACTATGTGCCCGTAAGCCTGGCATGTCTCACAGCTACATAGGATAGGGGTTAACAAAGTTATTAGCACACTTACGATTTAACAAGAAAGGGGACATTAAAAAGGAACTTTTCTACTTCCCACAATGCCCAATTCCCAATCCCCAGAACATCTGAATATGTTATCTTTTTTTTTTTTTTTTGTAGAGACGGAGTCTCACTCTGTTATCCAGGCTGGATGGAGTTCAGTGGCACCATCTCAGCCCACTGCAACCTCTGCTTCCTGGGTTAAAGCAATTCTCCTGCCTCAGCCTCCTGAGTAGCTGGGACTACAGGCTTGAGCCACCATGCCTGACTAATTTGTATTTTAGTCGAGATGGGGTTTCACTATGTTGCCCAGGCTGGCCTCCAACTCCTAAGCTCAGGGCATCTGACTGCCTTGGCCTCCCAAAGTGCTAGGATTATAGGCATGAGCCAAAATGATTGTGTAGTTGTGATGAAGGTTAAGGACTTTGAGATGAGGATATCATCTCAGATGATCCATGTGAACTCAACCTAATCACATGAGCCTTTAAAAGAAATTTTACCAGCTGAGGTCAGAGTCAGAGGGGGAGACTGGGCACATGGCTTATGCTTGTAATCCAGGAACTTTGGGAAGCTGAAGCAGGAGGATAGCTTTAGCCTAAAAGTTTGAAAGCAGCTAGGGCAACATAGCAAGACTTCATCTCTACAAAAGAAAAATTTAAAAATTAGCAGGGCATAATGGTGAATGCCTGTAGTTCCCAGCTACTTGGGAGGCTGAAAAGGGAGGATCGCTTGAGCACTGGTGATTGAAGCTGCAGTGAGCTACGATTGCATCATTGTACTCCAACCTGGGCAGCAGAGCAAGACCACATCTGAAAAAAAAAAAAAAAAAAAAAGAGAGGGAGCTGTGATGATGTGAGGATGGTCAGAGAGATGCAATGTTCCTAGATTTGGAAACAGAGAAAGGGACTGTGAACTGAGAAATGTGATGTGAGCAGCCTTCAGAAGCTGAAAAGGGCAAGGAAATAGATGATCCCCTAGGGCAGGGTTCCTCAACCCCCAGGCCATGGCCTGTTAGAAAGTGAATGGAGGGCGAGCAAGCAAAGCTTCATCTGTATTTACAGCTGCCCCCCATCACTCACATTCTTGCCTGAACCTCACCTCCTGGCAGATCAGCGGTGGCGTTAGATTCTCACAGGAACGTGAACCCTGTCGTGAACTGCGCATGCGCGGGATCTAGGGTATGCGCTCCTCATGAGAACCGAATGTCTGGTGAACTGTCACTGTCTCCCATCACCCCCAGATGGGACCATCTAGTTGCAGGAAAACAAGCTCAGGGCTCCCACTGATTCTACATGATAGCGAGCTGTAGAAGTATTTCACTATATATTATATTGTAATAACAGATAAAGTGTAACCATAGAATAAGAGAAATAAAGTGCACAATAATGTAATGTGCTTGAATAATCCAGAAACGACCACCCCCACCAACTGCTTGCAGTCCATGAAAAAAATTGTCTTCCATGAATTTGGTCTCTGGTGCTAAAACAGTTGGGGGCCACCACCCTACTGCCTCCAGAAAGGGAAACATGGTTCCCTTGACAGCTTGATTTTAGCACAGTGGAACCGATTTCCGCTTTCTTATCTACTGAATTGTCAGTAATGCATTTGTATTAATTTAAGCCACTAAGTTGGTAGCGTATCTGATGGCAGCACTGTGAAATTAACACAGTTCCCAATGCGCACCTTCAGGTGGCTTACCAACCAGCTGGAGGATCACTCTCCCACCTTTTTCTTCTGCTGCTCTGGCTGGTCAATATTGGCTGCTCCAGAAGCTACTGAAACATTAACACTGCTAGGATACAGCAGAGAAAGGAAAATGACCAGGACTGGATCCAAAGGCAAATAGGATCTGGACAGGCTTGGGTATGTTGTCAGGATCAAATGAGTTACTGTATGCAAAGTGCTTTCAACACTGCCTGGCTCATGGTGTTACATTTTGGCTAATACTTTCTCACTTTGAACTCCAGGGGAAGATGGTTGAGTTGTCCATACTCCTTACTTCATGATATGTCCTCACCATGCAGCTGTGCATGACCCATCTTGTTTTCATTGATTGATTCATTCATTCCCTTTAATTGCCATACTCACTCCAGTTCTCTTTTCTTCCCTAAGAAATCATTTTAATGTATTGTTTGTGTGCCTTACCTTTTGACTATGTTCTTACAAAATGCACATTTTAGTTTCATGTGCATGCCATTTTTAATTTCTGTAAATGACATTGATACAGAACAATTCACTTGCATAAGAACTAGTTTTTAAGATACAAGTTCGTATCTGCAGCCATTGCTTCTAACTGCTTCCTAGTAGCCCATGGTATAAATTCACTGTGGCTGACCCCTCCACACAGTTAATGTACAAGATAGTTAACCCTCGAACAACACAGGCGTGACCTAATGAGGAGGTTGCCTCAAGGCTGGGCTGGAACTGGGTCCCAGAGGCTCCTGAAATTCAGAATGTAATCTTAAATTACTACCTCAGGCAGTGTTAGGGTAGGTTTGCAGGGGAGACGGAGAGACATTTAGCAGGCTGGGAAGCAGCTAGTTATCAACCCACATGAGGACACTGTTTCACTATTTCAACAACCAGTGTGGCGTATCATGCCTATCAACGGAACATTACCCCTTGTGTTGGTCTGTTCTTGCCTTGTTATAAAGAAATACCTGGGGCTGGATAATTTATAAAGAAAAGAGGTTTATTTGACTTATGGTTCTGTGGACTGTACAAGAAGCATGGTGTCAGCATCTGCTCCTGGTGAGGCATCAAGAAGCTTCCAAACATGGCAGAAGATACAGAGGGAGCTGGCATAACATGTGGTAAGAAAGACAGCAAGAGAGGAAGAAGAGGGAGGTTCCAGACTCTGCTGAACAACCAGATCTCACATGAACTAGCTGAGTGAGAACTCATTTGTCACCAAAGGATGGCACTAAGCCATTCACGAGGGAGCCACACTCATGATCTGATATGGTCAGGTTTTGTGTCCCCACCCAAATCTCATCTTGAATTGTAATCCCCAGGTGTTGAGAGAGAGACCTGGTGGCAAATGATAGGATCATGGGGGTAGTTTTCCCCATGATGTTCTCTGGATAGTGAGTTCTCACGAGATCTGATGGTTTTATATGTGTTCAGCAAGTTTCTCCTATGCTCATGCTCTTTCCTGCCACCTTGTGAAGAAAAAGCCTGCCTCCCCTTCTCCCATGATTGTAAGTTTCCTGAGGCCTCCCCAGCCATGCTGAACTGTGAGTCAATTAAACCTCCTTTATTTTAGTATCATGATAGTGTGAAAATGGACTAATACATGATCCAGTCACCTCCCACAAGGCCCTGCCTCTAACATTGGGAATCGTATTTCAGCAGGAGATTTGGGCGGGGACAAGCAGCCAAACTATATGACCCCTGCCTATGCCTACCTCTCCACTTCCAGTAATGAATTCCTAGGTTGCCTCCAGCTTCTCCACCACAAACCATAATGCAGAAAACTTTCTTGTACAAATACCATTATGGACCCTGAGATAGACACCAGGCAGGAAATGGCTGAGTCATGTGTATGCATCTATGTAATTTTCATGAGTAACACAACAATGGCAGTACCAGTCTATCTTCCCACCAGTGGACAGTGTGGCCTCCCATAGTCCCACGTCCCCACCAGCTCTCTAATTGTCACCTGGTCCAGTAGGCACGAAGAAGTAGCTCTCTGTGGTTTGAATTTGCATTTATCTTATTTTTAATTACCAATAACCTTGAACTCTCATCTTCCAGTCAAAACCTTGGTAGCTTCCCATTGTACAAATATCCTTTTCACAGCAACTCTCCATCTTTTAAAAAAACAATGGGGTTGCTCTCTTTTTATCAGTGATAGGCAGGAGTTCCTTGTACAAAAGTGTCAATGTATTTGTCAGAGGTGCTATCACCTAAAGCCTTCAAAACTACAAATTCTCAAAGGGCCAGCCATGCACTGTGTCAGGATGGAGAGATTGACTTTCTTAGTGACTCTGCCTCACACACTTTGGGGTCAGCTGGACCCCAAAGTAGCAGTGTTTGTGCTCAGAATCTCTAAAAATGTTTGTTTTTTTGATACAGGGTTTTGCTATGTTGACCAGGCTGCAGTACACTGGCAGGATGATGGCTCACTGCAGCCTGAACCTCCCAGACTCAAGTTACCCTCCCACCTCAGCCTCCTGAGTCACAGGGACAATAGGCACACACCACCATGCCTGGTTAATTTTTGCATTTTGTAGAGAAAGGGTTTCACCATGTTGCCCAGTCTGGTCTCGAACTTCTGACATCAAGCAGTACACCTACCTTAGCCTCCCAGAGTGCTGGGATTACGCTGTGCCAAGCCTGAAATCTCTTAATGAAAGCCTTCATATGACTGCTGTCCTTCACCCCCTGGCTGAAAAATAGGATTGAAACCAAAACCTCTGAAACAGCCACACTGAAAGGGGGCGGTATTTTGTGTTCTAAAGTAAATCATAGCTCACCCAACCAAAATGCCCTGTTATTGTATCAGTCCTATAGAGTTATCAGCCCAAACAGTTCCCTCCTTCATGGTTATAGTGTTTGGGTATTTCTACCATATCCATGACTTTTCACCTCTTTTTTGTAAAAAACCTCAAATTCCCCACCTATGACGACTTTCTTAGACGGAACTCTCTGTGGTCTCGTAATAGGAATCTGGTAAAGAAAGAGCTTCATGTGCAAATAGGATGGAGAAATCTAGATTCAGTCAACATTTTTTTTTAAATGAGGACTTTCTTATTATGCACATTATGTGAGTTTTAGGAACATAATTGAGGAAGCATTAGTGTAGGAAAACGAGCGCTATTCTTAGAGGAAAGACTTCTTTCTTCTCTAGCACATATCACGCTGCAGTGGGGGTATATAACCATGAATGGTTCTGAAGCCTCAGTTTCTGAATCTGCAGAATGGGGCCAATCATATAGTTGTGCATAAAGGCAGGGGATTTAACAAGATGTTTGACTGAGTTTCTGCTCAAGCCTAAGATGCATTCACCTCTATACCTTTCTTCCTCTGATCCTTCAGCCTCCCACTCAGCCCTGTGGGAAATATTTGATAGGAAAAGCTGAGATGCCACAGCAGCTGCGATAGGCAAGGCTTGAAACAAAACCTTTGTTGATTTAGTTGCGCTTCTGTAAACTCCGGATGGAATATGCTGTTGGAAACCCAGTAGCAATTGTACATCTGGACTTCCCACCTTCTGCTCCATCCAACAGGCTGTTGCTGGCAGAGCCATGAGCTCCGTTGGCACAGAGTGTGTTTCCCATCACAGCTTATCTGAGCAGTGTTGAAAGGTCCAGAGTTATTATTTACAGCTCAGTGAGGATGGAGAAGAGAATCAAAGCCATGGATGAGATCCACGCTGCAAATGCTACTCATGGAGAATGACGGCGTCTGAGATGCCTAAGGGGCAGAGAAAGTGATTCTTAGCAACTCCTGATGTCTCAAAGAGCCGCACAAGCTATGCTTCCTGCCCTCCAGAAGCCTCCTCTGCTGAATGCAGCAACCTTGATTCTTTTCCTTCCTCACCGACCCTATTCCATATTAGTGTGACCAACTCATCCCAGGTTGCCTGGGACTTTTCCGGTTTTTATACTGAAAGTTAAGTGTCCCAGGAAACTCCTCAGTACCTGGTAAGCAGAGCCAGTGGGTCACCCTACCCATACTGTCTAGATTAAGCACTTTTGTCACTGACTATATGTGGTTAGTCATACTGACATCAAATACCTACTGAGTATCTACTGAGTACACGGTGCTAACTTAGAGGACACACTTCCCTAATCTGATTTTTGTTTTTGAGACGAAGTTTTGCTCTTGTTGCCCAGGCTAGAGTACAGTGGTGCGATCTTGGCTCACTTCAACCTCCATCTCCCAGGTTCAACAATTCTGTTTCAGCCTCCCATGTATCTGGGATTACAGGCACCCACCACCACTCCTGGCTAATTTTTGTATTGTTTAGTAGAGATGGGATTTCACCATGTTGGCCAGGCTGGTCCTGAACTCCTGACCTCAGGTGATCCATCCGCTTTGGTCTCCCAAAGTACTGGGATGACAGGCATGAGCCACCATGCCACCCTGATTTTTTTTCCTCTATTTTTCCACAACATATTACAAAATATTTTTTCTCATTCAAATCCTGGTTCCATTCTCTGCAGCTTGAGACCCTGGACAAATTATTTGGTATTTCTAATCCCACTTTTCTCATCTATAAACTGATTCTGAGGTGGGAGGATCACTTGAGTTCAGGAGTTCCAGAACAGCCTGGCAATATAGTGAGATCCTGTCTCTACAAAACAATTTTTAAAGATTTAGCTGGATACGGTGGTGTGCAACTGTAGACCCAGCTACTCGGGAGGCTGAAGTGGGAGAATCGCTTGAGCCTGAGAGTTGGAGGCTGCAGTGAGCTATAATTGCACCACTGCACTTTAGCCTGGGCAACAGAGCAAGACCCTGTCTCAAAAAAAGTGAATTATCTGAAGCATGGGGATGTTAAGTATCTGGTCCAAAGTATTGTAAGAGGCAGAGGCGATATTCAAAATCACGCAGTCCAAGTGCAGAGCCCAAGCGTGTAACTATCCAACGCAGGGAACTCAGTTACAGGATGTTAAGACTTGCTCTTTTTCTGCATACGAAGTCCTCCTTAATTAAACCTGTGGTAGGCCTTCCTCATCTTTCAAAGGAGAAGAAATCATCCTCCTCCACCCCGCAGAGGGAAAAGGGTAATGCTCTGTGTCCAATTTTCTTTTCATTGCTATTTTTACTATGGAAACACAAATGTTCAGTGATTCTAAAATGAAAACAGGGAAAGTCAATTTTGTCATCCTTATCTAATAAAATTCTTAATGGGTTTCCCTCCCATTATCATAAATACTTTTATTGTTTCTAAATTTTTTTTTCTCCATTGCACAGTAGTATATCTTGCTTTCAGAAAAATAAAAATTTAAAAAGATGCATTCTTTTGGCATTTAGATCTCTTTAAGTATCATTTCTGCTTGGAACGTAGTTCTGTCTTCTCTAGGGCAATCAGAAATGAACGTTCTAAATGTAGACTTGGCATGTTTTGTGCCAGTTTCATAGAGTGAAAATTTGACAGTCTATTTATTGGCGATGAGCTGTGGACCTTGAACAAGTCTCTTGACTTTCCTGGGTTCTGTTACCCCATCTCCAAAATTATGTCCTGGAACCTTTTCTCTTCCTTACTCTCCCCATCACCCAGTAAGAATAACATGCGATTAATTTAATTTGAAGTGATAGTAATGATCTCTGTTTTCAAATTGCAATAGGTAGCTAATTCTAGATAAGCTCACTCTGGATGTGGTGCTGGGATTATAGCCGTGAGAGTGGAGACCCATTTACACAAAAGAGCGTCCTTTTTTTTTGAAGAACAGAGATTCTCAAAGTGTAGCCCCAGAACCAGGAGTATCAGTATCAGCATCACTTGAGAACTTGTTAAAATTTATATTCTATTTTTTTTTTTTTGAGACAGAGTCTCACTCTGTCACCCAGGTTTGAGTGTAGTAGTGTGGTCTTGGCTTATTGCAACCTCTGCCTCCCAGATTCAAGTAATTCTTGTGCCTCAGCCTCCTGAGTAGTTGGGATTGCAGGCGCATGCTACCATGCGCAGCTAATTTTTCGTATTTTAAGTAGAGACAGGGTTTCACCATGTTGGCCAGGCTGGTCTTGAACTCCATACCTCAAGTAATCTTCCCACCTCAGCCTCCCGAAGTGCTGGGATTACAGGCATGAGCCACCTTGCTTGGCCCTAGAATGTAAATTCTTTTCTGTTTTTTTTTTTTTTTTTTTTTTTTTTTTTTTTTTGAGATGGAGTCTCTGTCATCACCAGGCTGGAGTGCAATCTCGGCTCACTGTAGCCTTCACCTCCCAGGTTCAAGCGATTCTCCTGCCTCAGCCTTCCGAGTAGCTGGAATCACAGGCGTGTGCTACCATGCCCAGCTAATTTTTATATTTTTAGTAGAGATGGGGTTTCACCATATTGGCCAAAATGGTCTCAATCTCTTGACCTCGTGATCCACCCACCTTGTCTCCCAAAGCGCTGGAATTACAGGCGTGAGCCACCACTCCTGGCCCTAGAATGTAAATTCTTATGTCCTGCTCATTCCCTTCTAGATTAGAAATGCTAAGACTAAAACCCTGCAACCTGTGGTTTAATAATAAGCCTTACAGGTGATAAAGCTTCAGAACTGCTGCTACAGAACACTTTAAATTCTCCAATGTCTGCTTCTTAGCCATTTAGCCATATTAGCCCTGAGACTGCTCTCTCTCTTTTTTTATTTTGCGGGGGGTTGGCGGGCGGGACATAGTCTCACGCTGTCGCCCAGGCTGGAGTGCAGTGGCACGATCTTGGCTCACTGTACCTCCGCCTCCCAGGTTCGAGCCATTCTCCTGCCTCATCTTCCTGAGTAGCTGGGATTACAGGTACGTGCCACCACGTCCGTCTAATTTTTGTACTTTTAGTAGAGACAGGTTTTCACCATGTTGGCCAGGCTGGTCTCAAAACTACTGACCTCAGGTGATCCACCCGCCTCGGCCTCCCAAAGTGCTGGGATTACTGGTATGTCACCGTGCCTGGCCCCTTTCTCATTCGTAAATAACACAGTAATTCATTGCTTTAATGAAAAATCATTAAGTTCTTGGTGTGTGTCAGGCACATTTCTAGGGATAGAGGTTACCATGTTGAAAACAACAGGCAAAAATCTCTGCCATATAGAGCTAGGATTCTAACAGGGAGAGAGAGAGAGAGTAAACAAGGAAATACATATAGCACATCAGACAGTGATAAATACAATGAAAAAAATAATCACCTAGGGAGGTGGGATACTGGATTCTCAGAAAATATCAATTGAACACTTTAACCTAATTTGGATACACCAAGAAGAAAAAGCTACAATAAAAATTAAATATGACATAAATTCTCACCTAAATGTAATAACTCCATATTTCTCCTCTCAAGGATTTGAGGTTTGTTGTTGTTTGTTTTTATATTTTGTATCAGCACCTACTTTTCATAGGACACGTCATTGGGAATTTATATATATAAACTTATTAAGCAGGCTCTTATACCTCTACTACCATGGCAATGAAGAATGTCACCTGACAGAAACGTGAACATTCTCATATCCAGAGCCTCTTGGGCTGGAGTCAAAGACTTTCAGTTACAATATTTAAAGATTATATAGGCCCAGTGTGGTGGCACACACCTGTAATCCAGCACTTCAGAAGGCCGAGAGGAGGCGCATCACCTGAGGTCAGGGATTTGAGATCAGCCTGACCAATAGGGAGAAACCCTGTCTCTACTAAAAATACAAAATTAGCCAGGCATGGTGGTGCATGCCTGTAGACCTAGCTAGTCAGGAGGCTTAGGCAGGAGAATCACTTGAACCTGGGAGCCAGAGGTTGCGGTGAGCCCAGATTGCACCGTTGCACTCAGCCTGGGCAACAAGAGCAAAACTCTGTCTCAAAATATATATAGCCTGGCTCTTTTTTTTTTTTTAACTTAATTGTGTCTATATTATATGGCCTCTAATAAATTATGAGCCCCATAAGGGGATTGTCTATGTTTTCATATTCTCATAACAATTATTTAAAATTAAAGGGTAAATACTTCCTTACATAACCTTTGCCTCTGTTAGCACAATGCTGACACCAAATTCAGTGCCTGAAAAACGCTACTGATGGTGATTAGGATACTGTTTACTGGAGTATAGGAAAGTGAACTGTCCTGTATTGAAAGTCTGCACCTACATATCCGACAAAAGTATATGCCATTTGACTCTGATGCAGTCAGCAACTTAGTAGCCAGACGCTTTTGCATTTCATTACTTAAGTCTTATTGCCATAATGTAATGCCACAAAAAAAATTCAAAACTGTGTGTTTCATCTGAGCTGGCATTTTTCAACTATTATCTCATTTAAGTTTTGCAAAACATCTATGAAGTCAGATTTAGTTGAGGTCATACTCAGTACAAAAAAGGGAAGTACACTTAAAATTACCTTTAACAAAAGATTTAATGTCTACTTCTTTGGATGATAATTTATTGGAAATTTAGTTACGTATTTAACAGAATTCAGGTGAGAATTTTATAATCAGCTCAACAATCCTCTCCTTTTTGAAGAAGTCTCTCATCTCCTTCCTTTATTTATTGTTAACTTCCCATTTTGTTACCTTTACACCATGTAATTACGTGCCATAATGTTTCTTTCATAACTTTTTGTATCTTCTTTAAATTTCTGAAAATATAAATGGACATAAAGCAAAAATAACTCACAGGTACTTTCAAAATTAAACCACTGCTGATATTTGGTGTGCTTATTATCCTTATTTTATAGTAAATTTAGGAAAAGATGATGGGCAAACTTTTACTTAAAGCTGTATATCAGACCAAGCACACACACACACACACACACACACACACACACACACACGCACACCTTAATACAGAACACCTAAAAATGCCGAACAGCATATGGAAAGCGTATTTTAAGTATGCTGAGCTTGAATACAAGTTGAAAGTGAAAACAACACTGAAGAATGATACAAGAACGATACGCAGTTTTTGAAGCTGGCTTTTTCCCTGAGGATGAATGTTTGTCTATAAAGGTGTAAGTGAAACATACACACGAAAATCTAAACCGAGTCTGTAGTCCTACCATGACAGAAGGATAGGTCAGAAGCCTGCTCATAGAGGTGGGGCCCTAGAGAGAGGAAACTGTCAGTGAATACAGTCAATGAAAATCCTCTTCTATAGAGGTAAAAGTTGGAAAAATTATTGGTCTTTTTCTGAGGTCCGAGTTGAGTGACTAAAAAAAGAAAATAGTCTCTGAGAAGCCCCCCTAATGACCTAATGACAAATACGTAATGAGGAGTTGGGCCAGAATTTATACCACATATGTGTCCCGGAAAACTTTAACTCAAAATGTTAGGTTAAAGCAAAGTTACACAGGTATGGTTCCTTGGAGCCTGTAATAAACAAACACATCTCTGGAGAAAGCAAGTCACTATGAGCAAGAGCCAACAGAAACAACGAAGTGTAGAGTCAGACCTACAAAGACTATAGATACTGGGATTACAAGCAACACTATAAAAATGAATGTATTTAAATAATAAAAGTGGATTGAAAATAATAAACGAGAATGTACAGATAATTAGGAAGATTTAAAAAAGATCTCAGTGAATCACTAGAATTCGGGAGTATTAAAATTGGAGAGGAAAACTTAATATATATATGGATCTGATACTAAACCATGTACCACAGTCTTTGAGAACTGAAGGATAGGTTAGAACACTACGCAGATCCCATACTGGCCCTTAGGTGGTGCACCAGTGGGACATGTCTAAATAGTTCTTATAAGGGCCTTGACAACAGAAATGGCACTAGAATGAAGCAATGCACATGGAAGGTGGGTAGGAATTTGTGACTTGAATCTCGCCAGGTTACTACCCACCTAAATTTTTAAAATCTCTGTAGCATTTAATCAAGACTCAGATTCATAGAGCATAGTATACAAAATGTCCAGAATACAATCAAAAATTACTTAACACATTAAAAATTAGAAAATTACAAAATTTTAAAAATTTCTAATTTTTTTTTTTTGAAATGGAGTTTTGCTCTTGTTGCCCAGGCTGGAGTACAGTAACCCAATCTCAGCTCACTGCACCCTCTGCCTCCCGGGTTCAAGCAATTCTCCTGACTCAGTTTCTCAAGCATCTGGGATTATAGGCATCTGTCAGCACGCCTGGCTAATTTTTTGTATTTTTAGTAGAGACGGGGTTTCACTGTGTTGGCCAGGCTGGTCTTTAACTCCTGACTTCAAGGAATCCTCACACCTCAGCCTCCCAAAGGGCTGGGATTACAGGCGTCAGCCGCTGTTGCTGGCCTCTAATTTATTATAATTGGAAAAATCTGAACATCTCACAAAGAAAAAAGATAACAGACAGCAATAGGAAGTTGACACAGAAGTTTGGATTATCAAGGACTATAGAGCAATTATTATCACTATACTTCAGGAAGTAAGATTGAACACTGTTAAAATAGAATGGAATTCAGAAAGTTTCAACAGAGAAATAGAAGATTATTTTAAAAGAATGAAAATTTTATGCAATTACCAAAATTCTCTAAAAATTATGGAATGGGCTCAGGAGCAAAATAAAGAGAAAAATTGATGAGCATGAAAAAAGATAATGAGAAATTATCTGAACAAAAGAGAGTAAACAAAAATAATAATGGAATAAAATTATGACAGCCTCAGGGAACCATGGAATAATAAAAGTTCTGATATCTTTGTTCTTAGAGTCCCAGAAAAAAGAGGACAAATAAAATGTGAAAACTTTTTTTTGAAAAAAATAATGGATTAAAACTGCAGTGAAATGAGCAAATACATTAAAAAAAAAAAGCTTGAATCATACTTCTTTAAGAAGAAATAGAAAATCAAAATGAACCAATAACTATTTTTAAAAAATGAAAATTATACTATAAGAGCTTTCACAAAGCACTAAGCTCAGAAAATTTTATTCACGAAGACTTAAAATATTCAAGAAAGAAATAATTCTAATATTATCCAAACTATTTTAGGGAACAGGAAAAAGAGCAGCACTCTACAATTTACTTTATGAATCTAGCAAGACTCAAATGAGGAACTTGCATAGATGCAAAAACCATAATCCACATAATAGCAAATTGATTCCAGTAATGTAGTAATGTATTAAAAATGACCACACAGCTCAACTAAATTAGGTTTATTTTGTGAATCAAAAAATTCTAGGGTGGGTGCAGTGCCTCACGCCTGTAATCCCAGCGTTTTGGGAGGCCAAGACAGGAAGACAGTTGAGTCCAGGAGTTCCAGACCAGTCCGGGCAATAGGAGAGTCCATATCTACAAATAAAAAGAAAAGAAAAGATAGCCAGGCATGGTGGCAAACGCAGATAGTCTCAACTACTGAGAAGCCTAAGGCAAAAGGATTGTTGGAGCTGAGGCATTCAAGGCCACAGTGAGCCATGATCACACAGCTGCACTCAGCCAACAGAATGAGATCCTGTCTCAAAAAAAAAAAAAAAAAAAAAAAAAAAAAGAAGAAAAGAAAATGCTATAAGATCCAGCAAGCCAAATTCTGAGTATTTGTTCCAAAAAATTGAAATCAGGGTGCTGAAGAGATATTTTTATTCCTATGTCCTTTGAAGCATTGTTTGCAATAGCCAAGACATGGAAGTAATCTAAATGTCCAACAACTGATAAATGGATAGAGAAAATGTGGCATACACATAAATGGAATATCAATCAGCCCTATAAAAATAGGGCAGTCCTGTCTTTTGCAGTAACGTGCACGAACCTTGAGGACATTATGCAAAGTGAATGAATGAGCCAATCAGAGAAAAACAAATATAGCCTAATTCCACTGATCTGAGGTATCTAAAGTTGCCAAACCCATAGAAGTAGAAAGTAGAATGCTGGTTACCAGGGGCTGGGGGAAGGTGGAGGAAAATGGAGTTGCTTTTCAATGAGTATAAAGTTTCAGTTATGCAAGATTGAAAAGCTCCAGAGGTCTGTTGTACAACAACATGCTTATAGTTAAAAATATAGTAATGTACACTTGAAAATGTAAGAGGATAGCCCTTATGTTAAGTGTTTTAATAATAGTGATAGAAAATGGGTCTGGCGCGGTGGCTGAAGCCTGTAATCCCAGCGCTTTGGGAGGCCGAGGTAGGTGGATCACAAGGTCAAGAGATTGAGACCATCCTGGTCAACATGGTGAAACCACATCTCTACTAAAAATACAAAAAATTAGCTGGGCATGGTGGCTCGTGCCTGTAATCCCAGCTACTCAGGAGGCTGAGGCAGGAGAATTGCCTGAACCCAGGAGGCAGAGGCTGCGGTGAGCTGAGATCGCGCCATTGCACTCCAGCCTGGGTAACAAGAGCAAAACTCCGTCTCAAAATAAATAAATAAATAAATAAATGATAGAAAATGAATAAAGATAAGCAAGAGAGTTAATGTGAATTTCAGTCTAGCTGTGACTGCTCAACAGGTAGGGTGACCTGGAATCAGGGAAAGCATCAAGGTCTTATTTGTGTTCCAGCCTAAGCTGAGAAATGACGACATAGAAGTTTCTTTTATTTTTTCTTGTTTTTTAATTTTTTGTTTTAAGACAGTGTCTCACTCTGTTGCCCAGGCTGGAGCATAGTGATGCACAATCACAGCTGACTGCAGCCATGATCACCCAGGCTCAAGCAGTCCTCTTACCTCAGCCTCCATGGCAGCTGGGACCACAGGCATGTGTCACCGCACCTGGCTAATTTTTATTTATTTATTTATTTTGAGACAGAGTTTCACTCTCGTCACTCAGGCTGAAGTGCAGTTGTGCCATCTCGGCTCACTGCAACCTCCACTTTCCGGGTTCAAGCGATTCTCCCGCCTCGCCTCCCCGGTAGCAGGGACTGCAAGTATGTGCCACCATGCCTGGCGAATTTTTGTATTTTTAGTAGAGATGGGTTTTTGCCATGTTGGCCAGGTTGGACTCGAACTCCTGACCTCAAGTGATCCACCCATCTCCGCCTCCCAAAGTGCTGGGATTACAGGCCTGAGCCATGGTCCCTGGCCTGCTCACTTTTTATTTTATTTTTGGTAAAGATGGTATCTCCCTATGTTGCCCAGGCTAGTCTTGAACTCCTGACTTCAGGTTATCCTCCTACTCCGGCCTCCCAAAGTGCTAGGATTACAGATATGAGCTGCTATGCCTGGCCCTATTTATTTTTATTGTGTACATTGTACACATGTTAGAGCCACACATTTGCATATATAATTTTATTTAAAATAAGTTTAAGACTTAAATGGCATACAGTATATAAAAAGAGTAGGAGAGTATCCTGAGTATATTAAGGGATATATTAAGAGTTCAATAACTACTTGCTATTATGTTTATGCTTTTGTGTGAATAAGTGTTTATCATTTATATGATAGGATATAATGTTTATCCTTTTATGTGCTTCTGTGTATACATATTTACATATATGTAAATGATAGAGAAGTATATGTTCTATATACATACGCATATATTTTACATATTGTATAATGCATACGGTGTGGATTCATACTGCATAGAATCTTTTTTTTTGAGATGGAGTCTCGCTCTGTCGCCCAGGCTGCAGTGCAGTGGTACAATCTTGGCTCACTGCAACCGCCACCTCCCAGGGTCAAGCTATTCTCCTGCCTCAGCCTCCCAAGTAGCTGAGATTACAGGCACCCACCACCACACCCGGCTAATTTTTTGTATTTTAAATAGAGAAGGGGTTTCACCATTTTGGCCAGGCTGATCTCAAACTCCTGACCTCAGATGATGCATGAGGTCTATGGATCCCAGGCGCATGGCTCAATGGGGAGATGGTAATGGTGAGCAGACTGAATGAATGAACAGCCTCCTTCTCCTCCCCTGTGCCAACCTGGCACATGCCTGGGGTTTTCATTTAAGAGCTCTTACAGAGTCTTTCCCACAGTGGGGCCGGAGTGTTCCTCCTAACAGTTGGACCACAATAGAAAGAATTCTAAGGTATTTAAAGACCCAGAATAGAAAAAGAACAGGAATTGCCTGCTCTAGCATCTTACACACAGAATCAAAAGACCCAGTCAAGAAGCTTCTGTGGAACAAATAACGTTTGCCTTTGGTAACTGTCTAATATTCAGTACCTTCCTTCGAAGGTTATTATTATTCTTGTGTATTTATCCAAGGCTCAGAACTGGTAGGAATCTCTATTCACATCTACAAATTAATAGAGGGATGATATCATGGGTTTTGTCTACCTTTTAAAAATAACTTAAGCGCAAAGTAAATCTCACATTTGGGAGGAAAATTCTGGTTTGCTTCCCAGAGAGTTAGATAATAAACTCTCACTTAAGAGCACACGATTTACCCACTCAGTGATTTTTCTAAAGTGCATCTTCGAGGCTGTCTGTTGGAGGGACTATTTGTGCTTAATTGACCAATTATGACAAAATCACAGAATTTTATAGCTGGGAAGAGCCCTCGGCTTGACAAGTGAAGGGATTGGAGCTCAGGGTCATGCGATTAACTCATGGCATTGGGTAGATTGGAAGAGAGATCTAACTGCCTGCTTGGAGTTTCTGTTACTAGACTTCCTGCTTGGACAATGTATTTGATCACTGGTAGTGTTGCTGCAGTAATCTCAGGTCTGGGAGATAGGTCGCTGTCATACTTAGATTCCTTAATTGTGCAGGATACATCATCACTAGTCACCTTAAGATATATAGGAGGGTTAGACAGTGTGGCGATTCCTCAAGGATCTAGAATCGGAAGTACCATTTGACCCAGCAATCCTATTCCTGGTTATATACCCATTCTACTATAAAGAAACATGCACACTATGTTTATTGCAGCACTGTTTACAATAGCAAAGACTTGGAACTGACCCAAATGCCCATCAGTGATAGACTGGGTAAAGAAAATGTGGCACATATACACCATGGAATACTATGCAGCCATAAAAAGGAATGAGATCACATCCTTAGCAGGGACATGGATGAAGCCGGAAACCATCATTCTCAGCAAATTAACACAGACACAGAAAACTAAACTCCACATATTCTCACTCATAAATGAGAGTCAAACAATGAGAACACAGGGACACAGGGAGGGGAACATCACACACCAGGGCCTCTCAGGGGGTGGGGAGGAGGAGGAGGGAGAGCATTAGGACAAACGTCTACTGCATGCGGTGTTTAAAACTCAGTTGATGGGTTGACGGGTGGAGCAGACCACCATGGCACATGTATACTATGTAACAAACCTGCAGGTTCTACACATGTATCCCAGAACTTAAAGTAAAAGAAAAAAAGAAAGGAGCTTATTATGAGTGTCATGGCGGCTCACCGTGGGGCACCTCCTCTTTCTGTTGTACTTAGATATCCCCTCATTGATGGCCTTGCTGTGGTCTCTATCACAGCTGTTTTCTGTGGCCATAATCCAAAAGGTAGGTCCAATGCTGAGACCAAGGTGGGGCTCCTTACTGAAGCCCGTGGCCCCCCGATGACTTTCCTTGGCCCCCTCCTGAACTTAGTTTATGAGTTTGGTCCAAGGGACAGGAGATGTTTGCATTGCCTTCTCCCCAAAATACATGCTGAATTCTAACCCCCAGTACCTCAGAATGTGACCTTATTTGTTTTTCTTTTCTTTGGTTTGTTTTTAAAGTCAGGGTCTTGCAGTGTTGCTGGGTTGGTGTGCAGTGGTGTGATTGTAGCTCACTGCAGCCTCAAATTCCTCCATTTATGGAATGCTCCCACCTCAGCCTCCTGGGTAGCCGGGACTACAGGCACATGCCGTCATGCCTGGCAAATTTTTTTTTTTTTAAGAGATGGGATCTTGCTAGGTTGCCCAGGCTAGTTTCAGACTCCTGGACTGAAGTGATCCTCTTGCCTCAGCCTTCCAAAGTGTGCTGGAATGACAGGTGTGGGCCACCACACCCAATCCAGAATGTGACCCTCTTTGGAAATAGAGTCATGACAGATTCACTCAAGTTAAAATGAGGTCATTAGGGTAGATGGACAAGTATGTCTGGTGTCCCTAGAGAAGAGGGACATTTGGACACAGAAACAGACAGACATACCGGGGGAATGCTGTGAAGACAGAGGGTAAATGGGATCTATAAGCCGGGGAACACTGGCGGTTATATAGAGGCTGCCAGGAGCTAGGAGAGAGGCATGGGACAGATTCAGCCCTTGAAAGGAAACAACCCTGCTGACAGCCTGATTTCAGATTTGCAGCTCCAGACCAGCAAGACAGACAGTTCCTGTAGTTTAAGCTCCTCCATTTGTGGTACGTTATTGTGGCAATTCTAGGAGACTCACATAGGGCACATCTTTTTACCTCCTGAGCTCATGTCATTCAGCTTTCTCTACCAACAGTTATTCTTCCTCTTCCTCCGTTTCTCACGTCTGATTCTTTTTTTTTTTTTTTTTTTTTTTGACATGGAGTCTCATTCTGTTGCCCAGGCTGGAGTGCAGTGGTGCGATCTTGGCTCATTGCAACCTCTACCTTCCGGGTTTAAGCAGTTCTCCTGCCTCAGCCTCCCAAGTAGCTGGGATTACAGGCACGCGACACAAGCCCGGCTAATTTTTGTATTTTTAGTAGAGACGTGGTTTGTGGTTTTGGTCAGGCTGATTTTGAACTCCTGACCTCAGGTGATCTGCCCACCTCAGCCTCCCAAAGTCCTTTAATTTTTTAGAGAAAGAATCTGGTCTGCTTCTTCTTTGCATACCCACCATGCAAGGCTTGGCTAAGTTAGGGACCCATGCCTAGTCCAGTCAGCTATGATTTAAAACAGATTGGTCCAAGGGAGAGGAGATGTTTGCATTGCCTTCTCACCCATCATCTGAGAGGTGTGAGGGTTCAGGCAGTGTTCATGACTCTGGAAAAGGGTGAGGCCTTGTAGGAATTGGATTGATGGCATCTTGTACCATTGTAAGTAAAACTGCATGTAATGTATAATGAATTTACAAAGCCATTTTAGAAGACAGTTTCCAAGGCAAAATAGTAAAAACACATCCTGAAATAAATATTGTTGCACAGCAAATAAAGTTGTTGCCTAATAAATTATAATACAATATTTAAAGAAAAATCATTTCTATATAATGAAAGTATCAGAAAAAGTCTGTGGAAACAAAGCAATGAGACTTTGACAATATTTCTCTGTGTGTGTGTGTATTTTTTTTTTTAAAGAGGCATTTAAATTTTCCCATCACATAAGAGAGGACCTCAAGAAAGGGTCATCTGTAAGCCATAAGATTCTTCAAAGCTGCCTCCCAGATACTTTGGTTCTGATTTTATACTTGCTAAGCAGCCTTCTGCTGAGTAATTCAACTTATCGGACTTACGGGAAGAGGCTTATCCAGAGAATAAATATGAAAATTTTACTTACTCCCTTGCAAGAGAATAGACAGTCATTCAGGCATATATATCAGTCTCTTTTGTGAGTTTAATTAGTGTGAATTAATTACCCTGAGACTCACATACTTCCTTGTGACCCACAGCTGTTAGGCAGCAAAACCAAGGCTGAGAAGTAGACTCTGAATGTTGGTAACTCCAACAAAAACTGGGACACTAAGAGATACAGTCAGCCCTCTGTGTCCATGCCTCTTGCATCTAAGGATTGAACCCAGTGGGGACCAAACCCTGTATATGGCGAGGCTGAGTGTACTAAGCCATTATTTATTATTTTTATTTATTTATTTTGAGACAGAGTCTTACTCTGTTCCCCAGGCTGGAGTGCAGTGGTGTGATCTCAGCTCACTGCCAACTCTACCTCCTGGGTTCAAGCGAGTCTTCTGCCTCAGCCTGCCAAGTAGCTGAGATTATAGGCACCCACCACCACGCCAGACTAATTTTTGTATTTTTAGTAGAGACAGGGTTTCACCATGATGGCCAGGCTGGTCTTGAACTTGTGACCTCAGGTGATCTGCCCTCCTCAGCCTCCCTGCCCACCACACCTGGGATTACAGTCGTGAGCCACCACACCCGGCCAGCTAAGCCATTTTATAACAGAGACTTGTAGATCTGCAGGTTTTAGTATCTGCAGGGGTTCCTGGAACAAATCCTCCCAAGATACAGAAGGCCTACTATATTAGAATTGGAAACAGTCTCATATGGGAAAAAAAACGGTCAAACTTAGGGTCAGGCAGATGTACTTACATTCTGTCCTGCCACCCACATCACATAGCGTTCCAAGCAAGTTGCTTCACCTCTGTCACCTCCATTTTCTTAACTTTAAAAAGGGAGCATTGATTGGGAGGCCGAGGCGGGCAGATTACCTGAGGTCAGGAGTTCGAGACCAGCCTGGCCAACATGGTGAAACCCTGTCTCTACTAAAAATACAAAAATTAGCCCAGCATGGTGGCACACACTTGTAATCCCAGCTACTGAAGAGACTGAAGCAGGAGAATCACCTGAATCCGGGAGGCAGAGATTGCAGTGAGCTGAGATGGCATCACTGCACTCCAGCCTGAGTGACAGACTCCATCTCAAAAATAAAATAAAATAAAATAAACATTGAAATTGGCCTCACAGGCTTGGGAGAAAGCAGATACCTTGCATGGAGTATAGCACAGAATGTGCAGGTAACAGATGGCAGCTTCTTGCCTTCACTTGCAGATAGCACCGGAATCCAGTGGGTTTACCGCTCAATCTCCTGAGTGATCTTCTTTTACCAGTAGTTGATGACTGTTCAGGGAATGGAAATTAATTTTTACATTAGCCAAAGAAAAACACAATTAGGAAATCAAATTTGTTGCCGTGGCAGCCACAACAGTAAAATAGGAATGTACATCATAGATAATGGCGTGTTCAGCAGTCTGGAGTGTCCCAGCAAGCCAGTCCTTTGCACAGATGGCTGGATTTATGGGGGCTTCATGGCACAAAGCAAAGAGTATTAGGCTTGCAATTTTAAAGCCTTCACGTTATTCCTGCTTCTGTCATCTTTGGGGAGACCTTGGGTGTATCATCTCTCTCTGTGCTTCAGTTTCCTTGTTTTAATATGACAGTGTTCTCAGCTCAACCAAAAAATGTGCTTATCCTAGGGCTCAGGGAACCTTGGAAAGTTGGGGGCTTGTGAACTGGTTATTCTCAGGGTTTATTTATGTAAACGAATGGGGACATGTAGCAGCCAGGAAGCTAAGCAGCTCCGATCGTCCTTCAGTAGAACTTACTGTGAAGAGGTTCTGCTCACAATAGTTGGTGGTCATCCCCCAGTGGCTGCCCCCTTCAGATCCTCCACCAGTCTTCTGTGAGACTTACTCGGAGGCCCCGTTTTCCTCCTAGTGGCTAAGCAGAGCAAGACAACCAAGCCGGACTACTTCTGTCCACTGTGCGTCTCCTCCAACAGTCCATTTTCGGCTTGTGGAATGTGGCATCCAGCCCCCAAGATAACCCCAATGATCCTTGCCTCCCATATTCACACCCCATGTAGACCACTCCCATGATGGGTTGCCCCATGCAACCATAGGTCCCATGATGGGCTGACTCATGTAATTCTGTAGAATTCAGTAGGATTTACAGAACTCATGCAGTCAGACTTTGGAAGCTAGATTATAGTAAACATAGCTTCTTTCTTGCATGCTCTGGGATCCCTCACTCTGGGAGAAGCCAGCTACTATGCCTTCAGGACACTCAAGCAGCTCTCTGGGGTTGTCTATATGGCAAGGAAGTGAATCCTCCTGCCAACACCCAGTATCAATTTGCCAGCCACGGGAGTGAGCTGCCTTGAAAGTACCCCCTCCTGCCCAAATCAAGTCTTGACTGCAGCCAACATCTTGATTGCAACTTCGTGAGAGGACAGGAACTAGAGCCACCCAGTTCAGCTGCTTCTGACCTCCTGATCCTCAGAAAGTGTGACATTAAGAAAAGTTTGTTGTTGATTTAAGCCGTTGCATTTCGAGGTGGTTTGTTACACAGTGAAAGATAATTAATTCAGGGACTCTGCAGAGACCTAGCCAAAACTCTCCCAGAACTGTGCTGTGGCCCAGGGCTTTTTCTGTCCAGACTCCTCCCCTTCCCCATCTCCACTCAGGTGTCAGACCTGCATAGCGATCCAGAGGCTCCTCACCAGCTCCCGCTCCTTCTTCTCTTTATGTTTCAGAGGCTTTTCCTGCAATGAATCCTGTTCATGTCGAACTCTTTTCATTTACTTATTATTTTGGAGAAGATCTCACTCTGTTGCCCAGGCTGGAATGCAGTGCCACGGTCATAGCTCACTTGCAGCCTTCAACTCCTGTGCTCAAGAGATCTTCCCACCTCAGCCTCCTGAGTAACTGAGACTATAGGTGCTTGTCAGCGCACCCAGCTAATTTTTAATTTTCTGTAGAGAGAAGGTCTCTATGTTGCCCAGGCTGGTCTTGAACTTGTGGGCTCAAGTGATGCTCCCACCTCAGCCTCCCAAAGTGCTGGGATTACAGGGGTGAGCCATCACACCTGGCTGTGTCTGTCTTTTTACCTCTGTTTGTCTGAAGATTTCAACTGACACAGGCTGTCTGCATTAGGTGGGGTTGCTGTAAGAAGAATGTCATAGACTGGGTGGTTTAAACAACAAATAGTTATTTCTCAAAGTTTTGGAGGCTGAAAGTCCAAGATCAGTGTGCTAGCACTGTCAGATTCTGGTGAGAGGTGTCTTTCTGATTTGCTTGCATGGAGAAAGAGAGGAAAAACAAGCTCTCTCCTATCTTGTCGTAGAAGAGCTTTATTCCCATGATAAGAGCTCCACCCTCACAACCTAGTTACCTCTCAAAGACCCCATCTTCTAATACCCACCGGGGACTAGAGTTTCAACACATAAATTTGCAGGTGGGGAGGGACAAACATGCAGTCCATGACACAGGAAGAAACATGTAGAGATCAGAGAAGCCCAAGACTGGCCCAGGAATGACCATTGTTTATCGGTCGAGTTGTTTGCTCCTCACTCTGCACCTCAGTGCCTATAACTGTGAACCCAGATGAAGAGATGATAAAACAAGCAACAGGCCAGGTGTGGTGGCTCACACCTGTAATCCCAATGCCTTGGGAGGCCAAGGAGGGAGGGTCACTTAAACCCAGGAATAAACAACAGGGCTCCCTTTTTTTTTTTTTTTTTTTTTTTTTTTTTGAGACAGAGTCTCATGCTGTCATCCAGGCTGGAGTGCAGTGGTGTGATCTTGGATCACTGCAGCCTCCATCTCCTGGTTTCAAGTGTTTCTTTTGCCTCAGCCTCCTGAGTAGCTGGGACTGCAGGCTTGCGCCACCATGCCTGGCTAATTTTTAGAATATTTTTAGTAGAGACGGGGTTTCATCATATTGGCCAGAATGGTCTCAATATCCTGACCTCATGATCTGCCCTCCTACGCCTCCCAAAGTGCTGGGATTACAGGCGTGAGCCACCACGCCCGGCCTATCATGGCCCATTTTCAATAATCTCTACAGCCACGAAGATGGTTAGTAGATCAGGACTTGGAGGTTGTAAGGAGCCGAGTTTTTCCCACTAGGGACTAGAGTTTCAACATATAAATTTGGCAGTGGGGAAGGGCAAACATATGGCCCATGTAGAGAGAAGGTGCCCAAGAATGACCGTTGTTTATAGATAGTGTCGCTTGAAGGATAGCACAGTGTTGGCTCCTCACTCTGCACCTCAGTGCCTCTCATTGGGAACCAAGATGAAGAGATGATAAAACAAAATGAGCAACAGGCCAGGTGCAATGGCTCACGCCTGTTCATCCCAATGCCTTGGGAGGTCAAGGAGGGAGGATCACTGGAACCCAGGAGTTCAGCACCAGCCTGGGCAACACAGTGAGACCCTGTCTCTAAAAAAAGCTTATTTTTAATCAGCTAGATTTGGCAGCATGTGTCTGTAGTCCCAGCTACTTGGGAGGCCAAGGCAGGAGGATGGCTTGAGCCCAGGAGTTGAAGGCTGCAGTGATTCATGATCAGGCTACTGAACTCTAGCCTGGGACATAGAGCATGCCTGTGTCTCAAAAAAATTTTTTTAATTAAAAAAAATATTAAGCAACAGGACCTGTTTTCTGTAATCTCTACAGCCATGAAGATTGTTGGTAGATCAGGTGGAGCTTAATCGGAGCCAAGAGTGTGCCACTGCACTCCAGCCTGGGCTACAGAGTGAGAGTCAGTCTCAAAAACACAAAAATAAATGTTGGTAGGAGTACATTGGCTGTCACCACGCAGACTAGAGACATTGTGTTGGTGCCATTGGTAGCACTACCAGTATCGAGGGGAGTTAGCTTGGGGTTGGGGACAGCATCAGTGACAGGCTGGGACAATGATGTCAGGGCCAGTCTCAATAACATTGTGACACTGGCTATTGGTGCTTCCATATAATCAGCCTGCATATGGCCCCAGAAAAAGGAAAAATGCCTTGGCAGGATACAGGCTTTGAGCAAGAGCAAGCAAGAAGGAAAACAGAAAAACAAGACAGATCCAACAGGCTTGTTCTCAATTTTTTTTTTTTCCAATTAACTGAGTATGGTAGCAGGTGTCTGTAGTCCCAGCTACCGTGCAGGCCAAGGCAGGAGAACAGCTTGAGTCCAGGAGTTAGAGGCTACAGTGAGTCACCATCAGGCCACTGCACTCCAGCCTGGCAACAGAATGAGCCGCTGTGGATGGTGGATGACCTAATCACCTCTCAAAGGCACTATCTTCAAATGCCATCCCATTGGGGATTAGAGTTTCAGTATATGAATTTGGCAGTGGGGAGGGACAGAGGTGAAGCCTCTGACACAGGAGGAAACATGGAGAGGTTGGATATGCCCAGAAAAGAAAAGAGTCACACAAATGCTTATTTAGTCCTAAGAATGCATGCATCGTGAGCCCGCTTTCTACCCCTCCACCCTTGTCCTCCTCCAACACCTTCTCTCTTCACAGATGTGACGCTTCCCTTCTAACAGAGTTTGAGTATCTGTCTCCTCCAAATCTGTTGAAATTTGATCCGCACTGTTGGAGGTGGGCCTGGTGGGAGGTATTTAGGACACGGACACGGGGGTGGATCTCTCATAAGTGATTTGGTGCCATTCTCGTGAGGTCGAGTAAGCTCTCCCTCTTAATTCCCATCATGAGATCTAGTAGTTAAACAGAGTGTGGCACCTCTCTCCTCTCTTGCTCCCTCTCTTGCCGTATAAACTTCCCAGCTCCCTTTCACCTTCTACCATCAGTTGAAGCTTCCCAAGGCCCTTACCAGCCCCAGATGTTGATGCCATATTTCTTGTGCAGCCTGCAGAGCTGTGAGCCAAAGAAACCTATTTTCTTTATAAATTACCCAGCCTTAGGCATTCCTTTATAGCAATGCAAATAGACTGAGACACTCTTGGAAGCCCCAGGACTAAGCCTGGGAGGGAAAGGAGAAACTATCCAGTTCCACAATAAGGTTAGAGAAATGCTCATCAGGAGTTACGACCCTTGTCTCCAAATGCCAGCTCAGTTGGGAAACGACATGTTACATGTAAAATTGCAAAGACTTACATGTGCTTTCTAAAGTCCCTTCTTTTGAAAATCTGGAAGGGAAGAAAAAAACTGACATAGAATAAATCAAAAACAGCTAGTCTCTCTCTTCTCTTTCCTTCCACTTTCTCCTCTTCTCACAGCTCAAGCTAGTTCCCTTTAATAACAGACCAAAGCATCCTCCACCCTCCAGAGACAGGAATACTGAAAGTTTTCCTTTTAGCTTGTTTTGTATTGTTTTTTCTGTCTCTCCCCTCCCTTCCTTTCTTCCCTGCCTCCCTCCCCCTCAGCCTGATCAGCATGGTGAAACGCTGTCTCTACTAAAAATTCAAAAATTAGCTGGGTGCGGTGGTGGGTGCCTGTAATCTGAGCTACCCAGGAGGCTGAGGCAGGAGAATTGCTTGAAACCAGGAGGTGGAGGTTGCAGTGAGTTGAGATCGTGCCTCTGCACTCCAGCCTGGGCGACAGAGTGAGGCTCCATCAAAAAAAAAAAAAAAAAAAAAAAAAAAAGATATGAGCAAGCATGTCTACTGCAGGTGGAGCTTGTTTTGTGTGGTGAAAGTACTTACTGTCCTGTGCCCATGGAGGTGGAGTAACTGCACCCTCTGACACTGAGTGAAGATGACCTTCACACTGTACTTCCACTGGCACTAACCCCGTCCACATCCAGGGCTAAGCCACCGGTGAATGGCTCTGTCCTGGGCTGCCATGTTTATTTCCTGATCAAATTCCACCCCTCCACTCTTGCCTTCCTCCACCACCTTCTTGCTACAGCAGCCAGAGTGACTGTTGGTAGATCCAGCGGTGGAGGTTATAGGGAGCCAAGATTGTGGCTTCTTTAAAAATGAAGACCCATCCACAGCTTTCCACATATTCAAAATCATCAGGTGTTCTTGGTGTAAAGTCTCAGTGGCCCTCCATGATGTGGTGAGTGTCCACCTTTGCCTATTGAGCATTAAGCTCTCTGTGAAGTCCTCACCTAGGCTCCCTACTCTGCCTGGGAAATTTTTCCATGTTCTGCCTCTTCTCATTAGTTTCTCCTCACTTTCCAGGTCTCAGCTGAGTGTCACTGCCCCAGAAAAACTTCCCGTGACACTCTGATCGTGATCTTTCTGTAGCATGATGCATATTAGGACTAAATATGCATTTGTGTAACTTTTTGCTTCATGTATGTCTCCTCCACAAGACAGACACGTGGCAGAAACTCAGAAATTATTTGCTAGATGGACAAATAAACAAATAGGTAGGTAGATACGTTGCTATCTGAATGGTCTTCTCCCTAACTCTGCTTCTCAAGGACAAACTTGTGCTTTGTCATATCACAACCTTGACATTAAATGGATGGGGGGGTTCAGAACCCACAATACTGCCCAGGGGACTGTCCCAGGACCTTTCTTCCTTCCTCGCCAACGCTCTTCCCTTTTCCTCTTTTTACCACTTGATTTCTCATCGCCAGCTTCCTCTCCTTAGCGATGGGCTTCCACTCCCTTTGGTTGCTTGGAAGACTCAGAGGAGACAGCCTTTTAGCTTCGGTGCTTTGGAAGGAATTGGACATGAACTTCCCCACTTAGCTGAGATCCTCAGATAAGGAACTCTCCCCAAATCCCTCCTCAGATAAGGATCTCAGCTAAATGGGGAAGTTCATGTCCAATTCCTTAGAAAGCAATTGACCATGTAAGACCCAACTTCCAGCTCCCAGCCACTTGGTTGACATCCAATGGTACCTTCTGGGCTCCAGCACCCTTCTGGGAGCATGCACAGACTCACCCACCTCCTGATTGCCTGTGGGTCTGCCTTCTGCCACACAGAAGTAAGTAGAGGCAGAATCTGCACCTGACTTTTTCGCAATGACATTTTTGGCAGGAACTCGGTGCCTGGCACATAATAGGCATTTGTTACTTCGGTGCCTGGCACACAATAGGCATTTGTTACTTATTTATTGAATAAATGAATGAATAAACCCCTCCAGGTAAAGATGGAGTAAGAAAGGAATGACTGTTTTAGCTGGGGAGACCAGGGCCAGCACAGTCTGCTGTTCCCAAGTGCTTTCAATATCTAGAGGGCTAAGGATAATTAAATGGAACACTTCACCATGACAACTGCCCTTGATTGATGAGCTCTGAGGAATAGCCTGGAAAGATTTCAATCTATCTGAAAGGATCAGTACCAACCAGGGATTTTTCTGAGCTGATTCTTCTAAGATCTACAGACAATGTTGCCACTGAGTTTGATGAAATGACAATTTTCAGTTCTCCTACAAGTACCTCGTAGTTTTATCTGGCAACCTGCATGCTGGCTAAATGGCATTTTAGCGTTAACCAAGAGTGCCGTGTTCCTGCATGTCTTTTTCCCTTTCATCTGGTTTAAGGAGATCTCTTTGGAGAAACAGAATAAGAAAGTGAAAATGTTGGAGCTGCACATAATAACGTTTGCAATTGAGAACTGCATAATGGCATAATGTTACAAAAAATTAATGCATTTGAAGCATGTGATCTTATTACATGTTTCTTAGATAGCATCTGAAACAGTTTGTCTCTGTGTCCCCACCCAAATCTCATATTGAATTGTAATCCCCAGCATTGGATGTGCAGCATGGTGGGAGGTGACTGAATCATGGGAGCGGGTTTCCCCCTTGCTGTCCTTGTGATAGATTACTCACATAGTGTGGCTGTTTGAAAGGGTTCGACACCTTTCCCTTCGCTCTCTCTTCCCGATGCTTCAGACACGTAGGACTTGCCAGCTTCCCCTTTGCCTTCCACCATGATTGTAAGTTTCCCGAGGCCTCCCAACCATGCGTTCTATACAGCCTGCAGAATTGTGAGCCAATTCAACCTCTTCTTTTGATAAATTACCCAGTCTCTATAGCACCGAAGAATGGACTAATGTACCATCCATAAAACTGTATTTTGCTAGGTTAGTTTACTGTCAATGCTTCGTCTCAAGATGAATAGAACTATTTAGACCTTTTGCTCTAAACTTAAACACAGTCTTACCCTTGCACTCCAGTGGTCTGTGGCCCACAGCTTGAGAATTACTATTCTAGTTCATTTTTCTCAAATTAAGGAATCAAACTTAAAACTTTATCTTGGGTGCAGTCAACTCAAGAAACTCTTCTGCAAGAATCTCAGGCATGGTTGTGTATTAGTCAGCGTTCTCCAGAGAAACAGAACCAATAGGACATACACACACACTCTCTCTCTCACACACACACACACACACACTCTCTCTCTCTCTCTCTCTCTCTCTCTCACACACACACCCACCCACACACACACACACACACACATACACACACACAGAGAGAGACCATCCCTTACTTGGGTTAGCTCAGCATACAATTGTTCGACTTTGCAATGATGCAAAAGCAATATGCATTCCATAGAAATCATACTTCAAATATCCATACAGACATTCCGATTTTCATGTTCAGTAGAGTATTCAATAAAGTATAAGAGACATTCAACACTTTATTATGAAATAGACTTTGTATTAGATGATTTTGCTGAGCTGTAGGCAAATGTGAGTATTAGCACATTTAAGGGAGGCCAGACTGAGCTATGATTCAGTAGGTTAGGTATATTAAATGCATTTTTGGCTTACCATAGTATCACCTTATGATGGGTTTGTTGGGACACAACCCTGTTGTACACTGAGAAGCAGCTCTGTGTGTGTGTGTGTGTGTGTGTGTGTGTGTGTGTGTGTGTGTGTGTACCTATATGTATTAATATATATATGGAATTGGCTCACACAATTTGTGGAAGCCAAGAAGACCTATAATTTGCTGTCTTCAAGTTTGATACCCAGAGAATACAGTGTCATAATTCAGTAAGAGTTCAGAGGACTCTGAGAAGCAGAGGAATTGATGGCGTAAATCCCAGTCTGAAAACCAAAGAGGATGAGATGAGTCGTTTCAACTTAAGAGGTGAGGCAGAAACAAGAGGTGACTGTCTTCTTTCTCTGTTGGCTTTTGTTCTGTTCTGGCCCTCGATAGACTAGATGATGCCCACCCACATTGGGGAATGGGAGTCATCTGCTTTACTCAGTTCACCAATTCAGATGCTAACCTCTTCCAGAAACACCCTCAGAGATACACCCACAATAATGTGTAATCAGATATCTGGGTATTCTGTGGCCCAGGCAAATTGGTCCATGAAAGTAACAACTGCAATGGGCTCGCTGAGTTTGCCTGCCGTAGAGTCAGTGCCTGGGTACTTGCAACTGAACATCCTGGGTCATTTTCACTTTCTCTTCTGAGCCCTAGAATACTCATATTAGGCCAGGCTTCATGGCTTATGCCTGTAATCCCAGCATTTTGGGAGTTGGAGGTCAAAATGGGAGGATTGTTTGAGTCCCAGACTTTAAGACCAGCCTGGGCAACATAGTGAGACCCCATCTCTATGTTAAAATATATATATATAAATGTTAGCCAGGCATGGTATGTGCACCTGTAGTCCCAACTGCTTGGGAGGCTGAGGTGGGAGAATTACTTAAGCCTAAGATTTCAAGGCTGCAGTGAGCTATGATCACATCACTGCATTGCAGCCTGTGTTATAGAGTGAGAACCTGTTAAAAAATGCTTAGACTTCTAACTGAGGGGCCTAGGGCACCAAGGACCTCACCAGGGAAGGTTTCCTGCTCTGGATAGTGAGGGCAGATACCTCCCTCCAAGTAAGAATGAGAACCTCAGGGTGAAGCAACCACTACATCTAGCCCTGTGGCTGAAGCCTGTCTGCACCCACAGCGACTTCACAATGACCATGTTCCCATCCCAAGGCCTCTAGCATTACCGTGCATCATGAGACATGTGCCTGGACATCCCCATCCCCATCCCATCCCAAGAGCAAGCCAGGCATGGTGTTCCATCTCTCAACTTGTAGAGCTAGGGTTTCCCAAATTGCTCAGGCCATCCTTGGATACTAAAAATCCAGTGGCCAAATTTTAGTCCTGAGAGTAATTTCATTTCAATAGCAACAATGCCAGAAGAATGTCAAATTAAACATCAAACTGCATATAAAGTTAAACTCCTTTTGCCACCAGCCGTACTTGCTTCAGAATGGAAAGATGGGAGAGGCTAGGATGGGGTGGCAGTGGATGAATTATTCTGTGTCCCTGCCAAGCAATGCTATCCTCCTCCTTTCATCCGTAGGCTGCCTTTAGGTCCTCATGCTTGGGAAAATGTGCCATACACCAGGACAGAGAAGGAAGGGGCAGGACTGGTCAGGGTTCTTGTGTTACTTGCCATCTCCTCTGCCCATAGCAGAAATTGCAGCTAATTCTTGCTCATGTATCATTTTTTAAATGCTTCTAAGCTCCTCCTTGAGACTCACCAAACCCCTGCTCCCTTAACTGGGCAGGACCTCCTTTCCTCAGGCTGTTTACAACCCACAATCTCCTCCAGCTTCTTTCTGCTGAAATTGCATCTCTCTTAGGAGATTCTATGTCTTGAGACATGAGAATAGGATCTGGAGGCAGGGAACCTCAGGCTGATTCACACTGACTTACTAGAACTAAATTTAAAGGAAACCCCTAACTTTCCACACCTAAGTAACAAAAGGACTTACTAGACTACTAGACTTACTAGAACTTACTAGAACTAAATTGAAAGGAAAACCCTAAGTTTCCACACCTAAGTAAAGAAAGGACGGGAGCCTACTTCCTTTGCAAACCACCTCCCAGTCATCACCACCTTTTCCCATCTTTTCTTCATGGCAGATGGAAAATTGAAAGTATCTCTGATTGGTTGCGGAAGGCAACCAATTTGCATACAAGGGTAACTTTGTGCCAGGCGCGGTGGCTCAAGCCTGTAATCCCAGCACTTTGGGAGGCCGAGGTGGGTGGATCACGAGGTCAAGAGATCAAGACCAACCTGGTCAACATGGTGAAACCCCGTCTCTACTAAAAACACACAAAAAAAAATTAGCTGGGCATGGTGGCACGTGCCTGTAATCCCAGCTACTCAGGAGGCTGAGGCAGGAGAATTGCCTAAACCCAGGAGGCGGAGGTTGCGGTGAGCCGAGATCGCGCCATTGCACTCCAGCCTGGGTAACAAGAGCGAAACTCCGTCTCAAAAAAAAAAAAAAAAAAAAAGAGTAACTTTGTAACACTTCACTTCAGCTGATAGAGAAAAACAACCAGTCAGACTGATTGCAGGCCTAGTCTTCATTTGCATAGAAGTGTAACTTTGTAACTTAACTTTAGCCTCTGATTGGTTGCTTTCTGCAACCAGACTGATTGTGGCCACTACTTCATTTACATCACGTAACCAATGAGAAACCTCTAAAGCATGTTTAAACCCCAGAAAATTCTGTAACCAGGCTCCTGAGCCCTTATGCAAGGACCCACTCCCACCCTGCTTTCGTTGCTTCATTATTTCCTTGCTTTCTTTGTATGTTTTGTCCAATTCTTTGTTCAAGATGCCAAGAACCTGGACACCCTCCACCAGTACCAGTCTCACAGGGTCCACACATGCTCCAGGGAAACTATTCATCCATTCTCACATTGCTGTATTGACCTACTTGAGACTGGATAGTTACTGGAGAAAAGAGGTTTAATTTACTCACATTTCCACAGACTGTATAGAAGCAAGACTGGGAGACCTCAGGAAATTTACAATCATGGTGGAAGGTAAAGGGGAAGCAAGCATGTCTTTACCGTGGTAGAATAGGAGAGTGCAAGAGAGAGAAGGGGAAAGAGCTACACATTTATTGCATGAGAACTCTATCATGAGAGCAGCAAGGGGGATGTCTGCCCTCATGATTCAGTCACCTTACCAAGCCCCTCCTCTGATACTATGCAGATTACAATTTGAGATGAGATTTGGGTGGGGACACAGAGCCAAACCATATCAGAAACACCACCTTTGCCTTGCTCTCAGAGCAGGTACATCACCACCCCAGGTGGCCTCCATCTTCACTCTCAGCCATTTGAGAAACAGCACTCCAGGAGACTCATAAGGAGCTATCTTGACCTCCCTGAAGCTCCTCTCCCTAAACACCCCACCCACTCCCCACAGCTAGGAGGCTGAAGTCTTGACCAGGTAGATGTGTCATGATTCACGGTAATGTTAGAGGACTTTGGTTGGGAAAATGGTGAAGCCACAAACACCGTCCTAGAATCTCACACTTGTAACTGTGAGGCCTCCCGTGAGGATGTTAGGCTGAGAGCATGAAACCCACTGTCTCCCACCTTTGAAATTTGAGACCATTTCCAAATAATCTACAAACTCACCTTAGAATGCAAAGCACTAGCCACTAATAGATTTGTTCTCTGCCTTGGGACTTCAGCTGATATTGAGGCACAAACAGCCTCATTTTAATATCATGTGATACACAAAAGCACAGACTAATTTACAAAAATACCTACAAAAACACTTACAAATGCATGCTCATTTACACAGCTATAGAACAAAACCCAAAAGTACTTTACTACCAATCTACTAACACTGAATATAAGCTTTTTCATAATCTAGCAATTCCACTCCGAGGTTTATACTCAAAAGAAATATGAACACAAAAATATACCGAAGAGGCTGGGCATGGCATTTCCTATCTGTAATCCCAGTATTTTGGGAAGATGAGGCAGGAGGCTCGCTTGAGCCCAGGAGTTTGAGTCCAACTTGAGCATCATAGCAAGACCCCATCTCTACAAAAAAATTCTTTTAAAATTTACCAGGCATGGTGGTAAGTGGTCCCAGCTCTTCAGGAGGCTGGAGGGGGAAGGATGCATTAACTCCAGGAGATCAAGGCTGTAGTGAGCTATGATGGCAGCACTGTACTCCAGCCTGGCTGACAGAGCAAGACCCTGTCTCAAAAAAAAAAAAAAAAAAAAAAAAAAAAAAAAAAAAAGGAAGAAGAAGAAGAAAAGAAGAGGAAGAGGAGGAGGAAGAGGAAGAGGAAGAAGAAGAAGAAGAAGAATGCAGGCATTGGCGTGATTCATAACAGTCTACTAGAAACTACCAAATTTATGCACCCACGTGTTAGACACAATGAGTTCCTCTTCAAAGGTTCTGTTTTCCTCCTTGCCACTAGTTACAGAAAACACCCTTCCCACCAGTCCCACATCTGTTACCTGTAACTCACATCTGTACTCAGTCTGTAGCCCACCTCTGTTCCTTATTTGGCCACTGCAGCTCCCACCCCTACTCCATTTGAAGTCGCCAATTGGGATCAGCTTAGATTGTGCAGTCCGACTCCAGCCAGTGGGGACTGGACACAGTAGCAGAGACTGACTGCATTAGGGATAAGAGCTCCTTCCCTCATTTGTTCAGTGTGCTCTTGCAGTGGCCAGAAGAGCAAGCAATACCCTTCTGCAGAAGTAAATTTGCCTTGCTGAGAAATCCTCTATTTGAGTGCTCATTTTCTTTGTGACTCAGAGCTCTTACTTCCAACACATGGGAATATCATGCAGTAAAGACAATGGCCAAACTACAGTTACACACAGATGGATGGATCTGGCAAGCATAATGCTAAACACCAAGAAAACTGAAAAGAGCACATCACGTAGGATTCCATTTATACAAAGCTCAAAAGCAGGCAAAACTGGTAAATGGCACATTAGCAACCAGGGCAGTGGCAGTGACTGAGAAAAGCTATCACAGGTGGCTCTAGGATAATAAGATTCTATCTTGATCTGGGAGAGTGGTGTGTTCACTCTGTAAGACACTGCCATGCTCTACATGCATGATACATGCAGTTGTCTATGTATATGTCTGTAGCGTTCAATTCAAAAATTACTTAGAATTGTTGATGATTGAACACCATTTCCCCACAGTTACTATCTCACTTTCATGCCTCAGATGCATTGAAAGAAGCTTGAATTCTGAGATAAGAGGCTTTCTGGCAGTGGGGAACCCCCTCCCTTAGAAAAATGGGGCAACCCTAGTAGGCAGAATAGAGACGAGCTTTCCACCAGCCTAGAAAGAGGATCCCACGAGGCCTCTGGATTCCAGCAGATCTGAGTTTATTTCTGCTCCGCTACTTCCTGGTGCTGTGATCTTGAGCAAATGCTCCTCCACTGAATCTCTGAACTCTCAGTCAATAACATGCTCCTCTCAACCTGCTCTGTTTTCTCTTTTTCCTATCCAAGTATCAATCGCCAACCTAATTTATGACTTGCCTAGCTACTATATTTATGGTTTACCATCTGTCTTTCTAAAGAATATAAGCTTCAAAATTGCAGTTTTTTATTTTTTTGAGATGGAATCTCATTCTGTCATCCAGGCTGGAATGCAGTGGCGCTATCTCAGCTCACTACAACTTATGCCTCCCAGATTCAAGCAATTCTCCTGCCTCAGCCTACCGATGGCTGAGATTACAGGCACAAACCACCACACCCGGCTAACTTGGTATTTTTAGTAGAGACGGGGTTTTACCATGTTGGCCAGGCTGGTCTTGAACTCCAGAGCTCAGGCGATCTGCCCACCTCAGCCTCCCAAAGTGCTGGGACTACAGGTATGAGCCACCATGCCCGGCCCAAAAATGCAGAAAAAAATTTTAGCAGTCTTTAGCAGTTCACTGCTGCATTCCTAACACCCAAAACAGCGTGTGAGACCTAGACACTCAAACATTTATTGAACAAATAAATGAAAACGATAATTCTAAAACAGAAAAACAATTACTTAGCAAAATGAATCTACTATGAGAAGATTCATGTGTTGCAAGACTTGATTAATAAATGACCAGAGTCAAACCGAGAGCAAGCCCGGGCCTTTGATGAGGAGGTGCTGTGCTCCTGAGGGCCTTGCATCCTGGTTCCTGTCCAACCTAACCGATGTCTGACACTTATTTCTCCTGCTTCATTTTTTTCTCATCACCATGTCTTACCACAGTGTCTGCCTTGTTAGATGTCGTTGCCCTGGTTTTCTCTGCAACGTGGTAACAAAAAAGAGAGCATGGGAATTGTTTTCAAAGCCTTTATAATTTTTTTGAGCAGTTTTACATTGACAGCAAAATTGAATAGGAGGCACAGAGACTTCCCTTATACCCACTGGCCCCACACACGCACGGCCTCCCCCATGTGTCAACCTCCTGCACCAGAATGGTACGGTGATTACAGTGAACGGACGTACATTGACACATCATTATCACTCGAAGTCCGCAGTTGACGTAAGGGTTCACTCTTGCTGTTGCCCATTCTTTGTGCTTGGACAACTGTGTAATAACATGTATCCGCCGTTAGAGTCTCACACAGAGTATGTCCATGGCCTCTAAGTTCTAACTATTCATCCTTCTCTCCACCCACCCCCTAACTCCTGGCAACTGCTGACCTTTTTCCTAACTCCATAGTTTGGTCTTTTCCAGAATGCCATTTGGTTGGAATACAGTGTGTACCTCTTCAGATGGTCTTCTTTCAGTTAGTAAAGTGCATTTAAGTTTCCTTCATGTCTTTTCATAGCTGGAGAGTTCATTTCATGTTAGCATTGAATAGCATTCCATTTTCTTGAGACAGAACAATCTTATCTATTCATTCACTGAAGGATGTCTTGGATACTTCCATGTTTTGCAGTTATAATAAAGCTGCTATAAATATCCATATGCAGGGTTTTTTTTTAATGTGAGGAGAATGAGATTATTTATTTGTTTGTTTGTTTTTATTTTGAAACAGGGTCTCACTCCCGTTGCCCAGGCTGGAGTGCAGTGGTGCCATCACAACTCACTGCAGCCTCAACTTCCCGGGCTCAGGTGAACCTCCCATCTCAGCCTCCTGAGTAGCTGGAACCACAGGTTCATGCCACCACACCCAGCTAATTTTTTGTATCTTTTACTAGAGACAAGGTTTTGCCATGTTGCCCAGGCTGATAACGAACTCCTGAGCTCAAGCAATCCAGCGGGCCTGGCCTCCAGAAGTGCTGGGATTACAGGTGTGAGCCACCGTGCCCAGCCAGAGAATATGATTTTAAAACAAAATATCTCACTTTGAGATCCTGTTCCTCCTCTTCCTGCTGGCTTGACTTCTTGAGCAAGTTACAGAATTTCTCTAAGCCTCAGTCTCTGTGCAGTGGAGATACCAAACACTTCATAGGAAATTAAAAGAGTGAATGACTCTCCAAGCATCACTCTTTCATAGGACCTTAATGACTATAACGGGTTTTACAGTATCAAGGTGATATACATAATCTAGTTTACTACTCTTGATCTTTGTGTTTAGAGTAGGATCTGGGGGTCAGGACCCAATTACCTAGTAGGAGAAAGGAGACTTCTGGTCACCAATCTGTATTCCCGGAGCTTGCAGGGAGAGAGGGTTTGTATGTCACCAGCAACAGGTGTTGCTTATCCCTGCACGCCAGGTTGGGCTCCTCTAGACCGTCTTCCCTCCAAGCCTCTCAGTCCTTCCTCTTCTCTACCCTCCAAGAGACATAGAACAAAATGGGAAAAAGAATCACCATTATTTGCTTCTCCTGACCGGAAGGCACAGCTACTGTCTCTCCTGCAGCCTTTGTGTTTTCCTCAGCTGGTGATTAATAGAGTTCTAGGCACCATCAAGCCCATAGGACAGTAGATAAATAACAGGCAGAGTTTAAGGAGATGCATGTTCTTTGAGTTAATAATTGTAACAGCTGGAGAAATGCCGTGGTTCTCATGGTAACAGGAACCCACAACTTGGTCTCTAATTTGAAAGCATCAGACCAGTATGTACAGAGAGCTATCCTACAGTAACTTCTTTCTTTCCCTAATTGGAACATCTTTTAATGAAGCGACGATATGATGCAATTTGTATACATAATGCGGAAGAGACTAATTTGGTCTAAAGATGCCAGTGAAATGCACACTCGCGAACATTTTCTAAGACGATGTAGTGGGTTTATATCATTTGCTTTAGAGCTTGAGTATGAACCTGTGTCCTTTGCAGAATTTCCTAAAGATAAGTCTGCTGTTTGCTCTTCAATTCTCAGACATTTCAAGTGACCAGGATCCTGTTTTACAATAAGGATTCTGGCCAGGCACTGTGGCTCGGGCCTGTAATCCCAGCACTTTGGGAGGCCAAGGTGAGAGGATCGCTTAAGGCCAGGAGTTTGAGACCAGCCTGGGACGTACAGTGAGACCCTGTCTCTACCAATTTCTTTTCTTTTAATTAACTGAGTATGATAGTATATGCCTATACTCCCAGCTACTTCGAAGACTAAGGAAGAAAGATCACTTTGACCCAGGAGTTCAAGGCTAACAGTGAGCTATAATTGTACCCCAGCACTCCATCACGGGCAACAGAGCAAGACTCAGTCTCTAAAAAGTAAAAAAATATAAAACAGAGTACAACAATTCAGGAAGCTTTTTGCTGTAGTTGAGTTAAAGTCTGGGATGGGATTTGTCTTCTAACACATTTAGAGAGGAAAGGAGGACTGAAAATATCTTCCTTACTCTAGAAATAGGCATGCTGAAATATGAATGAGTCTTGCTGATTTCCTCGATGTAAACCATGCCAAATAAACAGAAACTTACAAGTTGGAAATGTATGGAGAGCGCCCCTTTGGAGACAGCCAACTGGGCCACTCATCTCTGACTCTTCGGAGCTGCCTTCTGCTTCGTAGGCTTCCTGATGATGAGTACACAGCGATTTTTTTCCTAACTGGGTAGCCTCCTGCCTTTGCCCTTCTCCGTTCCCTCCAAACAGTCACAGCAGGCCACCTCCTTCTCTCCCTGAAACGATCAAACTTGTCCTTTGATCATGATGAAAACATCTTCCACTGTTGTCTCGTGCATCATTCCTTTTTTTTTGTTGTTTTTTCTTTCTTTCTTTCTTTCTTTTTTTTTTTTTTGTTGAGACAAAGTCTTGCCCTTTCACCCAGGCTGGAGAGCAGTGGCACCAACTCGGCTCACTGTAACCTCCGCCTTTCGGGTTCAAGCAATTCTCCTGCCTCAGCCTCCTGAGCAGCTGGGACTGCAGAAGGACACCACCACGCCCAACTGATTTTTTATATCTTTAGTAGAGACGGGGTTTCACCATGTTGGCCAGGCTGGTCTCAAACTCCTGACCTCGTGATCCACCCATCTCAGCCTCCCAAAGTGCTGGATTACAGGTGTGAGCCACCGCACGTGCCCGCATCCTTTCTTTTCTTAGATATTCCAAGGAGTGACAGTGCCTTTGCGGAGTCTGTTACTTGGCTCACCGGTGTGAAGCTGCCTTCAATTGTGTGTACATAGACATTGCACATCCGTATTTCCTTCAATTGACCAATCGTCCTGACGTGATTGTGGGAGCTGCAGTGGATGGTCATAGCTAGGTTCTAGACATGAGTTCTATATGAGGCAAAAAAAAAAAAAAAAAAAAAGGTTGTTAAAAAGAAAGGTTGCAAGTCAAGCCAGGGGAGCGTCTTTCAGAAACAGGATCTTGCTCTCCTGCTCAAGCGAAAGAACAGTGGTGCAATCACGGCTCATTGCAGCCTCCAATTTCTGGGCTTAAGCAATCTTCGTGCCTCAGCTTTCAGAGTAGCTGGGACTACAGATAAGTGCCAATACGGCCAGCTGATTATTTCTTTTTAATTTTCGTATACATGGGGTCTTGCTACATTGCCCAGGCTGGTCTCCAACTCCTGTGCTCAAGCAGTCCTTCCTCCTCAGTCTCTCAAAGTGTGGGGATTGCAAACATAAGCCACTGTGCCAGCCTTGGCAATTCTTCTTCATGTTGAAATTCTTGTTTTGCTTGTGAATGTCTTGACTATTACCACTGATCACACCATGCTTGGAAAATGCGGGAATGGGAGGACGTCTTTAAGTACACACACAAACACAAATTCTCTGTTAATAATTCATAGTGCAGCCGAACAAAACCTGAAACATCTGAACAAGGCTTTACGAAAGGCGTTAAATTACAAGCAGGGAAGAGGCTCGGAATCACAGGAAACTAAAAGCCTGGTTTATGATGCAGTTTGTTCCCCGAGCCTCTCAGATCCTACTTCATTTTTGGAAAATGCCAGGACAGAAGGGATAAAGCACATAAGTCTCCAACTCACTTTCCTACCTTCTTCTTTCCTGTTTCCTTTGGCTCTCACTACCCTATTTGGAAGGGAAACCAACAGTACATCAATCAGTCATTGAGTAGAGGCAAACATCTTCACAGTCAAAGCCAAAGTTGAGCCACCTTAGCCAGTTGCTGTCTAGCTCAGTGTCTTTCCGAGGAGCACAAATAACTTTCAAACATAGCTGTGAAAAATCATTTTTTCAAAGGTAAAAATCCAAGTTAATAATAATAGAAAAATCACAACCCATCCTAAAGCTAAATCAACATGGTCTGATGTCTTGTTATGTTTTTTTATCCATAATAATTTATTTTTTTAATTATATATATAAATTGCACTTTAGGTCCTGGGGTACATGTGAAGAACGTGCAGGATTGTTGCATAGGTATATACATGACAATGTGGTTTGCTGCCTCCATCCCCGTCACCTTTATCTGGCATTTCTCCCCATGTTATCCCTCCCCAACTCCCCACTCCCTGCTGTCCCTCCCCTATTTCCCCCCAATAGACCCCAGTGTGTGATGCTTCCCTCCCTGTGTCCATGTGTTCTCATTGTTCATCACCCACCTATGAGTGAGAACATACGGTGTTTGATTTTCTGTTCTGGTGTCAGTTTGCTGAGAATGATGGTTTCCAGGTTCATCCATGTCCCTTCAAAGGACACGAACGCATCATTTTTTATGGCTGCATAGTATTCCATGGTATATATTTGCCACATTTTCCGTGTCCAGTCTATCATCGATGGGCATTTGGGTTCGCTCCAAGTCTTTGCTATTGTAAACAGTGCTGCAACAAACATACATATGGTTGTGTCTTTATAATAGAACGATTTAGAATCCTTTGGATAGACCCAGTAATGGGATTGCTGGGTCAAATGGAATTTATATTTCTAGATCCTTGAGGAGTCACCACACTGTCTTCCACAATGGTTGAACTAATTTACACTCCCACAAACAATGTAAAAGTGTTCCTATTTCTACACACCCTCTCCAGCATCTGTTGTCTCCAGATTTTTTAGTGATCGCAATTCTAACGGACATGAGATGGTATCTCAATGTAGTTTTGATTTGCATTTCTCTAATGACCACTGATGATGAGCATTTTTTTCATATGTTTGTTGGCATCATGTATGTCTTCTTTTGTAAAGTGTCTGTTCATATCCTTTGCTCACTTTTGAATGGGTTTGTTTGTTTTTTTCTTGTAAGTCTGTTTTAGTTCTTTGTAGATTCTGGATATCAGCCCTTTGTCAGATGGGTAGACTGCAAAAATTTTTTCCCATTCTATTGGTTGCTGGCTCACTCTAATGATTGTTTTCTTTGCTGTGCAGAAGCTCTGGAGTTTAATTAGGTCTCATTTGTCTATTTTGGCTTTTGTTACCAATGCTTTTGGTGTTTTAGTTGTGAAGTCCTTGCCTATGCCTATGTCCTGAACGGTTTTGCCTCGGTTTTCTTCTAGTGATTTTATGGTGTTAGGTCTTATGTTTAAGTCTTTAATCCATCTGGAGATAATTTTAGTGTAAGGTGTCAGGAAGGGGTTTAGTTTCTTCTTTCTACACACTGCTGGCCAGTTTTTCCAACACTGTTTATCAAACAGGGAATCCTTTCCCCATTGCTTGTTTTTGTCAGGTCTGTCAAAGATCAGATGGTTGTAGATGTGTGGCATTGCCTCCGAGGCCTCTGTTCTGTTCCATTGGTCTATGTCTCTGTTTTGGTATCAGTACCATGCTGTTTTTATTACTGTAGCCTTGTAGTATAATTTGAAGTCGGTAGCTTGATGCCTCCAGCTTTGTTCTTTTTGCTTAGAATTGACTTGGCTATGTGGGCTCTCTTTTGGTTCCATCTGAAGTTTAAGGTGGTTTTTTTCCAGTTCTGTGAAGATGGTCATAGGTAGCTTGATGGGTATAGCATTGAATCGATAAATTACCTTGGGCAGTATGGCCATTTTCACAATATTGATTCTTCCTAACCATGAGCATGGACTGTTTCTCCATCTGTTTGTGTCCTCTCTTATTTCGTTGAGCAGTGGTTTGCAGTTCTCCTTGAAGAGGTCCTTTATGTTCCTTGTTAGTTGTATTCCTAGGTATTTTATTCTCTTTGTAGCAATTGCGAATGGCAGTTCATTCTTTATTTGGCTCTCTTTAAGTCTGTTATTGGTGTATAGGAATGCTTGTGATTTCTGCACATTGATTTTGTATCCTGAGACTTTGCTGAAGTTGCTTACCAATTTCAGGAGATTTTGGGCTGAGATGATTGGGTCTTCTAAATATACAATCATGTTATCTTCAAATACAGACAATTTGACTCCTCCTTTCTTAACTGAATACGCTTTATTTCTTTGTCTTGCCTGATTGTTCTGGCTAGAACTTCCAATACTATATTGAATAGGAGTGGTGAGAGAGGGCATCCTTGTCTAGTGCCAGATTTCAAAGAGAATGCTTCCAGTTTTTGCCCATTCAGTATGATACTGGCTGTGGGTTTGTCGTGAATGGCTGTTTGATTTTGAGATACGTTCCATCGATACCTAGTTTATTAAGACTTTTTAGCATAAAGGGCTGTTGAAGTTTGTCGAAGGGCTTCTCTGCATCTGTGGAGATAATCATGTGGTTTTTGTCTTTGGTTCTGTCTAGGTGGTGAATTACGTTTATAGACTTGCGTATGTTGAACCAGCCTTGCATCCCTGGGATGAAGCCTACTTGATTGTGATGGGTAAGCTTTTTCATGTGCTGTTGCGGTCAGTTTGCCAGAATTTTATTGCTGATTTTGGCATCTGTGTTCATCATGGATATTGTCCTGAAGTTTTCTTTTTTTGTTGAGTCTGCCAGGTTTTGGTATAAGGATGATGTTGGTCCTATAAAATGATTTGGGAAGGATTCCTTCTTTTTGGATTGTTTGGAATAGTTTCAGAAGGAGTGGTACCAGCTCCTCTTTGTATGTCTGGCAGAATCGGGCTGTGAACCCATCTCGACCTGGGCTTTTTTTGGTTGGTAGGCTCTAAATTGCTGCTTCAACTTCAGCCCTTGTTATTCGTCTATTCAGGGTTTCAACTTCTTCCTGGTTTAGGCTTGGGAGGGTGCAAGTATCCAGGAATTTGTCCATTTCTTCCAGGTTTACTGGTTTATGTGCATAGAGTTGTTTGTAGTAATCTCTGATGGTAGTTTGTATTTCTGTGGAGTCAGTGGTACTATCCCCTTTATTGTTTTTTATTGCATCTATTTGATTCTTCTCTCTTTCCTTTTTTATTAATCTGGCTAGTGGTCTGTCTATTTTATTGATCTTTTAAAAAATCTCACTCCTGGATTTATTAATTTTTTGAAGGGATTTCTGTGTCTCTCCTTCAGTTCTGCTCTGATCTTAGTTATTTCTTGTCTTCTGCTAGCTTTCGAGGTTTTTTTATCTTACTCCTCTAGCATTTTCGATTTTGATGATAGGGTGTTAATTTTAGATCTTTCCTTGCTTCTCATGTGGGCATTTTTTTGCTATAAATTTTCCTTTAGACACTGCTTTAAATGTGTCCCAGAGATTCTGGTACATTGTGTCTTTGTTCTTATTGGTTTCGAAGAATATTTTTATTTTCTGTCTTCATTTCATTGTTTATCCAGTCAACATTCAGGAGCCATTGTTCAGTTTCCATGAAGTTGTGCGGTTCTGAGTTAATTTCTGAATTCTGAGTTCTAATTTGATTGCACTGTGGTCTGAGACACTGTTTGTTATGATTTTCGTAATTTTGCAATTGCTGAGGAGTAATTTACTTCCAATTATGTGGTCAGTTTTAGAGTAGGTGTGATGTGGTGCTGAGAAGAATGTATATTCTGTGCATTTGGGGTGGAGAGTTCTGTAAATGTCTATTAGGGTTGCTTGGTCCAGATCTGAGTTCAAGTCCTGGATATCCTTGTTAATTTTCTGTCTCTTTGATATTTCTAATATTGACAGTGGAGTGTTAAAGTATCCCACTATTTTGTGTGGGAATCTTAAGTCTCTTTGTAGGTCATTAAGAACTTGCTTTATGTATCTGGGTGCTCCTGTATTGGGTGCATATATATTTAGGGTCCTTAGCTCTTCTTGTTACATTGATCCTTTTACCACTATGTAATGCCCTTCTTTGTCTCTTTTGATCTTTTTGGTATTCTTTTTTTTTTTTTTTGAAATGGAGTTGGAGTCTCACTCTGTCACCAGGCTGGAGTGCAGATCTCGGCTCACTGCAATCTCCACCTCCCCGGTTCAAGTGATTCTCCTGCCTCAGCTTCCTAAGTAGCTGAGACTACAGGCACGTGCCACCATACCCAGCTAATTTTTGTATTTTAGAAGAGATGTGGTTTCATCATGTTGGCCAGGATGATCTCAATCTCTTGACCTCAGGATCTGCCAGCCTTGGTCTCCCAAAGTGCTGGGATTATAGGCGTGAGCCACTGCGCCCCGCCCCGAGAGTTTATTCTTCTTTAGACAACACTGTGATATGAATATCCAAGAGTTAACTGGGCTTAGATAGCTAAATGAGAAATGGGTTTCTTCCTGGAATGGCCTTATATATACTTATGTTAGGTTACTATTTTTTGGACTGACAAAGCGATAATCTCAGATGTGACCATTGGGAGTGCTAATATGCAAATTTCTAGCTCTAGTTGATCTTTTAAAATTAATGCTATGGTGAATTGTCACAGACTCTACAGGCACCCTACAACCAGGGATAAAGACCTGAAACTCCAGTTGGGTTCAATGTTTCATGCCTGTAATCCCAACCCTTTGGGAGGCTGAGGCAGGAGGATCATCTGAGGCCAGGAGTTCAGGACCAGCCTGGGCAGCATACGAGACCCTGTATCTATGAAAAAAAAAATCTGTTGATTAGCTGGGTATGGCAGTGTAGTTAGTCCCAGTTACTCAGGAGGCTGAGTCAGGAGGATCACTTGAGCCCCGGCGTTTGAGGCTGCAGTGAGCTATAGTTGTACAACAGCACTTCAGCCTGGGTGACAGAGCAAGGCCCTGTCTGTAAAAAAATTTTTTTTAGTTAAAGAAGACCAGAAGCTCTGCTCCATGCAGAGCTTTTTGTTTGTTTGTTTTTGTTTTTTCCTCTCCAGATTTTGTTCTTTATTTTCTTAGCTAAAACAACTGGCTCCGTGAGATTCTCCAGAATATTGGCCCATCTGGCTGTTGGCCCATGTCGGGCTCTTTGATGGTTCCGTCTAATCTTTTTGTAGATGTAATTGGTTATAGTTTCCATGTCTTTAGAGCTGCTAAGCTAGCAGTTTAATTTGTCCTAATTCAGAACCTAATTGTCTTGCACTGCTGGCTAATTAAATGTTCAAAGAAGTGATAAATTAGGCAGGTTGATCATTACAGCACAAGTAATTAGCCAGTTGATCTGAAGCCAGCCAAGTTTCTAGGACAGGGCTTGGAAGGGGGGACATCCACTGTGATAAGACCCTCGTATCACATTGATTTGAGATAAGGAAGATCAACTGTAGAGTCAGGGGCCTGCCACCTCATGCACATGTAGGAGTCTTCTTTCAAGGCTAAGAATTTGTTCAGGTCTCGGATAAGTCTGGGTTCACAGTAAGGTACATTAGCAGGCTGGGTGCGGTGGCTTACGCCTGCAACCTCAGCACTTTGGGAGGCTGAGGCAGGTGGATCACTTGAGGTCAGTAGTTCGAGACCAGCCTGACCAACATGGTGAAACCTTGCCTCTACTAAAAATACAAAATTAGCCAGGCATGGTGGTGGGCACCTGTAATCCCAGCTACTTGGGAGGCTGAGGCAGGAGAATCCCTTGGATCCAGGAGTCAGAGGTTGCAGTGAGCTGAGATCGTGCCACTGCACTCCAGCCTGGGCAACAAGAGTGAAACTCTGTCTCAAAAAATAAATAAATAAATAAAATAGAGTACATTAGCTGCCCAGGTCCCCTCTGAACATGTCAGCATCCATTGCAGGCCAGGAACCCCTCCACTGGCAGGGGTAGGGGTTGGTACAGCTGGGAAGGTGGAAATGAGTCTGAAAATTAGAAGCAGATTCCTGGAGAAGGACTGAGCCTTACGCTTGAAGGAAAACCTGACAGGTCCAGCTCAGGGGCTTCAGGATCTCAGTAAGTGTGAAAATATGAAAAGTCGCATGACTTAGGTTGAAACGAAGTGAACAGCAGTGTGGAACAGGCTGACCTCTCCCAGGATGGGCTGAGTTGAGGCCAGGTGAGACAAATTGGAATTGGCAGAGATGACCACTTCAAATCCCGCCCAATGGGATAATCCCACTGGGACACATTATGACAAAGTATTTGTTGCCAGAGGCCACTTGTTAAAAGGGGTGATCTGATGCTCTCTGTAGTGGACGGTTTGCAGGGTGGGCTATCTTGGTATTAAAGGAGAGCTTTCGTAGAGGTCTGATGAACAAGCAGGGAATGTTCTAGTTTCCCTAAAATCAGCCTGGGAGTTTTCTGCAAGACTAGAGCAAAAATGAAAAAAGTTCTATCACACATACTCTCACACACACACACACACACACACACGCACACACACAAAACACATGCTCGCATGCACTCACACACACAGGCATGCAGTCCAGTAGGTTGGAAAACTTGATGTCCCTCGGGCTTTTCTGCTTTTCACAGTGCCCCCTGCTGTCAGCTGAAGATCCTTCACCTCCTAAAATACCATCCACCAGATGAGCCACCACACCCAGCCAGGTGCAATATTTACTAGGTTAATTTGTGGCTACTTTAAAAAAGAATGTCAGCTTTTATTTCAGACTCGGGGGGACATATGCAGGTTTGTTACATGAGTATATGGTGTAACGCTGAGATTTGGGGAGTGATTGATTTTGTCACCTGTGTAGTAAGGATAGCACCCACCCAGTATTAATAGGTGGTTTTTCAATCCTTGCCCCTCTTCCTCCTGCACCCGCCCCCAGTAGTCACCAGTGTCTATTGGTCCCATCTTCATGTCCTTGTATACCCAACGTTTAGCTCCCACTTATAAGTGAGAACATGTGATATTTGGTTTTCTGTTTCTGCATTAATTTGCTTAGGATAATGGCTTTCAGCTGCATCTATGTGGCTGCAAAGGATATGATATAGCTCCTTTGGCAATAGCAGGCAGTTTCAAGAGGTGAATACACAGCTTGGAGAAGAAAGCAGGGCATTATTGCTGTCTCTCTCTCTCTCTCTCTCTCTCTCTCTCCCCCCTCCCCCTCCCCCTCCCCCTCCCTTTTTTTTTTTTTTTTTTTTTTTTTTGAGATGGAATCTCGCTCTGTCGCCCAGGCTGGAGTGCAGTGGTGCAATCTTGGCTCACTACAACCTCCACCTCCTGCGTTCAAGCAGTTCTCCTGCCTCAGCCTCCTGAGTAGCTGAGATTAGAGGCATGCATCACCACACCCAGCTAATTTTTGTATTTTTAGTAGAGATGGGGTTTCACCATGTTGGCCAGGCTGGTCTCAAAGTCCTGACCTCGTGATTCACCTGCCTCGGCCTCCGAAAGTGCTGGGGTTACAGGTGTGAACCACTGCTCCAGGCCTGCCATCTCATTTTAGTCCTCTCAGGGCCTAATAATTTGAAGGGGTTCACATTCCTCAGATGAAAGTTATTTTCTTTCCCCGTCTTTCTGCTCACCCTTTCTGCCCCCTGAGTCTGGGCTGGGAGACACATCACAGAGAGATGCTGATTAATTTCAGAAAATAATGATTGGAATGAGGAGATGTTCTAGAAATTAAGCCACATGAAAAGCATTTGAGGTCCTTACATTTTTCATTTCATTTTATTTCTTTTTTGTCCAGTCAGGGTCTCATTTTGTTACCCAGGCTGGTCTTTAACTCCTGGCCTCAAGTGCTCCTCCCACCTTGACCTCACAAAGTGCTGGGTTTACAGGCATGAGACACCATGCCAAGCTCCTTAAAATTTTTTCTTTTTTTTTTAAGACAGAGTCTCACTCTATCACCCAGGCTGGAGTACAGTGGCACGATCTCAGCTCACTACAGTCTCTGCCTCCTGGGTTCAAGCAATTCTTCTGCCTCAGCCTCCTGAGTAAGTGGAACTACAGGCATGTGCAGCCTGTTTCACCATGTTGGCCATGATGGTCTTGATCTCCTGATCTCATGATCTACCGGCCTTGGCCTTCCAAAGTGCTGGGATTACAAGTGTTAGCCACCATGCCCAGCCAAAATATTTTTAAGTTAAAAATAGTTAAAGAGGCCGGGTGCAGTTGCTCACGCCTGTAATCCCAGCACTTTGGGAGGCTGAGGCAGGCAGATCATGAGGTCAAGAGATTGAGACCACCCTGGCCAACATAGTGAAAGCCCATCTCTACTGAAAATACAAAATTAGCTGGGCGTGGTGGTGGGTCCCTGTAATCCCAGCTACTCCGGAGGCTGAGGCAAGAGAATCACTTGAACTTGGGAGGCAGATCTTGCAGTGAGCTGAGATTGTACCACTGCACTTCAGCCTGGCAGTAGACTGAGACTCCATCTCAAAAAATAAAAATAAAAAATTAGTTAAAGGAGCTGGAGTGAAAAATCTGAGAAATGATCAAGCAGACTAAATGTAGAAGTCTTCTAGGGCTACTAGTGTATCAACACACTGCAAACTCAGTGACTTAAAGCAACAGAAGTTTATCCTCTCCCAGTTCTGGAGTCCAGAGATCCAAAATTAAGCAGTCGGTGATACAGGAGTTAAAGTGAGGGTGAGGAAGTCCTTGGTAAGATTTTCCTTTTAATGAAAAGCAGACCCCAAATCATTTGCTTTTCTAACAAAGAGCAGCCTGTAAAATCGAGCTGCAGACATAGACAAGCAAGCTGCAAGTCACTGAGCGGAATGTGTTTTTTGTGTGTAGAGCCTTTACTTACTGCCTTAGTCCAGTTCATGCTGCTATAAAAGATTACTGGAGGCTGAGTAATTTACAGAAAAGAGGTTTATTTGGCTCATGATTTTGCAGGCTACACTAGAAGCATGGCTCCAGTGTCTGCTTCTGGTAAGAACCTCAGAAAGCTTCCACTCCTGGTGGAAGGTGAAGCGCAGCCAGTATGTCACATGGCAAGAGAGGGCACAAGAGAGAACAGCAGGAGGGGTCCCATGCACTTAAATAGCCAGCTTTCCCATGAACTAATAGAGGGAGAACTCAATCATTACTGCAGAAAGGGCACCACACCATTCATGAGGGATCCATCCCCATGACCCAAACGTCTCCCACCAGACCCCACCTTTAACATTGAGGGTCACATTTCAACATGAAATTTGGAGGTGACAAATACCCGAACCACATCACATACCGTGGGCCAGCAATTCCTCTTTCTCATGGACTGGGTTATTTTCTACTTTTTACTTAGAAGTCACAGAGAGGTTAAGTAACTTACCCAAGATCAAACAGCCAGTAAGTAACAGAATGGGGTTTAAAACTCAGTGTACTTGCCTTCCAGATCTGTCTCCCAATCACCTTGCTATGCTGCCTCCCCAGAAGGCTTCATGCTATACCAGGGGTGTTCCCGGCTAGTATAGGCTGTTACAGAAATGGAAGATTGGAGATCCATTTGGTCATTCAGGTAATAGGTGGCAGGCACTGTGTTAGATTCCCAGGAATACGATATTGATGAAGACATACACAAGGCTTTCTGTACCAAGGCTTTCAACATATTTGTTGAACAGTTACGCCACAGCTGGCACCATCCTAAAACTAGGTGAGGAAGAACAAGCTTGATTGCTCCAGAAAGCCTTTCAATATGTTTTGTTCAAAATAGTTCAGTTTATGCCCATGTATATTTATGTACCTCATGAGATTGCGGGATTGTGGGCCAGGCAGGCAAGATAGAAGGAGAGACAGGTGAAAGGAGCTCAAGATAAAATAGCCACTTCTTTTTTCTTTTCAGGGCAAGAATTTAGTTAATTGTTACTCACTACAAACCATGATGGATAATGAGGTTTCTGTTATTTTGACGAACGTAAAACATGTGAAGAAATTCTGGGTTAAATTTTTTCATTTGGAGAGATAGGTATAGCTATCTTTTGCCATGGGGGAAAGCGCATCAGCGCCTCTGGAAGCTCACATTCTGTCCTCTCTAAAACTCTGCAACAGTCTAATCCTTTTTAGAAGTACACGAACTTGGTGTACAAAGAAAAGGGGGCTGGGAAAAGAGGCAGGAGAGAGAGAGGGAGAGCCAGGAAGATGCGGACGGTGGCCAGTGCTTTCTGAAATCTGGTGAACCTGAGCCTAAGAAATAAAAAGTAGAGAGACAGAGAGGTTGACAGGCAGCTACAACTTCAAGCCTCATTTTGCAAATAGCATCTGCCAGACACGTGAAATTTACACCACATTCAGGAAGGATGTCAAAAGAAATCAGTCTCTGCGTCTTTTTTTTTTTTATCTTTATCCTGGTGAATTTGCATTTCTGTAATAATCACTGTTCTAAAGACAGGGACTTGAGTAGGCCAGGGTCACTCTTTTAAGGGCTGGCATCACCGCACCAGGATCCAGTCCTTACCAGCTTCTCTGGACTCAGGAAAGGCAACTACAAGGCAAGGGGAGCTACCTGGAAAAGGTGAGAAAAGCAATACTCTCTTTGTAACTGAAAAGAGAGAAATTAGCGTTAAATCGCCAGCAAAAGCCCTGCAAGCTTCCAGCTTCGCTCTGAGCCTACTCTCCTCCCTGAGTTCTCTGCTCATCCCTAAGGGAGAGGACCCAAAAGGTGAGACAAGGAGGCTCTATCAAATTTTGCGCTGCAGAGAACACACTTGAAAGACGTGGCCACCTGCCGTAGCACTCTGCAGCCTGCCTCCATTATCCCTGAGCAGACAGCAATCCCAGATGAACAGATAAGCAAAGTGCATTCAACGCGAGTCTCCAACATGAATAAATAAAAAAAGGAAAAGAAAGGAGAGACACTTAACGAACAGAAGGCCAATGATGAATGGAGGGACCAAGACATTTTCAGACACATTTCTCTGGACTCTGTTAGAAATTACAGACAATATGTATTTTCTGAGAAGAGAAATGGACGTTGCTTTAGCACTGAGCTGGTGGGATGGCTGTGCCATGTGCCAGCCGGATAGGTACCAATGTGAACTCAGTAGGAGCCTTTTAAACACGCTCCATGGTCTAGCCGGATTCCTTCATTAGGTAGGTGCTGCCTCTGATAATGGTCAGCATTGGAAGAGGTTGCAACCATTTACCAAACAGCTTCCCACACGTCACCTCATAGGCAGCTCAGAACAATATTTAAGGGGAGATAACATCATCTGCCTTTTACAAATGAAGAAAGGAAGTTGGCAGAGAAGCAACGTGACTCGGCTATCTATCATCAGGTGTTTGAGGGTGGAAGAATCCAGATGTTTCAGTTATCCCTTGCTTTGTAACAAATAACCCCAAACCTTAGTGGCATAAAACAATGACAATCATTTATCATAATCTCCTGGGGTTGATGGGTTCAGCTAGGTTCTTACCTGGGTGTGTCTTGAGGTCATGGTCAGACTGTGGCCAAGGTAGGTTACCTGAAGCCTGGCTTGCTAGCACGAGTGTTAACTGAGCTTGGGGAAGACTAAAGAGTTGGCCTCTCCAGCCCAGCCTCTTCCAAGGCGGCTCAGGGTTTAAAGCAAATATCCCGAGAAAACAGTGCAGAAGGTAATTGGCCCTTATCTCCTTCAGCCTGATGCTCATGAATCAGCGTCACTCCGCCACATTCTGCTATCTCCTGTGATCACAAATCCCTGCTTAAATTCAACACAAGGCGACTGTTGAAAAAACGCACGCACGCTTCGAGTGAAGAGGCCTTCCAAACAGGCTTTGTGTGAGCAACATGGCTGTTTATGCACTTGGGTGCAGGTGGGCCGAAAAGGGCATTAGCAAAGGGCAGTGGGATAGGAGTTGGTTTTATAGGTTTGGGTAGTTTTTTGTGGAGTGGGGGTGTTGCAGAGTAAGTTCAGTTACAGTGGTGGGGGGTAGGGGCAAGGAGTATACATGGCCAGAAGTTGAGTTACAATGGCAGCGTTGGATGAGCGGTATTTACATTATTATAACAACAGTTAAGTCGGCAGGGTTGGGTGAGAGGCTTGTCTGAGGAAGCTCCACTGGGTGATCAGGCACAATGGCAAACGCAGGAGTGGGTGGGAGACTTCAGCCGAGGCAAGCAGGACTTCAGACTTTCAGGTTCTGGGCTTGCATATGGAGACCTGACAGAGGAGACAGAAAGCCCTGCTCTTCATAAGAAGCATAGCATAGATTTTGCAGACCCGATTTCCAAACCCCGACACCAAGTCTTTGACCCCAGATAACCCCATGTTCTACTGGGTCATTTCCTCCAGGAGTTAACCCTTATGCAAAGGAAGTTCACGTTGGCACCTTGCCAGGCCTTTGCTTATTCCATTAGCAAATCCCTTCTGAGGGCTTATGTATCCCTTTGGAAGGGACACAGTGACACAAGTTCAGGGCAGAGTTGAACACAGAGAGAATGAAGCTGGAAGGCACTGTTTTAACTGAAGTTAAAAACAAAAAGAGCAGCCTGGCCAAAACATGGTAAAACCCTGACTTTACTGAAAATACAAAAAAAAAAAAAAAAATAGTTGGGCAGGGTGGTGTGTGCCTGTAGTCCCAGCTACTTAGGAGGCTGAGGTGGGAGGATTGCTTGAACCTCGGAGGCAGAGGTTGCTGTGAGCCAAAATGGCACCACTGCGCTCCAGCCTGGGAGACAGAGTGAGACTCTGTCTCAAGAAAAGGTGGGGAGGTGCCAAGAGGTTAATGGATAGTGGAAGGTGGAATGGTTTCGGCACAAGAAGAAATGACGAATGCCTTCTCCTCTTCCTCCTTTATTTTTTCCATCTTCTCCAATATCCCCAACTCCCAAAGTGGCAGGAGGGCTGGATTTTGCAGGTGTGCAGGATTCCATCACACACACTATCTCTGGCCATAGCTGAGCTTTGGATGCATTTTTACAGTTGAAGCAGCAGGGGAGTAAAGGTTTAAATTGATGCCTGCTTTACAAATCATCTGTGAAATCGTTGCTTCTAAGTTCATGTGTGTCTGTGAGACTAGGCTCTAAACACTTTGTTTATGTCTAGTAGTAAAGTTTTCATCAAACCGTCTTACCTTTTTAATTGAGCTAATAATTTCACTCCTGTCCACTGGGTTGAGTCATACCAGCTGTAACCTGACCAAGTCTGTCTGAACAAATACCTGAATAGAGCATGGGGTAGTAGTCATGGAAAAGGCACCAAAATTAGCATGAAAGGGCCTCCTGGTTCCTACTGTCACCTACCTGCTGGGAGTCTCTGAGCCATTGACTCAACCTCTCTGAATCTGTCTTTATTTTACATAATATGCGGGGGGACCTTTCTGGCAGGTCAGCATGCAAAATGGGTGTGTTACAAAACAGAGCCCAGGATCTGGTATTCATGAATTGATCCATAAATGTAGTTTGAATCTATTTTTAAATAATTTTGTTCTAAATCTGACACATCAGTCTGACCGTTTTCCTTGGTCACTCTTCACACACTTTGAGCGCTTGTTTCTCTTTCTTATTGGGAAGGTCATTATTCTTGTTGGATAATATTAGTAAAATACGTAAAAGGGCAAAGAAGAAATTAATAGCCACTGACACGTAGCAATAGCCTCACTCTAAATAGTCGGAAGTCTTTTTTCAAAGGTTTATGCATATAGTTGTATGTGTGTCTGCACCTATGTGTCTTCATCTATCTGTGCTACTAAAATACTTCAGACTGGGTCATTTTCAAACAATAGAACTCTATTGCTCTCAGCTCTGGAAGCTGAGAAGTCCAAGATCAAGACTCCAGTGGGTTCAGTGTCCAGAGAGACCTGCTCTTTGCTTCATAGATGGCACCTTCTCCCTGGAATCTTCCGTAGCAGAAGGAGTGAACAAAAAAAATCCTTTGGGCTATTTTATAAGGGCACTAAGCCCATTCATTTTAGTGGAGCCCTCATGACCTAATCATTTCCCAAAGACCCCATGTCTTAATACCATTGCATTGAAAATGCTATTTCAACATATGAATTTAAGGAGACATAGACATTCAGGCTATAGTAGCATGTGTGTATGCATGTGCTGGTACATGGGTTTGCATGTATCTTCATTTGCCATTTTATATTCTGTTTCTGTCATGCAAATATAATCAGCTTTCTGTAACTTTGAATGGAAAGTATTCCAAAAAATAAATAAAAAATAACCGGCCGGGCGTGGTGGCTTATGCCTGTAATCCCAGCACTTTGGAAGGTTGAGGCTGGTGGGTCATGAGGTCAGAAGATCAAGACGATCCTGGCCAACGTGGTGAAACCCCGTCTCTACTAAAATATAAAAAATTAGCCGGACGTGGTGGGGCATGCCTGTAGTCCCAGCTACTTGGAAGGCTGGGGCAGGGGAATCCCTTGAACCCGGAAGACAGAGATTGCAGTGAGCTGAAATTGCACCACTGCACTCCAGCCTAGCAACAGAGCCAAGATTCCATCTCAAAAAAAAAAAAGAAAGAAAAAAAAAACAATATACCATAAAATATAACATACATTTAAGCATTCATTATAATAATGATTTACATGGCATTTACATTATATTAAGTATTATAAGTAATCTATAGGTGATTTAGAGCAGGGGTCACCAAGCTGGGAACAGTGGCTCACGTCTGTAATCCCAGCGCTTTAGGAGCCTGAAATGGGCAGATCACTTGAGGTCAGGAGTTCAAGACCAGCCTGGCCAACATGATGAAACTCATCTCTACTAAATGCACAAAAATTAGCCAGGTGTGGTGGCATGTCTGTAATCTCAGTTACTTGGCAGGCAGAGGCAGGAGAATCACTTGAACCCAGGAGGCGGAGGTTACAGTGAGCCAAGATCGCACCATTGCACTCCAGCCTGGGGAACAAGAGAAAAACCCCGTCACACACACACACAAAAAGCAGGAACCACCAACCTTCGTGCTACAGACTGCTTCTACCCCATGGCCTGTTAGGAATGGGGCCGCATAGCAAGAAGTGAGCAGCAAGTGAGTGAGTGTTACCCCTGAGCTCCATCTCCTGTTAGATCAGCAGTGGCAGAGGATTATCACAGCAGCACAGACTCTACTGTGAATTGCGCATAAGCGGAATCTAGGTTGTGCACTCCTCATGAGAGCCAATACCTGATGATCTGAGGTGGAACAGTTTCATCCCGAACCCACGACCCCCCACCCATCTGTGGAAACACTGTCTTTTGTGAAAGGGGTCCCTGGTGCCACAAGTGTTGGAGACCACTGATTTAAAGTATACAGGAGGATGTATGTATGTTACATGCAAATACTATGTCATTTTAGATAAAGGACTTGAGCATCCATGGATTTTGGTGTGCTTAAGGGATTCTGGAATCAGATTCCAAGTGATGACTGTACTGTTTGCCATGAACATTTTCCCAAGTCACTCCACAGTCATTAAAAACCTGATTTTTGACCAGGCATGGTAATTCAAGCCTGTAATCCCAGAACTTTGGGAGGCCAAGGCAGGTGGATCACCTGAGGTCAAGAGTTCAAGACCAGTCTGGCCAACATCATGAAACCCCATCTCTACTAAAAATACAAAAACTTAGCCAGACTTGGTGGCATGTGTCTGTAATCCCAGCTACTTTGGAGGCTGAGGCAGAAGAATCGCTTGAACCCAGGAGGCAGAGGTTGCAGTGAGCCAAGATCACGCCACTGCACTCCAGCCTGGGCAACAAGAGTGAAACTCTGTCTCAATCAAAAAAAAAAACAACAACAACAACCAAAAACCTGATTTTTAAGGTCTTGGTGATAATCCGTTGTTTGAACATGCTCCATTTGGTCAACCGTTCTTCTACTTTTGAGCATTTAGCATTTAGTTTCCCTCTGATTTTCTCTGCTAGCTTATTAATAATAGAGCAATATAAATAGTCTTCTTCATACATCTTTGTCCACCTCTCTGATTATTTCTTGTGACAGATTCCTCAGCATTAAATCACTGTATCAAGGGCATAAACAATTTAAAAGATCATCGTACATAGTGCCAGAAAGCTTTTCAGAATTGATATCAATTTATATTCTCATCGGCTATTTGGAGAACTATAATCTCACCATAAACTGTCCAATACTATTGTCTGTGTTTTGTTTCTTCATACATTTGATAAGGAAAAATAATTTTTTTGTCTTTGTTTCCTTCTTAGGTTGAACAATTTTAATTGTTTCTTATTCGTCATTTGTCTATTAATGCTCTTTTTACGTTTCTCCACTGAGATGTTTGGTTTCTTATATATTTAAATATCATTTTAAATAATAACTCTTTCCCCTTAGTATTTTTGTTGTTTTTTATTATGTTTTCCACGAATTTAAGTTTGAGATATTTATAAAATACTGTTTTGGCTGGGCGTGGTGGCTCACGCCTGTAAACCCAGCACTTTGGGAGGCGGAGGCAGGTAGATCACCTGAGGTCAGGAGTTCGAGACTAGCCTGGCCAACATGGTGAAATCCCATCTCGGCTAAAAATTCAAAAATTACCTGGGCATGGTGGTGGGTGCCTGTAACCCCAGCTACTCAGGAGGCTGAGGCAGGAGCATTGCTTGAACCCAGAGGCGAAGGTTGCAGTGAGCCAAGATTGCACCACTGCACTCCAGCCTGGGTGACGAGAGTGAAATCCCATCTCAAAAGAAAAAAAAAATTACTGTTTTGTATACAGACAGCTATGGTCTCAAAGTTTGACCCATAGATTTATATGATTATAATAGTACGTTTTTTCCCCTATATATCAATCATTTAACTTATTCAATCTATGGTGAGCTTAACCTTTTTCTCTGACACTTTAATACATCTGGGATTTATTGGGAGGCATATTATAAGGTAAGAACTTAACAAAATTTTGTTTCAAAGGAGTTTCCCAAATCTCTTTTTCTTTTATAGTTATCTTATATATAGTAAGAGTTTCCCAAACTTCTAACATCAGTTGTTGAATCATGACCTCCCTTCCCTGTTGATTACAGTGGTTTCTTTATCATTCGTGCCAGCGCCTGATTCAATTCTGTCTGCTCTGTTTTCCTGATCTGTGTGTTGATTCATGACTGCATAATACATTTTCATTATGTAGCTTTATGGCATGCTCTGCATGTGCCAGGGTGCATCAGAGCACACTAGTCTTCTTATTGTAAACTTTATAATATTTTTCAATCTCATAATTCTTTGTAATTCTTACCTTTTTTTTTTTTTTTTTTGAGACAGAGCCTCACTCTGTCACCCAGGCTGGAGTGCAGTGGTGCAATCTGAGCTCACTCCAACCTCCCCCTCCTGCATTCAAGCCATTCTCCTGCCTCAGCCTCTCGAGTAGTTGGGATGTTAGGTGCCCACCACCACACCAGGCTAATTTTTTACATTTTTAGTACAGACAGGGTTTCATCATGTTAGCCAGGATAGTCTCGATCTCCTGACCACATGACCAGCCTTGGCCTCCAAAAGTGCTGGGGAGTCAGGTGTGAGCCACTGCACAGTCCTTTTTTTTTTTTTTTTTTTTTTTTTAAAGATAGTCTTGCTCTGTCACCCAGGCTGGAGTGCAGAGGCATGATCATGGCTCACTGCAGCCTCGACCTCCTTGGCTCAAGTGATCCTTCCACCACTGCCTCCCAAGTAGCTAGGACTATAGGGGCATGCCATGACCCCCAGCTACTTTTTGTTTATTTTTTGTTGTTGTTGAGATGCAGTCAGACTGTGTTACCCAGGCTAGTCTTAGACTCCTGGCCTCAAGAGGTCCTCCTGCCTCTGCCTCCCAAACTGCTGAAATTATTGGCAGGAGCCACTGAGCCCAACCTAATTCTTACCTTTTTATTTATTTTAAAACTTTTTTCTTTTTTTTTTTTTCCTTAGAGATGGGGTTTTGCTTTCTCTCTGTCACCCAGGCTGGAGTACACCCATCATAGCTCACTGCAGACTGAGACTTTAAGTTCCTAGGGTCAAGCAATCCTCCCACTTCAGCCTCCAAAGTAGCTGAGACTATGGGTGTGCACCATCAAGCCCACTTAATTTTTTGGTGTTTTTTGTTTGTTTGTTTTTTGTTTTTTGCCACAGAGTCTAGCTCTGTCGCCCAGGCTGGAGTACAGTGGTGCTATGCTATCATAGTTCACTGTAACCTCAAACTCCTGGAATCAAACAATCCTCCCACCTTGGCTTCCCAAAGCACCAGGATTACAGGCAAGAACCAGTGCACCTGGCCCAAAATGTTTAACCCTATAATAGTTGTATAATAGATATACAAGAAGTTACCCACGTAGTGACTTTTATCCATTGTCTCTCAATGGATAATCGTTTTATATAACTGTAGGACAGTATTAAGCCAGAAAATTTATGTTGGTATAATACTGCTAAGTAGACAACCAATAGGATTCTGTTTCACCATTGGTACATGCATTCACTCGTGTATGTTTGTGTATGATGTTTTATACAATTTTATCTCATACACAGATTCATGAGACATAACCACACTCAAGATACAGTGCTGGTCAGGCACGGTGGCTCATGCCTGTAATCCCAGCACTTTGGGAGACTGAGGCAGGAAATCACCTGAGGTCAGGAGTTTGAGACCAACCTGGCCAACATGTCGAAACCCCGTCTCTATTGAAAATATGAAAATCAGCTAGGTGTGGTGGCAAGTGCCTGTAATCCCAGATACTCAGGAGGCTGAGGCATGAGAATCATTTGAACCTGGGAGACAGAGGTTGCAGTGAGCTGAGGTCATGCCACTTCATGCTAGCCTGGGAGACAGAAGGTGACTCTGTCTCCCTGAGGTTGGGAGTTTGAGACCAGCCCGACCAACAGGGATAAACCCCATCTCTACTAAAAATACAAAATTAGCCAGGCATGGTGGCATATACCTGTAATCTCAGTTACTCGAGAGGCTGAGGCAGGAGAATAACCCGAACCCGGGAGGCAGAGGTTGCAGTAAACTGAGATCATGTCAGTGGACTCCAGCCTGGGCAACAACAGCGAAACTCCATCTCAGAAAAAAAAAAAAAGAAGAAGAAGAAGAAGGTGACTCTGTCTCAAAAAAAAAAGAGACACAGACCTGCCCCATCCCACAAAAGAGCTCTCTTCCCTGTCTTACCATTTATATTTGTACCACCTCCACCACAGTCCCCTGGCAACCACTAATCTCTTCTATAGCTTTGACATTTAAAAAATATTCTATAAATTAAATCATAGTGTATATAACCTTTTAAGACTGGCTTTGTATTTTACGAAGCATAATGCCCTTGAGATGCAACCAGATTTTTGTGTGTATCAGTAGTTGATTCCTTCTTATAACTGAGCAGTATTCCATTATATCAGTTTGTTTAACCATTCATTCATTCACAGAAGGACATTTGTATTGTTTCCACTTTGGGGCTGTTACAAATGAAACTGCTAGGAACATTCATGTGCAAGTTTTTATGTGAACATTCAGTTTTGTTTTGTTTTGTTTTGAGACAGAGTCTAGCTCTGTTGCCAGAGTGCAGTGCGTGGTCTTGGCTCACTGCAACCTCCGCCTCCCGGGTTCAAGTGATTCTCCTGCCTCAGCCTTCTGAGTAGCTGGGACTACAGGTACACCCCACCACACCTGGATAATTTTTGTATTTTTAGTACAGATGGGGTTTCACCATGTTGGCCAGGCTGGTCTTGAACTCCTGACCTCGTGATCCACCCGCCTTGGCCTCCCAAAGTGCTCAGATTGCAGGTGTGAGCCACTGCACCCAGCTCACTGAGTTTTTATTTATCTGGGATAAATGCCCAAGGGTGCAGTTGCTGGGTAGTATGGTGAATGTATGTCTAGTTTTACTAAAACGCTGCTGGCAGGGCATGATGGCTTGAACCCAGGAGACAGAAGTTGCAGTGAGCTGAGATTGCTACCACTGGACTTCAACCTGGCGAGAGAGCAAGACTCCATCTCAAAAAAAGAGAAAAAAACAAAAACAGAAAAAAATCTCTCCATTTATTTATTAGTATTTTTCTCCATAAGGTTTTATATTTCCCTTCATATAGGTCATCGTATTATAAATATCATTATGTAGATTACTCATTTTTGCTTTTCTCTATTTTGTTTTGCTTCATTTTTTCAAAACTTTCCTAGGTAGAATTTTCTCATTACATCTTTCAGCCTCTTGATAGAATATAGTAAATTTATTTATTTTTGTTTATTTGCCTTTTATTCTGACACTTAGCTGAGCTCCATTATTAGTTCTAATAGCTTTATAATTTTTCTATATGCATAAATATAGGTAATGCAGTAAAACGATCTAATAGTTAATGTGTATTGGACATTTGAAATGTACCAGTTAAGCTCCACACTTCACATGCATTAGTTCACTTGAATCCATTTGTCATCTTAAAACAAAAAAAACCTCACTGCCCAGATGTGCCTCTGTGCTTGAATTAATTGGTGTCTGCTATTAATTGTAATTACTGGTCCTTCTAGAATGACAGTATGAACACAGAGGGCAGTTCAATTTGAAACCCCCTCTGAATAATCACACCTTAGGTTTCTGTGTCATATGTGAATGGGTGCAGGAAGGCAGGCAAAAAGGTACAAAGTCCCAGTGGAATAAAGAAGTAAGGGGAAATCCAGGGTTTGGCTGGGCAAACCTACAGAACTGGGGATTTTATAGAAACAGCCTGCAATTCCCCACCCCTCCTCTGAGCCCCATCTTTGCAGACAGATCAAGCTAATTACTGAAAAGCAGGCAAAGTCCATCCCTGCTCTCCATCCCTTTCCTCCTCCCCTTCTCCAGGCACTATTTCTGAGAAAAGGAGTTTTTTCTGTTTTTGTTTTTTTCTCTTTTTTTGAGACGGAGTCTTGCTCTGTCGCCAGGTTGAAGTCCAGTGGCAGAGATCTCAGCTCACTGCAACTTCTGCCTCCCGGGTTCAAGCCATTCTCCTGCCTCAGCCTCCCAAGCAGCTGTGGCTACAGGTGCACACCACCACGTCCAGCTAATTTCTGTATTTTTACTAGAGATGGGGTTTTATCATGTTGGCCAGGATGGTCTCAATCTCTTGACCTTGTGATCCACCTGTCTTGGCCTCCCAAAATGTTGGGATTACAGATGTGAGCCACCACGCCCAGTCTTTTTGTTTTTGTTTTTGTTTTTGTTTTTGTTTTTTTTGAGGGGATGAGGGGGCAGGGTCTTGCTCTGTCACCCAGGCTTTAGTGCAGTGGCATGATCATAGCTCACTGCAGCCTGCACCTCTAGGGCTCCAGCCATCCTCCTGCCTCAACCTCCCAAATAGCTGGACTACAGGAACACACTCCCATACCTGGCTAATTTTTTAAAAACTTTTGTGTAAAGACAGAGTCACTGTGTTGCCCAGGCTGGCCTCAAACTCCTGGGCTCAACGGTCTTTCTGTTTCAGCTTCCCAAAGTGCTGGGATTAGAGTTTCTGATTTCTTGAGTCAAATGTGCAGTTTACTTACCTTCTTTCTTGTAAGTGCTGGGATTAGAGCTTCTGATTTCTGGGGTTCGATGTGCAGTTTGTTTATTTACCTCCTCTCTTGTTTAAAAACTTAAGTGTTCACAAGCGCACATTTATCTCTCACTTTTTCTTTAACGGGATTCTGCAAGAGTTGGTAGGCACTGTTTCATTGTCATTATTTTTTAAAATGACCTATAATTATGGCTCTGATTTCCTCTTGGACTCAAAAACTTATTATAGTTTTTGTTTTACTTTCTAAGCAAGTGGGTGTTTTAAGCATTTATAATCATTATTATTATTTGTGATCAGAAAATCTGAACCCTACAATTTCTGCTTTTTGAAATTTATTACGTTTTCTTCAAGGCCTGGTGTACAACCAACTCTTTCATGAACACTTAATAAGAAAATTAATTCTCTGTAGGTTGGAAGGGTTTGCATGGCAGATATGTAGAGAAGTGGTAGGAGTAGATAGATACAGATATCAATGAATCCAACCTCAGTGATTTTAGTATTCCAATGCTGTATTTAATCATTCTACCACAAAAATGCTTAAGGAGTTGCATCTTCTCTCATGTGCTTTTCCAGTAATTTTTTCTTTCTGTTTGTTTTTTTTTTTTACTTTTTGAGACAGAGTCTCCTGTTACCAGGCTGGAGTGCAGTGGTGTGATCTCGGCTCACTGCAACCTCTACCTCCCAAGTTCAAGTGATTCTCCTGCCTCAGCCTCCCAAGTAGCTGTGACTACAGGCACGCGCCACCATGACCAGCTAATTTTTTGTATTTTTGGTAGAGATGGGGTTTCACCATGTTGGCCAGGACGGTCTCGATCTCTTGACCTAGTGATCTGCCTGCCTCGGCCTCCCAAAGTGCTGGGATTACAGACGTGAGCCACCGCGCCCAGCCAGTTTCTAATAGCTGTGATTGTATATATTTTAATGCTATTGAATATGATACTTACTCTGAAAATGAAACGTGCATTTTTATCAGGGGTTCCCAACCCCTGGTACTGGTCCATGGTCTATTAGGAACTGGGCCGCACAGTAGGAACTGAGAGCAGTGGGCAAGTGAGCGAAGCTTCATTTGTAGTTACAGCCTCCCCCATCGCTCACCCTCCTCCATCAGCGGCAGCGTTGGATTCTCACAGAAGCGCGGACCCGATTGTGAACTGCGCATGCACGGGATCTAGGTCACACACTTTGTATGAGAATATCATGCCTGGATCTGTCACTGTCTCCCATCACCCCCGCAATGGGACCAACCCTGTGGCTGCAGGAAAACAAGCTCATGGCCCCCACTGATTCTACATGATAGTGAGTTATAGAATTATTTCATTAGATGGTGAAGTATAATAATAATAACTGTAGTGTACATGAATCATCCCAAAACCATTTCCCCACCAGTCCGTAGAAAAATCATCTTCTGGCCGCTCGTGGTGGCTCACACCAGTAATCCCAGCACTTTGGGAGGCCGAAGCGGGCAGATCATGTGATTAGGAGTTCTAGAGGAGCCTGGCCAACATAGTGAAACCCTGTCTCTACTAAAAAAAAATACACACACAAAATTAGTTGGGCATGTTGGTGTGTGCCTGTAGTCCCAGCTACTCAGGAGGCTGAGGTCAGGAGTTTGAGATCAGTCTGGCCAAAATGGCAAAACCCCGTCTCTACTAAAAATACAAAAATGAGCCAAGTGTGGCGGCAGGCACCTGTAATCCCAGCTACTCAGGAGGCTGAGGCAGGGGAATCGCTTGAACCCGGGAGGTGGAGGTTGCAGTGAACCAAGATGCACCACTGCACTCCAGCTTGGGCAACAGAATGAGACTTTGTCTTAAAAAAAAAAAAAGAAAGAAAGAAAAATCATCTTCCACAAAACCAGTTCCTGGTACCAAAAAGGTTGGGAGTGCTGCTTTGTATTATTTAATGTATTTGCCTTGAACGTTACTGTTTCTAACGCCTTTTACCTTGAGTTCTGCTTTTCCAAATTAGTTTTCTCATTCTTGCTTTTGTTTTGTTTGCACTATCTCCATAATGTCTATTATATTTTTGCTCATTCTTCAGCAGATGGAGTAGAAAAACAATGTAGTGACTAAACTATGAGTTTCACATTCACAGGCAGATAGCTAGGAAACTCCAGCCTCGTAGTGTCCTTTGTCTTCTGGCAAATCTACCTTTTGGCACAGATGTGACTAATACGTCCTTTAGTATATTACAGAAAGCAAAAAGAGATATTCACACCTTTACTTGAAACCTAATCCGATGTGGCACCGATTATCTTCCTTTAGTTTTTGTGGAAGCAAATGATGCCGAGTTTTCACAATAGCCTCTTGCTCCTGGTTAAATACCAACTGGGTGGCTGTATTTGTCAGAGTTCTCTAGAGGAACAGAACTAATAGGATAGATTATTGGCTCACACAATCACAAGGTAAAGTCCCACGATAGGCTGCCTGCAATTTGAGGAGCAAGGAAGCCAGTGGTGGGTCCATCCAAGTCCCAAAACCTCAAAAGTAGGGAAGCCGACAGTTCAGCCTTCAGTCTGTGGCCAAAGGCCCGAGAGCCCCTGGCAAACCACTGGCGTGAGTCCAAGAGGAACTTGGGAGTCTGATGTTCGAGGGCAGGAAGCATCCATCCAGGAAAAAGATGGAGGCTGGAAGCCTCAGCAAGTCAAGTCCTTCCACCTTCTGCTGCCTGCTTTCTTCTAGCTGTGCTGGCCGCTGATTAGATGGTGTCCACCCCGATTGAGGGTGGGTCTGCCTTTCCCAGTCCACTGACTCAAATGTTCATCTCCTTCAGCAGCACCTTCACAGACACACCCAGGAACAATACTTTGCATCCCTCAATCCAGACAAGTTGACACTCAGTATTCACCATCACAGTGCTTAACTTTTGCATGTACATAGAGGAATTCACCAGATGAGAAGTGGAATACTTTGGTTAAACAGTCATAGCTCAGAGTATCTCTGGTTCCAATCTTTAATGGAACTATATACTAGCCACTTGGTGATGACAGACTTATCCTCTACCTTAGGACAGTTCCAAGTTCTTCTGCTGCCTGCTTTATTCTAGCCAAGGTGGCAGCTGCTTAGATGGTGCTGACTCAGATTGAGGGTGGGTCTGCCTCTCCCAGTCCGCTGACTCAAATGTTTGACTCCTGTGGCAACACCCTCACAGATACACCCAGGATCAGTACTTTGCATCCTTTAATACAATCGGGTTGATCCTCAATATTAACCTCACAGGGCATTTTTTTTTTTTTTTGAGACAGGGTCTTGCTCTGTCACCCAGGCTTTAGTGCAGTGGTGCAAGCGTAGCTTCTGGTTAAATACCAACTGCGTGGCTGTATTGGTTCACAGTGACCCAAAGGAAAGAAGGTAGCGTTAAGGTACCACTAATGAAGATGGGCTCCCTAATTCTGATTATCTTTCAAGGCCCTTCTCACCTTCTGATTGAGGTCACTCAGACTCTTGACCCAGCTGGACATCACTCTTGACATAGAAGGAGAAGTCAGAGCAAGGCTTTCCATACTAGGCATGTGGTCCTTTTACTGGCTTGCAGTTACCATCTCACCAGTCAAGCTAAACAAATAGCAGGGTGGCAGCACTTTATACATGGGAAGAAGAACAATTTAGAATTTCCAGAAATGTAACTATGGCAACAAATTTAAAAAGTTAGCTACAATTTGTCATTCCTTAAAGTCATGCATATTACATTATCCTAATAATTTACGTAGTAATTACTTAATAAGCCCAAATGAGAGGAATGAGTAATTGTGTGAGCCTAAGGCTGGATTAATGTGTGGTTTAAGAGTGGATGGTCTTGTCTTTTCCATTCAACCTTGCTAACTTCTGTAGTCAGCAGAATGAATGACCTCTGCTTCAAAGGCAAAAGTCATCTCTACAGAGATGGCCACAGAAATTTAGTGCCATAGGCTTGTATTAGTCAGGGTTCCCTAGAAGGACAGAACTAATAGAGTCGAGGTATATATAAAGGGGAGTTTATTAAGGAATATTAACTCATACCATCACAAGGTCTCACAGTAGTCTGTCTGCAGGCTGAGGAGCAAGGAAGCCAGGCTGAGTCCCAAGGCTGAAGACCTTGGAATCCGATATTCAAGGGCAGGAAGCAGCCAGCACGGGAGAAAGATGTAGGCTGGGAGGCTAGGCCAGTCTAGTCCTTCCATGTTCTTCTGCCTGCTTTTTATGCTGGCCACGCTGGCAGCTGATTAGATGGTGCCCACCGAGATTGAGAGTGGGTCTGCCTTTCCCAGTCCACTGACTTAAAAACGTTCATCTCTTTTGGCCACACCCTCACAGACACACCCAGGAACAATACTTTGCAGCCCTCCATCCAATCAAGTTGACACCCAGTATTCACCATCACAGTGCTTAACTTTTGCATGTACATAGAGGAATTCACCACATGACAAATGGAATATTTTAGTTACAGAGTTATATTTCAGGCCCACGTGGTGGGTCATGCCTGTAATCTCAACACTTGGGAGGTCAAGGCGGGTGGATCACGATCACAAGGTCAGGAGTTTGAAACCAGTCTGGCCAGCATGGTGAAATTCCGTCTCTACTAAAAATACAAAAAATTAGCCAGGCATGGTGGTGCATGCCTGTAATTCCAGCTGCTCAGGAGGCTGAGGCAGGAGAATTGCTTGAACCTGTGAGACGGAGGAGATTACACCACTGCACTGAAGCCTGGGTGACAGAGTAAGACTCTGTCTCAAAAAAAAAAAAAAAACCAGTCATATTTCAGAGTATCTTTGGTTCCAATATTTAATGGAATTATAGTCTGGCAACTTGGTGGTGACAGAATTATCCACTACCTTAAAACAGTTGTTTGGGGTGTGGGGAGCCAAGTTAATTGATTAAAAATGAGCATTGGAAAGAGCAAATCTAGAGTCAAGTTATTGATTGCCTGGAGAGGAACTTCCCAGGGGACCCATTGTTGATCAGGCCCTGGGGAAGCTGAGGGAACTTGGCCAATTCAAGCAATTGGGCCAGACTCGCTTTTCAGACTTTTATGTTGAAGTCAGCACATAATCTGGTCCTTCTGACTTTTGGGAAAGGGGTGTTTCTCTTGGCCATTCCAGGCTTACTGGTAGAGATGAGCATAAAATAAAAGCAAAGCAATTAATTCCACAGCTTATTCTACTCACCAGACGGCTGGAACTTTCCTCCCAGTGAATTCCTTCCTCTGATGTCTCCTCCCTCTTTTCACATTTGTCCCAAGTTCCCAGTTCCCTGGGTGATTTTCCACTTCAATTCACCAATGTTTACTGCACACATACCGTGTGCTGGCACTGTGGTAGTCGTTAGGAAGTAATAGTGGCCCAGACCATCTCACCTTCCACCCTCTTGGAGTTTACAGTCTACATAAAGTGGAGGAGGGTGCTGATTCATGTGGGTGCCATTTCCAGAACATTCTACCCATCTGCTTCCCAGGATTTCGTTCGTTGCTGGAGCCACCCCTCTCCTGGCAGGCATTATTGTCCCCAGTAATATATAGATGATTCTTTCTTGCTCAGAAAAAGTACTGCAGTCATAAAGTCCAGTCCCATTATTTTTCCAACTTTTACTTATCCTTCTGTTCCTTGGGGCGCCAGCAAAAATGTCAGTCACCTGGAGTTTTGGTCAGTGGTTAATCCCTGGGCCTACCCCTAAACCAAAGGATCAGAATTTACAGGGTAGTAAAAAAAATTTACCAGGTGACTCTTAAACACATTATACTAGGGTGCTAAAGACTCTTGGATCTAGTTCCCAGGCAAGGTCAAGACTCCTGCAAGCCAGAAGCTTGTTACTTGCCGCATTGATTAGCTTTTCCTGATTAATACACCACACCGGGCAATATATGGCATTGACCATATGCTTATATATAGGGAACGCTTCTCCCCCTCTCCTGCCTCTACTTTTCATTCATTCGCCTTCCTCTGTTTGAGCGAAGTAAACTCCCTTCTCCTGCCTCTCTTTTCCTAATAGCTTTCATTTCTCCTCTTCCAGACAAATCTCATTACCCTTAGTAAAGTCTAGGCGTCCCTTTTCTTCTATATTTTCATTTGTTTAAGCATTTTGTAAAAGAGGATAAATTAAATCTCATCTTTTTGGGAGGGGGCAGAATCTGTCACCCAGGCTGGAGTGCAGTGATGGGGCCTCAGCTCACTGCAGCCTTCATCTCCCAGGTTCAAGTGATTCTCCTGCCTCAGCCTCCTAAGTAGCTGGGATAACAGGTGTTTACTACCACGCCCAACTGATTTTTGTATTTTTAGTAGAGACACGGTTTCACCATGTTGGCCAGACTGGTCTCAAACTCCTGACCTCGAGCCATGACCTCCCAAAGTGCTGGGATTATAGGTGTGAGCCACCTCGCCTGGCCTTAAATCTCATTTTAAAACATACCTGGGAGAGTTTACTTTTTGAAATAATCACATATCGTCTGGGTATAGTTTTAGGTTCTCATGTCTGTAACTCCAGCATTTTGAGAGGCTGAGCCAGGAGGATTGCTTGAGGCCAGGACGTCAAGACCAGCTTGGACAACATAGCAAAATCCCATCTCTACAAAAAATAAAAGTTAGCTGGCTGAGATGGTGCCCAACTGCAGTCCCAGCTACTTGGGAAGCTCAGAAAGGATTACTTGAGCCCAGGAGTTCAAGGCTGCAGTGAGCTATGATCACACCACTGTACTCTAGTGTGGGTGAAGGATTGGGATACTGTCTCTATAAGAAAGAAAAAAAAAGAAAATGTAAAGTAATCACATTAAACCTTTTGTGAAATAAATAATCTCTTTTTCTTGCTTATGTAGACTGCTAATCTATCTTTAAAAACAGAATCTGTTCACCCACACACAAACACATATCCCTGTGCTGGTGTGTGCTTGTATGTGAATCTGATTTTGTTTAATACGGGAGCATTTGCAAAGTGTCTAACAGAATGCCGTGTGTGATTAGCTTCTATTTAAGGGGCTTTTTCCCCCCTCCCCCGCTACTGATGATGGTAAGAGGACAAGGGAAATGATTAACAGGTTAGAAGCAGACTGTGAGGAAAGACTAAAGGAATTATGGATATTTGCCTGGAGCCAGAGGCTGATATATAGTTAATTACAGTCTTCAAGTTAATGAAGCAATATTTTATGGGTGATCGTGAGCAACTGTATTTTTTATTCTAAGAACAAGAAGACCTTATGTTAGAACAAGACAGACTGGGTTTAAAGTAGGAGTTTCAAAGGTAGATGTTTAGGAATAAAGAAAACCAGCATCTAGGAAGATCATGGAATTACTTTCTAAATTTATTTTTTTTCGAGACAGTCTTACTCTATCACCTAGGTTGGAGTGCAGTGATACCATCATGACTGGCTAATTTTTTAAAAAATTTTAACTTTTGAAAAGATGGGGCCTTGCTGTGTTTCCCAGGCTGCTCTCAAACTTCTGAGCTCCAGCAATCTTCCTGCCTCTGTCTCCCAAATTGCTGAGATGACAGATATAAGCCACCATACCCAGCCCTCTCTGGGTTTTTTTTTTTTTTTTCAGATGGAGTTTAGCTGTTGTTGCCCAGGCTGGAGTGCAGTGATCTTGGTTCACCTCAACCTCTGCCTCTCAGGTTCAAGTGATTCTCCTGCCTCAGCCTACCAAGTAGCTAGGATTACAGGCATGTGCCACCATCCTCAGCTAATTTTTTGCATTTTTAATAGAGATGAGGTTTCTCCATGTTGGTTAGGCTGGTCTTGAACTCTCAACCTCAGGTGATCCGCCCACCTTGGCCTCCCAAAGTGCTGGGATTACAGGCGTGAGCCACGGTGCCTAGCCTCTCTCTGGATTTTTAATAAGAGATAAGCAACTTCATGTGATGGTTTATGATACTCATCTGTAGTTGCAGCCTTGTAGCCCATAGCAAACACTGAGTTACGTTACAACATCTGTACCTCGTTTCCCATTATCCTCCTAGTTGAATTTCCCTCCTTCCGATTTGTCTAAACCTTCTTGTCTTTTTAATTCTCCAGCTTATTAATAAAGCTTTCCCTCTCTACTCCCAGTTATTCTCCCACCTCTTGGCATTCACGATCCATTGTCTTCAGTGCATTAGTCAAAAAAACTAACCTTTGTTGCAGCAATAACAAACCTTTGAGTTCCAGTGGTTGAAACATAAGGGCTCATTTTTTTATTCACATAAAGTTTGCTGAGGTCTCATCAACTGTCCAAGGCAGCCCAGTGACTAAGCAGTGACTCAGGGATGCCTTTCTGTGGCTCCACCAACTAAGGGTTATATGATATATGAGGTGTCTTCAAAAAGTTCACAGAAAATGCATATTTTGGAAAAACTATGCACAGATTTCATTTTTTTTTTTGCATCAAAATAAACTCATACTAACTTGTAACATATCTGAACAGGATCTAGTTCAAGGCACTAAAGATAGGAAATCAGTTTGAAAAGAGCCTCTATCAGAGCAACATTAGTTTTGTTAAAATTGAAGCAAGAATAAATGTAAAATTTATGGTGAAGCTTGGGTGGAAGTATGGTAAAATCATTCATGTTTTACAAAAAGTTGATGGGAAAAATGCCCCCAGATAAATCGTCAGTCTGCAAATAGATACCTCATTTTTTTTTTTTTTTTTTGAGGCAGAGTTTCGCTCTTGTTACCCAGGCTGGAGTGCAATGGCACCATCTCGGCTCACCGCAACCTCCGCCACCTGGGTTCAGGCAATTTTCCTGCCTCAGCCTCCTGAGTAGCTGGGATTACAGGCACGTGCCACCATGCCCAGCTAATTTTTTGTAATTTTAATAGAGACGGGGTTTCACCATGTTGACCAGGATGGTCTCGATCTCTTGACCTCGTGATCCACCTGCCTCGGCCTCCCAAAGTGCTGGGATTACAGGCTTGAGCCACCACGCCCGGCCATAGATACCTCATTTTAAGAGAAGATGAGATGATGAAGATGAAGCCCGCAATGGCAGATTATGCACAAATGTTTGCAAAGAAAATATTCATCTTGTTTGTGCCTTAATTGAAAAGGAGCCACAAGTAACAGCAGAAACAAGAGCCGATACCAGAAATATCTCAACTGATTCAGCTTACACAATTCTGACTGAAAAATTCAAGTTTAGCAAACTTTCCAATGGATGAGTGCCAAGGCAATTGCACCTAGGTAAGCTACAGACAAAGGCACAGATTTCAGTAGAAATTTCAAACAAGTGTGATCAAGATCCTGAAATATTTCTTCAAAGAATCGTAACAAGAGTTGAAACATGGCTTTACCTGTACAATCCTGAAGACAAAGCAAAATCAAAGCAATGGCTACCAAGAGGTAAAAGTGGTGAGAATTTCCCTCCACCACGATGCCTCTGCTCACTCATCGAACAAGGGCGATTTTGCAAGCGTCTCAGTAGAAACTCATTAGGCATCACGTAACAGTCCTGACTTGGCCCCTTCGGGCTTCTTTTTGTTTCTAAATCTTAAAAAATTCTATAAAGGGCACCCATTTTTCTTCCGTTAATAATGTAAAAAGGATCACATGGACATGGTTACATTCTCACGATTCTTGGCTCTTGAGAGGTGAACTAAAGTATTGGTCTCAACACTTACAAAAGTGTCTTGAGCTTGGAGCTTACATTGATAAATGAAGGTTCATAGTTTTTACTTTTAAAATTCCATTTAATTTAACTTCCGTTTTTCCACTTTTTGAAGTCCCCTCGTACCTGGCAAGGGAAGAGTCTCTCGGTCAGTGCTGTGCCAACTCTTAAACACATTAGCCTGGAAGTGACCACATAACTCCCACTCATAGCCCATTTGCAAAAACCAGTCTTATGCCAATCTGTCTAACTGCAAAGAGATTAGGAAGATGTAGGGCAGGCGTCCCAAAACTACGGCCTACGGGCTGCATGCGGCCCCCTGAGGCCATTTATCCAGCCCCCCACCGCACTTCAGGAAGGGGCATCTCTTTCATTGGTGGTCAGTGAGAGGAGCACAGTATGTGGCAGCCCTCCAGCGGTCTGAGGGACAGTGAACTGGCCCCCTGTGTAAAAAAGTCTGGGGAGGCCTGATGTAGGGGAGGATGGGGGGGTTGCCTAAGGGTATAAAAACAACTATAATTTTCTCGACCACATGAAATCTCTCTACTGAAGGGGATGGCCTTATACTTTTTTTTTGTTCTGGAAGCTTGATCTTGGTACGTGCCTATTGATCGTAATGGTGGCATCATTTGTTCCACTTATCAAGGTCATTTAGATTTAAGGCACAGATTACTGGAACTGCAAATGAATGGAGGAAAGAAGGAAAGAGGAAAAAGGTACTAAGAGACTCTGTTCCTCACTGAAACTTCCAATATATATGTCTAATTTCTTAGTATTTGCTCTGTATCAGTCCTTGCTAATTATGGTCTCAGATTCCCTAGGACTCTGGCTCTCAAGCTTTTTTGGTCATTTTTCTTCTTTGGTTCATTTTAAACACAGGTCTTGTCTATAACCATTTTCACCTTAAGTGATAAGCCCATTTCCAGCCTAGAATGAAGCCTAAACCTATAACTGGTTTTGGGTTTTGCAACCTGATAATGCCATGTAATGATGTCCAACATTTGACATGAGTTTTATTGTGTTTATTGAAGTGTGACTTGAGAATCATGCAGACCTGGGTTCAAACCACATCTGTCCAATGGAGATAATAGGCAAATGGAGATTACATTAGCTTTGTCGATCATCATGAGGAGGAAATGAGGTAGTAATGTATAAAGTGTCTAGCCCAGTGCCTGAAGTATAGTAAGGGCTCAAAAAAGTTATCCATTCTTATTATTAGATTATTAAAATCAGCAAGCTTGAAGTATTTAGGCAGAAGCATTCTAATATCTGCAATTTGTATTGTATAAAATGATAAGCTAGATTGATGAACAAATACATGGATAGGGATATGAAAATGAAAATACAGTCAAATGTTAACAATAATCCAGATGGTGGGTATATGGATATTCACTCTACAATTATCTCAGCTTCTCTGTATGTCTAAGTATTTTCATAAGAAAAACATTGAAGGATATTAATAGGTTTATATACCTTTGACCTGCCCTCTCTAGACACACATAACACTAAAGCTTAAAACCTGCCTTGGACAGGATCCTAAGAATTAAAAAATCTTGTAGAGTGCCTCCCCATACTCTTACCTTCCAGAATTGGCAATGGGATACTTTGAAATTATTAGCATACAGTACAGACTTCTCTTGTCTTATACATTATTTGCCAGGGAAAAATATGGAAGAAATATTATCACAATGGGTCATATGCGTTCTACATGACAACAACTCTTAGTTTATTTTCTGTTGACTTTAACAGACTATCTGAAACTGAGCAATTTATATGAAAATAAATTTAGTTCTTACAGTGACGGAGGCTGAGAATACCAAGATTGAGAGTCTACATCTGGTGACTGCCTTGTTGACAGAGGGACTCTCTGTAGAGTCCCAAGGAATCACAGGGCACACAGGGAGGGGCTTAGTGTGCTGGCATCCTAGCTCAGGTCTCTCTTCCTTCTCTTCCTATAAAGTCATCAGTTCCTTTCCCATGGTAACCCATTAATCTATTGACCCGTTAAACCATTAATCCATGAATTGATTAGTCTGTTCATCAGGGCAGAGACCATGTGATTTAATCATCTCTTAAAGACCCCCCTTCTCCATAGTGCCACACTGGGATTAAATGTCTCCATTTAACATGAGTTTTGGAGAGGAAGAATATTCAAACCACAGCAGACTCTAATTTAATTTGTAATATAAAACAGCTTATGTATTCCACTCAGACACCAGGAATTTTAGGAAAATAGAAGAGATTCTGGGTAAATAGAGATTATGGAAGCACAGCCCAGCAAGTTATGCTTTAAAAATCCACTTCAGTTGCAGTGATCCGAGATTGCACCACTGCATTCCAGCCTGGGCTACAGAGCGAGACTCCATCTCAAAAAAAAAAAAAAAAAAAAAAAAATCCACCTCAAGTTGGGTGCAGTGGTTCATGCCTGTAATCCCAGTACTTTGGGAGGCTGAGGCAGGTGGATCACCCGAGGTCGGGAGTTCGAGACCAGCCTGACCAACATGGAGAAACCCTATCTCTACTAAAAAATACAAAAATTAGCTGGGCATGGTGGCACATGCCTGTAAGCCCAGCTACTCGGGATTCTGAGGCAGGAGAATCACTTGAACCCCAGACACGGAGGTTGCAGTGAGCCAAGATTGCACCATTGCACTCCAGCCTGGGTAACAAGAGCGAAACTCCATCTCACAAAACAAAACAAATCCACCTCAAAGCTACAGCTATAACCATCCTCTGGCTTTCTGGAACCTCTGGTAGCAACCATGCAAACCACAGAAATTCGCAAGATCTATTCTTAATCAAACCACAGAAATCTGACTCTCGAGGGGAGAAAGCATGAAATCCATAGACTCATAATATTCAAAGTAACGTTGCATAAAGTCCATTCAATGCTTCTCATTTCACAAGGGAAGAAAGAGAAGCCTGAAACCTAATTCAAGTGTTGAAGGTGATAATGATTTTGATTTCAAGCTCATCTCCACCCTCTTTTCTATTGAAAGTGCTGAAAGGGTAACTTGGAGGTGATTTATTCTACCTCTCATCTCTCCACCATACACATACACAGCTTTTGTAAATAACTAAGATGTAATTTAAATTAGAGCCCTTATCTATCTCTGCACACCCATTTCAAGCCAAGTGTTCTAGGCATCCCTCCAAGCCAACTGCCAACCCCAAGTGGGTAACATTCAAGTTCTGCAGTTCCTGTTTCAGCTCTCCAAGTTCTTTGGCTACAGCCCTAGGCAAAGATCTAATGACCCCTGACCTGAATTTTCTTAGCGTCCTCCTCCTACCTTCCCAACCCTGAGTCTCTCCCCTCAATACGTCTTATAGATCCTGCAAACCAATCCTTCTTAGCATGCAGTTGTCATCTCATCATGGATGGGATCCTACAGCTCCAGCTGGATGGTTAGGACTTGCCATGTCTCATTCCACCACCTCTTGAGGTAAAAGGCCACCCAGGAACCACTCAGTCCTCAGAATCCATTGACTTCCACTTTCCCTGGCGTACCCAGGCAGTGTGAAATATCAGTTGGCTCTAATTGAAACCCCTACTTTATAGTCTACAATATCCTACTCACATCCACATGTGTGGAAACTCTACTCATTCTTCAACACCTAGAGCAAATATAACCTTGGCCATGAGGAGAATCTGATGCACAGATAACCTCTGAAATGATTTGGCTGTGTCCCCACCCAAATCTCATCTTCAACTGCAGCTCCCATAATTCTCACATGTTATGGGAGGGACCCAGTGGGAGGTAATTGAATCATGGGGGTGGATCTTTCCTGTGCTGTTCTCCTGAAAGTGAGTAAGTCTCATGAGAGCTGATGGTTTTATAAAGGAGGATTCCCCCGCACATGTGCTCTTGGTATAAGAAGTATCTTTGCTCTTTGTTCATCTTCTGCCATGATTGTGAGGCCTCCCCAGCCATGTGGAACTGAGAGTCCATTAAACCTCTTTCCTTTATAAATTACCCAGTCTCACGTATGTCTTCGTTAGCAGTGTGAGAACAGGTTAGTACAAGCTCCCTGGCCTTTACCTCCTGTAAGACGTGATTTGGCCTTCTGTCATGGCATTGGCCTTATTTTGTCTTATGGAAAAATTTCTTTGTCTTGTAACAACACCTTTGTTATTGTTTTGCTTTGTTTTGCCTCTTTGCTAGATTGAAATCTAACTGAAGCTCTAAGTGGGGACAACATGGGCCTTTCCTGAGTCCTTATCCTGCCCCAGGCACTTTCTCTCTGTCATCTTCTTAAACCTCTCTCCAACCAGGCAGGTGCCATTATGAATCTTCCACTGCTGAACAAGACAGAATCAAGACAGACAGGGTCTTACCCTTCATAGGCTCATAATAAACATCTAAGGAATTAATTAAATTGTGCTCCTTTCCAAGGCCTTTGGGCTGTTTATTCAAATATAACTTTTCAAAGTTTCCCCAAGAACTCAAAGATAGAAATGTGTGTTAGATGTTTAACTGGCATTCATTAATGATGCCTTGTTATCTGTCCCTCAAATGGCCTTCCTTAACCCCATTCTCAAATATATCTCTACGTTTTTGAAGTAGAAAGGCTCTTAAAGAGAGGTCAACCCAGTCATGTCGAAATGCTGACAGGGAAGCAATTCACACACAGTTGGTTAAAAAATACTGACCCCCTCTGAGAAGAGGAAGTGAAAAGTCAAGTGGCAAATGATTGCTCTTCTTAAGCAGAAGAGACTCATCCTGAGGTTGGGTGCTCTTGTGCTGAGGAGAGAACACAATGAGAATTTACCACCCTCTTGATCTTAAGGAAACAGCTGGTGTAGAGAAAGGGGAAATTATCTCTAATTCACTCAACTCAACCACAAATATAGCTGTCATCTTTTTTCAGAGTAAGAAGAGTAGAGCTATTGGGGGATGAGGATGAAGGGCCCAGATGGATACAGTCTGGATGGAGAGCTGATTCTGCCCGTGAGAAGCCCTGCACAATTTCCATTCATGCTTATGGCACCAAATGGTACTTTGAGTTGCCAGTGGAATGGAAAATGCAGTGCAAATATAAATCCATGTTGGAAACACTTAACTTTTTTTTTTCTGAGGGTATACAATTTGGGGGTTTCAATGACTGAATGATAAAAGAGATACACAGACACTTTTTCATCCATTTAACAAATATTAACTGAGAACCCAGAACCTGCACTAGAGAGGTTGTGGTAAATGTGCTGTAGGAGCTGAGATCTGACTTAACAGCTGTGTTGATCTAGAGGGAAGAGATCTGAGTTAGGGCCACTGCTAGGCTTGAGGGGGCTTGCAGTATCTGTGGGAGCCCGCATTCTACTCTTTACTAAACTTTGTCATAATGAGATGCCTCTGAAGATGTCAGCGGTGCCGTTGTCCTGAGTGGCTTCCTCACTGTTTGAGCCAGAATGTACACCCTATCCCTAACCGGTCTGAGCAAGTTGTGACCCTAGGTGGTCCTGCTGTCTTGTATTAGGGTTGTAGAACTCTCAGATGAATGTTAAGGATGGGAACCAAGAACCAGCCCTTATGTTGATAGAATTATTTAAAGTGGCCAGGGATACGAAATTTGGGGGCAAAAGAAACCCATTTCTCAGAGACACAAAATGGAAGAACTAAGTCTTCCCCCAAGTTCAAGGTGTGGAGTAGGGCATATCGTACATTGACAAAATGGAGAGAGTCAGAAGGTTCAATGATGCATGCCTGGAGCCCAGAATTAGCCAGAAATTGAGCAAAAAGGAGCCAAGAAAATTTCTGAAAACAGAGATGAAGTTTCATCAGTTTTTTGTTTTGTTTTGTTTTGTTTTGTTTTTGGAAACAGAGCCTCACTCTACTGCCCAAGCTAGAGTGCAGTGGTGCGATCTTCACTCACTGCAAACTCTGCCTCCCAGGTTCCAGTGATTCCTGCCTCAGCCTCCTGAGTAGCTGGGATTACAGATGCCTGCCACCATGCCTGGCTAATTTTTGCATTTTTAGTAGAGATGAGGTTTTACCATGTTGGTCAGTGTAGCGAATCCATGAGCCCCACACACTGGGTGCCAGCATGTGGGGATCCATGAGCCCTCCATTGGGCACCAGCATGTAGGGAGCCAGCCCTCCATCACCCATGGGTACCCCGAGTTCGGTGGTGACAAGGGAATGAGAAAAAGACAGATTAAGAGAGATAGTGGGACCAGGGGGCCATCACTTACTACTCTGGAGGAGGCAGTGAAGGCCCCGAGCACTGATCATCCATTCTATGTATTTGTTATAATCACTTCGATCTATGGGGTAGGGGTGGAGTGATGGTGAAGTGAATCAGTGGGCCGGAAGTGAATTAGTGAGCCAGAACTGGTGTGTCATTCTAAAGATAGATAACAGTGGCAGTTGGGGAGTTTCACAGAACAAGAACATGTGTTATCTTTAGCTTATTATCTATGTACAGCCGGTGGAACATGGGCCTTAAAAGGAGCCTATGAGTCTGGCTATGTCATAGAGCTATGAAGGGGTTTTACATCCTTGAGCACAATGTTTATGGTACCAGAGCTGAGGTCACCCTGCACCAGAACATGAGGCATGGTGAGGCTTTCCTCCTCAGAGGCCTCCTGTGGCCTTCCGCAGTTTCTTGTTCCTTGTTTACATGTTACTCATAACTAATTTATGTAGGCACTCTGTAAGTCCTTTCTCCTTTGCTGCTTTTCCCAACAGGCCAGGTTGGTCTTGAACTCCTGACCTCAGGTGATCCGCCCATCTTGGCCTCCCAAAGTGCTGGGATTACAGGTGTGAGCCACCGTGCCCAGACACATCATCAGTTTTAAGCCTGAATCCACAGATGGATGGATTGGCTTTTGGATGATGTCATGGGGTAAGAGTGGACACACGTATGTTTAGGCACGACCTTGAGTGGAAAAAAGAGAGGAGAATAGCTGGAGCAAGAGCATCCAAGTATTTCAGTGGGAATGAGCTCTGATATCATCTTGAGATTGGAATGCTTTTCACATCCTTCCAAGGGAATCACTACTCCATTAAAAAAAAAAAATCAGCATTTAATATTGCTTTGGAGAATTTCTAGTTCTTCATGTAACAAATCCGTTGAAATTTCCCTGAAGTTACACTCGAATGTACTGTATTTGCCTGCCATTTACTAATTCACATGGGTTGTTCTTTCTAATCTCTCCATCACCGCACAAATCCTTTTCATGCTCCATTTCCTGGACACTACAGCCTCTTATTTTGTAGATAATGTTCTTTTCTTCCACTATGATTACAAGTGACTAGAAAAAAAATACACAAGTCTCAACCAGCCCCATGTAATAACCTGCCTACTGCCACAATGTGGGTTGCTGAGGGCTTTTTGTTTACTATTTTACTCCATGTAAGATAGTAACATGTCACAGATTTTTACAATGCTAGAGGCTCTTAGAAGATCAAGAGTAGATTAAGAGATATGATATGACATTAGACTATTTGATTTTGTTCTGGTTTGTCATTTATCTCCACTTGTTTCTTCCAAGCAATCGGCTACATTTTTCCACAATTTTATTTTACCTAAAATTTTAAGCTTTTTATTAAAGTACAACATTATAGTAGGATGTATTTTTTTTTTTCCAAAATTTGCCACTGCAATATATTTGTCCCTAGTAATCCTTCAGAATTTTGCCATTCCCCAGCCAGAGATAGAGTAAATTTTTTTCCTCCCTTTGAAATTGGATGGGCATTTGTGGCTGTCTTGATGAGCAGAATTCAGGGCTAGTGACACTACACACTTTGGAGATAAGGTCAAAAAAAAAAAAAAAAAAACAGTTATGGCTTCCACCTGACTCTCCATGCTCATTCTTAAAACCCAGTTGCCATGTTGTGGGGAAGCCCAGGCCGCATGAGGAGGTTCCATGTAAGTGTTCCAGGCAAAAGCCCCAACTAAGGTTTCACCCAAAGCTAGCACCAATTCAATTCAATTGTAGCTAGCATCAATTGAAAGATACGGAAGTGAGAAAGCCTCACATAATCCTAGGCCCCCAGCCTTCCAGCTGCCCCAGCAGATGATGAATGTAGTAAATACAAGTTACCCCTTCCAAGCTCTGCCCAAATTGCAGATTCATGAGAAAAGTTAATGTTGCTTTAAGCCACCAAGTTTTGAAGTGATTTGTTACCCATCACTGGGTGACTAGAACAAACACTCACACAGAAGACACGCGTCATAAATATACAGGTTCATGAATTTTCACAAACTGAACCAGCTATGCAACCAGCACTCAGATCAAAAATTAGCTTCTCAGAAGCCTCGTCAGTCTTCCGGTTCTCCCTCCAAAAGATAGCTGCTATTCTAACATGTTTTGCCTAATTAATTTTTTTGCCTATTCTAATTAAATTTCTTTTACCTATTTTAGTATTGACCAAATACTTTTACCTATTTTAGTATTGGCCAACAGCTGTCACATGGCTGTTGTGACCCCATTAGCAGCAACTTGCCCAGGACAATGATATAAGATCCCAGCACAAGGGACCCCTGCTTCTGGGAGGGTTCCCCATTAACAGAGGATTGCTGTGTGCTATAAACTGAACCACGTGCTTCTGGAATACATGTTTGGAAGCCCTGATCACCAGTGTGGTTGTATTTGGAAATAGGACCTTACAGGAGGTAATTAAAGTTAAATGAGGTCATAAGGGTGGGGCCCTAACCAAGAGATTATAGTGCTTATAGTGCCCTTATAAGCAGAGGAGACACCAGTAGAAAATGCACACAGAGGGAAGGTCACAGTCAGAAGGCAGCTATTTACAAGCCAGAAAGAGAGACTTCACTAGAAACCAAACCTGTTGGCACCTTGATCCGGGACTTTCCGCCTCCATAACCGGGATAAGATACATTTCTGTCATTGAAGCCTTCTAGCCTGTATTTGCTAGGGCAGCCTGAGCAGGATTATACTGGATAATCAATGAAGCCTAACACCACTGTGATGGAGAGCTTGGTTGAAAATGGAAAACTACCAGGCATTGTGTCTCATGTCTGTAATCCCAGCAGTTTGGGAGGCTGAGGTGAGTAGATCACTTGAGGTCAGGAGTTCAAGACCAGCCAGACCAACATGTCAAATACCATCTTTACTAAAAATACAAAAATTAGCCAGGCATGGTGGCAGGCATCTGTAATCCCAGCTACTCAGGAGGCTGAGGCACGAAAATCCCTTGAATCCAGGAGACAGAGGTTGCAGTGAGCTGAGATCATGGCACTGACTCCAGCCTAGGTGACAGAGCAAGACTCCATCTCAAAAAAGTAAAAAATAGAAAAGAGAAAGGAAAGGAAGGGAAGGGAAAGAGAAACAGGTACCCGTAATCCCAGCTACCCAGGAGGCGGAGGCATGAGAATCGCTTGAACCCAAGAGGTGGAGGTTGTAATGAGCAGAGGTGATGCCACTGACTCCAGCCTGGATGACAGAGTGAGACTCTATCTCAAAAAACCAAATAGAAGAAAGAAAGAGAGAGAGAGAGAGAGAGAGAGAGAGAGGAAGGAAGGAAGGAAGAAAGAAGGAGGAAGGGAGAGAGGGAGGGAGGAAGAGGAGGAAGGAAGGAAGGAAGGAAGGAAAGGAAAAAACTGAGGCTGAATCTCCCCAAATCTGAATGGCGGAGAAGGCGTGTTTGGGGGCTGATGATCAGTAGACACATTTAGGGTACCCACCCAGCTGCTGGCACTCCAGGGCTAATGCCTCTCATAGCCATTGATGGTACAGAAAGCCTATGAGTTTTCAACTATAGTGGTTGACTACTGCCCTGACCACAGTTGATGGGAAGAGGGGTGGGAAGCTTATCTGATTTGCACCAGATAAATTTAACTTCTCTTTCTGAAGAATCAGAGAACCTGTAACAGTCCAAACAGTTGTAGACACCAGAGTTCCATGGTCGCAGAATCCTAGAAGTTATGGCTGACTTGACTGGAACATATGCATGATAACAAGCCACACACATGAAAAAAGATCAGGGCAAAGATAGCAGGATCATGAGACGGATATTCTAAGAGAAGCCCATATCATATTCTGAAATGCAGGGGGAGAGAGAGCTGAGGTATAAAGACAGGGCTATGGGGGGTACTTCCTGGAAAGGGTACTGTGAGACTCCCCTCTCTTTTTCTAATCCGTTTTTTATTTTTATTTTTATTAATTTATTTGTTTGAGACAGGGTCTTGCCCTGTCACCCAGGCTGCAGTGCAGTGGTACAATCACAGCTCACTGCAGCCTTGACCTCCTGGGCTCAAGCAATCCTCCCACCTCAGCCTCCAAAGTAGCTGTGACTACCGGCATGCACCACCATGCCCAGCTAATTTTTGTGTTTTCCAGAGATGAGATTTCGCTGGGTTGCCCAGACTGATCTCGAACTCCTGAGCTCAAGCGATCCACCCGTCTCGGCCTCCCAAAGTGCTGTGATGACAAGCATGAGCCACCGTGCCCAGCCAAATCTCTTTACACTGAGCTATTTGGCTGTACTGGGTGGCCAGGCCTGGAGAGCACTGGACCCAGTGCTGACAGAGACAATCCAGGTCCTAACGGCTTTTTGCCTAAAACAGTTAATATACCCTCTTACCTATTCAGAACTGGTACGGGACGTTGACAGACTGGAGGCTGAAAATTAAAGACACTGACTCTCCTTCCAGGATGGTTTGGTGCAAACCAGGACTAGCATACAAGTACTACACTTCTACCTCAGGTTTAGTCGGAGGCTTTCGGCGCTCTGTACATGCCATGTTATTTAGCATTTGTGAAAACGCTCTTATGTTACACTTTCTTCTGCCTTCTGTCCTATTTTTATTTATTTATTTATTTATTCAATGATTTTAGATGGAATCTCACTTTGTTGCCTAGGCTGGAGTGCAGTGGCACAGTCTCAACTCACTGCAACCTCTGCCTCCCAGTTCAAGCAATTCTCCTGCCTCAGCTTCCCAAGTAGCTGGGATTACAGGCACGCGCCACCACACCTGGCTGATTTTGTATTTTTAGTAGAGACGGGGTTTCACCATGTTGGCCAGGCTGGTCTCGAACTCCTGACCCCAGCTGATTCACCCGCCTCTGCCTCCCAAAGTCCTGGGATTACCGGCGTGAGCCAATGTGCCTGGTCTGTCCTTTTATCATTTGTTGATGAATCTCTTTGCTCAGTTGATTGAGAACTTCCTGAAATCATGCCCTAATCAACTCTACAGTCTATTGGGTTTAAACCCAGGGACCATGCACACAAAGTGTCCAATGTCTATAAAATAAATGAAAAAATCTGTTAAAAAATATTTTTAAAAGACCTAATTTCTCTTCTTGTGTTGTTACTAACTTGCTGTGTCACCTTAGGCAAGTCAATGAACTCCTCTGGGCTTCGGTTTGCTGACAAGGAAAATGAAGACATCAGGCTATAACTTCTTTTAGGGCTCTTCAAGCTTGGTTCTCAATGTACTCTATTTATATTCTGGCAAAGCCGTTAAATACTTACAGAAGCAAAATCAAAACCCCAGTGGCAGTTACCTCAAGGTAGTATCTAAATTAGGCTGTGATGTGTCCATCTGTTTATTCTGGAGATCAGTCGTGTTCCTGTTTCAGAGCACTGATCCTGCACGTTGCCTCTTCCCGCCCCCCGGAGGCTGCCTGGCATCCCATTTCAATCTTGTCTTATGTAGCTGGCTGATGTTTGATCTTCAGTTCACATTTGCTCCTGTTCTTATCACTCTTGGGAGGCTGTTATTACCCTCTTCTAATGCCGTCAAAGGTCTTTAATGCCTCCCTTTCAACATATTGTGTGTCATCTTGTAGACACTGCAGAATGTTAGCTTAGCATTGCCCAGGGACATCCCAGACCTGGTGAATGACAAATGAGAAATGAACTGAAATTTCTCTCTTTTAACTGGTCTCAAAATAGAATTTCCAAATCATAAGACTGGCTGCCCTTTCGGTGAAGGGATTCCTGAATATAATTTCCTCACATCTCTGGCTCCAGAACCAAGGGCGTGTAGGTGCAATGGAACAACAGTGATCTAAGAGCAAGGCCCCTCTCCTAGTCTCAGTTCTGCCACCAACTAGCTGAAGTCTGCATGACACTATCAGACATTCAACATCACTTATTTCTAGATACTGTATGCAGATTTTCTAACTTACCTTACAGACATTGTGCCTAATGGTGCCAAAACGTTCCCAAAGTGCCTAAACGAGGTAGACTCCTGTAGTGTCACAGTTTGCTACATTAGACGCTCTGAATGGATAAATACAGTAAGACCCATAGCTTCCAGTTAGAGATTGCTTATCTGTGAACTGCAGTCTTAGAGGCAGCTTGCCCAAAGCATGTTTCATAGAGCACAAGAAGCACCAGTGGCTTCTTCAAAGCAGGGCTCCGTGGTGTAGTGGACACCGTTACGTGCTACCCAGATCTTCTGCTGCTGGACAGAGGCGCCCATTCCCTCAGCTGCTCTGTCTCCAGAACCTGCCCTCAGCTGAAGAAAACTGCCTTATTCCAGGCCGCACTCCCTTCCCAAGACAGCCTGCTTCCAGTGCATCCAGTGGTCAACATGGGGTAGGTCTGGCGAAGTGGCAGTGGTCTCCACAAAGAAAGAGGAAAAGGCCGGTGCAGTGGCGCATGCCTATAATCCCAGCACTTTGGGAGGTCAAGGCAGGTGGATTACCTGAGGTCAGGAGTTCAAGACCAGCCTGACCAACGTGGAGAAACCCTGTCTCTACTAAAAACTGCAAAATTAGCCAGACGTGGCGGTGCATGCCTGTAATCCCAGCTACTCAGGAGGCTGAGGCAGGAGAATCTCTTGAACCTGGGAGGCAGAGTTTGTAGTGATCTGAGACTGTGCCACTGTACTCCAGCCTGGGCAGCAAAGCAAGACTCTATCTCAAAAAAAAAGAAAGAGAAAGAAAGCACCATTTTCATCAGATTCTCAGTGATTCCCCCCAACACTGAGAACAACTATGTCATCTAGAAATAAAAAACAAATTAGCCTGTTAATTAACTGCTGAGGGGATCTTCCTCACTCACATGCCAGCTCAAGCCTTTTATTTTTTTAACTTTGAAGAATACCAGCATCCTAATGCAGTATCTCTTCACCCCCCAATGTTTGGAAATATGTGGCTTATGCTTCCCTTTCTTCATGCGTCTCCTGCCCACTCTCAGGCACATCTATTTGCTCAGCCATGTGGGTTGCGCTTGTCAATAATGGCACTTAGAGTTCAGAGTAATGATCTCCGCTCGCCTTTCCCATCTGTTATTTCCATACGCCTGACATCTTCATAGTAGCTTTTCAGGGAATAACAAGACGCTCTTTTACAAACCATCCTTCTCTCTCTAAATACTTAATGTCAAAATTGTTTGGGCTGCTCTTTATGAAACTCCCAAAGGATCATGACTGAAGCCATCATTCTGACTCTTTGTAATAATCACAGCTCAATTTTCCAACCGAGGCTGATTTCTGGCAGGCCTGTGGTCAGGACCATATATTCATGAGACTTCCTGTCATCGCCACCTTTAAATTCCAGCACTGGTTGGGACAGTTAGTTTTCCTCATTTGGAATGTCACTTCCACCATCCCACCTAGTATATCATCCTCACATGAGCTCAGGGCTGCCCTTGCGAGAGATCCCAAAGCATCCCTAGCTCCTTGAGAGTAGGTAGATGCTGGTGGATGGTGTCATGGGGACACTGGGCCTCTGTCCATTTGAAATTTTTTTTTTTTTTTGAGATGGAATTTCGTTCCGTCACCCAGACTGAAGTACAGTGGCACAATCTCAGCTCACTGTAACCTCTGCCTCCCAGGTTCAAGCAATTCACCTACCCAGCCTCCCAAGTAGCTGAGATTACAGATGCCCGCCACCATGCCCAGCTAATTTTTGTATTTTTAGTAGAGACAGAGTTTCACCATGTTGGCCAGGCTGGTCTCGAACTCCTGACCCTGAGTGATCCACCCACCTCAGCCTCCCAAAGTGCTGAGATTACAGGCAGGAGCCACCGTGCCTAGGCCCCACTTGAAATCTGAGTCAGCACAGCCTTGAGATCCTCAGGCACCCACCAGCAATGCAAACCCAGGGAGGAAGGAAAGGAACCCCAGAGAGAGAGCAGCTGGGAACAAACAGGAAATTCACCTTGACTGTTGGCTTAGATTTGGGAGAGTTGAAAGGGCTGGCCTGGAATCTGGAGAGAGAGAGCAATACCACCAGTCATTACAGTCATCCTAATATCTAACGTTATCAAGCACTTTCTGTACAGCAGTTACTGTATTTAGTATCCTGCAGGCTTGGCAAGGTGACTGATGACTGATAATCCCAGCACTTCGGGAGGCTGAGGACGGAGGATCGCTTGAAGCCAGGAGTTCAAGACCAGAGTGGGCAGTAAAGCAAAACCCCGTCTCTACCAAGTAATTTTTAAAACATTAGCCAGATGTGGTGGTGCATGCCTCTAGTCCCAGGTACTCAGGAGGCTGAGGTGGGAAGATGGCTTGAGTCCAGGAATTCCAAGGCTGAAGTGAGTTATGATTGCACCACTGCACTCCAGCCTAGGTGACAAAATGAGACCTTATCTCAACAACAAGAAAATGAGTACTTTGCAGGCATGAAGTCATTTAGTCCCCATGACAATCTTATACAATAGATACTATCATTTCTTCATTTTTCGGATGAGTAAACTGAGGCATAGACATGAATTCAGGTATGATTCCACTCGTATCTATATCCAAGGGGCCCTGATCTGGTGAGCGGAGGCTGACAAGTGAGTTTTAAGGCATTCACAATAATCAAAGTTACTGGCCGGGCGCGGCATCTCGCGCCTGTAATCCCAGCACTTTGGGAGGCCGAGGCAGGTGGATCACCTGAGGTCAGGAGTTCGAGACCAGCCCGACCAACATGGTGAAACCCCATCTCTACTAAAAATACAAAAATTAGCCAGGTGTGGTGGCGGGTGCCTGTAATCCCAGCTATTTGGGAGGCTGAGGCAGAAGAATCACTTGAACCCTGAAGGCAGAGGTTGCAGTGAGCAGAGATCACACAATTGCAGTCCAGCCTGGGCAACAAGAGTGAAACCCTGTCTCAGAGAAAAAAAAGAGGTCATCTTATCAAAAGGTCATCTTATCTTAATTTCCCTCCTCTTGAATACAGGCTGTATATGCCTAAAAAATAAAATGAAGCAGAGGTGACTTCCTCCCAGGCTGGATTCCAAAAAACAACACAGTTTATACCTGGCTTTTTCTTGAGATGGAGTCTCACTCTGTCACCCAGGCTGGAGTGCAGTGGCGCAATCTCAGCTCACTGCAACCCCCACCTCCCAGGTCCAAGCAGTTCTCTGCCTCAGCCTCCTGAGTAGCTGGGTTTACAGGCACCCGCCACCATATCCAACTAATTTTTGTATTTTTAATAGAGACAGGGTTTTACCATCTCGGCCAGGCTTTTGTCAAACTCCTGACCTCGTGGTCCACCTGCTCGGCCTCCCAAAGTGCTGGGATTACAGGCGTGAGCCACTGCGCCCGGCCAGGATAAATGTCTCTTTGAAGCCTAGTCAGTATGTTTGGAGAAACCCTGGCCGTAGGTAGAGGCCATGATCGAGGTGTTCAGCCCATAGCCCAGGTAACACCCATGGGTAAGGTCTTTTTCTTTTAGTTTTTGAGACAGAGTTTTGCTCTTGTCACCCAGGCTGGAGTGCAATGGCGTGATCTTGGCCACCACAACCTCCACCTCCTGGGTTCAGGCAATTCTCCTGCCTCAGCCTCCAGTGTAGCTGGGATTACAGGAATGTGCCACCACTCCTGGCTGTTTTTTTTTTGTATTTTTAGTAGAGACGGGGTCTCTCCATGTTGGTCAGGCTGGTCTCGAACTCCTGCCCTCAGGTGATCTGCCTGCCCCAGCCTCCCAAAGTGCTGGGATTACATGTGTGAGCCACTTGCCTGGTCAAGACCAGGTAAGTTCCAACAGCCATCATCAGCTATTAGCTGGTAAGAGAGGGAGCCTTCAGATGATCCCAGTCCCCAAACTTTTAGACGCCGTGGGGGACACCAAGTAGACGAGAAATAAGCTGTCCCTTCTAAGCCCTGCGCACATAATAGATTTGTAAGTAAAAGTAAATGTTATGGTTTCAACCACTACATTTTGGGATGGTTGGTTACATAGCAACAGACAACTGGGAAAAAATATATATTCTATTCCTATTTTGTACCCATGTCACCATACAAGCACCACCCTATAATAAAAAGAACTATTAGTGAGCAAAGCAGAACTTAGAGGTGGGGAAGCTTTGGATGTTTCTCTTCAGGAATCTCACCCTGCATTCTGATCTTGGATTCCTTTGGCATCGTATAATCTGCAATATGACTCTTCAGCTCTGAACAATCACACCACTTTAAAAGTGCATGTGTGGCTGGGTGTGGTGGCTCATGCCTGTAATCCCAGCACTTTGGAGGGCCTAGGCAGGCAGATTGCCTGAGGGATCAGGAGTTTGAGACCAGACTGGCCAACATGGGGAAACCCCCATCTCTACTAAAAATACAAAAATTAGCAAGGCGTGGTGGCACACACCTGTAATCCCAGCTACTTGGGAGGCTGAGGCAGAAGAATTGCTTGAGCCCGGGAGATGGAGGTTGCAGTGAGCTGAGAACGCATCACTGCACTCCAGCCTGAGACTCTGTCTCAAAAATAAATAAATAAACAAATAAATAAATAAATAAATAAATAAATGGTATATGTACTGGCCTCTTAATGAAGGCCATCTCTGTTTGGAGTTGGGCACCATCTCTCTTTCCTATTAGGAAAACCTCCAATAAAGTCATCCTTGTCTGTTTAACTCTATCTGATGCAATGTTGCTTTGCCACAATCCACGGTTTTCAACATCACCGTGGTCAGAAAATTTTGGTTTCAGTGTCAGCTAAGGCTCCTTCAACAGCACAAGAAAGTGCCTGGCTTTCAAGGACACTGGTGGTTCTGGCCTTAGATTCACAGCACAGAGCATAGGAGGTCTGCGGACAGGGGTTGGATGCCCGCCTCTTTCTGTTATTGCCTGTGTGATATTTGAAGGGGTTCCTTAACTTACCTGAGTTTCTATTTTCTCAGCTGTAAAATAGGGACAGTGATTCCTCCATGGGGCTTTTATGAGGATAACATGAATTAGTATTTTTGAACAGCTTACAGGAATGTCTTACACATATCAGAGCACTATTTTTTAATTAATCATTTCTTAGCACTGGTTACCTCCAAAAAGTGGGATGGGAGACTGGTGGGGGGAAGGGGCAGTGCACTCTTTTGTGGTTTTTTTTTTTTGTTCTATTGAGCATGTGTTACTTTATAATTAGCAAGGAAAGAAGTACAGAAGGAGGGAGGGAGGGAAAAAGGAAGGAAGGAGGGATGGAAGGAAGGAAAAGAGAGAAAGTAGGGGAGAAGGGGGAAGGAAGGGAAGCAGGAACAAAGGGAGGGAGGGAGAGAAGGAGGGAGGGAGGGAAGAGGGATGGGAGGAGGGAAGAAGGAGAGAAAGAGGGAAGGAAGGAAGGAGGGAGGGAGGGAAGAAAGGGAAGAAAGGAAGGAAGGAAAGGAATACAATCTACACCTCACTCCTTGTGCAGATGCCCTAAGCCTCTCTCCAGAAACACATCACTTACCACTTGCCCTTTTGACCAGAGAGGAAGTCAATTCTATCTGAATGGATGTTCCAGTCCTTAACTGAATTTGGTTAGCATCTGAATGATGGTCCACAGTCTTACTCCCCCGTACATCAAAGCCAGGGAATAATTTTAACAGTGCATAAACAGGAAATATGAAAATTAATGCTTGCAGGAACCTTATTTAATTTTGCTGTGAACCGATTTCCGTGACATTTATGCCATTTGTTTTGTGCAGTTGTGTGTGGGGTTTTCTCTCCCCCTTCTTTTTATTTTGTTTTCTGTTTTCTTTTTCCTGTTGGCTCCATTTCAGCGAGGCCAGTTATCTGCACATTCATCTCTAAAATGACCTTCCTTTCTTGAAGTGCATGTCCTTCTGCTTGTAACAAAAGGTCATGAAGTCGTAGGACCCATCAAAGCCATTGCTATGGCAATACACTACAGGATTGCGATTATTAACCTCTGGATAAACAGGCAGGCAGGAAAGATGGATGGAGAGGAATGAGGCTTGTGTTTATACACATTTATCTTTGATAATTAGCCATCTGGGGGAAACCACAAATACAGGCAACAGAAATTGATTTATCTTCAAATAATAAGTTTTGCTTTACAACAAGGTCTAAAACTGCATCCTCTCAAGTGCTAATTTTGCATGTCACTTGCATGCTTTAAGGATGAAAGTAGTAATTACCAGGCCTTTCATATGCAAAAGTAAGGTGCTAAGAAGCTGCTAGCTTCAGCCACAAGAATTAAAATTAAAAAAAAAAAAAAAAAACCATGCATTTCCCAGAGGTCTTCCTAGGTCCTAAAAGGCTTGTCACTATAGGTCTGTATCTTCCTGGAGGTCCAGGGCCGTTCAAAAGAAATCAACTGCAGACAAGTGTGGTCTGAACTGGGGAGTCACGGAATTGCTTCATGGAATTGCTTCATGGAATCAGGTGTGGTCTGAATTGGAAAGTCATTGACTGATTCTATGAAGGCTCCTGTGGTCTTGGGCTTGACCTTTCTCCTTGAACTGATGCTAAGGTTCAAGGCCAGGAAAGGAACCACCTAGACAACTTGCATGGCACAGCCACGTGAAAACCAAGAGGCAGGGCTCTTTATACTCAACATGGGGACAGTGGGATGAAGGGACTGTGGGTCTCATTTCTAACACTGGCCTGATACCTAAGGGGTTAGTAACTACATTGTCTTGTTGGCCAAAAGGCCTTTTTGTTCCAGGAGAATCAGCCCAAACTAAGAGGGAATTGTCTGAGTAATTCCACTTCCCCTTTACCATTCAGCCTCAGGGAAGCGCCTGCTTTTAATGAGCTGTGGTTCAAAACCATCCATCCAGGCGCGTGCATGGCACCCTCCGAATTTATTCAAAGACAAAGGAAAACAGAGTGAGACACTCTGGAGAGGCCCCGTCGACATCCATCTGCTGCAGCTGAGCTTTCTCCCATTAAACCCTTCTCATAAATAGCACCGGATCCTACCGTCTGTTGCCAAATGGTTTTTGAACTGTTTTTATTAATAACAAATTGAAATTAGTTGCCGTCTGAAATATGCCCTGCGTGTGTCCACCTGTGAACCCTTTAGGCAGAGGGTGAAGCTGCCCAACACCTAACACCTGCCAGCAGGTTTTTTGTTGTTGTTGTTTTGGTTTTTGGTGGTTTTTTTTTTTTTTTTTTTGAGACGGAGTCTCTCTCTGTCGCCCAGGCTGCAGTGCAATGGCGTAATCTCGGCTCACTGCAGCCTCCGTCTCCCCGATTCAAGCAATTCTTCTGCCTCAGTCTCCCGAGTAGCTGGGACTACAGGCATGCACCACCAGGCCTGGCTAATTTTTGTATTTTTAGCAAAGATGGGGTTTCACTATATTGGCCAGGCTGGTCTTGAACTCCTGACCTCCTGATCCTCATGCCCAGCCTCCCAAAGGGCTGGGATTACAGGTGTGAACCACCATGCCCAACCCCAAGACCTAGTTTTAAACCTTTCACCCCTTGGAGGCCTTCAGTGACCACCATGGAGCTGTCCCAGGTGGTAGCACAGCCAATGGGTAGAGGAGTGAGCGCTACGCCTGAGCGTCAGGTGCAAATCCCACCACTGCCAAGTATTGGGAGCTTGACCCTGAGCAAGTTAGGTAGCCACTCCCATCATTATTCTGCTCATGTAAAATGGAGACAATAACAGTTCCTATCCCATAGGGCTGGCAGTGCAGCCAGATCAGGAACAGGGCTGCTCTATTGGGTCCCAACACAGGCCCGCTGAGCGATACAATGTACTTGCTGTGGGATCCGAAGAAGATCCTTTTGCTGAACCTTGCTTACAAAAATAATAGTATGTGGCTGGGCGTGGTGGCTCACACCTGTAATCCCAGCACTTTGGGAGGCTGAGGTGGGTGAAATCATTTGAGGTCTGGGGTTTGAGACCAGCGTGGCCAACATGGTGAAACCCCATCTCTACTAAAAATTCAAAAAAATTAGCCAGGCATGGTGGTGGACGCCTGTAATCCCAGCTACTGGGAGGCAGAGGCAGGAGAATCTCTTGAACCCAGGAGGTGGAAGTTGCAGTGACCTGAGATCACACCACTGCACTCCACTCCGGCCTGGGCAACTGAGCAAGACTCCATCTCAAGAAAAAAAAAAAAAAAAAAGCATAGTGTGATTTTGATAAGATATACACAAAATACTTACCTAAGCTCTAAGCCAGTGCCTTGCACATGAGTCAATAAATACATGATAGCTTTCTAAATTGTTCAATTGCCCTCTCTGCATATGACGATGTGGATGTGTTCTCACATAGCTCCCCATCTATAAATCAATTCCTTCCCAAGGTCACTTTTGGCCTTATTAGCTATAACATAACTTGACTAAGAGTAGCAGAACTGGTCTGAATCAGAGACTAATGGCCCCCTCCCTGTTAATAACACAGCCCCAGGAAAGGCTGGGAAATGTGGTCTGACCTTGGGCAGCCATGATTCCTGCTATAATTTAATGTTTTTAAGTTTCTATGACTCTCTAGGCATGGGTGGCTCATGCCTGTAATTCCAGAACTTTGGGAGGCTGAGGTGGGAGGATTGTTTCACCCCAGGAGTATGAGACCACTCTGGGCAACATAGTAAGATGTCATGAATACTGAAAAAAAAATTAACTTGGTATGGTGGCAAATGCATGTGGTCCCAGCTACTAGGGAGGCTGAGGCAGGAGGATTGCTGGAGTGTGGGAGGTCAATGACACAGTGAGCCATGATTGCAAATCATTTTTAATCCATTCTTCTTTGAGTAATATAAACTTTTTTTTTTTTTTTTTTTTTTTTGAGATGGAGTGTCAGTTCACTGCAACCTCTGCCTCCTGGGTTCAAGCAATTCTCCTGCCTCAGCCTCCCGAGTAGCTGGGATTACAGGCATCTGCCACCACGCCCAGCTAATTTTTGTATTTTCAGTAGAGACAGAGTTTCACCATGTTGGCCAGGCTGGTCTTGAACTCCTGACGTCTTGATCCACCTGCCTCGGCCTCTCAAAGTGCTGGGATTATAGGCATGAGCCACCACACCTGGCTGAGTAATATAAACTTACTTTTCTTTCTTTCTCTTTTTTCCTTCTTTCTCTCTTTTCTTTTCTTTTCTTTCTTTCCAGGGTCACACTCTGTTGCCCAGGCTGGAGCACAGTGGTGTGATTATAGCTCACTGTGGCTTTGATCTGTGGCTCCAGCAATCCTTCTGCCTCAGCCTCCCTAGTACCTGGGATGACAGGCACCCACTAGTAGTGGGGACCACAGGCACTAGCCACCATACCCAGCTAATTTTTTTTTATATATGCATGACATCTCATTACATGCCTAGGCTGGTATCATACTCCTGGGCTCAAGTGATCCTCCCACCTCAGTCTCCCAATGTACTGGGATTACAGGCCTGAGCCGCCCATGCCTGGGGAGTCATGGAAATTTTAAAACATTAAATTATAGCAAGAACCACGGTTGCCCAATGTCAGACCACCTTTTGCAGGCTTCCCAGTGGTAGTGTTACTAAATTCTAACCAATGAAATGTGAACAGAGGCGCCACATCACCACCTTAAAAAGAAAGTGTTGTCCTTCACAGACTCTCACCTTCCAGAGATGGGACCATGGTCATCTAGAGTTGGTCATTCTGATGAGTATGACATTTGAGGAAACTGCAGAGCCCAGGAGAGAAGGAACCAAAAATCCTACAACTTCCTGGAGCAGAGCTCCCCGCACACCTCCACCACCTAACTCCTGCCTGTTACTTGAGAGAACCATCAATTTCTCTTCTTTATGTCATGGTGATTCTGGGATTCTTTGTTACAGCAGCTTGGTTCATGTTCTGACCAATACATGAGCAAGGACATTGAGCAGAGGCAATGATCCGCGTAATCCAGTGTTTTTCCTTCTTCCACCTCCTTTGGTTACTCTCAAATGAAATGTTCCTCCCTTGTCAGGTGCAGTGGCTCACACCTGTAATCCCAGCACTTTGGGAGGCCGAGGCGGGCAGATCCTCTGAGGCCTGGAGCTCAAGACCATCCTGACCAAAATTGTGAAACCCTGTCTCTACTAAAATACAAAATTAGCCAGGCATGATGGCGCATGCCTGTAGTCCCAACTACTCAGGAGGCTGAGGCAGGAGAATCACTTGAACCCAGGAGGCAGAGGTTTCGGTGAGCTGAGATCATGCCAATGCACCCTAGCTTGGGCAACAAGAGCAAAACTCAGTTTCAAAAAAAAAGGAAGAAAGAAAATGTCCCTCCCTTATTCACTTCTCTTCTCGTCAACCAACCATCTTCACCCTTCACTACACGGCTTTATTAGACCAACACGCTCAGCTGATTTCACTCAAACATAGTTTTCTATTAATATACAAACATTTCTGATTCTTCTCTTCCTTCTCTTTTCCTTCCTAGCTCTGGCTGCTAAGCTTACAAATCTGTTTCTCTGACTCACTTGCCATTTCTTTATTTTCTTCCTTTTCCTACTTCACACCCATGCTAACCTTCTTGTCTTTTTCTCTCATTCCATCGTTTTGTTCCCCTTTTCTTTCTTTCTCTTTCTTTCTTTCCCTCCCTCCCCCCTCTCTTTTTCTTTCTTTCTTTCTTTGTTTCTTCTGTTTCTTTTTCAAAATCTTAGACACTAGAGGACCAGGAAATTTTGTTTTATTTCTTTTATAAGACAATAAAAGCCAATAAGTGAAAACAACCAACAACAACAACAAAAAAAGCATTCACAGTATGCCTGTAACAGAAAACCGAGAGCTGTCCATACCAGATTTATCAGTAGCTCATGCATGACTCAGACTTCCAGATAAGACTTTTTAAATATGGCATCAGAGGTCACAGGGAGATGAGAACCCCAGGTGACAGAACAGACTAGACAGGTAAGAATTGCAATTAAAAATCCAGGTGTTTGTTTTTTGTTGTTGCTGAGGTGTTTGCTTGTTTGAGACAGATCCTCGCTGTCACTCAGGCCAGAGTGCAGTGGTGTGATCTCAGCTCACCTTCCAGGCTCAAGGGATCCTCCCACCTCAGCCTCCTGAGTAGCTGGGAACACAGGTGCACACCACCACCCCTGGCTATTTTCTTTTTCTTTTTCTTTCTTTCTTTCTTTTTTTTTTTTTTTTTTTTTTTTTTTTTTTTTTGTATTTTGGTAGAGATGGGGTCTTGCCATGTTGCCCCAGGCTGGTCTTAAACTGCTGAGCTCAAGCAGTGCCCTCGCCTCTGCATCCCAAAGGGCTGGGATTAAGGCGTGAGCCACTGCGGCCGGCCCAAAATCCATGTATTTTTACTTTCTCATCAAGTTCTGTTTCCATCAGTCTATGCTGTGTCTTCATTAAGAAAGCTCAAAGAAATAGAAATGGCATCTTCTAATCCGATATTCTCTGCAGTTGAGAATCACTTCCCCTCAAGACAGAAGGCAAACAGTCATGTGTTCAATATTATGGCTAGAGCAGGTCTCGAAGTCATGCTGGTTGGGGTATACAGGGACCTCATTCCCATTCAGAATTTCCCCCTGTCTCTTTTTCACCCTAGCCTTGACTGATTCCCCAACCAGAAGGTAAATTCTTTGAAAGCTCTTGACCATCCACAGCCTTTAGCACAGTGCTGAGAAAATAGTATGAACTCAATAAATACCAATTGATTTTCAGTTCCTAGGAAGGCTTTTCCTTGGCTTGTTTTTATTACCTCCCCACCTCCTCATCGCCCTTGAGTTTTGAGTTTGCCCTCTCCTCCCCTGCCAAGGCCCTTCTAAGTCCGATTTCCTGCTGACTACGAGGTTCTTACTAACTTGTGTATCTCAGCTGTGCCCTCATCATTGATGGCTGAGGGCACAGCTTTCTCACTAACTGTGCCTTCAGCCATCAATGCTGAGGGCACAGCACGTAATCCAGGGTCAGGAATCACTGGCTGTTGTTTTGAATGTGTGCAACCAGATCTTTCAAACAGACCGTAAGCTGCTTCCTTTGGGGAACTATCTGTTCAGAAATGCCCCTGAGTTGGAATACTGACATTGTAACTCAGAGCCCTTGGGTTTTCAGGTCTGCACTGTCAAAGAGTACCCACTGATGACGGTTGCATCTGGAGTCCTGTTATTTCAGAAAAGTTCCAGAAAGAAGCCCAACCCTGGGCCGGGCCTGGTGGCTCACCCCTGTAATCCCAGTACTTTGGGAGGCTGAGGCGATGGATCACCGGAGGTCAGGAGTTCGAGACCAGCTTGGCCAACATGGTGAAACCCCGTCTCTACTAAAAATACAAAAATTAGCTGGGTGTGGTGGCACACTTGTAATCCTAGCTACTCGGAGGCTGAGGCAGGAGAATCACTTGAACCCAGGAGGCAGAGGTTGTGGTGAGCCGAGATCGCTCGCACTCCAGCCTGGTGACAGAGTGAGACTTCATTAAAAAAAAAAAAAGAACCCCAACACTGGCAAAACAAAAATTAGTTGGATCCAGAGATGCCCGAGTTGAGCATTGGCCAGTTCCCTTCATCATTATACTAAAAATCCCACGCAGGAAGGAGCTGAAGCAGCACTTTCTGTCTATGCAACATATACAGAAGTGTGACCGGCCACTACACCTGCACAGCCCTGACTCCACCTCTGCATATGATGGCTCAGCCCACCTGCCCAGCAAAAGCCCTGTTTTCAGCTTCGTTAGAGGAGGCACTGTTTTGGGAACCTTTCCCGGTACCCTCCTTATTTGTTGCAAGGAATAAAATCCCCTTGTTATATCCTCCTTGGTTATGGTCATTGTACCGCCACCTGCAAAGCAATCAAACCCAGCTGCTGTGTGTCTAACAACATGAGTTACAACCTGCCCTTAGATGTCAGAGACGTTTTATTCACTGCAGTATCTCTTCTCTCTTTCTTGTTTGAAGAAGAAGGGAGATGCATGGTCTCTATGGAGGGCACACTCCAAACCCAGCTAACTATGAGGGTTCTTACTCATTATCTCTGCCCCACGGGGCTGAGCTGAGCGCTTTTTTTTGGTTGTTTAAGACCCAGGCTCCCTCTGTTGCCAGGCTGGAGTGCAGTAGTGCACTTTTGGCTAACTGCAACCTCCGCCTTCCGGGTTCAAGCAATTCTCCTGCCTCAACCTCCTGAGTAGCTGGGATTACAGGTGCACATGACCACACCCAGCTAATTTTTGTATTTTTACAAAATACAAATGCACCACCATGCCCGAGCTGAGAGCTCTTAATGCCCCAAAAGTCACATGACCTTCTCCATGGGTGTCATATTTGTAGCCAGAATTTTCCTTCTTTATATTAATAGTGCATTGCATATTCTCAAACAAGTTCTCAAAGGTATGTTTTCATAACCACAGGAATGCTATTTATGACATTTTGAAGGGTAGCAGAATGTGCCCCCTCAAAACATGCCGCTTTGGTATAAAGATTCTTTTGAGCAGAAGGCAACTGAGAAGAATCAGATACAGGAGTTCCTCCTTATCTGTAGTTTTGACTTTTGTTTTTTTCTTTTTTGAGACAGAGTTTTGCTCTTCTTGCCCAGGCTGGAGTGCAATGGCTCGATCTCAGTTCACCACAACCTCTGCCTCCCAAGTTCAAGTGATTCTTCCGCCTCAGCCTCCCAAGTAGCCGGGGTTATAGGCATGTGCCACCAAGCCTGGCTATATTTGGGGTGTGTGTGTGTGTGTGTGTGTGTGTGTGCGTGCGTGTGCGTGTGTTTTAGTAGCAATGGGGTTTCTTGATGTTGGTCAGGCTGGTCTCGAACTCCCGACCTCAGGTGATCCACCTACCTCAGCCTCCCAAAGTACTGGAATTATTGGTATGAGCCACCACACCTGGCTGTCTTGTGTGTTTTCATTTACCCATGTTCAACTTCAGCCCGAAAGTGTTAAAAGGAACATTTCAGAAATAAGCAATTCACGTGTATTAAGTTGCATGCTGTTCTGAGTGGCGTGATGAAATCTCACACTGACCCACGGTGCCCCACCTGGGATGTGAGTGTGATTGCCGAGCATAGCTATACTGTCTGTACTACTCACCTGTAAGTCACTTAGTAGCTGTGTCAGTTATCAGATCAGTTGCTGCGATATCACAGTACTTATGTTTCTGGTAACCCTTATGTTAATTAATAACAGCACCAAAGTCCATTGTGCTATATGTAATTTATAAAATAAACCTGATCATGAGTGTGTATGCATAGGAATAAACAGAGCATATATAGAGTTTGGTGCTATTCATGGTTTCAGCCATCCAGTGTGTGTGGGTGGCGGTGGTGGTGGGGTCTTAGAACCTATCCCCCATGGGTAAGGGAAGACCACTGGGAAAGGAAAGCTCCTTACCTTCTCCCTATTTACCTAAGAGTAGGATCTAAATTTGTAAAGGTATAGTCCCCTCTCCTCTCTACCAGGAAGGACAGCAATTAATTACTGGTGACAACTCACAAACTTTCTCAGCCTAGACCCAGCACCAGAGTTATGTTACTTTGTACTTGTATCGCAGTGGCTTTTCTTCTTCCTGTTCCTGTGTGTGTAAATTATTCCAGAAGTGCTTCTTCCTTTTGTCAGTGGCAGTTCGTTTCTGTAGCAATGATTGAATCCAGCTAGGCGTTTTTTTTTCAACTTTTGTGGAACTAGCCTCATCACTTAATTTTCTTCCTCTCCTACCACCAAAATGGATAGCACCAGAACCAGCCTCTAACACCCTTTCTCAAGCTGTGAGGTCCGGCTCCCCAGCTTCTACGTTCCAACCATTCCAACCTCTTCCTTTCGTTCCCAGCCACAGAGTGTGGCAATGATTATGTATTTGCATTGCTATTCCCTGTAATATTCTTGCCATTTTAGTTACCTAGTTAACTCCTCATATTCTGTTTTCTCTGTTCAAATGATTGGTGTGTTTCTTTCTTTTGCCTGGACCCGGACCGATAGACCAGTAGAACCCAGTTGTGTCATGGGACATGAGATTGGGGTGAAGGGGTTTCCTGCACCAAGCTCAGCATGGGCATGTGTGAGAGTACAGCTTATGTTCTCGCTGGTCGTGAACTCAGAAGCTAGCACCTGCTCTGGTCTCTGTCGTTCACAGCAATGTCTCAGCTTTCCACACACGGCTCTTCACAAGGTGGGGTGGAAGCTTGGTGATCCACAGAGCCCTGCCACAGGTCAGCTCAGCCACCAGGCAGGTGTAGCATTTGCTGGAACTCAGCAGAGGCCACCCCTCCCCTAACAAGAGTTAAGACTCATCCACACAGCAGCGATGGCCTAATGACCTCCATTGCTTGTCCTCCCAGCTTTCTCTCTCCATCCCCCTGTCTCTATCTCTTTTACCTTTCTATTTCTCTAACTTAACAAAACCTGGTGAAGCAGCCAGCACCTCCTGACTCCTCCAGCTAGATATTCTTCCGCTAGTGCCCTTTATGGGCAGAGCTTCATAAGGAGCCCATTTATGCAGCAGAAATGTGGTTTGCAAAGTCCTGTCCAAAAGCTACGTTTAGAAGGGAGGCTTTAGAGCTAGGAGACAGCAGCTTTGTGACCAGCATACTTCAAGGCGGGAGGTGGGGACAGTTTCCAGACCAGGTATCCATCTTACAGAGAGGCTTCTCAAAGTTTCTTGGGATGAGAAAACCAAATGTGTGGGCGTATCCAACCTATAGGGAACAGCAGTAACAAAACCCAGAGATGCTGACGTTTACCAACTCAAAGAGACAAACAGAGAACTAGAAACAAGAAGTGCTAGAGCACAGAGTGCTTGGACTTGGACAGGAGCAAACTGCAAGCTCGCAAGACCATGGCTGTGAAGGGGCTGTGCAGGGGCTCACTGCACCTTGCGGACAGACATATACGTTGACTTAAGCAGGCGATCAAAACAGACATTCTCTGCTAAGGCCTCAGATCATATCAGCTCTCAACTTCAGTTTGTTCCTGTCTCAAATAAAGACTTTAGCCTAATATAGGAGTACTTTCCACACTGGCCTGCAACTCCATTTCTCTCTTCTTCCACACTTGGCTTGAAAGTAACTGGCAGCTCTATATATTTCCCTGAAGTTTTCACTTTTCTCACAAGCAGATATAAATATTAAATGAAACCGAGAGACAGAGACCAGGAGGGATCTCTCTCAGCCATCCCTGGACTTAATGTCAAAAGGTGGAAAAAAATAGAAAATAAAGTAAATTTATTGGCATGAAAACTGGGAGGCTCCCAGATATTTCAGGGCTTCTGAAGCAAAACTACGTGATCATTGGTGCAAGGAGGCAATCAGAGGGTGTGAAAAGAGGGATTCACATTGCTTTAATTACAGATCCTGTCTACGAAAAAAAAATTGTTTTCATTTGGCCAGACATGATGGTTCACACCTGTAGTCCCAGCTGCCTGGGAAGCAGAGGTGCGGGATTCACTAGACCCCAGGAATTAGAGGCTGCAGTGAGCTAAGATTATGCCACAGTGCTCCAGCCTAGGCAAAAGAGTGAGACTATCTCATAGACACGTTCAGGAGCAATACTTAGTGTCCTTCAATCCAAACAGGTTGACCCTCAGTATTAACCATCACACTATTATTATTACATTGTATAATTACATATATTCTATATCTCTTTTGTTGCCAAGGGAGGTGAACATTTGAGTCAGTGGACTGACAGAGGCAGACCCACCCTCAATCTCAGAGGTCACCATCCAGTCAGCTGCCGGTGCAGCCAGCATAAAAGCGGGCAGAATTACGTGGCAAGACTACACCTGTTTAGTCTTCTGGCTTACATCTTTCTCCTGCCCTTGAACGCTGGATCCCAAGTTCTTCAGCTTTAGGATTTGGACTGGCGTTCCTGCTTCTCAGCTTGCAGACAGTCTATGGTGGGACCTCACCTTGTGATCGTGTGAGTCAATGCTCCTTAACAAACTCCCCTTTATATATACATTTATCCTGTGAGTTCTGTCCGTCTAGAGAACCCTGACTAATACAAATAGAAATGCAGTGTACAATAAATGGAATGTGCTTAAATCATCCCCAAACTATCCCTCACTCCCTTGCCCTCCACCATCAGTCTTTGGAAAAATTACCTTCCAGGAAACTGGTCCTAGGTGCCAAAAAGATTGGGAACTGCTGAGGCAGAGGGTAGAGATCTGGAAGGACTTAGGGATCCAGGCAGAGAAACAAAAAATTCACATCCGAGAGTCCAGAGAGTAGAGAAAGTTGTTCTGAGGCCCGGCACGGTGGCTCATGCCTGTAATCCCAGCGCTTTGGGAGGCCAAGGTGGGTGGATCACTTGAGGTCAGGAGTTCGAGACCAGCCTGGTTAACATGGTGAAATCCTATCTTAAAAAAATAAAATAATATAATTAAAATTTAAAATAAAAGAGAGAAAGTTGTTCTGCTGGAGGATCTAGTGGGGGCTGGTATGACCGGAGCACCAGGAGCCAGAGAAGAGAAGGTAAGTGATGCTGAAGAGGTCGGATAGGCTCAGATCGCTCTGCTCTGCCTTGTACATTAAGGAGATGACTTGGCCTGCTGGGGCAGAACAGATGGTAGACACAGGGAGATCAGGGAGGAGACTGTGCCATAAGCAATTAGAGTGGCTTAGGTTATCACAGAGATGGAGAGAAATGAATGAATTAAAGATATATTTTGAAACAACTTGTGCATGGGCATGGCAGGGGAAGGGAGACATCAAAGTAAATTACTGGGGTTTCTTGGAGGACGATGTTCAGGAAGAAGCTGCAGGGGCCTAGATAAGGTGATTAGGAAGAGATTTATTGAAGTGTTCGACACACTAAGGTAGATGCTGCAGGTAGATAACGCACAGTGTATTTGCAATTGCTTGTGACTGTAGCAAGTGGCATCCGTTCCTAAACACCGAGGTATCTAAGAATCGCCTCATGGGAAATACGAGACCTGGATAGGACATGAATGAAGAGAAAGGCTGGAAGAAATTGGGAGGAGAGAGGAAGTTCCCTTAATAAATAGTAAATGTATTTTCTCTTCGGTATGATTTTCTTTAATAACATTTTCTTTTCTCTAGCTTCCTTTCTTGTAAGAATATAGTATGTAATACATTTAAGATACAAAATATGTGGTAATTGACTATGCTGTCAACAAGGCTTCTAGTTAATGGTAACCTAACTACTAATAGTTAAGTTTTGGGGGAAGTCAAAAGTTATACACAGATTATTTATTTATTTATTTGAGGTGGAGTTTCGCTCTTGTTGCCCAGGCTGGAGTGTTGTGGTGTGATCTTATTTCCTGCCAGTCCATGGCCTCTCTCTGGAGTTTCTCTATCATGCTGAAGCCTTGGCTCGACTCAGACTTCAACTGTGAACTGAGCCTGGGCATTCCCCCGACACCTGAGTGCCTCAATTTCAGTGCTGTGCTCCTCCAAGGGAGGGGGACACCACATCCACTCCATTTTCCTGGTGCGCAAGAGTCCAGGATCATCACAGGTATATAACAACACGTAGGAGGCCAATCAGGGTGCAGAGAGAGACACACACGTTCACTCTGAGTATCGTCCACCAAGATGGTCTCTTAAAATACCAGTTATTAACCCCAGAGTTGGAAGGGAAGGAAAGGGGAGGGGAGGGGAGGGGGGAGGAAGAAAGGGAGGGGAGGGGAAAAGAAAAGGGAAAGGGAAGGAAGGAGAGAGATGATAGAAAGAAAGAGATAAAGAAAGAAGGGAAGGAGGGAGGAAGGGGGGAAGGAGGGAGGGAGGGAGGAAGGAGGGAAGGAAGGGAAAGAAAGAAAGTTGAATTGTGATCTGCAAACTCCATTGAAGGAGCTAATGAAATGCATAATATATTTTAAGAAGATTTATATTCAAATTGTTTTTAAAATTTACACTTTAGTTATCTAATTCAGTTGAGTGGAATATGTCTTCCCATGGCCACCTAAAATAAATGATATACCTCTATCATTTGGGGAAAAAAAATGTACATAGGTACCAAGCATTTGAATAATTTGTCAAGTCACTGGCTTTGCCCATGTAGAGGATGTTTATTTTCTCTATTCATTTCTGCTCAGATTAACCCAAGTACCAAGTGCAAAGAATGACTTAATTTGCAACTAAAAGATGAAAAAAAATTTAGTCAAAAAGACCTCTCTATGCAGAAAAAAAAAATCACATTTTATTAGGAATATTAATATACCCTCTTCGGGAACCCTCTAAAAATCTTTAGTAGTATTTTCCAATTGCTGTCAAATAATTATTAATCAGACTTGTTCTTTAAGGGCTATTCTTGGATATGATTATCACCAATTATTTTAAGAAGAGTCCTAGATCTGCCTGCCTCTGAGTACCTTTTTCCCTGAGTGGAGATTAAGAGCTGTATGGGGAAATAATATTGATTTATCCAAATGGATTTGTTTTGCAAGGTGAAAATAATCCTGTAATATCACTGTGTAAATATGGATGAGCAATTGACCATGTAATTAGCTACCCATTCTTTCTGCTACATCTAGTGTGATACTTAGTGCATCTGGCAGTAAATCCGTATTATAACGTGGTACATTGTATGACAAGCAAGGAATTTTGAGGATGATCCTTTAACATTTTTTTCAAATTCAAAAAATCATCAGGACATAAACATGATAGAAGAGGACATCTCCATGCCCAAGGAGCTAGGACACCACTGTGCCACCTCTCAAACCACGTGGCAGCTTTTTTCCTTCCCAGGCATTTCAGTGACTTTTTTTTTTTTTTGAGATGGAGTCTCACTCTGTTGCCGAGGCTGAAGTGCAGTAGCACATTCTCTGCTCTCTGCACCCTCTGCCTCTGGGTTCAAGCAATTCTCCTGTCTTAGCCTTTTGAGTAGCTGGGGCTACAGGCACATGTCACCATGCCTGGCTAATTTCTGTATTTTTAATAGAGACAGGATTTCATCATATTGGTCAGGCTGGTCTCGAACTCCTGAACTCAGGTGATCTGCCCACTTAGGCTTCGAAAAGTGCTGGTGTTACAGGTGTGAGCCACCGCGCCTGGCCTCAGTGACTTCTAATTGTATCTGTCTTTGCTTCCTGGTCTGTCCCTCCACCAACGTGAGTCCCTCCACGAACATGAGGCAGTTATGGACCAGCAAGACCCATTAGATCAACGACGCAGGGAAGATCACAAAGCAGAAATGACTTCCACTTTGAAGCTGGACAGATCTGAATTAAAATATTATATTACTCTCTGTTAGCCGTGTGACCTTGGGCCTTTGTAAGTGTCCCCCAAGTAAGAGTTTAGTTCCCCTGGTAGATTCGGGTTCCCTAATCCCACTGGGGAGGCCAGCTTCTCCCCTTATTTGTGATGTGAACTTGAAGCAGTTGGCTTTTCCCCCCAATGATTATAAAGTTATTTTTTCATTGTAATAAATAGAGAGTTTGTGAAGGAATACTTTGCTCCTATGTAAATATCTCATTCCTCATTAAATGTTCAGATTTAATGTTCTGCCTAGTTTTAACATCTATTGTTAATTTGTAACTAAGCCAGTTATTACTCTGATGATTTTCTACCTTAATTCTTTCTCCATTTATTAGTGGCTTTCTACTATAAGAAAGAGTTTTATCTTCTTGTTTGTTTGTTTGCCCATATATATATAATTTTTTTTTTTGCTTTGTTTTTGTTTTTGAGACAAGGTCTCTCTCTGTCACTCATGCTGGAGTGCAGTGACACAATCATCGCTCACTGCAGTCTCAGCCTGCTGGGCTCCAGCGGTTCTCCCACATCAGCTTTCTGAGTAGCTGAGACTATAGGCACACACCACCATGATTACCTATTTTTTTTTTTTTTTTTTTTTTTATAGACGGAGTCTTGCTCTGTTGCCAGGCTGGAATGCAGTGGCGTGATCTCAGCTCACTGCAACCTCCCACACCCTGATTCAAGGGATTCTCCTGCGTCAGCCTCCCAAGTAGCTGGGATTACAGGCACATGCCACCACACCCAGCTAATTTTTGTATTAATAGAGACGGGGTTTCACCATGTTGGCCAGGATGGTCTGGATCTCCTGACCTCATGATCCACCCACATTGGCCTCCCAAAATGCTGGGATTACAGGTGTGAGTCACTATGCCTGGCCTGATTGGCTATTAAAAAAACAGAGATGGAGTTTCCCCATGTTGTCCAGGCTGGTCTCAAACTCCTGGCCTCAAGCAGTCCTCCCACTTCAGCCTCGTAAATTGCTGGATTTATAGGGGTGAGCCACTGTGCCCAGCCTGTTTGCTTGTATATTGTCATTGTGGATGCATGAGTTCTGATTTTACTCAATTTGATGCTCACATTGTTCCAGATTTGGCCAGTGGGAATTCCTCTAAGCTGGCACTTATATCTTTTTACTCGTCCTCCTTTTTTTTTGAGAAATTTTGTATTCTCTTGTACAACTTGATGTTGTGAGTTTCTCTTGTAAGTTTCTTTTCTTTTTTTTTTTTTTTCCTTTTTCAGAGGGAGTCTCACTCTGTCGTTCAAGCTGGAGTGCAGTGTTATGATTTCATCTCACTGCAACCTCTGCCTCCCAGGTTCAAGTGATTCTCCTGCCTCAGCCTCCCCAGTAGCTAGAATTATAGGCATCCACCACCATGCCTGGCTAATTCTTGTATTCTTTTAGTAGAGGTGGGGTTTCACCATGTTGGCTAGGATGGTCTCGATCTGCTGACCTGGTGGTCTGCCCACCTTGGCCCTCCAAAGTGCTGGGATTATAGGCATGAACCACTGTACCCAGCCTCTCTTGTAAATTTCTTACTTCAGCCCTGAAATCAACCACTTCCTCCAAGGTCTAGCTGTATTCATATTACTAAATAATGTGCCTGGTAAGCTCGGCTCATCACTGGCCTCCAACCCAGTCCTGAGTCCCCCTTCTTTTAGAAACTCCCCTCTCCCCTAAGTCCCATGCCTCCCAACATGCTCCTTTCAAACAAGGCAGCTTTGCAACGAGCTGAGATCATGCCACTACACTCCAGACTCGATGATAGAATGGGACTCCATCTAAACAACAGCAAAAGGCAGCTGAACTCAGTCCGCTGTGGACAAGACAACTTGTTTCATCAGAACTTAGCCACTTCTTAGCTGCATACCTTTAAGAAGTCACTTAAATGCCCTAAGAAATGGAAATAAGGATAAGTTTATGGCGTTTTTGCAGGGAACAGAGATAGCGTTTTTGAAGCACTGAGACAAAGGCTTTTCCTTAAAGGGGGCTTTTCACAATTTCAGTACATTGCTGCCAAGGAGGGAAGTCCATGAAATTAGATTATCAAACATACGGACAGCCATGATTTTCAATGAGCTTTTCTTCTCATCAATCTAGCCATTTACAAGCATGATATTTTATTGAAACTTTCGAAGTGGATTCCCTGCAGAAGACGTTTGCTTATACTCAAAGCGGGAGTCAGCTGATTTTGACACATGAGCCAAAAAATGCCTCATGGGTCACTGAGGACACACTCTCTCTTTGTCCCTTTTGTTATGTATTGTCTGACAAGAATAAACTAAAACCTTATTGCTTGCCAGCCTTAAGCAATCTTCCCACATCAGCCTCCTGAGTAGCTGAGACTACAGGCATGCACTAGCATGCTCGCCACTCTTTTCAAATATTTTTGTAGAGATCCAGACAAGATCCAGTTTTCCTGCTCAAGAACACTGGCATATTTATTCCTCAAGCATTCCCAACCCTTTGGCCTAGCAGAAGAATCAGGTGCAAAAAAAAAAAAAAAAAAAAAAAAAAAAAAAAAAAAAAACAACTTTATTTATAAAGGCTGACATCAGAAAAACCAATACCTACTTCAAGTGACATGCCTGCTTACCATATTTCATCTTTGTTATCTGAAATACACAAAGTATATATTTTCTCCAGGAAATGAAACTGCAGCTTACAGTAGAGAAGGATTTTTCCAAAATTACCCATTTCGTAAGTGGCAAAACCAAGATTTAAACCCTATCTAGGCAGATGTGGTGGCTCATGCCCATAATCTCAGTCCTTTGGGAGGCTGAGGCAGGCAGATCACTTGAGGTCAGGAGTTGGAGACCAGCCTGGTCAACATGGTGAAACCCCGTCTCTACTAAAAATACAAAAATTAGCCAGACATGGTGGCAGGTGCCTGTAGTCCCAGCTACTCAGGAGGCCGAGGCAGAAGAATTGCTTGAACTCAGGAGGTGGAGGTTGTAGTGAGCCAAGATTGTTCCACTATATTCCAACATGGGCCACAGAGTGAGACTCCATCTCTAAATACATAAATAAATAAAATAAACCATATGTAACTCTAATGCCTGTGAATACTTTCCCAGTTTTTAAAAACTATATATTTATAATGTTTATATTATATACATTTTTCCTTTAGAAGTACCGTTAACCTAAACTAAATCCAAGTTACAGCAGTAATTCCTCTTCTACCAGCTTTTACCTTTTCTACATTATTCAAAGCATAGCCCTCCACACAGTCTCTGATTAGAACATTTATTTTAAAATCACCAGATTTACTTTAGCTTGGATTCAAAAGCTCTTTTTCTCATCTTTAGGTTAGTTTGACATCAGAATGGCTCCAGCTACTTATTTCTGAGCAGGTAGAAGTAAGGAGCTCTCTGTTGGGAACACCAGGAATACAATGAGAGTTGTGAGAGGGATATAGCAGTGTGATGTTTCCCTGGCCAGAGCCTGTCATTAGTTCTGGTGTTTGTGGATTTAGTTTGGTTGTTTTGTTTTTTGTTTTATCCCATCACATGGTATGAGGAACAAAAAGGGGAACATTGCAGTTTGACAAGGCGTCTATAGGTTGAGGTCATTACCCATATACCTGTTGCATTTGACTTCACATTTGGTTTCTTAAACCCATGCAATTGCTAGATCACTGGAATAAGCACTTCCTTATTTTATTTTATTTTCCTTCGAGACAGAGTCTCGTTCTGTCACCCCGGCTGGAGTGCAGTGGCATGATCTCAGCTTATTGCTACCTCTGCCTCCCCAGTGATTCTCCTGCCTCAGCCTTCGAAGTAGCTGGGATTACAGGTGTACACCATCACACCTGGGTAATTTTTGTAGAGATGAGTTTTCACCACGTTGGCCAAGCTGGTCTTGAACCTAAAGTGATCTGCACACCTCAGACTCCCAAAGTGCTGGGATTACAGGCGTGACCCACCACACCCCGCCAGGAATAAGCACTTCTTATTTCAGACAAATTTCAGATCTGCTTCCCGATTCCTACCAGACAAGTGCTCCTCTGTTGACTCTTCTGCTTCCTGCCATTTGACGCCTGCTCGGACCCCGTTTGTTTTAGGTACCTGCGCGTTCTCTCCTTTCTGACTTAGCAGCCCACGACACTCTCAATTCCTCTTCAGTTCCTAATTGAGAATCTCTGAAGCTGCAGGAAAGAGGGAGAGAGCTTCCTGGACCTCACCAGGACCTGCTGGAGATCTGGGCTAGGGCTGGACCATGACCAGCATGGGGCATTTATCAAGACAGTGCAGGAGGCTGGGGCTCTGAGAACAGACTGAAAAGGGAAGGAGTTGCCACACTTGTTCTCCAGGAGATAGTCACCCCCGTAAGAGAGCCTCAAGAACAGTCCTAGATGTTGGGATTTGAGAATAAAATATTCTGGTATCAACCGGGAGCAGTGGCTCACACCTGTAATCCCAGCACTTTGGAAGGCCAAGGCAGGTGGATCACGACAGGAGTTCAAGACCAGCCTGGCCAACATGGTAAAACCCCGTCTTTACTAAAAATACAAAAATTAGCCAGGCACAATGGTGAGCATCTATAGTCCCAGCTACTCAGGAGGCTGAGGCAGGAGAATCCCTTGAACCTGGGAGGTGGAGGTTGCAATGGGCTAAGATCATACCACTGCACTCCAGCCTGGGCAACAGAGCAAGACTCCATCTTAAAATAAAATAAAATAAAATCTGGTGTCAGCTAGAGATACTAAGCAGAGAAAAGAGCCAAGATATTGGCTAAGCTCCACATCAAGGAAACACTCAGACAAAAGCAATGTCAGAGAGAAGTAGATGGCTCAGAATAATCTATGGAGTCAACCCTCAACCCCGACAGGGTCATGCCAGCCTCCTTTCCTGGCTGAGCTGCAGACTCACAAAGGGGAAGAGGCTGGGCTGCACGCACTTGTTTTCTTCTGAATCTTTGGAAAGTAAGTTCTGCCTCACTCTTTCAGTCTCCCAGATAATTAGCTAAGTGCTGCTTACTTAATTCCTTTATTACTTTATTTTTATTTATTTATTTGAGATGGAGTCTCGCTCTGTCACTCAGGCTGGAGCAATTCTCCTGCCTCAGCCTCCCGAGTAGCTGGCACTACAGGTACACGCCACCATGCCCGGCTAATTTTTGTATTTTTAGTAAAGATGGGGTTTCACCATGTTGGCCAGGGTTCTTGAACTCCTGACCTCATGATTGGCCAGCCTCAGCCTCCCAAAGTGCTGGGATTACAGGGCTTAACTTAATTTCTAAACAGCACTGTCATTGGACAAGCCCACTACCTGATAATTTGCTGTAGCTATGTTTAGTGTCTTGCTTCATTTGTCATTTGCTGAGGTTAGAATGCTTTCTTTATCAAAGACCCTTTCCTCAACACGCAATGTCCTCCATACGCATGGCAAACACAAGTTACCCGTCATCCTGGTCATCTCTGATGTTCTCATCTTTTGTCACATGAGCAGTTCACATGCTTTAGTACACTGGCATCATTTGCTTGTTAGAAAAAAGACTTGCACAGGTACAAGAAATTTTGATCCAAACTATGAGAAAATATCTTTGTCTAAAGGTTTACTTTCAAAACATTACATTTGGTTTTTTTAAATTTTTTGAACTTTGTTTTAGTTCATTTCTTTTCTTCTCTCTTTTTTTTTTTTTTTTTTGAGACAGAGTCTTGCTGTGTCACCCAGGCTGGAGTGCAGTGGTACGATCTCAGCTCACTGCAACCTCCACCTCCCAGGTTCAAGCGATTCTCCTCCTTCAGCCTCCTGAGTAGCTGGAAGCACACCCGGCGCCTGGCAGCACACCCGGCTAATTTTTGTATTTTTAGTAGAGACAGAGTTTTACCGTATTGGCCAGTCTGGTCTCAAACTCCTGGTGTCAAGCAATCCAACCGCCTTTGCCATCCATAGTGCTGGGATTACAGGCATGAGCCACCACGCCCAGCCTTGGTTTGTTTTCTAGCAAAGAATTCTAAAGACTCAGAGTCTTCTCTGCCTAATGTTAAGGGTTTTCTCACTGATGAGTCGGGGACCTCCAGCTGCATCTCAGCCACCCTCCTTTATAGCACACCCTGTGATCCATTTCCTCAAGGTGACTAAGAAACTCTGTATTCCAGGCATCTACAAGAGAGCAGGGACTAGCTTTCCTTACAGACATAAAGATGGTGTTTTCCCAGTGTGTTTGTCCATTTTGCTTTGCTACTGAGGCTGGGTAATTTATCAAGAAAGGAGGTGTATTTGACTGATGGTTCTGCAGGCTGTATAGGTACCATGGCACCAGCATCTTCTGCTGGTGAGGAATGTGGGCTGCTTTCCATGCATGGCAGAAAGTGAAGGGAAACTGGCATGTGCAGAGAACAATCACATGGCAAGAAAGGAAGAAAGAGACACAGGAGAAAGGTGCCAGGCTCCTTTTAATCACCAGCTCTCCTAGGAACTAATAGGGCAAGAACTAACTCTTTACTATAAGGATAAGGATGGCACCAAGCCATTCATAAGCAATCCAACCCCAAGATCCAAACACCCCCAACCAGGCTCCACCTCCAACACTGGGGATCAATTTCACTGAGATTTGGAAGGGACAAATAATCAGACTATATCACCCAGGATGGTATGTTAGAAGGAGCCTTCATGGAGTGTGTTAGTCTGTTCTCATTCTGCTAATAAGGACATGCCCAAGACTGGGTAATTATTAAAAAAAAAAAAAGAGGTTTAATGGACTCACAGTTCCATGTGGCTGGGGAGGCCTCAAAATCATGGTGGAAGGCAAAGGGGAAGCAAGACACACCTTAAATGGTGGCAGGCAAGAGAGCTTATGCAGGGGAATTGCCCTTTATAAAACCATCAGATCAGCCAGGTGCAGTGGCTCTCACCTGAAATCCCAGCACTTCGGGAGGCTGAGGCGGGTGGATCACTTGAGGTCAGGAGTTTGAGACCAGCCTGGCTAACATGCTGAAACCCAGCCTCTACTGAAAATGCAAAAATTAGCTGGGTGTGGTGGCTCTCACCTGTAATCCCAGCTACTCGGGAGGCTGAGGCGGGAGGATAGCTTGAACCTGGAAGGCGAAGGTTGCAGTGAGCCAAGATCATGCCGTTGCCCTCCAGCCTGGGTGGCAGAGTCAGACTCCATCTGAAAAACAAAAACACATCAGATCTCATCAAATTTATTCAGTGTCATGAGAACAGCATGGGAAAGACCCAGGCTCGTGATTCAATTACCTCCCACCAGGTCCCTCCCACAATACGTGCAAGTTGTGGAAGCTACAATTCAAGATTTGGGTGGGGACACAGCCAAACCATATCACGGATCCAGGCAGAGTTAGGGTCAAACCCTGTATCTGCTCTTACTAGGGATGTCATGTTGAGCCAATCTCTCATTCTCATAAGCCTCCCTTGTTTTTCCTAAACTGTATAACAGTAATATTTGCTTTGGGATGTGATTTTCAGGATTAGAAGTGATATAAACTTCTTGGCACCCAGTAAAGACACTAGTGAACGTTATTACCACCTAATGTAGAACAGATGCCATCAAGAAAGAAAGCTCTATTCTTTTCTTTGGATATATTAAAAAATACTGTTGTGTCTATAAATGCAAATAAACCTCTAAGCCTCCTTGAAGGGGTGAAACACAGAGTTCATTATTCTGGAAAGCAATTTACTCAACCCTTATATTCTGATGAAAAACCCAGGTCAGAGGGAACCTGGAGGGCCATAGTGCAGTCATAGCAATCCTCCTGCCTCAGTCTCCCGAGTAGCTAGGATCACAGGCATGTGCCACCATGCTCAGCTTGTTTTGCTTGTTTCTGTAGAGATGGCTCTTACTTGTAGCCCATGCCGAGTGCAGTGGCACGATCATAGCTCAGTGCAGCCTCAGACTCCTGGACTTAAACAGTCATTCTGCCTCAGCCTCCTGAGTAGCTGGGACTACAGGTGTGCACCACCATGCCCAGCTTTTTTTTTTTTTTTTTTTTTTTTTTTTTAAGAGATGGGATCTTGCTGTGTTGCCCAGGCTGGTCTCAAGCTCCTGGGTTCAGGTGATCTCCCTGCCTCAGCCTCCCAAAGCACCAAAATTATAGGCCTCGGCCACCGACTCTGCCCAGCCCGATGGCCTTTCTCAAACCACCAGGGCAGGCCTGGCCCCTGCATTCCCTTCACCCCTGGAATTTCTCATTCAGGTCTTCTTGAGCTAGCACACAAAAAAAGTGTAATAAAATAATTCTTTCAGACAACTTTAGAGAGAAGTTTTCCCAGAAGACAGGATTCCAGCTTTGAGTCACATAAAGTGTGTGCTTTGTCAATAACACAGGGAGCAGAGGCATGAATGAATTTTATTTCACTGGACAAGCTGTTCAGAATACAGATAAGGCCAGGTGAGCAGCTAAACTCTTAAATAAATGTTTTAGCACTATCTAGAAGGGAAGAACTGCAATTGATTCCAATCTTTTCTGACAGAAAATCAGTTCTTTTAAAACTCCCGGGGCAACAAACAGTAACAAAAAGGTCTTGTTTCTAATAAAAGTAGAAAAGCACAGCAAAATAAAACTTCGTCACCAGGAAGCTGCAGGCTACAATTAACATGCACGCGGTCTCTCAAGGTGCCTCCCTTCTCTGTCCCTTGTGTCTCAATACAAGAAAAAAAAAAGTTTACTGTGATCTGTACATTTCTAAAATGATATTTTCTAATTGTACATAGTAGCTTTCAATAATTCCAAAGACACAGGGTAACACATTTTAATATAAAACCAAGCTGGACTGAACTTCAAGGATAGCACTGAATTCCCAGCCGTGACTGTTACTGAGTTTGTTAAGCTGTGAAGAAATTTTATTTTATTTAAACAGCTCAACACATGTCAAGAGCTACACATACTTGGCCGGGCGCAGTGGCTCACGCCTATTATCCCAGCACTTTGGGAGGCCAAGGCGGGTGGATCACCTGAGGTCAGGAGTTCCAGACCAGCCTGGTTAACATGGTGAAACCCAATCTCTACTGAAAAAATACAAAAACTTAGCCGGGCCTGGTGGCATACACCTGTAATCCCAGCTACTCAGGAGGTTGAGGCAGGAGAATTGCTTGAACCTGGGAGCCAGAGGATGCAGTGAGCTGAGATCGCACCACTGCACTCCAGCCTGGGTGACAGAGTGAGACTCTGTCATAAAAAAAAAAAAAAAAGAAAAGAAAAAAAAGAAAGAAAAAAAATTTAGCTGGATGTGGTGGTGGGCGCCTGTATTCCCAGCTACTCAGGAGGCTGAGGTAGGAGAATCACTTGAACCTCGGAAGTGGAGGTTGCAGTGAGCCGAGATGGTGCCTTTGCACTCCAGCCTGGGCAACAAGAGTAAAATTTTATGTTAAAAAAAAAAAAAAAAGCTACGCATACTTCGTATCTGCTGGCCTTAGAGACATCACACTAGCATAGTGTTTCTCCGACTTGAGTAAGTGTGCTTTGGAATACCTAGAGAACTTGTTAAAACAGATTGCTGGGCCCCACTCCCAGAATCTTCAAGTCAGTAGGTTTGGGCGGGGCCTGGGCATCTGCATTCCTAAAACCCCACTCCTCCTTTAAAGGCCACTCAATTGTCACTTCATGAATTAAAATCTTCTTTTCCACCCCAGAAGCGCCCGGAAAATTCGTGCTCTTAAAATCCTCACAACGCACTGAGCAGATGGCTTCCTTGCCCCGTCTCCTGTCTGTCGAACTGATGTCCTCTAACGACTGCTACATCCTTGACCTCAGTCTCCTATGTCACCCCTGTCTGCACTTCACATTGTGCTTAGCATGGACCTTCAGGTCTAATATTTTCATCATAGGAACAGTGTTAATTTTTAGAAACAAAATGCAGTGTCCTTGGATGATGGATTCGATTGGCTGGAAGTAGCTTGTCTGCTTTTCTTCTGAATCACCCAGAGCAGCTTTTATAAAATCATAAATTGGGTTGGCTTCCTTCTTTCTCTCTCAACGGGATTCTCAGCCACTCAAAACCACATGAGTGTTTTATGTTTTTTAATTTTTGAGTAGAATTAAACCAGTTCTTTCCTCAATCTCGATAAATTAATGAACACTTAAATCCACTAGCTCTAATAAATTGTATTTCTCCAAGGAATGCTATTTATAGTGGAAACAATTACTGACAACCGTAAGTGATCCACTTCTGTACAATGTCTAGAAGATGGTACTGTAGAGTATTTTCAGTTTTTGCAATGCCAGAATTAAGATCTCCAGAAGGATTTATTTCATTTCATTTTGTTTGTCTGTTTGTTTAGAGACATGATCTTGCTCTGTTATCCAGGTTGGAGTGCAGTGGGGTGCAATCCTAGCTCACTGCAGCCTCAAACTCGGGGGCTCAAGCCATCCTCCCACCTCAGCCTCCTGAGTAGCTGGGACTCCAGGCATGCACACTTGGATTTTGTTATTGTTGTTGTTATTGTTGTTGTTGTTTTAGAGTTAGGGTCTTGCTGTGTTGCCCAGGCTTGTCTCAAACTCATGCACTGAAGCTATACTCCCTCCTTGCTCTCCTGAAGTGCTGGGATTGCAGGTGTGAGCCACTACACCCAGCCAAGATTTATTTTTTTAAGTGTTCTGATGTGTCAAATCATGCATCAGGTTTGGCATTCTGTAGAAATTTTTAATCATAGCATTAATTATTGTAACAAGATGCAGATGTTAACTTCCTGAAACATTTTATGGCTGCTGCGTTACAAAATTTGGAGCTGTGTTATAGAAGAATAAGCTGTGGTCTCAAGAGACAGCTGTTAGCAGCAGCAAAAGCCTGGACAAGTGACTTATTTCCCTGCACTTGTAAGACAGAGGGTAATAGGCATCCAACATGGTTCTTCTAGAAATGGAAAAGGCTGTGAATGCTTAGTAAACTGTAAAGTGCTTCATAAATGTGAGTCACTATGTCATCTGTTCGTAGAGACATCAGATATCAGAGCAGAAAATGTACTCAGTGACTATCTAATCTAAAACGTGTGTAATAGTTACCTTAGAGAAAACAACCCAGAAGGGCACTTACTTATTAGAGAGCAGAAGGGCCAGAAGACCAACCCTCTTTCTGTTCTAGAAATTAGCACAAAGCTAAATTATCAGAACCGAATATTCACTCTTTACTAATGTTTCTAATCTAGGCACACTATTAAGGGTTAATTTATATCCCTCTCCAAAAAGAGATCAAATTGAAGTCTTAAATCTCACTATCTCAGACTGTGACCTTATTGAGTGATAGGGTCTAAAAAGAGGTAATCAAGTTAAAATGAGGTCATTAGGGTGGTTGTAATCCAATATGACTGGTGTCCTTATAAAAAGAGGACATTTGGGCCAGGCACAGTGGATCACGCCCATAATTCCAGCATTTTGGGAGGCCAAGGCAGGCAGATCACCTGAGGTTGGGAGTTTGAGACCAGCCTGACCAATATGGAGAAACCCCATCTCTACTAAAAATACAAAAAATTAGCCAGGCGTGGTGGCACATGCCTGTTATCCCAGCTACTTGGCGGCTGAGGCAGGAGAATCACTTGAATCTGGGAGGTGGAGGTTGCGGTGAGCTGAGATCATACCATTGCACTCCAACCTAGGCAACAAGAGTGAGACTCTGTCTCAAAAAAAAAAAAAAAAAAAAAAGACATTTGGTCACAGAAACTGATACGCATGCAGGGAGGTCACCAGGTTAACATGAAGGCAGAGGTGGAAGTGATGCATCTACCAGACAAGGAATGATCACCTGCAAACCCCCAAAAGCTAGGAGAGGCGGGTAAAATATATTCTCCTCCTCACCTTCTGAAGGGACCAACCCTGCTGATACCCGCATCGCAGAATTTTCATGTCCCAAATTGGGAACCAGTACATTTCCGTTGCTTGAGCCATTCAGTTTGTGTATGGTAATTTCTTTCAGGAGCCCTTGCAAACTGGTATAAACACCATGATCTCTAATTTCTGAACTTGATGTAAATGAACATTGCACTTGAGATCTTTTCAAAAGGAGGTTTATTTCCAAAGCAATTTCAACTCCATCTTGGTAAGGCTGCTAGAGCAGGATACCGTACACTGGGTGGCTTATAAATGTCAGAGATTAATTTCTCACAGTTCTTGGGGCTGGGAAGTTCAAGATCAAGCTACTGGCAGATTTAGCATCTGGTGAGGACCTCACTTCCTGGTTCATAGGCTGCTGTCTTCTTGCTGTGTCCTCACATAGCAGAAAAAGAGCAGAGGACCCTCTGGAGTCTCTTTTAGGGCACTAATCCCATCCATGAGGGTTCCACCCTTAGAATCTTGCCACCTTTAAAAGGCCTTGCCTCCAAATACCATCACCTTGCAGATTAGGTTTCAATGTATGAATTTTAAGAAGACAGAAATATTCAGGCTATTGGATTCTGTCCTTGAGTCCCCAAAATTCACATGCTTCTTACATGCAAAATACAGTTACTTCATCCCTAGAGCCCCCCAAATCGTAACTCATTTCAGTATCAATTTTAAAGTCTAAGTCTAAAGCCTCATCTAAATATCTAAATCAAATATGGTGAGACTTAGCCAGGCATGGTGGCTCATGCCTGTGATCTCAGAACATTGGGAGGCTGAGGCAGGTGGATCACTTGAGACTAGGAGTTTGAGACCAGCCTGGCCAACATGGTGAAAGCCTGTTTCTACTAAGAATACAAAAATTCGCCAGGCATGGCAGCAGGCATCTGTAGTCCCAACTACTTGGGAGACTGAGGCAGGAGAATTGCTTGAACCTGGGAAGCAGAGGTTGCAGTGAGCCAAGATCCTGCCACTGCTCTCTAGCCTGGGCAACAGAGTGAGACTTTGTCTAAAAAACAAAACAAATACGATGAGACTCAAAATAGGATGATTTATCTGGAGGGATATTCCTCCCCAGCTGTGAACATGTAAAATCAAAGTTATATGACAGGCATTAGACGGACATTCACCTTTCAAAAGGGAGAAATAGAAGAAAGAGTTAACAGATACCATGTAAACTAAACTGTAAGCAGATTTCATGAGATCTTAAGGCTTAAGAATGATTCTCTTTGGTTAGATGCACTGCAGCCCAGGTCCGCTGAGTAGATTCCAGCCTTCCAGACCCACTGGAGTGGGAGTGCCACCTTCTAGACACACTGAGGCAGAGGTTCTGCCCCTTCAGCACTGCCTGGCAGGGATCTGATGAGCAGCCACCATCCCATGGCTTTGAGCAGAAGCCTCCTGGCCTGTTAAAGCAAGACATACCAGGCACTATGGCTTACATCTGTAATCCCAGCACTTTTGGAAGCCAAGGCAGGAGGATCACTTGACCCCAGGAGTTTGAGACCAGCCTAGGTAACATAGGAAGATACCATCTCTACAAAATTAAAAGCAGAAGAACCCAGCAGGACATGATGACATGTACTTGTGGTCCCAGCTACTTGGGAGACTGAGGTAGAAGGATCTTTTGAGCTCCGGAGGTCGAGGCTGCAGTGAGCTACCCTTCAGCCATCGCACTGCAGCCTGGGTGACCCACTCTCATAAAAAAGAAAAAGAAGTGGCCGAGTGTGGTGGCTCAGGCCTGTAATTCCAGCACTTTGGGAGGCCGAGGTGGGTGGATGAGGAGTTCAAGACCAGTCTGGCCAACATGGTGAAACCCCATCTCTACTAAAAATACAAAAATTACCCAGGTGTTGTGGCAGGCACCTGTAATCCCCGCTGCTCAGGAGGCTGAGGCAGGAGAATTACTTGAACCCAAAAGGCAGAGGTTGCAGTGAGCTGAGATCACACCACTGCACTCCAGCCTGGACGACAGAGCAGGACTCTGTCTCAAAAAAATAAAAAAGAAAAAGAAGAGAAGATAATGGTCAATTATTTGAAAACCTAATGCATGCAGGGCTTAAAACCTAGATGGTAGGTTGATAGGTGGAGCACATGACTACAGCACATGCATGCCTGTGTAGCAAACCTGCTTGTTCTGCACATGTAGCCCAGGAAAGAAAGAAGGGAGGGAGGGAGGAGAGAGAGAGAGAAAGAGAGAGAGAGAGAGAGAGAGAGAGAGAGAGAGAGAGAGGAGAAGGAGGGAGAGGGGGAGAGGGGAGAGAGAAAATCTGTTTTCTATACTCATAACACTTCTGATACAAAAGGAGAGGGGAGAGGACAGGAGGGGAGGGGAGAGGAAGGGAGGGGAAGGAATAGGAGGGGAGGGAAGGGGTGTGTCCTTCCCCCTGGTTAGGGTTGGACCACACAATCTAAGCTGATCCTGGCTGGGGAAGACTTAAACTTTTCTGAATATGGGAAGTACACAATTTGTAATGGAAAAAAGGGGTAGGAGTGGTCTGTCCGTTATAGTACAAAGCATATCTGGACCTGTCTGGGCACGTCAGGGCACAACTAGAGTGGCAGGGTGGTTTGCAGGCTGGCAACAAGAAAGCACAAGGAGGTTGGGCTTTTGGACCGAGGATAAGAACAATACACAATTAAGCCTTCCGAAGAGGAACTCATTATTCCTAACAGTTCTGTGAACTTCTTCAAGGGGACAGTATTCTGTATCGCACAGCTGCCGCATGCCTCTGGAGCATGTTTCAGAAAGCTCCCTGTTCCAGAGACATCAGGGTATTTTAGCTTTCATGGGACACATGCTTTGCTTCTGCAGTTGCTAGTTGGCCAATATTGCAGAGGTTTTGTGTTTTTTTGTTGTTGTTGTTTTCTTTTGTTTTGTTTTTGAGATGGACTCTCATTCTGTCGCCCAGGCTGGAGTACGGTGGCAATCTCAGCTCACTGCAACCTCTGCCTACCAGGGTCACACAATTCTCCCATCTCAGCCTCTAGAGTAGCTGGAATTACAGGTATGCACCACCATGCCTGGCTAATTTTTTGTATTTTTAGTAGAGATGGGGTTTCACAATGTTGGCCATTCTGGTCTCGAACTTCTGACTTAAGGTAATCCACCTGCCTCAGCCTCCGAAAGTGCTGGGATTACAGGCATGAACCACCACGCCCAGCCCCATTGCAGAGGTCTTAAAGGAAGCCACAAAGCAGTGTGCTTTGTGGAAGATTTAAACATTCAAAACCAGCGACTCTTACATATTATAAACTATAAGTTACTCCTACCAGTTTTGCTGAATGAACAGTTCATGTCACTGCACAAATCCATCTGGAAGGTCAGGTAGTGACCTTAACGAGACACAGCTCATAAGATCTAAACTCTGGTTTGTTTGCCAAAGTCAAGTTCTCCAGCCAAGGTAGAAGAGAGAAAATGACCTCCCAAAGATGCTTGCTCATCAGCAGATGTCTTCATTTTTTATTGAAGACAACGGTGCACTCTCCTTGTTGAATGATTTTCTTTTTAAATTCCTATTATGGTCCAGGTGCGGTGGCTCACACCTGTAATCCAAGCACTTAGGGAGGCCACAGTGGGTAGATCAGGAGTTCAAGACCAGTCTAACCAACATGGTAAAACCCTGTCTCTTTTAAAAATCCAAAATAGATGGGCGTGGTGATGGGTACCTATAATCCCAGTTACTTGGGAAGCTGAGGCAGTAGTATTGCTTCAACCCAGGAGACGGAGGTTGCAGTGAGCCAGGATCATGCCATTGCACTCCAGCTTGGGCAACAGAATGAGACTCTGTCTCAAAAAATAATAATAATATAAATAAATAAATAAATAAATAATTAGGTTGTACAAAAGTAATCACGGTCTTTGCCCTTGGAAATAATGACAAAAATTTCGATTACCTTTACACCAACCTACTATTAAGTCACTTTGGCATCCTCAGTGACTTCCAGGAGAAAAAAAAAAATGTAATTTATTAATTCTTAAGATACCAGAAAATTTGTCAGTGATACTAACATTGGAAAGAGAAATTTGCCGCCTTTTTGTTCTGTTCTAGAATTGGTATTGATTAGCTGGTAGCCACCTGGACCTGATAAGCAAATGTACCCAATTCACAAGAGGCAGCATGGAAAAGAAAAGAGGTGTATAGTGAGTGCAGTCCTGAATCCTGCTTACATGCAGGGAGACCGCAGGGTGGTATGAGAAAAAGTGAAGGTCAGGAGAGAATACATACGGGTCATTTCTAATTACTTTGGATTCAGCCTTAATTAAAATTGAACTTAAAGTCAGAAGCCATTGGCATACTTTTTTTTTTTTTTTTTTTTTTTTTTTTTTTAAGAGAGAGAGTCTCGCTCTATCGCCCAGGCTAGAGTGCAGTGGTGCGATCTCGGCTCACTGCAGCCTCCACCTCCCGGGTTCAAGTGATTCTCCTGCCTTAGCCTCTGAGTAGCTGGGACCACAGGTGCGCGCCACCACACCCAGCTAATTTTTTGGTATTTTAGTAGAGACGAGGTTTCACCATGTTAGCCAGGATGGTCTCTATCTCCTGATCTCATGATCTACCTGTTTGGCAAACATTTTAAGTGAAACTTCAGAAGCTTTGGATAGGAGCACTTTTGAAAAGTCAATGCTGTTAATATAGCATTGCGTTAATAATGGTTGGGTAGACTTGAGGTTTTGTGCAGATTTATTTTTTATTTTTTTGACATAGAGTTTCACTCTGTGTCCCAGGCTGGAGTGCAGTGGCACAATCTTAGCTCACTGCAACCTCTGCTTCCTGGGTTCGAGTGATTCCCATGCCTCAGCCTGCCTAATAACTGGGACTACAGGCGTGCACCACCACTCCCAGCTAATATTTTTAGCAGAGATGGTGTTTTGCCTGTTGGTCAGGCTGGTCTCAAACTTTTGGCCTCAAGCAATTTTGCCTGCCTCAGCCTCCAAAAGTGCTAGGATTACAGATGTGAACCACTGTGCCTGACCAGATTTATGTATGTTTATATAACAATCACCAGAAAATCTTACTTACTTCTCTACTTACTCCCTTTCTTGCCACCATAAAGAATCATTTAAACCTGTCAGCTAAAAATATCAGAGTTTGCTATAGTAAAACAAATGTTGAAGAAACGTTTCTGAAGACTTTTGAATTACAAGCTTTATCAGGCTGTGAATATTGGTTATAGAAAACTCCATTTGTTGCAGTAAGTGTTTGTTCTCTCAGACTTGAACACTGTATTTACCATGAAGGTCAATTTACTCACCAGCTTTTGTGATAATTAATTTGTCAACCATGACCTCACTGAACTAGCTCTAATTAACTCAACTGGTATAAAAAAACATTAAAGATTCTCTAAAACCTAGAGGATATCCAAAGGCTCTCCTCCTTTTAAAGAATTATTCTCAACACACCCTGCTGATTTTTGTATTTTTAGTAGAGATGGGGTTTTACCATATTGGCCAGGCTGATCTTGAACTCCTGAACTCAAGTGATCCACCCGCCTGAGACTCCCAAAGTGCTGGGATTATAGGTGTGAGCCACCACACATGGTCACATATATTGAATTCTTTAGATTTCTCTTACAGAATTGCCAGAACACCAACTGACTTCCTGGGTAGATTTTAGACTTCTTGGTTGGTTATTGTCTGTGTTTCGTGGAAACTCCTGTCTCCCTCTAATATTTGAGAAAGATGAGTATATCTTGGTTGCAAGTAACAGAGATGGACTGAGGCTAATTTAAGCAGAAAAGGGACTTACTAGAAAGCTATCTAGTGGGCCGGGCATGGTGACTCATGCCTGTAATCCCAGCACTTTGGGAGGCTGAGGCAGGTGGATCACCAGAGGTCAGGAGTTTGAGACTAGCCTGACCAACATGGAGAAACCCCATCTCTATTAAAAATACAAAGTTTGCCGGGAGTGGTGGGGCATGCCTGTAATCTCAGCTACTCGGGAGGCTGAAGCAGGAGAATCACTTGAACCCTGGAGGCGGAAGTTGCGGTGAGCTGGCGCCATTGCACTCCAGTCTGGGCAATAAGAGTGAAACTCCACCCCGCCGCCCCCACCAAAAAGAAAGCTATCTAGTGCTCACATACGTAATGCCTCAGGAAGCCGTAAGTGTGAGGAAGGAGCCTGACAGTGGGACAGGAGTTGGTGTCCTGGGAGTGTGGACCACTTGCTCATGTAATTGTACCTTTAGAACCTGCTTGAGCTTGGCTCCATAATACACTAGATAATGAGTGCCTATTATTAGTCAGTGTAATCGATACTAGGTGCTGTTACAAACAGATCTCAAATCTCAGTATATTATCACAGTATACATTTCTCACTCCTATTCCAGTCTAACGTGGGCTGGATGTTTGTCTTCCAAACAATGACTCTCTCATCCTGTGACACAACTCTGTTGAGAGCCTTTACTTCCGGCCCTTATAGACAAAAGAAACGCAAACACAGAACCCTGTGTTATTGCACCAATTAATCTAATGCGCCATGATGGCTCCAATCTAACTGTAAAAATTGCTGTCAAATGTAATCTTCTTGATGCTCCAAAAGAAGAAATGGGATAGAGATGCACCTTGGAAGCCTTGTCATAGTTCTGCTGAGCATGTCTGATTTATGGCTTCGTGGATTAGCTAATATCCAGTGCATAATGGGCAGCTTAGGTCCTATGATTACTTGAAGCCTCATGGGCAAGTATTCAGTGTCCAGCCAATAATCATGAACAAGCTAAGAACTTTTTTAAATGTTAACTAATGAACGAGGTATAGCTTATCTCAAAATTCCTAGAAGCCACCTCTGGATTCTTTTATCCAATTGCCACAGGCTGCAAAAGGAGCTGCCAGCTTATAAGGGAAAAGAGGCAGAGCTGTTTGCATTTCAGACAGGAAACTGTCCTGTTATTTTGGATCTCATTTAAACTTTGCAATGCTGGCTGGGCGTGGTAGCTCATGCCTGTAATCCCAGCACTTTGGGAGAGGCGGGAGGATCACGAAGCCAAGAGATTGAGACTGTCTTGGCCAACGTGGCGAAACCCCTATCCCTATTACAATACAAAAAAATTAGCTGGGCGTGGTGGCAGGTGCCTGTAGTCCCAGCTACTCGGGAGGCTGAGGCAGGAGAATCACTTCAACCCCAGGAGGCGGGGGTTGCCATGAGCCGAGATCGTGCCATTGCACTCCAGCCCAGGTGACAGAGCAAGACTCCATCTTAAACAAACAAAAAAAGAGAGTTAGCAGTGAATAGGGCAAATATTTTTGGCATTTTTTCCTCTTCCATTCACTGCTAGGAAGATGATGTTATCTTAAGCCGAGATGGCATTGAATGGCCAAATATCTATATAATAGCTTCTTTTTGTCCTTTTATCACTCCAACTAATTGTCCTGTTACCTGCAGCATTCCCAAGATAAGACCTTGTACCAGATATTTTAAAATGTAATTTAACTTACTTCTTCAAGTCACATGGCCAAGTTCACCTACAGTTTTATATGTTGTTAGGACAGAGCTAAGTTCCCTGAATAGGATCACAAAAGCAACCGCTCCAGCAATATGGCTACAAGGTTGTTGTGATATAAGGAGAAATTGATAGGACTTTTGATGCTAAGAAAACTCTGTAAAAATTGGCCAGACGCAGTGGCCTGCACTTTGGGAGGCTGAGGCAGGTGGTTCACTTGAGGTCAGGAGTTCGAGACCAGCCTGGCCAATATGGTGAAAACTTGTCTTTACTAAAAATACAAAATTAGCCGGGAATGGTGACAGGCACCTGTAATCCCAGTTACTAGGGAAGCTGAGGCAGGAGAACCACTTGAACCCAGGAGGTGGAAGTTGCAGTGAGCCAAGATCATGCCAGTGCACTCTAGCCTGGGTCATAGAGACCCTATCTCAAGAAAAGGAAGAGAAAAGAAAAATCTGCAAAGTTTTTCCTCCTGAGTTAAAGTTGAGCTGGAGATTATCTGAATCCCACTAATTAATACCAGGATTTAGATGGCTAACAGGCTTTAAGGATCAAAGAATTGTTACAGGTTTTTGGTGAGATGGATTATAACCCAGTCATATTACTCATCCCCCAACACTGGTCAAAAGGCCTCTTTCTGCTTCTCTCTTCTTCCTATTAGAAACAAATTTTAGGTGTTGCAAAAGAAATAGCACTTGAACATAAATTTTTTTAGCAAGGCAAATTTACTTCTATGGAAGGGTGCGTCCGTGGATAGAGCAATGGTGAGAGCACACTGGATAAGGAAGGGGAAGGGGGTCTTGTCCCTGATGCAGCTAGTCTCTACTGCTGTGTCTTTCTTTTATTGGCTAGGGTTGGGCTGCACAGTCTAAGCTAGTTCTGATTAACTATTTTAAAGAGAGCAGGGGTATGATCAGAAGCAGCAGAGTGATAAGTTTCGGCAGGAAGGACAGTTACAGAGCAGGTGCCTAAGGATGACGAAGGATGGAGCAGGTGATAGAGGCTAGAGGGGGTTGTTTACTGAATCTAGGAGCAAGGAGACATGAAGAATGAAGAAGCGAAACTTGAACATGGAGAACAAAGTACAGAAGCTGAACATACTGACATCCTCCATTCCCTTGTGCTGCCTTCCACGTCTGGCTCAAAAGTCACGAAGCCAAGGCTGTAGAGCCGATTTAGGATTAAAAAGTACTGCTCTCAAGAATGGTAGACCAATTTTATGCTACAAAAAAATTATAAAAGAGAGTGAGGACTAAGCGTTACGTTTTATCTTGCCCAAATTTCTACCTAAGGGTGTCTGGGGAGTCATGCCCTACAAACCATAAATGCTCATCAGATGGGTTTTATTTAACCTTATATATTCTGATTTATTTTCCAGTCTTTCTGTGGCATAACATCACGTGACAAAGAAGAAAGTCAAAATATTTTACCCTAAAACATGTTTCTTTGCCGTATTTTGAAATGGCCCTGCCAAGCTGTTCTTTGTAGAGGGAAAGTTTGCATCTGTGAAGAATCATAACTAACATATCTAGACCTTTTTCTTCCAGTGCCTCCCAGTTCTGAAGAGATTCACTAAGAATCTAGCACCTTTTAAAAGATCTGAGTGGGAAACATTTGTCATCTTTTTTCTCTAAGGGCAGCCACTGTAAGGCTTCCAAAGAACCTAAGTCTCCACAATCTTTTGTCTTAACCTGAACATTTTTTTTTCTATTGATCCAAGGTCTTAGGACAAACTCAACCAATCGTCAACCAGAAAATGTTTAAATTTACCTCTAGTTTTGAAGTGCACCTCCCATCCCCCACCCACGCCCCAGTGCCCTCAACCTCTCTTTGAGTTGTCTGGCCTTTCGGAACCAAAATAATCTTCTTTCAACTTGTCCAATTCTCTGATTCCCTTACTTCCAACTGGTAGAGTTTCTGCTGGTGTAATCTCTTTTCTATTACTGGCTTGTGTCGAGATGTCTAATGAGGTTTACGTTTCGTAGGCACTCATCTCCTTAGCAAATAGTGAGTCTACCACACCCTTAGTTCTAAACACACGTTCTCATGTTTGTATCCTATGGACAGGCAAAGAGTTTTCCGAAGTTTTAAGTCCTTGTTCGTTTTTGCCTAACAGATCTGTCTTCAATTCATTTCTGTTCTTCCGTTTTACTCAAAGCAGTCAGAAGGAACCAGGCCACTCAGTCAGTACTTTGCTTGGTAATCTTCTCAGCTAAGTATCCAGTTTCAGCACAGCTCTACCTCCCATAATACACTGAAACGTGAACACAATTCAACCACGTCCTTTTGATACTTTATTCCAATTTCCAATAACATGCTGCCTGAGACCGCATCAGAGTGTCCATTATTCATGGCTGCCAACATTTTGTTCATGAGTGTTAGATACAGTGAACTCCAAGTTTCCCTTCAAAGAATCAGTATGTCAGTATGTTCAGCTCTCTTATTCTTTAATTCACCATTTTAAAGTTTGACTTCTTTATAGTTTCAGTAAATAACCTTTTCCACCAGTTCTAATCAGTAGTTCACATCTGTTCCTCCAGCCCCCGGCTCCGTCCTGACTCATCCCAGTCACCTGCTCCGGTTACCTGCCCTGGTCACCTGCTTTGACCTGAGTCACCCCTGGTCACCTGCTCTGACCTGTCCTGTAACTATCCTTCCCATCAAACTACCCACCCCACTACTCTGGCTTGTACCCCTGCTCTCTTTAAAATAGCCAACTGGAATTCGCCTAGACCGTGCAGTCTAACCCTAACCAACAGGGAATAACACAATTACACAGCAGTAGGGACTACCTGCATCAGGAATAAGAACGCCTTCTCCTCCCTTGTCCAGGTGTGCACTCACCACTGCTCCATCTGTGCGGCACACCCTTCTATAGAAGTAAATTGCCTTGCTGAGGAAATTTATATTCAAGTGCACTTCTTTTGTGGCACCCAGAATTTACATATAGCATGAGCATGGTTTTTTTGTTTTCTTTTTTTTTTTTTAATTTTTGAGACACAGTCTTACTCTTGTTGCCCAGGCCGGTGTTCAATGGCCTGATCTCAGCTCACTGCAACCTCTGCCTCCTGAGTTCAAGCAATTCTCCTGTCTCAGCCTCCAAGTAGCTGGGATTGCAGGTGCAGGTTACCACGCCTGGCCAATTTTTGTATTTTGAGTAGAGACAAGGTTTCATCATATTGGTCAGGCTGGTGTCAAACTCCTGCCCTTGTGATCCACCCACCTCAGACTCCCAAAGTGCTGGGATTACAAGTGTGAGCCACTGTGCCCAGCCTAAGCATATATATTTTTAAGAAGGTGGAAATTTTCTCCACAGATCTTTTCTCTTTCTGAGCTCTCACCAGAATTGTCTTTAAAGATCTAAGTCAACATCAGCATTTTCTAACATGCATCTCAAAACTCTTCCATCCCCTGCCCATTCCCCAGTTCCAAGGCTTCTTGCACATTTAAAAATATGCACTACAGCAGCACCCCACTTCTGGGTACCAGTTTCTGTCTTCATCAGTTTAGAATGCTAAAGCACATTACCATAGATCAAGTGGCTTCAACAGCATTTATTTCTCACAGTTCTGGAGACTGGGGAATCCAAGGTCAAGGCACCAGTAGATTCAGTTTCACAAAGGGCTGGGTACCGTGACTCATGCTGTAATTCAAGTACTTTGGGAGACTGAGGCAGGACAATTGCTTGAGGCCAGGAGTTCGAGACCAGTCTGGGAAACATATAGAGACCCCATCTCTGCAAATAATTTTAAAATTACCACGTGTAGTGACATGTGTCTGTGGTTTGCAGATGGTGTCACTCACATGGTGGAATGGGGAGAAAGAGATCTCATGTCTCCTACTCTTTCTGTTTTTTGAGATGGAGTCTCACTCTGTCACCCAGGCTGGAGTGTAGTGGCATGATCTTGGCTCACTGCAACCTCTGCCTCTCCGGTTCAAGTGATTCTCCAGTCTCAGCCTCCTGAGTAGCTGGGATTACAAGCACACACCACCATGCTAGGCTAATTTTTTGTATTTTTAGTAGAGATGGAATTTCACCATGTTGGCCAGTCTGGTCTTGAACTCCTGACCTCAGGTGATCCGCCTTCCTCAGCCTTGCAGAGTGCTGGGATTATAGGCGTGAGCCACCTCGCCCGGCCCCCTATGATAATGTTTTTTCTATAAGAACATTAACCCTATAATAAGAGCCCCACCCTCATGACCTAATCTAACCCTAATTACCTTTCAAAAGACCCAAATATCATCACATTAATGGTTAGGATTTCAACATATAAATTTTGAAGGGCCACAAACAGTTCAGAACACTGGACCAGGGGAAGCTGACCCTGTGTTTCTGGTGGCACTTTATCTTTGGAGGTCCTTTGTCCATTTCTAAATGAAAGCTGAGAGGCTAAATTGTGCTTTTGCAACGCTCTGGGGTAGAGAACAGGGACTAGTGTATAGTGCTTCTCCCCACTCTACTGCCCCAGGAAAAGGATCTACTAATTTTGGATTTAAATCCTAAAGAGGATTCATCTTAGTGCCAGAGACAAAATAGAATTGAACATGGAATTTGGGCCGTGCACAGTGGCTCAGGCAGGGCGTGGTGGCTCATGACTGTAATCCCAGCACTTTGGGAGGCTGAGGCAGGTGGTCAGGAGTTCAAGACCACCCTGCCCAACATGCTGAAACCCTGTCTCTACAAAAAATACAGAAACTAGCCAGGCACTATGGCAGGCACCTATAATCCCAGCTACTCTGGAGGTTGAGGCGGGAGAATTGTTTGAACCCAGGAGGTGGAGGTTGCAGTGAGCTGAGATCACACCACTGCTTGGGCGACAGAGCAAGACTCCGTCATAAATAAAGAGAGAGAGAAAAAGAGAGGAAGAAATGAAGGAGGGAGGGTGGGAGGGAGGGAAGGAAGGAAGGGAGGGAGGAAAATGGATTTTGGCGATCCCTGACTTCAAGTTGATAAACCACGACAATACCGTAAGTCAGAAGTAGGGCGAATATAATTATTGTGCTTTCCCTTAGTCCATAAAGGGAATGAAAATCCGTATTTCTAGGGTAACCTCTAAAAGAATAGGAAGAGAGTATATCGGTTTCAAGTTTATTGGGCACAGAACTAGGAGTGAAATGATAAAATATATTCAATACATTTTAAAGAAGAAAAGAAAGGAGAATGAAAGAAACAGGGCAGATGGGGAAATCAGAAAGCATTTAATAAGATAATGATTTAAGCCAAATGATCCCATTGATTTCATTAAACATAAATGGACTAAATGCTTCCAATCAGTCAAGGCCTCAACAGAAAACGGATGAGGCTCTTGAATAAAAAATACTGGAAGGGCAATTTATTGATGAAGCAGGCATTTGCATATGTATGGTTAAAGAGGATAGGGCAATGACCTGGAGCTGGTGGCAACTAAGCTGTTACCATCTGTAGCCCTAAAAGGATGAAGGGAAGAAGTGATTATCAGAAATCAGAGGAGAGAGGGAAAGAAAGATTCTTGTGGAGATGGAGTGACCTACCGTCAAGGGACGCAGCCTGACCAGGTTAGCCTGGTTTTTATCCACTTACCTTCTACTGGGGCTCCCCACTGGCTGAAGCCAACCAGAAATGAGGTGTCAGGGAAATCCTATTAATACAGCCGTAGGGCAGCAACCAGGTTGGAAAAGAGTGCTGAGGAATCTGGGGTAGAAGTAAAAACGATCTGGGTAACACATCGACTAAAGGACAAATCTTTTCACACTGGATAATAAGCCAACAGACATCAACAGACCATGTTAATGAAGCACATTAAGAAACTAAAGAATCAAGACCGGGCGCGGTGGCTCAAGCCTGTAATCCCAGCACTTTGGGAGGCCGAGGCGGGTGGATCACGAGGTCGAGAGATCAAGACCATCCTGGTCAACATGGTGAAACCCCGTCTCTACTAAAAATACAAAAAATTAGCTGGGCATGGTGGCACGTGCCTGTAATTCCAGCTACTCAGGAGGCTGAGGCAGGAGAATTGCCTGAACCCAGGAGGCGGAGGTTGCGGTGAGCCAAGATCGCGCCATTGCACTCCAGCCTGGGTAACAAGAGCGAAACTCCGTCTCAAAAAAAAAAAAAAGAAAGAAACTAAAGAATCAGAAAGGGCTGGGTATGGGGGCTCATGCCTGTAATGCCAGCACTTTGTGCGGCTGAAGCAGGAGTAGGATTGCTTGAGGCCAGGAGTTCGAGACCCGACTGGGAAATATAGTGAGACCTCCTATTTACAAATAATTTAAAAATTAGCCAAGTGTGCTGGTGAGTGACTGTGGTCCCAGCTATACAGGAGGCTGAGATGGGAAGATAGCTTGAGCCCAGTTTAAGGCTGCGGTGAGCTGTCATCATGCCACTGCACTCCAGCCTGGGTGACAGAGTGAGACTCCATCTCAAAAAAAAAAAAAAAAAAAAAAAAAAAGAGGCCGTGGTCCTGTAAGATTATAATGGAGCTGGAAAGTTCCTACTGCCTAGTGAAACCATAGCCACTGCAAACTCATTGCACAATGCATCACTCAACCAAGCTGTGGCTGAGACAGCAAATAACTTTTTTTTTGAGCCAGAGTTCCGCTCTTGTTACCCAGGCTATTGTGCAATGGCATGATCTCAGCTCACTGCAACCTCTGCCTCCCACGTTCAAGTGATTCTCCTGCCCAGGCCTCCTGAGTAGCTGGGATTACAGGCACACACCACCACACTTGGCTAATTTTGTATTTTTAGTAGAGACGGGGTTTCTCCATGTTGGTCAGGCTGGTCTCAAACTCCCGACCTCAGGTGATTTGCCTGCCTAGGCCTCCCAAAGTGCTACGATTACAGCATGCCTTAGGCCTTCACATTCACTCACCACTCATTCACTCACTCACCCAGAGCAGCTTAAAGTCCTGCGAGCTTCACTGATGCTGAAAGCCCCATGAAGATGTACCGTGCCGTATCTTTCATACCACCTTTTTACTGGACCTTTTCTACATTTTGGTATTTTTAGAGACACAGATACTATTGTATCACAATTGCCTACATTACCCAGTACAGTAAATGGGTGGACAGGTTTGTACACCTATCAGATGCCTTGATTTGTAAATCGTGGTGTAAATGTTTTTTATTTTGTTGCTTAAATTGTTCTGGTTTGGGCCACTTGAAGTGACAGTGGATTTTGTTGTTGTTGTTATTGATTTGTTCGTTTTTAAGTTTTCTTCTTTCGACGAAGTTCCAGTTTCCTCCACTTTCTGTTTTCCTATGTGTGGGTTTATTATATCTTTCATATTAGACATTTCCCTTAAGTGTCTGATTATCTTTGGTGCTTTGCATATTTGAAGAGAAAGTAACAAAAAAGCTGGCTGGTGTGTTGGCTGGGTGTAGTGGCTCACGCCTGTAATCCCAGCATTTTGGGATGCCTAGACAGGCAGATCACTTGAGGTCAGGGGTTCGAGACAAGCTGTCCAACATGGCAAAACAACAATTCTACTAAAAATACAAAAAAAATAGCTGGGTGTGATGGTGCCCATCTGTAATCTCAGCTACTCGGGAGGCTGAGGCAGGAGAATCGCTTGAACTGGGGAGGCAGAAGTTGCAGTGAGCCGAGATCACACCACTGCACTCCAGCCTGGGCAGCAAGAGCAAAACTCTGCCTCAAAAAAAAGAAAAACAAAACAAAACAAAAAAGCTGGTGTGGGACGCTCTGAGCCTAAGAGGAACCCACTCACTCTGTGCATCCCTGCCAGGGAAGGGCATGTCGTGAGTCAGTATTCTCATGACTTTGATCTTAGCTGACCATGACTGATCAACCTTCCATACAAGACTTGGTAGAACTGATTCCTAGAGGTTACAAAGACCCAGTTGCCAGGTCTCTACAAAAGCAAATAGCGGGTATGGGGAAAAGAAGGTGGGTGGTGGTGTTTCTGCATTCAATTGGCATATGTGGCCACCTAAAACTAATGTAGCTGTTATAGTAAGTCATTCCTGCCTACAGCTGATACATTCCATTACGGAGACCACCTTTGGAACTTCAAAGGCTCAACATCCCCTTTGCTAGTTAGAGGGTAGAGTGTTGAGACAGACTTTCAGCAGTTGGACTGGGAATGGGGTGTAGGAATCAAATGTTCCTCAAACAACTTGCAAACCATTTTTTATTTTAGTACTTGGAGCCTTCGTTCCTGAGCATCTCGAAGGTACTGTGATGTATATTGACTTGCCTCTATTCTTTTCCTCTGTACCAATGTAAGATTCAGCTTTCTCGGGTCTTCTAAATGAGTCTTGTTTCTCAGCTCTCTTTCAAAACTTAATTGTTGTTGCTTCCTCCTCTGTTTGCCCTGTCTCTGTGAAATTAGGCCCAAAGTATCAAAGCTGCCTGCAGAATGTAAATTGGTTTAGCTTCTGTGGAAAGTAGTTTGGAGGTTTCTCAGAGAAGTAAAAATAGAATTATTTTTATGTCACCCAGCAATCCCAATATTGGGTATATATCTAGAGAAAGATAAATCATTCTACCAAAAAGCACCTGCACTCATATGTTCATTGCAGCACTATTCACGGTAGCAAAGACATGGAATCAACGGAGGCACCCATCAGCCGTGGATTGGATAGACAAAGTGTCGTACATCATACACACCATGGAATACTATGCAACCATAAAAAGAACCAAATCATGTCCTTGGCAGCAACGTGGTTGCTGCTGGAAGCCATTGTCTGAAGCAAATTAATGTAGAAACAGAAAACCAAATACTACACGCTCTCACTTACATATAAGTAGGAACTAAACATTGGGTACACAGGGACATAAAGATAGGAACAATAGATACTGGGGACTCCAAAAGCAGGGAAGGAGGGGGCCAAGGATTGAAAAAGTTTGTATTGGGTACAATGTTCACCGTTTTGGGTGACAGGATCAATAGAATCCCAACCATCAGCATCAGGAAATATACCCACATAACACACCTACACATGTAACCCTGAATCTAAAATTAATGTCATAGTAATAGCAAAGCTGCCCATAAATTCTTTGCTATTCCTTCACTTTTGAGACAGAGTCGAATCCCCTTCTCCTAATCTGAACTGGCCTTAGTGCTTGCTTATCCAGTGGAATACATCAGAAAAAACAATTGGCCATTTTCCACAACCAGGCCTTACGAGACTTAAGGGAGCTTATAGTTCTGCCTCCTCTCCCTTGGGACGCTCATTCTTGAAATCCATACTGCGAGGAAGCCCAAGCAGCCATGAGGAGGCCCACATGGAGGCAGAAAATGAGCTTTTACCAACAGGCCAAGGCTGAACTCCCAGAAGACCTCAGCCATGTGAGGGAGCTCCCATGGAAATAAAATCTCTATGTCTACTTAGGCAACTCTAGCTGATACAATATGGAAAAAATATAAGCTGAGTTCTTCCTGATTTCCTGACCCCAAATCATTAGCAAAATAAAATTAAGTTAGTAAGTTTTGGGGTAGTTTGTTGCATTGCAGAAGATAACCAGAACAGAGCCTTTAAAAAAATTCCTTGTCTGTGTATTAATATGCTATGGCTGTTGCCCTAACAAAATACCATGAACTGGATGGCTTAAGCAATATCAATTAATTATCTCACTGTTCTGGAGACTGAAAGTTCAATGTTAAGGCACTGGCAAGGTTGATTTGATTCTAGGGACCCTCTTCTTGGCTTTGCAGATGGCCATGTGCACTCTATGTCTTCACATGATCTTCTGTTCTCACACATCCCCAGTATCCCTTTGTGAGCCCAAATTTCCTCTTCTTAGAAGGACACTAGTCAGACTATGTTAAGACCCATCTTAACAGCCTCATCTTAATCATTTTAACTCTTTATTTTTGTTTAATTTTAATTTTTATACTTTTGATTTAGGGTCTCTGTCTGTCACCCAGGCTATAGTGCAGGGGTGCAATCTTGGCTCACTGCAACCTCCGCCTCCCCGGTTCAAGCAATTCTCATGCTTCAGCCTCCTTAGGAGCTGGGATTACAGGCACGCACCACCACACCCGGCTAATTTTTGTATTTTTAGTAGAGACAAGGTTTTACCACGTTGGCAAGGCTGGTCTGGAACACCTGGCCTCAAGTGATGTGCCCTCCTCAGCCTCCCAAAGTGTTGGGATTACAGTCATGAGCCACCGTGCCGTGCTCACTTTAACTCTTTAAAAACGGCTCTAAATATGGTTACATTCTGAGGTACTGGGGGTTAAGTCTTCAGCATATGGATTATGGGATAAATACAATTCAGCCTATAAATTGTGGGTTAAGGAGTTTTAAAATAGAGCAAAATTACACACATGTGTTCAATGTACCATTTTTTTCTCTAGCAGTCCTTGGTTTCTTTTTCCACATTACAAACTCAGTGCCCAAGTGTCTGTGGATTCAAAACAACGCATCACAACATAATAAGCCCCTTTAAAATGGCTTTTAAGCCTAGTTCATTTTACCCTTTATATAGAACAGAGCATCTGCTTAATGAACACCAAGCATAAGGCAGGAAATATGGTATACAAGATGAAAAAGGAAGTTTGCCCATAAATCATCCGGGTAGAACCAGTTTTTTAAACAACGCATAAGGGGCAAATAATGTTTATAGTCATTCTGGAATCACAGATCTGGGAAAATTACCCAGTAAAAGGACTGCAAATCTCAAGTCCCTTATCATAAAATAAGGAGCCTCCTGAGTGATTGTATGTGACACAGCTAGGCCAAGGTATTAGCAATATTAATAAAGTCAATTACTGGATGTTACACAGTTAGCTTTCCACTTCAACTGCTTGTTGCTGCAAAAGGAAAACCTTAGCGGCTTAAACCAATAGCCACCACTAGTTACCTTTTTAATTACGTGGGTTCCCTTGGCAGTTCTGTGGGTCTGGCTTGTAGCCTTTGCGTGATTGCAGCCACCTGGTCGGTCACTGGCCTGAAGTCACCTGGAAGCTCTGTTGGGATAACTTCTCCTCTTCATAGGGCCTCTCCTCATGGTCACTCTCCCAGGATAGCTGGGCTTCAACATGGCGGCTCAGAGAACCTCAAAATTGCAGAAACGGTAGCTGCCCGGGCTCGGTTATCACAGAACGTGACTTCTCTGCCTGCTGCTGGTTACAGCAAGTCCTAGAGGCCAGCATTAGTTCCCTATGGGAGGGGACTCCATAAGGGTGTGACGATTAGGAGGTGTGGTTCACGGCGCCCATTGCTAGAGGCCAGCTGCTCCACGCTCCTTCTGGATGTTTTGGGTAAATCACTTCATCTTTTTGGGCTTGCGTGATTGCAGCAGTCTCCTGTTTGCTCTTCCTATTCTGCTTTTGCCCCTTTTCAGTCCATTCTCTTCTGCAGCCAGAAAGATCCCATCAAACATAGGTCAGGATACCGTGTGGTGTCACGGTGTCTCACACCAAAGGCTACAAGCTAGGCTCACAAAACTGCCTAGATAGCCCACATAACTGAAAGATAGTAAGTGGTTGTTGTTGCTTTAAGCCTCTAAGGTTTTCCTCTTGGAGCAATAAGCAATCGAAACAGAAAGCTAACTGCAAAACATCAAGTAATCGACACCGTAATCCTAGCACTTTCGAAGGCTAAGACAGGAGGATTGCTTGAGGCCAGAAATTCGACACCAGTCTAGGCAGCATAGTGAGACCCTATCTCTACGAAACTAAAAGTGAAAATAAAATTAGCTGGGTGTCATGGTGCACACCTGTATTCCCAGCTACTTGGGAAGCTGACAATCACTTGAGCCCAGAAGTTGGAGGCTGTAATGAGCTATGATTGCACCACTGCACTCCATCCTGGGCAACAGAGCAACACCAGCCTCAGGTGATCCACCCGTATTGGCCTCCCAAAGTGCTGGGATTACAGGGGTGTGCTACTGCGCCCAGCTGCCAAAGACTTTTATAACCCCTATAAAGCATCATTCTCCCTTCTCTAGAAAACCACTTTTTTTTCCGCTAACAATTTTATGAGCCAACTTAATTTTGGAAAAACAAAAATAAAAACACTGTGCTGTGCTGTAGAAACCTATTTTAAAAAATGCCATTGCCTTGAAAATGGATGGTGGTTAAAACCTGACATAAATCTTGTGAAGGCAAAAAAGGATGAAGAAGCTGAGGTCCCCAAATCACCCAGCTTCATGATTAATGGCGCTAACACGTGTTGACTGACATGGAAGATTCTAGTAGCTAGTTGTCTATAGACTCAGAAGGTTCTTTGAAGTAGAAGGAACCTTGGTAACGTCTAAGAGGAAATAGTGCCCCAGAAAAAGCAACCCCTGTGATTGGAGCCACGGGGCAGAGCCACATGCCTTTCAGTCCTTAGCTTGATGATGGTCTAGGACGGAACACTTTCAAGTATCCAAGGAAAAGCCTTTCATTTAAAATGAGTGAGAGCAAATTGAGAAGATACTAGGTTGGTGCAAAAGTAGTCACGGTCTTTGCCATTGCTGTTAATGCACCAACCTAATATGCTGAAGTTCCTTTTGCACTGGCCGAATATGTTGGAAGTCAGAGTATATTGCAGTGATAAACACCGTTGAACCCTTATTATGGTCCAAGAACTTCTCTATGTCTTGAAATGGATTGAGTGTCTTTCCCTGGGCTGATAGTCAACTTTGACCAGGTTCTCACTGGCTTACAAAAACAGAGGTTTACTTCTGGTACATTGCAGGTTGTTTGTGATGGCTTGTGATATGCCCATGTGGTTTCTTCAATGGAGGATCCAGGGCCATCATGGCATCTGGCAATGTTTGAAGGGCTGTCAAGCTTTTTCTTTCCCTTTTTTTTTTTTTTTTTTTGAGCTGCAGTTTTGGTCTTGTTGCCCAGCCTGGAGTGCAGTGGTACACTCTTGGCTCACTGCAACCTCTGCCTTCCAGGTTCAAGCAATTCTCCTGCCTCAGCCTCCCAAGTAGCTGGGATTACAGACGCCTATGACTACACCTGGCTAATTTTTTGTAGTTTTAGTAGAGACTGGATTTCATCATGTTGGCCAGGCTGGTTTTAAACTCCTGGCCTCAGATGACCCACCCACCTCAGCTTCCCAAAGGGCTGGGATTGCAGGCAGGAGCCACCATGCCTGGCCTGTCAAGCTTTTAAATGAAGGATCAAGCCCCTCAGAATCAGCCTAGAATCATGAGACACCCCCGGGGTTTATTCCTCAACCAAGTTTAACAGTAGCAATGGACAAGCTTCTGAGTCTTTAAACTGTCCTCTGGACTTGCGATGTGCGCTTTCCAAGGAATTATGAGGAAATTTCAGTTTATTGTAAAGAATAAAAGTCAGGTCAGGTGTGATGGCTCATGCCTGTAATCCTAGCACTTTAGGAGGCTGAGGCATGGGAATCAGCTGAGGTCAAGAATTCAAGGCAAGACCAGCCTGGCCAACATGGTAAAACCCGCCTCTACTAAAAATATGAAAATTAGCTAGGTTTGATGGCACACTCCTATAATCCCAGCTCTTTGGGAGGCTGAGGCAGGAGAATTGCTTGAACCCGGGACTCGGATGTTGCAGTGAGCTGAGATCACGCCACAGCACTCCAGCCAGGGCAACAGAGCAAGACTCCATCTCAAAAAAAAAAAAAAAAAAAAAAAAAAAAAAAGAATAGAATTTAGAAACAGCCAAATGGAAGACGTCCATAGGACAAGTACAGGGAGAGGGTGGGAGCTTCCCTGCCTCTCTGAGCATGTCACTGTCACAGCGCCTTAATGTGTTCTCTTGACGAGAGGCAAACCACTACCTCAATGTAGAGCACATTTCATCACTCTATCAAGACAAAACAAAACAAAACACCAGACTCCTTAGCAGTCACTTTCCATTCCACTCTCTTCCAGCCACCACTAATCTGCTTTCTCTCTCTATGAATTTGCCTAGTCTGAATATTTCCTAAAAATGAAATTATAGAATACATGGTCTTTTGTGTCTGACTTCTTTCAGTTAACATTACATTTTCGATGTTCATCCATGATGTAGCCTGCATCAGTACTTCATTTTTTTTTTTCTTTTTTGAGATGGAGTCTCGCTCTGTCACCCAGGTTGGAGTGCAATGGTGCAATCTTGTCTCACTGCAACCTCTGCCTCCTGGGTTCAAGTGATTCTCCTGCCTTAGCCTCCCAAGTAGCTAAGATTACAGGTGCCTGCCACCACGCCCAGCTAATTTTTACATTTTTAGTAGAGACGGGGTTTCACCATATTGACCAGGCTGGTTTTAAACTCCTGACCTCAGATGATCCTCCCACCTAGGCCTCCCATAGTGCTGGGATTACAGGTATGAGCCACCCCACCCGGCCAGTACTTCATATTTTTATGGCTGATTAATATCCCACTTTAGGGACAGACCACATTGTGTTTGTCAGTTCATCTAATGATGGAAAAGTGGATGTTTTCCACTTCTGAGCTATTATAAGTGCCACCATACACATTCACAAGCAGGTTTTTCTGTGTGGACATATGTTTTCATTTCTCTTGAGTATATACCTAAAAGTGGATTGCCGGGTCATAGGGAAATTCTATGGTCAGTTTTCTGAGGAACAGTCAAGCTTTTCCACAACAGCTGCACGATTTGGTACTCCCACCAGTGACTTACAGGAATTCCAATTTTTCCACACCTTTGCCAACACACTATTTGTCCTTTTAAAAAATATATAGCCATCCTAGTAGGCATGAAGTGATATCTCATTGTGGTTTTGATATGCATTTATTTCCCTGATGACTAATGCTTTTTTCTTTTTGGCAGAATCTGGCTCTGTTGCCCAGGCTGGAGTGCAGTGGCACTCTCTTGGCTCACTGCAACCTCTGCCTCCCAGGTTCAAGTGATTCTCCTGCCTTAGCCTCCGTAGTAGCTGGGACTACAGGGGTTGTCACTATGTAGGCTAATTTTTTGGTACTTTTAGTAGAGAGGTGTCCTTTCACCATGTCCTCCAGGCTGACTGAGTATCTTTTCATGCGATAGCAAGTAAAACCAAGTAACCCTTAGAGACAGAAGTTACTTGGAATACCAAAGGGGTGTGTGTGTGTGTGTGTGTGTGTGTGTGTGTGTGCGTGTGAATAGAGCAGCATATATATTCAGAAATACATAGCAATATTATGTTATGTTGCCTTTTTAGGTTATTTTTAATACTTAGCTTTTAATCTACCCAGAATGCCTGGGCATGGTGGCTCACACCTGTAATCCCAGCACTTTGGGAGGCTGAGGTGGGCAGATCACTTGAGGCCAGGACTCTGAGACAAGCCTGGCCAACATGGCAAAATCCCTCTCTACTAAAAATACAAAAATCTTGTATTAGGAGAATGGTGCTAAGTTTAGTTCCCTGCTATGATCATTAGAAAAAAGTTAAAGGCTGAAAGTCTATAAAGGCAATTAATGTTTTCCCCTTATTTATTTATTTATTGAGACGGAGTCTCGCTCGGTCGCCTAGGCTGGAGTGCAGCGGCACGGTCTCAGCGCACTGCAACCTCTGCCTCCTGGGTTCAAGTGATTCTTCTGCCTCAGCCTCTCGAGTAGCTGGGACTTCAGGTGCATGCCACCATGCCCAGCTAATTTTTGTATTTTTAGTAGAGACAGGGTTCCACCATATTGGCCAGGATGGCCTGGAACTCCTGATCTTGTGATCTGCTCGCCTCCGCCTCCCTAAGTGCTGGGATTACAGGTGTAAGCTACTGCACCCAGCCTATTTTATTTATTTATTTATTTATCTATTTATCTATTTATTTATTTTTGAGACAGAATCTCACTCTGTTGCTCAAGCTGGAGTGTAGTGGCACAGTTTCAGCTTACTGCAGCCTCCACCTACCAGGTTCAAGCAATTCTCCTGCCTCACCCTCCCTAGTAGCTGGGATTACAGGCACCTGCCACCAGGTCCGGCTAATTCTTGTATTTTTAGTAGAAACATGTATTTTCACCATGTTGACCAGGCTGATCTCAAACTCCTGACCTCAAATGATCCTCCCGCCTCCACCTCCCAAAGTGCTAGGATTATAGGCATGAGCCACCATGCCTGACCAAGTTTTTGTTTTGTTTTGTTTTTGAGACAGAGTCTCGCTCTGTTGCCAGGCGCCAGGCTGGAGTGCAGTGGCGTGATCTCGGCTCACTGCAACCTCCGCCTCCCGGGTTCAAGCAATTCTCCTGCCTCAGCCTACCAAGTAGCCGGGACTACAGGTGCACACCACCACACCCAGCTAATTTTTTTTGTATTTTTAGTAGAGACAGGTTTTCACCATGTTGACTAGGATGGTCTCAATCTCTTGACCTCGTGATCCCTGCCCACCTCGGCCTCTCAAAGTGCTGAGATTACAAGCATGAGCCACTGCGCCTGGCCCCAAGTTTTATCTTTATTCCCCACCAAAGTACACCTGCAATCAGCTTAAATTATGTATTTGAATTAAAGGAAGAAAGTTGAAAAGCTGTATCATGGTAATGCTCTCTGCTTATTAGTTTTACCTGCAGTTGAGTCAACATTTTTTAATTATCTTTTTTTTTAAGCTATGGATCATTCTCTGTTTAAACCCTTGGTTATGAATTCTGCACCATTACTTTGTCTTATTCCCTTTTTATCATGCCTTCAGTGGCAGGCTGGGGTTCCACACGCTCTCCCTACGTTCACCACTTTGCATTATATTTCTATTAATTTTCTATACAGTGTCTTTTTCTTGATTCTGACTTTTATTTGGCTAATTTGATTTTCTGCCACATCAGTTCAGCCTTTTACTGTTTTTCTAATGATCTGATTTTGGTTATTGCATTTCTCTTCACGGACTGACTTTGTATATTAACTGCAACATCTTTTAAAGCACCTCTTGAATTATAAGTAAGATGTCTTTCAGGGGGATGAGGATTACTTGATTTTTAAATCCTAACTCTTTTAAATCCTAAACTGTGATGGGTGACCTTATCATCACAGAGAAAGGGATAAACCAAGGACGTTGAATTCATTGTGATGTATTCCATAAGAGCAGAGAGAAACTGCCAGTGTGTATTTAAACAGCCAAGAGAGATTTGGCTCAGTGGAGACAAAGACCATGAAAGAGTATTCAATCTTTTGGCTTCCCTGGGCCACACTGGAAGAAGGATTGTCTTGGGCCACACATAAAATACACTAACATTAACACTAGCTGATGAGCTTAAAGAAATTTGCAACAAAAAATCTCGTAATGTTTTAAGAAAGTTTATGAATTTGTGTTGGGCCACATTCAAAGCTGTCCTAGGCAGCAGGCAGGATGTGGGCTGCGAGTTGGGTAAGCTTGATCTACAGATTCAGTGTGGCTGGGCACGGTGACTCATACCTGTCATCCTAGCACTTTGGGAAGCCGAGGTGAGCGGATCACCAGGTCAGGAGTTTGAGACCAGCCTGGCCAACATAGCGAAACTCCATCTCTACTAGAAATGCAAACATTAGCCAGGTGTGGTGGCAAGTGCCTATAATCCCAGCTACTCAAGAGGCTGAGGCAGGAGAATCACTTGAACCAGGGTGGCCAAGGTTGCAGTGACCTGAGATTGCGCCACTGCATACCAGCTTTGGTTGGGCAATGTAGGAATCTATCTCAAAAAAATTAATAATAAGATTCAGTGTGATGGCAATAGGAATTGCTGGGTTTGTGTGCTAAGATTAGAAGTCAAAAGAGGGTTAGATCCTGCAGGTTCTTGGATGATTTAATCAAATGTAAGATGTTATCCTATAGGTAAGTTCTTCTTAAGTATGCATCCTGGACTCAAGAAACTTCAGGTCACTCTTATCATATATCCCTGGGTTTTTATTTTTTATTTTTATGATGGTTATTATTTTTTGAGACAGAGTCTCACTTTGTCATCCGGGCTGGAGTGCAGTGACACAGTCTCAGCTCACTGCTGCCTGGAACTCTTGGGCTCAAGCGATCCTCCTACCTCAGCCTCCTAAGAAGCTGGGACTACAGGTGTGTGCCACCACACCCATCTAATTTTTTTTAAATTTTCTGTAGGGACGGGGTCTCACTATGTTGCTCAGGCCAGTCTCGATCTCCATGGCTCAAACAATCCTCCCTCCTCAGCCTCCCAAACTGCTGGGATTACAGATGTAAGCCACCATGCCTGGTTTCAAAACATTATTGTAAAAGTATTGGCTGGTTGTGGTGGCTCACGCCCGTAATCCCAGCACTTTAGGAGGCCGAGGCGGGTGGATCATCTGAGTCAGGAGTTCGAAACCAGCCTGGCCAACATGGTGAAACCCCGTCTCTACTAAAAATGCAAAAATTAGCCAGGCATGGTGGCATACCCCCCCAATCCCAGCTACTCAGGAGGCTGAGGCAGGAGAATCACTTTAACCCAGGAGGCAGAGGCTGCTACAGTGAGCCGAGATTGTGCCACTGCACTCCAGCCTGGGTGGCAGAGTGAGACTCCATCCCAAAAACAGAAAAGTGTTATATAAACAACATACACTCTGTGGCATAGAATGCAAAATCAAAATAAAATGCTAAGATAAACCTTATGTCTGTCCAGGAATCTGTGGTGACCCACTCTGAGGCCACACGAGTGCCTGTTCACTCCCATGTACCACTTGGGATATCAAGTAGAAGACTCCATCAGCATCCCCACAAGCTCTCAGTGCAAGCTTCACTCCCTGAAGAAAGGGCTTCCTCTTAATCCTTCCCATGTAAGCCATGAGAGGCTCTAATTAGATGGTTTAGCTGTAATAGCATCCAGCCCTTCAGAAGCCAGTGCTTCAAACAAAGATAAACTAAAGACAGCGTTCTCCACTAATACTGATGTATTTTCAATTTATGCAATCCAGAGTGCAGTGGTCTGCACCGTCCCCTGCCTGCAATGATTAATGGCCTGGCCTTAGCTAGGGTCCAGAAAGAGAGAGCCAAGGGAAGGAGTTGCAGTGGGTTTTATATTATCATGGCTGCAACAAACTCATTTGGTGGTGTCAGTGCTGACTGCGGGGTTCTGATTATGAAATATGATGCATGTTGAATTTAATGACTTTCTCTGCCCTTCTGGTGAGTTCACTGCTTCCCAATGTCATTTTCTGTTCTCATCTGAGTGGTAATAAAGGGAATATCATTGACTGTGGTAGCTCTGTAACCACTGTGTGTTTTACAATAAATTGCATTTCGAGACCTTTCTCCCCAAGGGAAAAGTGCATGGTCAGAAGGATTATTCTGAGATGGGCTCTGGGACCCCAGTCTCTAAGACGATAGGGAATAAGGTGAAGCTGCCCTTTTTTAGGGAATGATTCCCTAAGAACACTCATTTTTCAAGCAGTTATATATCAAAGGTCAGTGTGGACCAGTGGAAAATGATAAAACACAGTTTCCAAAGCAAAAATGACTGTAGGCCAACCAGAATCAATGCCGACTGGACAAGGTCTAACCACTTAATAATTCAGGAAGGGGGAAACTGGGAGAATACAAACTCAAAACTGGGAAGGTGGTCCTGTATGTCCTGTTCTTTTTGTGTGTGTTCAAACTAACCTTTTGTTCTCCTGTGGGAAGGTCATCCCCATTTGGGGATTGGAAGAAGGAGAAGAGAAATGTTTAGTGAGTGATAACCGTGTGCCAGGCCTATGCTAGGCACTCCACGGCACAGTGTCACCTACTCTCATGGCACGTTTGTAAGCCAGGCCTCATCACTCCCGAATTGTAAATATTGCAATCTTGGCTCAGCTAAGTTGAGCAACATTCCCAGAATCCCAGAGCCAGTGGGGGTCAGGGCCAGGGGTTCAGTTCAGGGGCATCTGATGCCTAGAAGTGTGTTCTGCAGGCCAGAAGCACTGGTCTTACTTAGGAGCTCGGTCAAAATGCAAACTCACAGATCCCTGCCCGCCGCACCTGTGAAAATGTGAGACACATCCCTTAGACTCCAATCAATGAAGCTGGCAGGGGATGGGAAGTTTCCTAGTACTTGGAGCCATTAAGTCATGCTCCTCTCTTCACTGTGCAGAGAGACTACCGTGTTAGGTAGCAGTGATCACCAGAACTTTCTATTCATTCATTGGTCACCCAGCTGAAAGTAGTGGGTATTGGGACAGGGATAGGGCTGTTCAAACTTCAGGGTGTCTGACAATCATCTCTACTGCTGGTCAAAGGACAGGTTCCTGAATTCTGTGCTGGAGCAGTCACAGTTCTCCAGACAAAAAGAACTAATGAGAGAGAGAGAGACATAGATAAATACATAGATAGATCAATAGGTTGATAGATACATACATATATACACAGATAGACACATTCATATATACATATGTAGATGACAAATATACATAGACATATGATAGATACATACATACATCTGTATATACATAGATAGATACATAAATAGATACATATATAGATACATAGATAGGCACATAGATACACAGATAGGTACATAGATAGATGCATAGATGACAAATGATATATAGGTACATAGATCCAGATAGATAGGTGATAGACACATAAATGATATATAGATACATCCATACATAGAGATAGACAACAGATACATAGATAGGTACATAGATAGGTGATATGTAGATACAAAGATACATACAAATAGATGATTGATAGATACATACATAGATGATTGATACAAAGATACCTAGAGACAGATTGATGATAGATTCATAGATAGGTATGTAGATAGGTGATGTGTAGATATATACGTACATACAAATAGATGATTGATACAAAGATACATAGAGATAAATGATGATAGATGGAAATAGATGATAGACACATACATGCATACACAGATAAAGACATACCTATATAGATACATAGCTGACAGATACATAAATACATGATAGACACATATATACATATATCTGTATATACACAGATAGATACATAAATGGTACATATGTAGATACATAGATATGTAGACAGGTACATAGATAGATATATAGATACACAGGTACATAGATAGATACATAAGCACACAGGTACATAGATATGTAGATAAAGATAGATATATAGATACGTAGATAGGTACATAAATAGATACATAGGTACACAGGTACGGAGATGTATAGATAGATAAATGATATACAGATAAATAGGTCCAGATAGATAGATGATAGATACATAGATGATATATAGATACATCCATACATAGAGATAGACAACAGATACATAGACAGATACATAGATAGGTGATATGTAGATACATAGATACGTAAAGATGGGTAGGAGATTGATACAAAGATACATAGAGATTGATAGATGATGACAGATAAACAAATGGATAGAGAGAGAGAGATGGGTAGATAGATAGAAAGATAGACTGATTTATGTTAGGGAGAAGGCTCATAGCATTATGGAGGCTGACAAGTCTAGAATCTGCAGGTCAGACTGTCAGGTGAGACCTGGGCAAGAGCTGATGCTGCAGGGGAAGTCAAGGCTACCGTCAGCCATCAGAATGTCCTCTTGCTTGGGGGAGATCAGCCTTTTGTTCTGTTCACATCTTCTACTGATTGCATGAGGTCCACCCACACAAGCAATTTGCTTTACTCAAAGTCCACCAATTTAAATGTCAATCTCATTCAAAATCAGCCTCATAGGAACATCCAGAATAATATTTGACCACATATCCAGATACTGTGGCCAGCCAAGTTGCCACATAAAATTAACATCCCATGGGTTTGATTGCAGTAGTGATTACACAAGCATCTGGATATGTGTGGAAAATGACATGCAACTTTACTCATACATTGTACCAATGTCACATTTGATTTTGATATTGTACTATCATTAATTATTTAATAAATACTTCAATTACTTAAAATTAAACAATTGTTCAATAATCATTCAAATAGAAGCATCGAGGAAAGCTGCATGGGGTTTCACTTTACTATCTTTGCAACTTCCTGTGTGTCTAAAATTATTTCCCAGAAAAGAGCTTGATTTTTTTTTTTTTTTTTTTTTTTTGAGATGGAGTCTGGCTCTGTCTCCAGGCTGGAGTCTAGTGGCACAATCTCGGCTCACTGCAACCTCCATCTCCAGGGTTCAAGCAATTCTTCTGCCTCAGCCTCCCAAGTAGCTGGGACTACAGGCACAAGCCACCATGCCTAGCTAAGTTTTTGTATTTTAGTAGAGATGGGGTTTCACCATCTTGCCCAGGATGGTCTCGATCTCTCGACCTTGTGATCCACCCGCCCAAAGTGTAATCAAGAAGTGCTGAGATCACAGGCATTAGCCACCATGCTTGGCCAATTTTTTTTTTTTTTTGATCTGACAGGTTGCTACCCATTCACAGCTGCTCCTCCCATTTTCCTAGTGCCAGGATTCTGATCCACTTGGACTCTTGGTAATTTGGTTTCAAAGAAGCTACTGCTGACCTCCCTGTAAGAACTGTTCCTAAGGGAGGCATGATCTGACTGGAGCTGTGATTTAATAGGTACAACCAGGAAACTATGTTATAGCAATTTTCTACCTTAGTGGGGATAAAAAGGGAGTAGCAAATAAGGAGAGAATGTATTACTGCAAGGAAACAAAAAGCCTTTGTAATTTTTGTTCTGTAGCGTTATTCAGTGTTAGAAAAGGAAGGGACAGTGGGGGTTGTCTCTTCCAGGACCTCACTGGACAGATGAGAAAGACACCAGGAACATGAATTGCCTTCTTCTTTAGTCACCTGTCCAGACACTGTCCTCGTTAGTAACAAAATCTGGACCAGAGGCAGAGCCCTGGGACTCTCAGGGCCAACCAGTCCCAGTCTCACGTCCAGAGAAGTTTCACGAGACTTCAACACTTCATCATACTTTACTCTCTCCAAAGTCCTCTGCCGTAGGGAGGGTAGATATTGCCAGGGTCATTTTACAGATGCAGAGACCAAGGTCAGGGAGGCAACTCCCCATGGGACAGTGGACTTGGCAGGTGTCCTTTCTCTTTCAAGGAAGTTGTATAATATGTCTTAAGTCCCACAGAGCCACACTTAACACTAAGTTCACAAACAGGCACAGCTAGCCCCAGGATGCGGTATTAGCTCTGTGGAAATATGATTCAACACACTCTGCCTCATCCAACTTCTGATGCCAGCCCAGGCACCAATTGTATTAACCAGGAAAAACGCTATCGGGGTCCTGGTTTTCTAATGTTTACAGTGACAGCATGGAACTAACAAATGAAGCCTTGTTTGTTTGTCTCAGTTTTCTCTGTGATTTATCATCTAGCCTGTACTTTGGAGGAGCTCACATATTAAGATAATTGTTAGTAATTTTCTGTCTTTCACAAAAGTATCTGTGCTTGCAGAGTGGAGACAGAAGATACTGTGACAAGTGGCAGAAAATAAATGCCTATACCGGCAACTTGGGGCCACTTCAACTCAGGACTGGTTCCCCACTTCCCCACATCTAAACCATGACAGATTCCAGTTGAATCTACTTTCTTCAAATAAGACTTTATTTATTAGGAGACTTTGGGGTTCACAGCAAAATTGAACAAATTGAGCACAGTGTGCAGAGACTTTCCCTATATCCCCAGCCCCTGCACAGATAACAGCCTCCCCATCATTAACATCCCCCTCCAGAGTGATACATTTATGAAGACCCTGCACTGACACATCATTATCACCGAAAGCCCACAGTATACTAGGGTTCATTTTGGGTGGCGTACATTCTGTAGGTTTTGATGAATGCATAATGACATGTAGCAACCATTATGGTGGCATAAAAGTATTTCCTTCCTTCCTTCCATCCTTCCTTCCGTCCTCCCTCCCTCCCTCCCTCCTTCCTTCCTCTCTCTTTCTTTCTTCCTTTCTTCCTTTTTCTCTTCTTTTTTTCTTTCTTTCTTTTTCTTTTTTGACAGTCTTTTTCTGCCTCCCAGGCTGGAGTGCAGTGGTACGATCTCAGCTCACTCCAACCTCTGTCTCCCGAGTTCGAGTGATTCTCCTGCTCAGCCTCCTGAGTAGCTGGGATGACAGGTGTGCACCACCGTGCCTGGCTAACTTTTCTGTTTTTCACTGAGATGGGGTTTCACTGTGTTGGCCAGGCTGGTCTTGAACTCTGACCTCTAGCGATCCACCCGTCTCTGCTTCCCAAAGTGCTGGGATTACAGGCATAAGCCACTGCCCCCAGCCTCACATTTTCACTGCAGTAAATATTATCTGTGTTCTGCCTGTTCATCTCTCCCTCCCCTCAATTCCCGGAAGACCCTGATCTTTTTACTGTCTCCATAGTTCTGCCGTTTCCAGAATGTCTGATGGTTAGAGTCATACGGTATGTAGCCTCTCCAGATTGGCTTCTTTCACTTACTAATATGCATTTAAGTTTCCTCCATGTCTTTTCATGGCTTGACAGCTCATTTCTTTTTAGCATTGACTAATATTCCATTGGCAGGGTATGCCCGTTTAGCCATTCATCTACTGAAGAACATCTCACTTGCTTCCAAGTTTTTGCAGTTATGAATAAAGCTGCCATAAATGTCTGCATACAGGTTTCTGTAGAAACAGAAGTACTCAATTCCATTGGGTAAACACCAAGGAGCCCGAGTGCTGAATTCTAAGGTAGGAGGATGCTTAGTTTTATAAGATTATGACTGCCAACCTCTCTTCCAAAGTGGCTGTACCGTTTTGCATTGTCACCAGCAGTGGATGAGCGCATTCCTGTGCCTCCACAGCCTCATCAGCATTCTGTGCTGTCAGCGTTTTGGAATTCGGCCATTCTGATAGGTGTGCCGTGGTAGCTCCACTTTAAAATGTACCTCGGCCGGCCACGGTGGCCCACACCTGTAATCCCAGCACTTTGGGAGGCCGAGGGGAGGAGATCACCTGAAGTCAGTTCAAGACCAGCCTGGCCAACATGGTGAAACCCTATCTATACTAAAAATGCAAAAATTAGCTAGGCTTGGTGGTACACACCTGTAATCCAAGCTACTTGGGAGGCTGAGGCAGGAAAATCACTTGAACCTGAGAGGAAGAGGTTGCAGTAAGCCTAGATAAAAGGTCACCACACTTCAGCCTGGGTGACAAATTGAGACTCCATCTAAATAAATAAATAAATAAATAAATAATTTTATTTATTTAATTATAAAATTATTTATAAAATAATAAATAATCTTATTTGTTTATTTAAATAATTTTATTTATTTAATTATAAAATTATTTATTTATAAAATAATAAATAATCTTATTTATTTATTTAAATGAATAAGTAAAATGTGCCTGAAATGCATGTTAATCTCTGGATCCCCATACCCCAGCCAAAATTCTGGCCTCTCATAATTTCTTGCCTTCTGAACTGTGACTCCAGCACAAGTCTTATACTCTTCTTCTTTCTCTTTTTCTTTCTTTCTTTCTTTTTTTTTTTTTTTTTTTTTTTTTTTAGAGAAGGTTTCCCTCTGTCACCTAGGCTAAAATGCAGTAGCACAATCATGGCTCACTGCAGCCTCAACTTCCCAGGTTCATGCAATCCTTCTCATTGTTTCAGAGACCAGGCCTCCATTCCAGGGGAGGCTTTCTGCTCCTGCGACCCTCAGGGCCTTCTTCCCAGTGTGCTGTGGAGTAGCTGAAACTGCCAGCACATGCCACCACGCCTGGCTAATTTTTCTATTTTTTGTCGAGACAGGGTTTCAGCCTGTTACCCAGGCTGGTCTCACACTCTTGACCTCAGGTGATCCACCCGCCTCGGCTTCCCAAAATGCTGGGATTACAGGTGTGAGCCACTGTGCCAGGCCTGAGTGCCTTATCCTCTTCTGTATCCAAAATACTGCCACAGTAATTTTGCCAAAATGTAAATGTAACCATACCACTCCATACCACTCCCCCACTTAAACTCATTAAAAGGCTTTTCATCCACTTTAAAATGCAATTAAAATTCCCTAGCTGGGATGCCAGGTCATTGGCAGTCTGCCTCTCCAACCACATCCCTCTTCATCGTCCACGCTCCAGAACCACTGGCTGCTTCCCCTGCTCCATTCACCTAGTGTCCTATGGCCCTTTGCCTTAGATACTCTCCCTGATCTCTGCCCTCAATAACTCCTAGTTATCTTTCTTCTTTTTTTTCTTTTTTTAATGGGGTCTTGCTTTGTTGCCCAGCCTGGAGTGCAGTGGTGCCATCTCGGCCTACTGCAACCTCCGCCTCCTGGCTTTGAGCAATTCTCCTGCCTCAGCCTCCTGAGTAGCTGGGACTACAGGTGCACATCAACACACTCAGCTAATTTTTGTATTTTTAGGAGAGATGGGGTTTCACCATGTTGGCCAGGCTGGTCTTGAACTCCTGACCCCAGGTGATCTGCCTGCCTCAGCCTCCTAAAGTGCTGGGATTACAGGTGGGAGCCACCATGCCAGGACACTCCTGGTTATCCTTTAATATCAGGCATTCATTCCCCAGTAAGACTTTGTGTGCCCCTTGAGACTGATGTAACAACCTTGTTCTGTATTCTCATGGCATCCTGTAAATTCCATTGCCATCCTGCTTCCCCTGTTTCCCAGACAGTGAGCTCCTTGTGGGAGATCTTTTATTGCCCAGTACAAAGCTGACACTGCATTGGCTAAGCCAACTATCATGCCATGAGAAAACGGAACATTACCTTGGCATGAAAGATGCTAAGAAATTCAAATGGGAGCATAGCAAGGGTAAGAGATCATCCATTCATGTATCTAACAAATATTCATGAATCACCCTCACTATGTCAGTCTTGTGCTATGAGACAGAGACAAAATCATAACACCGCCACCTCTAACTTATTCTTGCCCCAAACTCCAGCTGAGTCACATCAAGCCTCAGACATAGATACCAGTTTAAAGGCTTCAGGGTCCAGAGGATCAGGTTTAACACCACCATGGAGCTGTAATCAGCAAAGTTCAGAATGTAGAAAGCTGTAGAGGAAAAATGACCAGGTTTATTAAAAAAAATAAATTGCATATAAAAATGTTTTTTAAAAGAGATGAAGATGGAACCTCTAGATTTAAAAACACTTAAGGGACACATGAATCAAATGCAATGTGTGGGCTTTAAGTGGATCCTGTTTAATAAGTGAATTCTTTAAAAAAATATTTATGATACAATTGGGGAAATGTACGAACTACACAGATGGCTATTTGCAAATATTAAAGAACTATTGCTAGCTTTTTAAGATGTAATATTGGCATTATGATTACACATATTTAAAAATTCTTATCATTTGGACACGCATTCTGGAAAATTTATAGATACCGGGGTTGGGGCAGTACAGATGAGTAAGACTGACCATAGTGAAGGGTTGTGAAAGCTGAGTAGTGGGTAGCTAACGTTCATGGCTACGATTTCTATTTCTGTGTGTGTCTGAGATTTTGCAGAACGAGTGTCAGATGGTGAGCCCATCAGACACTCCTGTTATCATGTTATTTATAATTACCAAATATAGTTGGGATAAGACCAGAGGTACTTACGACCTCTGATATATTCGTATGGAATTCCATTTAAGTACTGTAGGAAATGCTCTTTCAACATTTCTGTTTGCTGAGATCAGCAGTTTATAGGAGCCGGGGCTGGAGCTCTTCCTACTCATTGTCAAAACCCCCTCGGGTATGTTCATGAAGATTTGGGTTTGGTGCTAGGCGTGGTGGCTTACACCTATAATCCCAGCACATTGGAAGGCTGAGGCTCAGGCTGGAGGATGGCTTGAGCACAGGAGTTTGAAACCAGCCTGGGCAACACAGTGAGACCCCATCTCTATTAAAAAAAGAAAAGAAAAGAAAAGAAAGAAATTAGCATGGCCCATTCCCAACTACTCGGGAGCCTGAGGTAGGAGGAGCACTTGAGCCTGGGGTGGGCATTGAGGCTACAGTGAGCCATGAACCTGCCACTGCACTCCAGCCTGAGCAATAGAGCGAGCCCCTGATTAAAAAGAAAACCACAGAAACAAAAAGGAGCATCATGTGTTTATTTTACAGATAATCCAATAGAGGAATTATGGGCCTGTGGTAATGAAGATTTGGGGCAAAGAATGTCAAAGAGAAAAATGGGTGTTTTCAATGGACGAGAACAGACTAGTCAATTCCTAGGATCCAGAGAGAATAAGTAAATATGGCAATTAAATGTTTGATAAATAAGTAAATAAATTCATGTTGGATCCATTGATCAGAGTATCTATTAAATATCAGCGATGAGTCTCACTACGGTAAAACAAAAAAAGGAAGACTATGCCACATTTTTTTCTTTTTTAATTTAATTTACTTTTAGATTCACAGGGTACATGTGCATGGGTGGATTGCATACTGGTGGGATTGGGCTTCTAGTGTACTCATTACTAAGAGTGAAGATGGTACCCAATGGGCACTTTTATTTATTACTATTATACTTTAAGTTCTGGGATACATGTGCAGAACATGGCAGGTTTGCTACATAGATATACACGTGCTATGGTGGTTTGCACACCCATCAATCCATCACCTATATTAGGTATTTCTCCTAACGCTATCCCTCCTCTAGCCCCCTACCCTCTGACAGGTGCCACTGTGTGATGTTCCCCTCCCTGTGTCCATGTGTTCTCATCCTTCAACTCCCACTTAGGAGTGAGAACATGCGGTGTTTGGTTTTCTGTTCCTGTTAGTTTGCTGAGAATGATGGTTTCCAGCTTCATCCATGTCCCTGCAAAGGACATGAACTCATCCTTTTTTATGGCTGCATAGTATTCCATGGTGTATATGTGCCAACAACCCCATCAAAAAGTGGGTGAGGGAAATGAACAGACACTTCTCAAAAGAAAGTATTTATGCAGCCAACAAACATGAAAAAATGCTTATCATCACTGGTCGTTAGAGAAATGCAAATCAAAAGCATAATGAGATACCATCTCACACCAGTTAGAATGGCGGTCATTAAAAAATCTGGAGACAGATGCTGGAGAGGATGTGGAGAAATAGGAACACTTTTTATACTGTTAGTGTGAGTGTAAATTAGTTCAACCATTGTGGAAGACAGTGTGGCGATTCCTCAAGGACCTAGAACCAGAAATACCATTTGACCCAGCAATCCCATTACTGGGTATATACCCAAAGGATTATAAATCATTCTACCATAAAGCCACATACAGATGTATATTTATTGCAGCACTATTCACAATAGCAAAGACTTGGAACCAACCCAGATGCCCACTGATGGGCACTTTTTAAGCTCTTGCCCTTCTGCCACCTTCTCCACTTCTGGGGTTCCCAGAGTCTATTATTTCCATCTTTATATCCATGTGTACCCATTGTTCAGTTCCTGTTTATCAGTGAGAACATTCAGCATATGGTTTTTGTTTCTGAGTTAGTTAACTTAGGATAATTGTCTCTAGCTCCATTCATTTTGTTTCAAAGGACATGATTTTATTCTTTTTATGGCTGCATAGTATTCCACAGTGTATATGCACCACATTTTCTTTATTCAGTCAACCACTGATGGACGCTTACGTTGGTTCCATGACTTAGCTATTGTGAATAGTGCTGTGATGAGCTTTGGAGTATAACACATCAACTCTTAAAGAATATACAGTTAGTTGCACAAAGAAGAGAAATACGTATTAAACACCAGAAAACAGGATAGACTACTATGGAACTAAGTGCTTTGTAGAGACATTTATTGCTGGGTAGAATTCACTGGAAATGGCTCCATGGAAATCATGCCAGTTACCCTAAATCAGGCTAAAAAAGGTAGCTCTTGGAAAGCAGAAAAAAGCTGAGGCAGATTTCAAAGATAATGCCACAGTTTGGGTGTTCGCCCCTCCAAATCTCATGTTGAAATGTGAACCCCAGTGTTGGAGGTGGGGCCTGGTGGGAGGTATTTGGATTCAGGAGGCAGATCCTTTATGAATCATTTGGTGCCCTCCCTGTGGTAATAAGTTACCATGAGCTCTGAATGTCAAAAAAGAGTTTGGAATCACCCTCATCTCTCTCCTGCTTACTCTCCAGCCATGTGACACATCTGTTCTCCTTTCATCTTTCCCCATGAGTGAAAGCCTCCTGAAGCCTCACTAGAAGCCAAGCAGAAGCTGGCACTGTTCTTATACAGCCTGCAGAACTGTGACTCAAACACACCTCTTTCTTGATCAATTACCCAGTCTCAGCTATTCCTTTACAGCAATGCACACTGTGTTTGGACTAACACAGACAGTAAGTGCCTAAGCATGTGCACATGCCCATGAAAACCCAGAAATGGTGGGAAGGATTTGGGCTAGAGGGTGGTGAAAATCCCCCTGATGAAGCCAGAAAAAAATGTTCATTGACCACATGGAATCAAAGACTTTCTAGATTAGGAAAAACCTTGAAGGTCATCTACCCAACACTTGAGTCTTTCTACAACTTAGCCTCCTGCCAGCTCACTTCCTGTTTCAGAACAGCCCCTTGACAGATCACTTCCAGTTTCAGGACAGTCTCCTGCCATCTCACTTCCTGTTTCAGGACAGTCTCCTGCCATCTCACTTCCTGTTTCAGGACAGTCTCCTGCCATCTCACTTCCTGTTTCAGGACAGTCTCCCGCCATCTCACTTCCTGTTTCAGGATGGTCTCCTGCCATCTCACTTCCTGTTTCCTATGCATAAGAAACAACATAGTTGTGATTTGGTGTCCATCAATGGATGATTGGCTAACGAACATGTGTTTTCTATGTATACATAATGGAATACTATTCATCCATAAAAACTAAAATCATGTCTTTTGCAGCAACGTAGATAGAACTAGAGGCCGTTATTTTGTGCAAAGCAACTCAGAACAGAAAGACAAATGCCATATGTTCTCACTTATAAGTAGGAGCTAAATAAATGTATATACATGTAAAAGGAGTGTGGAATGATAGCTGCGGGAGACTCTGAAAGGTGGGAGGGTGGGTGGGGGCTGGAGGATGAGAAATTGCTTAAGGGGTGCAATGTACATTACTTGGGTGATGGATATACTAAAAGCCAAGACTTCATTACTATGCAATATATGCATATAACAAAATTGGACTTGCACCCCTTCCACGTATATCAAAAACAACAAAAACAAAAACCCTAGAGAAAGCCTCAGTCAAAAGCTCTCGAGTAAACCCAAGGTACCGATAACCTCAGAAAAACAAATTACAAATACATTTACAAATCACTTCTCCCAACCTTTTAATTTTACAAGGGAGCAAATTGGATTCAGAGATGTAGAAGGCTTTCCAAGGGCCACACAGCTTACCAGAGTTCCCACCATGACACTCTCCCCGCCAGCCCCTTGCCAGGTCTCATGACACTTGGCCCAGGTCTCTGCTGTGACCGAGAATTCTCTGGCTCTGTTTTGTGCCTTACTGGATTTCTCTCACGATGCATGAAAAATATTAATAACATTTTCTCTCCAAACATTCTTTCTCCGAGGAATCATAGCTCAAGGAAAGGGAAGGGTTTGCTGTCATGGAGGGACATTATCATTTTCATACAAATGCTAAAACAATTCTGAGCTCTCAGCCTGAACTAAGCTACCTTAATCTTACCTGTGTCTCACACCTGGGGAATCTTGGTTTAGCAAAAGGAGTCCAATCCGTTTCAAGTGTCGTATCTTAAGCTTCTCAGTTTGCAGTCGGTTTGTTTTATCACAGAGTGATAGGAATTAAAGGCCTTCGCTGCAGTTTAGGCAGCTTGCCAATACCTATTTTCTAGCAATAAAATATGTACAAATTAAGGAATCTCATGTGGAAAATTCATTCAACAGCCTCAAAAGCCAAATGAATGGTAATTACTTTGAACACAATGTGGCGGCAATCAAGCTGGATTGGATCATGCTTTTAAATGTACGTCTACATTTTAAGAACGAAGATAATTATGAATTATGAAAATAACTAACAGAGACAATGGCACAGCAAAGCTGTTGTTTATGAAACATGAAAGGGACATTTTCAGAGGAGTAGGGGGAATGAGTCATTCTCCGCACCTGCCAGGGAATGTTGAATATAAGACAGAGACAAAGTACGAGGCTGGGATCGGCTTCTCTCCCTAGTCATTTCACACGGGGATTCATGCTGCTGAGCTTGTGTTTGCAGAGGTTGACGTGGGGGTTGGGGGGGTGGGGGGGTGCAAGGTTTCCAGCTCTGTGTCCCACACACTGTGGGATTAAATATGCATTCATCATTCTCTTCATCACAGTTCTCTTAATGGAACCAGGCAATGCCTAGCTACATGGATGAAAATGTTCTCTGGATGATCAGTTGGCAAACCCTCTTTCTCTAAACGAAATTGTTCTGTGAAACATCGCGTGCAACACAGGGTCTATGAAACAGAGTTTCTTTTGCCAGTTTTCCTATCAGATGTGAGACCTGGGGAAGTCATTCAACCTATTTGTTTCTCTACTTCCCCAACTTGAAGGTTAGGGAGGCTGGGCGTGGTGTTTCATGCCTGTAATCTCAGTACTTGAGGAGGCCAAGGCAGGAGGATCACTTGAGGCCAGGAGTTTGAGGCCAGGAGTTTGAGATCAGCCTGGGCAATACAGTGAAACCGCATCGCTACAAATAAATTTTTAAAATTATCCAGGTGTAGCGGTGTTCACCTGTAGTCCCAGCTACTTGGGAGGCTGAGGTGGGAGGATCATTTGAGTCCAGGAGTTTGAGACTGCAGTCAGCTATGATCCTGTCACTACTCCAGCCTGTGCAGCCTGGTGAGTTTCTGTCTCATTAAAAGAAAAGAAAAAGAAAGTTATGGGATTGACTAACAAATCTCCACCATGTGTGTCTGTGCCACAGTGCAGATGGTGTCCCTTGGAGATGTGAATGTGAAGGCCATGTAGGTGCCTGTAGGAAGAGCACTTTGGGAGGAATAGGCAGCATGCTCTTCAGACATAAGCACGTCTAGAGTGCTTGGGGAGTAGCTACGAGGTCGGGGTTGCTGAAGTGAGGGAGGGAAAGCATAGGACATGAGACCAGAGAGTCAGACAGAAGCCAGAGCATGTTAAGCCTTGAAAACTACTGTGTGTCGGTGTTTACCCCGAGAACAGTGGAGGTTTGGCGGGATTGTGCGTTGAGGAATTGTGTGATCTGACTTAGCATTTTACCAGGGTTCCCTCTGACTTCTGGGGTAAGAACTGAGTAAAAACAGCTGAGGGTGGAATCGCAGAGATGGGTTAGGAGGCTGTGATAATCCAGGTAAGAAACAACAGTGGCTGGTTACCAGAACAGGAGCTTCGGAGGCCAAGATCAACTGCCAAATGTTGGATTTGGGGAGCAGGAGGATGTAGGGACATTCAGCAGGATGCACTGCGGTGAATCCTCCCTGCCTGCCTTCCATATAACTGAGAATCCAAATGACCTCCAAGATCAATACAGTCTTCCATTGTTGCAGATGTCGGTAACACCATTCCCGGCTCACGGCTCTGACATCTTCCATTTGCATTTTTAGTTTTCCAGTAAACCTTCAAGTACATATATATATATTACTCAGGTTCAGTTTCAGTATTTTTGAACTTCTCTCTGAATAACAAGTCTTTACGGTCAGACAACAAATGGGGTATCACCAACAGCACTTGCAAGGAGTTAAATGATGCAAGTGTGCTGATTCCGCCAAATCCCATCAGCTCATCAACAAGGGTCATCTGGATTCTGATGGATGACAGTGAGCTGTTTTATCACCTTCACCAGGTGAGAGCCCCAATTGCAACTGCCATCCCAGATGTGATATGTTTACTAGAACAGACTAGTATAGCATCTGACACTTGATAGGTGACACTTAATATGGCAAATACATTCTTTTCAATCCCTATCGTTGAGGAAGATGAACTTGTACATAGCAAGGCCTTCCTCTTTACTAGAGCATCTGGCTTTGTTCTGAAAACTCAATCGGCCGGGCACAGTGGCTCAAGCCTGTAATCCCAGCACTTTGGGAGGCCGAGGCGGGTGGATCACGAGGTCGAGAGATCGAGTTCATCCTGGTCAACATGGTGAAACCCCGTCTCTACTAAAAATAAAAAAAAAAATTAGCTGGGCATGGTGGCGCGTGCCTGTAATCCCAGCTACTCAGGAGGCTGAGGCAGGAGAATTGCCTGAACCCAGGAGGCGGAGGTTGCGGTCAGCCGAGATCGCGCCGTTGCACTCTAGCCTGGGTAACAAGAGCGAAACTCCGTCTCAAAAAAAGAAAAGAAAAGAAAAGAAAAGAAAACTCAATCATCAAGACTTCCATAGCGGAAGCTGGCATCAGCTTTCTGGTGCACCAGCTACCAATTTTCTTCTTACTGATCTTTTTCCTGGTTATCCACATCACATAACACCCTAGACAACGTTCTATCTTGTCTCTAGGAATGCCGTGGTTATTGTGATAGATCCCTGTGGGTCGGGGTACACTGGCTGCCATGCCTGCTTTATTGCCCACAATAATAATTATCTCTGCCCTGCCCCGTCAGTTAAATGCCAGCACCAGGCCTTTGCAGTTCTGAGATCCTATTACCCTCGCTGATACTAGGAAGCTCAGCTTCGTGGCAGCCTCTCCTACTACCAATCCCAGCCAATAGAAAACAGCTACCACTGAATCTCTCGAAGCAGTCAGCGCATCCTTTACCAGCATACTTCTCACTGTCTTGGTGAAGAGAGTGAGGTAGGAGAGAGTTTTCAGTAAAAGGATGGATTTTCTGGTTTCACATAATGTCTTTCTAGCATCCCCCACCCCGTGCCCGACCCCAGGTCTTTTGACTGCTCACTCAATACTCTGCCATTGCAAAGTTGGCAAATCCACATTATTTACTTACATGGTTTGGCTGTGTCCCCACCTAAATCTCATCTTGAATTGTAGCTTCCGTCATTGCCACATGTCATGGGAGGGACCTGGTGGCAGGTAATTGAATCATGAACTTAGATCTTTCCTGTTCTGTTCTCCTGATTGTGAATAAGTCTCATGAGAGCTGACGGTTTTATAAAGGGGGCTTCCCCTGCACACGCTCTCCCTTGCCTGTTGCCATGTAAGACGTCCCTTTGCTCTTTCTTTTTCCACCATGATTGTGAGGCCTCCCCAGCCTTGTGGAAGGAACTGTGAGTCAGTTAAACCTCTTTCCTTTATAAATTACCCAGTCTTGGGTATGTCTTTATTAGCAGTGTGAGAACTAACACATTTACCAAGAAACATCATCATGTGTAAGCTTCAAGAAGCCCACCCAGGCCAGGCACGGTGGCTCACGCCTGTAATCCTAGCACTTTGGGAGGCCGAGGCGGGGGGACCACCTGAGGTCAGAAGTTTAAGACCAGCCTGATCAACACAGCAAAACCTCGTCTCTACTAAAAATGCAAAAAATTAGCTGGGAGTGGTGGTGCATGCCTGTAATCCCAGCGATTCGGGAGGCTGAGGTGGGAGAATCACTTGAACCTTGGAGGGAGAGGTTGCTGTGAGCTGAGATCATGCCACTGCACTCCATCCAGCCTCAGTAACAAGAGCAAAACTCCGTCTCAAAAAAAAGAAAAACAGGAGCCCGCCCAGCAGGATAGGAGGACTGGCTCCATGTGACCTCACCAAAGTATTAACCCCTAAGTTACGGGAAAGTGTTTCTCTTATTAGTAAATATTCCTTATTTACCTGTATGTTCTGCCCCACCACCAGCAGCAGCACTCTTGGGCTAACACTACAAGTTTCTCTCCTATAAATAAGTATATTTGTGGCCGGGCACAGTGGCTCAAGCCTGTAATCCCAGTACTTTGGGAGGCCGAGGCAGGTGGCTCACGGGGTCAAGAGATCGAGACCATCCTGGTCAACATGGTGAAGCGCCATCTCTACTAAAAATACAAAAAAAATTAGCTGGGCATGGTGGCGCGTGCCTGTAATCCCAGCTACTCAGGAGGCTGAGGCAGGAGAATCGCCTGAACCCGGGAGGTGGAGGTTGCGGTGAGCCGAGATCGCGCCATTGCACTCCAGCCTGGGTAACAAGAGCGAAACTCTGTCTAAAAAAAAAAAAAAGTATATTTGCTAAGTCTTGCAGTTTGTTTGTTTGTTTGAGATGGTGTTTCACTCTGCCATCCAGGCTGGAGTACAGTGGCATAATCTTAACTCATTGCAGCCTCTGCCTCCTGGGTTCAAGCGAATCTCCTGCCTCAGCCTCCCAAGTAGCTGGGACTACAGGCACCCACCACCACACCTGGCTAATATTTTGTGCTTTTAATAGAGACAGGGTTTCACCATGTTGACCAGGCTGGTCTCAAACTTCTGACCTCAGGTGAGCCACCCGCCGCGGCCTTCCAAAGTGCCGGGATTACAGGCGTGAGCCACCGTGCCTGGCCAAGTCTTGCAATTATTTGGGTAAATACACTGTTTTCTTCCAAAGCTCAAAGTGACTGGGCTGGGCTATAGCCTGGCCATGAGAAGAGAGAGGGATGGGTCGTACGGTGAGCAGACATCATCATGCAGGGTATCTTCATGTGAGCTGTGCGCAGACTTCCAGGCAAGGAGAAGCTGCTCTTCTCTGTCACGGGGAAGCACTGCTTCTGCTGAACTGACAGGTTCAGGAGAATCCAGCTTCCAGTATTCTCAGGCTATCCAACGCATACCCCCATCTCTCTCGGGGTCACAATCTTCTGGGCTTTCATTCTGACAAAGGATACTTATCCAGGTTATGCAATCAGCCTTCTTTTTCTGTTCTTACTATCAACTACTGTGACAAATTTTCAGCAGAGAGATTTACAAATTTACAGCTAAGAGAGACGGAGGTCTCTGTAAATGTGTCCATGAATGCTTTCTGAGTTGATGGCTGAATAGCCTGAGTCTTTTCATTTTATTTATTCAGCCTTTCCAAAGCTGTTGACGGGAGTCAGCCAACTCCAGAAGGTTTATAATGTCCAGCGACCTCATACTCATCAAATGTGCATGCTTGAAGCCGGAGCTTTGTCTGCTATTCAAATCTCAGCTTGATCCACCGTCTATGAGAGGCTTAGTCATTTTGAGGGTTCTGCAGGCCAGAGGTTAAAAATACTCCACTTCTCCAATCGATGAGGTCCAGGTTGCATCTGATTGAGGAGTGAGGAAACCCCATCCCGAAGATCTACTTTCTAGAGACTTCCATTGTAGCCGTCATTCCTCCGAAGAGCACAACCTAAGACACGGAGTGTGCCCAGGTGGTTTTTCATTGTTGTTCTGTTTTGTGTTTAAGGGGATGAGGAGTAGAGGTCTGGGGAAAGTGCATCAAGAAAGGGCGGAAAACCCAGGCACGATGCTCACACCTGCAAGCCTAGCACTTTGGGAGGCTGAGGTGGGAGAATCACTTGAGCCCAGGAGTTTGAGACCAGCCTGGACAATATAGTAAGACCCTTTTTCTACAGTTTTTTGAAAAATTAGTTCGGTTTGGAGGTGTACATCTGTAGTACCAGGTACTCAGAAGGCTGAGACAGGAGGATCACTTGAACCCAGGAAGTCAAGGCTGCAGTGAACTATGATCATGCCACTGCACTCCAGCCTAGGTGACAAAGCAAGACTCTGTCTCAAAAGATTTAAAAAAAAAAAAAAGAAGAAGAAGAAGAAGAAAGCAAAAGCAGATCTAGGAGTATGCCTGTGGGCTGGTCCTCCCTTCAGCATACACCCGAGTCATGGTTCCTCTGAGACCCTCTTAGGCACGGTGATGGTTAAGAATAGACGTCAACTTGATTGGAGTGAGGGACGTCTAGATGGCTGGTGAAGCATTGTTTCTGGGTGTATCTGTGAGAATATTTTCAGTGGAGACTGGCATTTGAATAGGCGGGCTGGAAGAGGAAGATCCATCCTCAGTGTGGGTAGGGACCATCCAACTGGCCGCCGGAGCAGCTAGAACAAAGTGTACAGATGAGGAGGGCTGAGCAGCTCAGAGAGTCTCTTGCTCTCACTCTGTCTTCTTGTTCCAGGCGCTTTACTTCCTTTCCTTCTGCCCTTGGACATCAGACTGCAGGTTCTTCAGCCTTTGGGCTCTGGGATTCGCACCAGCAGCCTCCTGGGGGCTCTCGGGCCTTTGGCCTCCCCCTGGGGGTTGCCCTGTCAGCTTCTTTGGTTTTGAGGCTCTTAGGCTTGGACTGAGCCACGCTGCTGGCTTCTCTCTTTCCCCAGCTTGCAGAAGGTCCGTTGTGAGACTTCACCCTATAATCATGTAAGCCAGTTCTCCCTGATAAGCTCCCTTTTTTATTTTTTTGAGGCAGAGTTTCACTCTTGTTGCCCAAACTGGGGTGCAATGGTGGAATGGTATCATCTCGGCTCACCGCCACCTCTGCCTCCAGGATACAGGTGATTCTCCTGCCTCAGCCTCCAGAGGAGCTGGGGTTACAGGTGCGTGCCACCATGCTGGGCTAATTTTTTGTGTTTTGGTAGAGACGGGGTTTTACCAATATTGACCAGGCTGGTCTCAAACGCCTGACCTCAGGTCATCCACCTGCCTTGGCCTCCCAAAGTGCTGGGATTACACGTGTAATCCACTGTGGCCGGCCTAAACTCCCTTTGATATATACATATATCCTACTGGTTCTGTCCCTCTAGGGAACCCTGATTTAATATAGCCAGGTAGAAGGCCCACAGTAGTGCAGAAAAGGGTAACATTTGCCTCTAAACTTGCGCCAAGGGGCACTCATTTCCCCACCTTTAGGATCTGGGCATGTTAGATGCTGGGCGTTCCCACTCCATGGTCTCAGAAAGTCTAAGACAGAAAGAGAACAGTTCATGGTGCAGATTGAGGCAAGGTTCATCAGAGGAGTGAAGACACGGGAGTATTTACTCACGAGCTTCTGTCACTCATAGGTAAGGATCACTGGCGTGGAGTTAAATCCAGTCACATCCAACTTGTCCCCAACTCAAGAGGTGAGCACAGTCCATTGACTAGAGAACCCCACTGGAGACTTAGGGAGATCACCAACTCATATGGGACTTGACGTGGTTTGGCGGCGTCCCCACCCAAACCTCACGTTGAATTGTAGCTCCCATAACATCCACGTGTTGTGGGAGGGACCTGGTGGGAGATAACAAATCCTAGGGCAGTTTCCCCCAGACTCTTCTCACGGTAGTGACTGAGTCTCAGGAGATCTGATGGTTCAGAAGGGAAACCCCTTTCATTTAGTGCTCATTCTCTCTCTTGCCTGCTGTGATGTAAATCACGTCTTTCACTTTCTGCCATGATGATGAGGCCTCCCCAGCCACGTGGAACTGAGAGTCCATTAAACCTCTTTTTCTTTATAAATTACCCAGTCCCAGCCTGGCACGGTGGCTCATGCCTGTAATCCCAGCATTTTGGGAGGCCATGACAGGCAGATCACCTGTGCTCAAGAGTTCAAGACCAGCCTGATCAACATGGAGAAACCCCATCTCTACTAAAAATACAAAATTAGCCGGGCGTGGTGGCACATCCCTGTAATCCCAGCTACCTGGGAGGCTGAGGCAGGAGAATCACTTGGACCTGGGAAGCGGAGGTTGCAATGGGCGGAGACTGTGCCGTTGCACTCCAGCCTGGGCAACAAAAGTGAAGCTCCATCTCAGAAAAAAGAATAATTACCCAATTTCGGGTATGTGTTTATCAGCAGCGTGAAACAGACTAATACAGGATTTCTGCAGGTGACTTCCATGGTAGGCCGCGGGCACAAGAACTAGGCACCAATAAGGTTTCTACAATTACCTCTGCCATCAGTATTGGGCAGGGCAAGAGGCCAGCTCAATTGGAGACGCTGGTTCCAATAACGGAACATATCTCGCAAACCCTTTGTGTCATCCTCTACATTAGCAAGTTCGTGGCAAAACTCCCTTCCCATAAAAGGCACCTCCAAAGCACCGCTCTGATGTGTCAGAATTTTGTTTCTGAATAAATGCATGCCTTTTTCATTCCCACATTCCCAGGGTTGTCAGTAGTTTTGAAATTCTCTTGTAAAACTACCGCTTTGAGCCTTTGTGCGGGGAACAGCAAAATAAATGCTCTGATTACTGCAGGAGATCAGACATGCATGCCGTACAAGACGTTATCTTAAAGCCACCACAAAAGACCTCTTCTCGCTTTATTAAAATTGGCAGACAACGCCTGAGTGCCAGAGCGCAGGGCCAAGGAGCTTGCAAGGGCAACTCACCAGCCATTCAGCACTAATAGGCGACAAGTTCTGATATTCCAAGAATTTCTAATTTGTGGCTGCTTTCCCTGTCCCAGAGCCGATATCCAAATTGATTCTGCCTACTTCAGTCTCGATGTGTGAAAATGCTGACAGACAGAAACACCTAAGGGTAAGACGTCTGCCGAGTGATTGGTTAAACAGCTATTCATTTTGAAATATATCTTCGAGAAGCAGAATAACAGAGGGCCACGGTAGTGTGCGGCCCATTAATTATACAGTTGACAAGAAAATTACCCTTCAGATCAGTGTGAGTGGAGACTTGGCTGAAAGGGAGGGGTTGTGAGGATGGATGGGGGAGAAACATTCAACAGGTTTATCTACACAGCCTGCAGTGAGCTCAGGAAGGAGTGAGTTGGTGTATATGTCACCTATAACATGCTACCAAATTGCAGGATAAGCCGATAGCCACCTAACAGATGTCCTTACCCTAAAATGCTACCAGGAGACGCCCTGGTGTGCCTTCAAGGACTAGCTTAGTCCAGTGGAAACTCAAAGGAGTGAGAATCCTTCTGCACAAATCACAAATTCCTGTCCGTGTGATCTGGGGATATTTCGTGACCTGTCATAAGCCTCATGTCTCTTATCCATAAAATGGGAGATGAAAGAAGCAGCCTCAAGGGTAGTTATGAGGAATAAATGGGGATACAGGTAAAGTACCTGTCGCATAGAGGTGCATGTTCAACGCACACACGCCTGTGTTCCGACCTGGGGTTTGCCTGTGCTCTATGACAAAATTCTGGGAATCTGATTGTAACCATGCGACCTCCTGGCTGTGTATCTGTTCCGGCAGCCCTCTCCAGGAAGTTGTCCAGAGCCTTAGAGTTCAGACTGGCAGTGTTAGGAGTGCCTGCCTCTCTAGAAGGTGGGGAGGGGAGTCCAGATATGGAGTGCCTCTCCTCAGCCCAGGTCTAAATTTCTGGAGGGGCCAGGCGCAGTGGCTCATGCCTATAATCTCAGCACTTTGGGAGGCAGAGGTGGGTGGATCGCTTGAGGTCAGGAGTTTGAGACCAGCCTGGCCAACATGCTGAAATCCCATCTCTACTAAAAATAGAAAAATTAGCCAGGTGTAGTGGTGCATGCCTGTAATCCCAGCTACTTGGGAGGCTGAGGCAGGAGAATCGCTTGAACCGGGGAAGTGGAGGGAGCAGTGAGCCAAGATTGCACCACCGCATTCCAGCCGGGGCAACAATTAATTAATTAATTAATTTCTTGAGAGAACGAAGCATCCAGTGCTTCTCTGACGTCAGGTTGCAACCTCCTCTGTTCCTTGCTGAGGATGGTCCTTCAGGCTGGCTGGTTCCCCCGAATACCCTGCTGCTTCTCGAATTCCACCTCCACTCTCCTCTGGAATTGACCCTGATTGAGAAATGTAGTCCATCCCATAGAGGCCCTAGATCTAGATGGCATGTTCAAACTGGATCACTGCAGGAAAGTTTAATGAGAGGAGACATAGACACAGCCGTGACCTCAGGGACAAAAGTGGGAGGGGGGGGTTAGCGGAGTGCAGAGAGGAAGGACTGACTGAGCTGTAGCATTTCACGGAGGGGATTCAGCCAGGCCATGGCAATCTTGCAGGAATGGAGCCTGGAGGATAAAGCCCCTGACTCCTCTCTGCCTTCTCCCATGGGCTGTGTCCACTCAGAAGCTGGGGAAGAAGCCCGTTGCTGTGGTCCAAGCAGGTCATTCTTCTGGGGCACGGGAAGACTAGAAGAGAGAAGGAGTCAGCAGATGGCAGCAAATGCTCAGTCCCACACCACCCTGGGTGGTACCACTGAGCTGGAACTGAGTGACAATGAACTGAAACTGACTAGCCTCATGGAACAGGAGCCTGTCAGGACTCCTTGAAAACACTGGACCAATCTTAGGTGCAAGTTTTTTCAGCTCCATCTCTGACTCCAGTGATTACTCTGGTGAGCTATTTTTTTTTCTTTTTTTGGGGGGACGGAGTCTTGCTCTGTCACCCAGGCTAGAGTGCAGTGGCGCGCTCACGGCAACCTCCACCTCCCAGGTTCAAGCGATCCTCCTGCCGCAGCCTCCCGAGTAGCTGGGATTACAGGCGTGCGCCACCCCGCCTGACTAAGTTTTGTATTTTTAGAAAAGATGGGGTTTCACCATCTTGGCCAGGCTGGTCTCAAACTCCTGACCTGGTGATCCACCAGCCTCTGCCTCCCAAAGTGTTGAGATTACGGGCGTGAGCCACTGCTCCCGGCCCATACAAGATTTATTTACACAGTGCAAGTTCTTATCGGTTCTAAGCCCAGGGAGCAAGCTCCAGTCTTCCATAGCAGTAGTTGACTCCCTGATAGATCTTTGAGTTGGTTTTCCATCCTTCTCCTCTGGCCCCTTACTCCAGTTCCCTGCCATCATTTTGCAGATGAACTTTCTGCACTGCTCCACACGCTGTCTCCATACCCGCTTCCCAGGTTCCTGGTGACCTAAACTAAAAGGCATTCTTTCTTCAGGGTAATTTTAGGACTTCTGGATGGTCCAGCCATCTCAGAGCCAGTTTGTTCCTTCTGATTCACACTCAAAGCCCATCTCCCTCTTCGTCCACCCTGCTGAGAGTGCCTAGGATGTCTGGCCATTCTCTGATCACTGCGCTCTGGGAAGGCCTTCTCTGTACCTTCTCATCTTCTCTCCGGCCCTTAGATCCATCCTTCTGAACAGGCACCTAGAGACCTCCATGCACATGGTCTCTTTGTACCTTGGAACCACAGAGGCTCTCTCTAGATTGGAGGCATCAGCAGCAGTTAGGAAATCGTGGACATGACAAAAGACCACAGCAGTGGAGCTGAACAGAGGCGGATGGAGCTGTGAAAATCAAGGGACGCGTAAGATTTAATGTGAAGGTGTGGGATTTAATGGTTGTGGAAAGGCATGGGAAAAAACAAAGTCAAGGCTAAGTCCAGGCTTCTCCCTTGGGTGCCATTGGATAGACAGCAGTCTCTGAGAGCATTTTCTAGTGGAAACATCTTAGTAATTCCAGTCATCCCAGCTCCTCTCCCTACCAAATGTTGACTTCTTCTGTATCTCCGACACCTGTTCAGCCAGGTTCCATCTGATACTTTGGGTCTAGAACTCTACATTTCTCTAAAATGCATTCTTTTTTGATTGAACTAATATAAGTTCAAATTTTTTTTTATTGCATTTTAGGTTTTGGGGTACATGCGATGAACATGCAAGATTGTTGCATAGGTACACACATGGCAGTATGCTTTGCTTCCTTCCGTCCCCTCACCTGTATCTGTCATTTCTCCCCATGCTATCTCTTCCCACCCCCCCGCCCCTCCCCCATTTCCCCCCAACGGACCCCAGTGTGTAGTGCTCCCCTCCCTGTGTCCATGTGTTCTCATTGTTCAACACCCGCCTATGAGCGAGAATATACGGTGTTTGATTTTCTGCTCTTGTGTCAGTTTGCTGAGAATGATGGTTTCCAGGTTCATCCATGTCCCTACAAAGGACGTGAACTCATCGTTTTTGATGGCTGCATAATATTCCATGGTGTATATGTACCACATTTTCCCTATCCAGTCTATCATCGTTGGGCATTTGGGTTGGTTCCAGGTCTTTGCTATTGTAAACAGTGCTGCAATGAACATTCGTGTGCACGTGTCCTTGTAGTAGAATGATTTATAATCCTTTGGATATATACCCAGTAATGGGATTGCTGGGTCAAATGGGATTTCTATTTTTAGGTCCTTGAGGAATCGCCACACTGTCTTCCACAATGGTTGAATTAATTTACATTCCCACCAACAGTGTAAAAGTGTTCCTATTTCTCCACATCCTCTCCAGCATCTGTTGTTTCCCGATTTTTTAATGATCGCCATTCTAACTGGTGTGAGATGGTATCTCAATGTGGTTTTGATTTGCATTTCTCTGATGACCAGTGATGATGAGCATTTTTTCATATGTTTGTTGGCCTCCTGTATGTCTTCTTTTGTAAAGTATTTGTTCATATCCTTTGCCCATTTTTGAATGGGCTTGTTTGTTTCTTTCTTGTAGATCTGCTTTAGTTCTTTGTAAATTCTGGATATCAGCCCCTTGTCAGATGGGTAGGCTGCAAAAATTTTTTCCCATTCTGTTGGTTGCCGATTCACTCTACTGACTGTTTCTTTTGCCGTGCAGAAGCTGTGGAGTTTGATTAGGTCCCATTTGTCTATTTTGGCTTTTGTTGCCATTGCTTTTGGCATTTTGGTCATGAAGTCCTTGCCTACACCTATGTCCTGAATGGTTTTGCCTAGATTTTCTTGTAAGGTTTTTATGGTATTAGGTCTGATGTTTAAGTCTTTAATCCATCTGGAGTTAATTTTGGTGTAAGGTGTCAGGAAGGGGTCCTGTTTCTGCTTTCTGCACATGGCTAGCCAGTTTTCCCAACACCATTTATTAAACTTGGCCCCCAATCTTCAACATCCTAACAAATTTTTAAAATCAAATTTTGTCCAGAAATCTGTAGAAAACCAAGTTATACTAAAGACTTGGCCTGGCACAACGGCTCACATCTGTAATCCCAGCACTTCGAGAGGCCGAGGTAGGCAGATCACTTGAGGTCAGAAGTTCGAAACCAGCCTGGACAACATGGTGAAACCCCGCCTCTACTAAAAATAAAAAAATTAGCTGAGCTTGGTGGTGCACACCTGTAGTCCCTGCTACTGGGGAGGCCACAGATGAAACTTTCAGGAGGGATAACTCTTGGCCTTGGGGTGGGTAGGGGGAAGGGGAAATAATATAAAGACTTTACATGTGTGAGCCTTTGGTGAGAAGATAACCACATATAGGAAACTGGCAGGTCTGATGGTAAAATTCAATGGCATGTACATTGGAACAATGCAAGTGAAAGATAAAGTAATTATTTACTCCCCCGTATTTCCAAAAGAGGACATGTAATCATAAAAAAGTCTGGCCCACTAGTGAACAACCTTTACACAGCCATAATAACATAAATTTTTGTGATTGATTTTTCTAAACACATACTGGATGGGCAGGATAAGGGAGGAAAGGTGTGTGTGTGTGTGTGTGTGTGTGTGTGTGTGTGTGTGTGAGGGAAGCGAGACCAAGCTAATTCATCACTTATCATGCAAAAAAAAAAAAAAGAATTGAAAATATTTAAACTGATATATCAACAAGAGGTAGTAGATTTTCAGTTAGTATAGCAGTCTGCTGCTGAGAGAAGTTTATTCTCAGTCTAAGAATGAGGGTCTAAACATGAGATTATTTTATTTTCTCCTCTGACCTCTACCTTCGACTGTGTTACATTGGATTTCATTTTCACTTTACTTAACCTCTTGGCCAGATCCCATAGCTCTCTAGTCATGTTTTTAAAGGTGTGAAATGTCCAGTACACTTTCATTGATTTTAAAACTTCAATCATAAGCCAGGTGCAGTGGCCTGTAATCTTAGCACTTTGGGAGGCCAAGGTAGGAGGATCACTTGAGGCTGGGAGTTTGAGGCCAGGCTGGGCAACATAGCAAGACCCCATCACTACAAAAAATTGAAAACATTAGCTGGACATGGTGTTGCACACCTATAGTCCCAGCTACTCAGGAGGCTGAGTTGGGAGGACTGCTTGAGCCCAGGAGATCGAAGCTGCAGTGAGCTATGATTGCACCACTGCACTCCAGCCTGAGCAACACAGTGAGACCCTGTTTCTAAAAGTAAAATGAAATAAAATAAATGAAATAAAACTTCAAACTTACAAGCCATGAATATTCTCCTTCCCTCCCATCCCTCCCATCCATTTATGCTTCTCCTACACACACACCTTTCCTCCCGTTTCTTACCCATTCCAGCCATGTGTTTAGAAAACTCAGTCACAAAAATAAATATTACTTTGGCTTTCTAAATACTCTTCTATGCATCAGGCAAGGACTCCAGAGGAAGCAGGAGACATGCTGGCAATTTCTTTCTTTTTCTTTTTCTTTTTTTTTCGTGAGATGGAGTTTCACTCTTGTTGCCCAGATGGGAGTGCAATGGCACTGTCTTGGCTCACAGCTACCTCTACCTCCCAGGTTCAAGTGATTCCCTTGCCTCAGCCTCCCAAGTAGCTGGGGTTACAGGAATGCACCAGCACGATCAGCTAATTTTGTATTTTTAGTAGAGACGGTGTTTCTCAGTGTTGGTCCGGCTGGTCTCAAACACCTGACCTCAGGTGATCGGCCCACCTTGGCCTCCCAAATGCTAGGATTACAGGCATGAGCCACTGTGCCCAGCCCATGCTGGTGATTTCACCCCCCTACATCTTGGTCAGGAATTGGAGTCACAGTCAAGGAGTAACTATCTTAATGTATACCTGGTACTGCTATCGTCACCTCCTAGCTAACACTGGCCTTGGATATTGACCATGCAACCAGAATCTCAATGTTTAATTGCTGTTAGGGCACTTGTAGAAATCTTTTGAAGCATCCTCAGGAAAACTTTCCACCATCAGGTTTACCTCTTCTGACCCCATCCATCCTGACGCCCTGGCCTCTTGCTGCTGCTGTTCTGTCCAGCAGAGTGCCAAAAAGATGGCTCCACGCCGGCCAATCTCCCCAGGGCGGCTCTGATCCATAAGCAACCCTGCATTCTTTCCATGCTGCTCCTCCCACCTCGCTCTTATCTTTTTCTTCTCTGCTGAAATAAACACCAAGGGCAATCAGCCACCCTGTTTGCAAACCACACACCCAAGAGGGGAATGAGATGCCAGTCTCTCCTTCTTTGGGGTACCCTTGATCTCTTCTTGAAATCCCCTCTCTGATTTCTTGGGGTGGAACTGCCAGGGGAAGCATGCAAATGAAAGAGAGTGGAGGCTGGGCCTGGGGTTCATGCCTCTAATTCAGCACTTTGGGAGGCTCAGGCAGGTGGATCACTTTAGATCAGAAGTTTGAGACCAGCCTGGCCAACATAACAAAACCTTGTCTCTACAAAAATACAAAATTAGCCAGGCATGGTGGTGCGCTCCTGCAATCCCAGCTACTTGGGAGGCTAAGGTGGGAAGATCACTTGAACCCGGGAGGTGGAAGTTACAGTGAGCTGAGATCGCACCACTGCACTCCAGCCTGGGCAACAGAGTGAGACTCTGTTGAAAATGGAAAAAAAAAAAAAAAGTAAATGGAGGAGACATCAATTTCTTCCCCTAGGCTTGTAGTTCCCAAGATCTTCCCAGAGTTTTGGGTGTTCTGCTTATTAAGATTGGAGAAGAAGGAGTAGGGGATGGCAACAAAGCTGAGCGTCAATATCATGTAAGTACCTAGAGCCAGACTACCCAAAATAGAAACCTGTTTCTGCTTTTGGGCAGAATTATTAATAACGAACCTCACCAAGCCTCAGTTCCTTCATCTGTAAGATAGAAACACTTCAAAGGGTCATTATAATAGATAAATGAATAAATTCACCCAAGGAGTTTAGAATAGGATCTGGGACGTCGTAAGCACAAATAAGTGTTATCTGTTATTATTTCTGTCACATGTTAGAAAGATCTTGGAAGATGAGGCTTCTCATCTTGTCAATTCTCTTGAGACTGTGGGAGTTCTTAGCACCTATTATTTTTAGCTTTGAGGCTATAGCTAAAAATCTGAAACCAAAGCAAAAATCTGTTTAGTGTCCTGCTACACATATTATTTAGAAATATGAAGACAAATGCTAGAAAAAAATAGCTAAAAGAGTATACAGTGATTGCCTCTGGAGAGTAAGACTTGGGAGATACATCTCCCGGGCAGACTGCTACTAGTCATAATAAGCCCTTTAAATACTATTCAATTTTTAAAAATTAGATGCATGCATTACTTTGATAAAGTTAATTCTTGATTTTTAAAGAAGAAAACACTCTTTGAGAATATAAAACAGAATTCTACGTGCTAATTATCATCGATTTTGTTTTGGTCATATTTCCTAAGCCTGGAAAAAACAGATAGGACCCAGGGTTATCACCCAGTTGGGATTGGAAAACTTGTATACAGACAATACAGAAACCCTTAAGTAATTCTTTAATCCACCTTTTCTTCTTTCCTTCCTCTTTCTCTCATAACAACAACAACAAAGCCTTATTATTTATTTATTTATTTATTTATTTATTTATTTATTTTAAGATGAGTTCCTCTCTTGTTGCCCAGGCTGGAGTGCAATGGTGTGATCTCAGCTCACTGCAGCCTCCGCCTCCCAGGTTCAAGCAATTCTCCTGACTCAGGCTCCTGAGTAGCTGGGATTACAGGCACGCACCACCACACTTGGCTAATTTTGTATTTTTAGTAGCGATGGAGTTTCTCCATGTTAGTCACGCTGATCTTGAACTCTTGACCTCAGGTGATCTGCCAGTCCTGGCCTCCCAAAGTTCTGGGATTACAGGCTTGAGCCACCACACCTGACAAAATGCCCTGTTTTTAGTTAAAGCATTATAAGACTAACTCTTAGGTAATTCAGTGCATTTTTTTCTTGATGGCTCTCACATTTAATGGGATTTAGAATTATTTTATAGTAGTGTTGATTTCTCAGGATGTTCACTGCTTCCTGAGTTACCCACCATCTTCCTCATGGCAGTTTTTTCTGCATGACAGTGTATTCCCCACATTTAATTATACACTTTTGGGAAAGTGGGTGGATGTCAAGCTGTGTCATCATGGGTAAATACTCAAAGTTCGTTGTCTCACACCAAGGGAATCCAGGATGTAGGCACACAAGAAGTGAGTTTAAGAGTAAAGGTTTAATAGACAAAAGAAAGAGAAAAGAGAATAGTTACCTCTCCTGCAGAGAGAAAGGGGTGCCCGGTGGGTCTCCTGGTCTGCAGTGAAGTGCATGAGTTTTATATATTGGCTTGAAGAGGCGGTGTCTGATTTGCATAGTGACCAAACACTTTATTAGACTTTCCGGCTTTGACTCATGGGCTGCATGTGAGACGGAACTCCTTGTTGTTTTAATCTACATTTCGTTGGTTATTACTGGCATTGGGCATCTTTTCATGTGTGTCTTGGCATTTCTGGTGCACTTGCTTGTGAATGATCTGTCCTTATTCCTTGCCTAGTTTCTATTGAGCTATTTGTCTTCCTGCAATTGATATATTGCAGTTCTTTATATATTCTGAATACTAATCCTTTGATGGTGATATAGGCTATATAAATTGCAAAAAATCCCTTGGCTTGGCATATCTTATCACCCTATTACAGAAAACATGGCAAGAAGGTGAGATGGGATAAGACATTTGGTTAGGAGGGGAAGATGGAGAGACAAAATACCTGGATTCTTAACTGGGCTCGGCCGCTTAGAAATTAGTCACGTGGCTTTTGGCAAATTATCTGATTTCTTTCTCTAGGTCTAATTTTTCTGGCCTTTAAAGTGAAGATAACAATACTCTTTATTTTGTTGTTATTAGGATTATGAGATAATATGTGTAAAACGTTTGGAACAGTGTTAATAGACTCTTCCCAAAATCGTAGTTATTTTTGTGGTGTCATTTGTTGTCACACAGAAATTTAAAGTTTCGATGAAGCCAAATGTTTTATTGCCTCCTTGACGATGTGTTTCTTTTCCATCTAATTTAAGACATCCTCTCTTACCCCAGTGACAGAAAGGAATTCTCCTAGGTGTTGCTCTAAGTGTTTTATGATTTTGTTTTCTGTGTATAGGTCTTTAATCCATGTGGACTTCATTTGGGGTATGTGTGTGCAACAGAGAAATTATATGATCTTTCCTTTAAGAATAGTGATTTGTCTAACTACAATTTATTGAATAGCTGTGTTCAGCCAAGGGGCAATGGAGACGGATACATTTGGCTTAAGTTTAATGGCATATGTATACATGGTTTACAGTCACCTGCTCTAACCGTCATGACGCTTAGGAATATCCCCACTGCACACAGCCAGATCACCTGGAGGCTGACACAGCATGGAAAGTGTGTGGGCAATGGAACAGGAACCAGGTGTGAAATATATGGGTGTGGGTGCAAGGGTTGTCTTACATCAGACAGATAACAGTGCAAGCAGAGAGTTCACCTCTCATTAATGCACAGTCAAAAATGTAAATCCTTTTGTTCTAGTGATTCATTCAGTGCTACAGTATGTGGACTTGAGAGTTCAGTTCTCAGTGATGCAGTCAAGGATGTAAATCCTCTTGCTCTAGGAATTCACGCAGGGAAACAAGGCAGAGAATTGCAAGCACATGCCACACTCGTGTTTCCTTTCTCATGGGAATCATGCCACGTAGAATATCAGAATCCCTGTGTTCACAGGATATAGACCTAGAGCGAGAATACAAACAGGTGCAGCCACCGAGGAGTCATGCCACGTGTTTCCCGCTGTCCAATTGTCAATTGTCAAAAACACATTTCAATCTGAAAGGCTGAAGTAACTATATCCATCTTCTCTTTAGAAAATGTAATACAAGGCCAGGCACAGTGACTCACACCTGTAATCCCAGCACTTTGGGAGGCAGAGGCAGTTGAATCTCTTGGGGCCAGGAGTTTGAGACCAGCCTGGCCAACATGGTGAAACCCCAACTCTACTAAAAATACAAAAATTAGCTGGGCATGGTGGTGTACACCTGTAATCCCAGCTACTTGAGAGACTGAGACAGGAGAATCATTTGAACCCAGGAGGTAGAGGTTGCAGTGGGCCAAGATGATACTGCTGCACTCCAGCCTGTCTCAAAAAAAAAAAAAAAAAAAAAAAAGAAAAGAAAAAGAAAATGTAATACAAGCATTGTCCCAAGAAGAGATGATCAGAAAATATACAGTCAAAAAGTTTAGAAGAAAACAATTGGCAGGGTTTGTCAAGCAGTTCAGTAACAGTCCCATTTTGACTTTTTTTTTTTTAATTATTATTTTGTGGTGTCTATAGCATTTTTGGCTTTTTTTAAAAAAAATCTGTGATTTCTTGGATTTCTCATCTCCTTCTAAATAAATGTTAACTTTCTCACGCAGTTCTGTTTTCTTTTCCTTAGAGAGGGATCCCCAATAGTTTCAACTTCAAGTCTCCCTAAACCTGAATCTGTCTCTGCTAAGATGTTAATGTTTTCAGTAACATTATCTCATTGGAAAGAGTTCTCTTTCTCAGCGGTATTATGGATGATTGTACAGAAACATGGATCTATTTACCCCAGGTGACATGGCAAGTTAGTGGTGGAGTAAGGACTAGAACCTGTGGCTTCTGAACTAGAATTCTCTATATTCTCTCCTGAGTTCTCCTGTGTAGTATTCTCCTTATCACCATCCTAGCTCAAAGACCACCACATGGCAAACAGTTCCCAGTGCCCATTTGAATAGGGTTATTCTGAATGTGTTTCACTGATGTAATCCCATAGCTCACCCCCTAGAGCTGGCTCTTCCTGGACTCTTCCCTTTCAGGGAAAAAATGTTAAGGATAGAGCAGCTGGATAATTTTCCCAGTCTGTTTTCCTGCTCTCTTTCAGAAGACATTTTGTTTCTTTTGCTCTTCAATCAGATGACCTTTCTGCTCCAGCCAGCCACAAAATGCCATGTTATCTCTTTCAAATGCAAATGTCACCTTGTCATTCTCTGCTTAGAGTACTTAAAAGGCTCCCCATTGCTGCAAAATAAAGCCAGAACTATTTGGCATAATATGGGCCAGTTTATCTTCCCGGCCTCACTTTAACTATTCCCTATCCATCCATCTGTCTATCCATCCATCCATCCACCCCACCCATCCAACCAGACAGCCATCTAGCCAACCAGCCATCCATGCACCCATCCATTCATCCATTCACCCATCCATCCATCCACCCATCAATCTATTCATCCATCCATCCATGCACCCATCCATCCTTCCATTCACCCATCCATCTGTCCATCCATCCATCCATCCATCCATCCATGTATTCATCCATCCATCCATCCATCCACCCACCCATCGTCCATCCATTCACCCATCTATCCATCCATCCATCCATTCATCCATTCATCCATCCATCGATGCACCCATCCATCCATCCATCCATCCATTCACCCATCCATCCATCCACCCATCCATCTATGTATCCATCCATCCATCCATCCATCCATCCATCCATTCACCCATCCACCCACCCACCCATCCATCTATTCATCCATCCACCCACCCACCTATCTATTCATCTATCCATTGATCCATTCACCTAATCATCTATCCATCCATTTATACATCTGTCCATCAATCCATCCATCTATCCATGCATTATTCCCTCCAGCCAGCCAGCCAGCCATTTCGTGAATCTCTCAATTAGTTATGTCTACATGCCTTCTCCTAAATTCTCAACGATTCCCCATAATATATGTTTTGCTATACCTCACAACTGCAGATGGGACAACTGAGTCTCAGAGAAGTCTTTTGTGTAGTAAACAGCATGGACTTCCTATACTGTATTAATTCCACCTTTCTTCCTTCCTAATAAAATCCCAATCTTGGTAAAATATCTGTCCCTCATACGTACAGCCCTCATTCCCAGTTCTGGGTATACATGGATAGCAACAAATCTAAGCCAATCATAGACAGACATTTTCTGTAAAGGAGCAGACGGTAAATATTTTAGATTTTTGAGCCATATGATCTCTGTTTGCTATGGTTTGAATGTGTACCCTAAAAACCATGTGCTGGAAAGTTAACCCCAATGCAACAGTGATGGGTGTTTAAGATATGAAGGCTCCACTCTCATGAACGGATTACTGCTGACTATGAAAGGGCTTGAGGCTCTGAATTGGACCTCTTGCTCTCTCTCACCCTTTTTGCCTATTTGCCATGGGAAGATGCAGCAAGAAAAGCCTCCTTGCCAGATGCCAGCACCTTGATCTTGGACTTCCCAGCCTCTGAAACTCTGAACCCCTTAAATTTCTATTCATGCTAAGTGCAGTAACTCATGCCTATAATCCCAGTGATTCAGGAAGCTGAGGCAGGAGAATCATTTGAGGCTAGGATTTTCCAGACCAGTCTGGGCAACACAGGGAGACCCCATCTCTAAATAAAATTTAAAAATTAGCTTGGTGTGGTGATGCATGCCTGTAGTTCCAGTTTCTCGAAAGATCAGGGTGGGAGGTTCCCTTGCACCCAGGAGTTCGAGGCTGCAGTGAGCTGTGATTTCAGCCTGGGTGACAGAGCAAGACTTCATCTCTTTAAAAAAGAGAAAAAATGTATACATTCATTATAAATTACTCAGTGTCGGTTATTCTGTGACAACAGCACAGAAAGGGACTAAGGTACTGTTGCAACTATTCAACTCTGCCACTCTAACAAGAAAGCAGCCCCATGGCCGGGCACCGTGGCTCATCCCTGTAATCCCTGCACTTTGGGAGGCCTAGGCGGGTGGATCACTTGAGGTCAAGAGTTCGAGACCAACCTGACCAATATGATGAAATCCCATCTCTACTAAAAGTACAAAAATTAGCTGGGCATGGTGGCGGGCACCCATAGTCCCAGGTACTCAGGAGGCTGAGGCAGGAGAATCACTTAAACTCAGGAGGCAGAGGTTGCAGTGAGCCAAGATCAAGCCACTGCACTCCAGCCTGGGTGACAGAGTGAGACTCCGTCTCAAAAAAAAAAAGAGAAAGCGGCCACAGAGGAGGCACAAGCCAATGGGTGTGATTGTGTTCCTTTAAAATTTATTGATGAGCACTGAAATTTAAATTTAATTTCATGTCATAAAATATTATTCTTCTTTCAATGTTCTTCCAATCATTTAAAATGTAAAAACCATTTTTTGCTCATTGGCCATAAAAAAAAACAGACAGGTGAGTTGGATGTTATCCCACAGGCTGTACTTTTCCAATTTCTGGTCTAAGCCGCTGAGTTGCATGGTGTCCTGGCAGGGTCAGGAGAAACATATGTCTTAAGGGGACCCAGTCACACTCAAGAGAAGAGTTTATAGTGCCTATTGTAGGTTTGAGAGTAACCCCTTCTATTCCCAAGTCAGCAGGCCAACGGCTGCCATAGAATTCCATGGATAGTCAAGATGACCATGGAAGGCACTGACCTACTGACTTGGGAATAGAAGGGATTACTCTACTCTCAAAATGACAGTGGAAGCCAGTACTCCGAAGACGACTATGGAAGCGATTACTCTCAAGATGACTATGGAAGCCGTGACCTATTGACTAAGGAAGTCATTGACCCAGGCACTACCGTCATTTTTCTTGTGACTGAAAGTGGTCTCAGAGTCTCCCGGCTGGTGGCCTCAGGAGGTGAAACCTCATGGGCCTCCCCTGAGACAGTCAGGACAAATGAGGTCCCAAAATCTTAAGTTGTGTATGAATCAAGGTCTCCCGGGAAACAGAACCAACAGGAGGTTCTATTTGATTCTGTTTCCTTCACACACACACACACGTTGGGGGTGGAGGAGAGAGAGAGAAAGACTTTAAGAAATTGGCTCATGCAGTCTCAGAGGCCAGTTCAAAATCTGCAGAGTAACCTGGAAGGCTGGAGACCCAGGAAAGAGCTGATGCTGTAGAGTGAGTCCAAAAGCAGCGTATGGGCAGAATCCCCTTTTCCTTAAGGGAAGTCAGTCTTTACCTGAAGTTAAGGCCCAGGCAGAAGGATCACCAAAGACCAAGACTTCTAGACCAGCCTGGGAACATAGTGAGACTTCATCTCTACCAAAATTAAAAAATGAGTCAGGCCTGGTGGCATGCACCTGTAGTTAGTTCCAGCTACTTGGGAGGCCGAGGTGGGAGGATTGCTTGAGCCCAGGAGCAGAAGGCTGCAGTGAGCTATGATTGCACCACTACTGTCCAGCTTGGGTGATAAAGTGAGACCCTGTTTCAATATCCTTCAACTGATTGGACAAGGCCCACCCACATTACAGAGATTAATCTGTTTTGTTCAATGTCTACTGATTTAAATGTCAATCTCATGTTAACAAACAAAAGCCTTCACAGCAACACCCAGATAGAGTTGACTAAGTCCCTGAGTACCCGGTCCTAACCAATTATATATCACAGGTGATATATAATACTGATAGAACTATTATCAATAATAATTAATAGAACTAATAGAATTAAGCATCCACAGGATATCTGAAATCAGGATTCATGGGAAGAACAGAAGCAGGTACTTCCCAGCCACTAATCACTAATACCATAAACCTGAGGACCCAATGGAAACAACTCCTGCCTGAGACCTCAGCCCAAAACTAGGATTTTTTTTTTTTTTTTTTTTTTTTTAAGACAGAGTCTTGATCTGTTGCCCAAGCTGGAGTGCAGTGGTGTGATCTTGGCTCCCAGGTTCAAGCAGTTCTCGTGCCTCAACCTCCCAAGTAGCTGGGACTACAGGCATGAGCCACCACATCCAGCTAATTACTGCTGATGTACGTTTAGTAGAGACGGAGTTTTGCCACGTCAGCCAAGCTGGTCTCAAATTCCCGCCCTCAAGTGATCCACCTACCTCGGCCTCCCAAAGTGCAGGGATTACAGGTATGAGCCACCGTACCCGGCCCACAACTGAGATTCTCAATTTCCCTCCCTAAGCTGAGCTTGTTGCAGAATAAGGTTAGCACTCAGATCTTGCAATACATCTCTGGAGAATTAATTTTAAGAAGACCAAGTGGGGCACTTCTGGGTTTCAGGACTGATTAGCCGCCCTCTCTGTGAGGACAAAGGGTGATCTGACAGTCTCCCTCCTGGTGCACTGAGTTCTGACCTCCAGGAGAAAGGGCTTGAAATTCATGCCAGAAATAATCCACATATTAACAGGAGGAAGTGAATATACTACTGATGTGCTGTACAGTGTTCAATATTGATTTTTGACTCAATGAGACTAATTAAAATGATCTATTCCAATCAGTTGCCAAACGTATCTGCTTGATAAAGTGTCTAATTATTTTAAAGTTTTATTTTATCTACATATTAACTTCACCTTATGCAAATAAGAGCCTGATGGTGATGTTATCAATAACTCATTATCGTCCTTCGCTAAGCGGGGGATGGTTGGGGGGGGGCTGGTGGAATTTGCCAAACATCCGGTGCTTTTAATAGGAGAGTTTATGTAAAAGCTACGTTGTCTTGAAATGATTTGCACTCACAGGTTAAGTGGTAAGCATAACTCTGATAGGTTAACTGCATCCAGTAAAAAGTTTACCTTTGGGCTGGATGCAGTGGCTCATGCCTGTCATCTCAGCACTTTGGGAGGCCGAGATGGGCAGATCATGAGGTCAGGAGTTCAAAACCAGCCTGGTCAGCATGGCGAAACCCCATCTCTATTAAAAATACAAAAATTAGCCGGGCATGGTAGCAGGTGCCTGTAAGTCCCAGCTACTTGGGAGGCTGAGGCAGGAAAATCACTTGAACCTGGAAAGTGGAGGCTGCAGTGAGCCCAGATCGTGCCACCGCACTCCAGCCTGGGCGACAGAGCAAGACTCCATCTCAAACAAACAAACAAAAAAGTTTACCTTTAGAAATGCTACCTCTGTCCTCTTCCAGGCTGAGTGTGAGGCTAACTAGGCTTAGCAAACCCTAGTGACAAAGGAAATCGTTTTTGGAATGTTGTCTTCAGTCCATCACTGACATTTCCTGTTCATCTGGTGGTAAAGTTAAAATCTTTAGTGGCACTGGAAGGGTGTTCAGGATACAGTAAATATTGAACATCTCTAAGGGAGGTCCAGCTACATTTAACATGGCAGGTTCTCTTCCAAGATCCATCCTTAAATCAATCTGAGCACCTCTGCTGAGAACAGTTTTCTGGTGCTGCTTTTTTTCTTCTTTTCTTTTCCTTTATTTTTTCTGAGACAGGGTCTGTGTCTGTTGCCTAAGTTTTAATGCATTGGTGCAATCATGGCTCACTGAAACCTCTTGCTCCAAGGTTCAAGCAATTCTCCTACTTCAGCCTCCCAAGTAGCTGGGACTACAGGCATGCACCATGACACCCAACAATTTTTGTATTTTTTGTAGAGTCAAGGGTTTTGCCATGTTGGCCAGGCTGGTCTTGAACGCCTCACATCACATGATCCACCCGTCTCGGCCTCCCAAAGTGCTGAAATTACAGGAGTGAGCCACAGCGCCAGGCCTTCTGGTGCTTTGGGGTTATTTTTTGAAAAGCTAGTCACTCTTTCCCCACTTGCAATGGGGCTTGCAAAAATATTCTCAGGTAGAGAGGGAGGGTTGGAAGAGACATTATTTGAGTCATGTACTCCATATGACCAGAGGGACCAACTCAAATAATAATCTCATCTCCCTGAGATTTTCAGGAAGTCTCAGGGAGATGAAGTTCACGCCACTGAAAAGAGTGTGTCTAGGCAGCAGGTGTGCCTGTGAGTCACAGGTGGGTCTAAGAAACGGTTGCAGAGTCTCTCATTCAAGGCTGGAATTGGAGTGGGGGTGTCCAGAAATTTTTGGTGTGGCTTCACACTGAAGCGGAAAGGTTAACAGCAGCGTTTCTACACAGCACAGAGCTCCTAGGAAAACTTCCCAGAGTCTGCTGCCGGTTGCCGCTACCTTTCTGGTAGAAACACTGCATTACCCACTTACTCTCTTGAAGCTTAGCCCTGTCAATCAGATGCCCTCATTATCAGCTCCCCCCGGGTAGAACTCAAGGAGATAGAGAGGTCCACCCTGAAGACTCAGAACCTATCTGGGGGAACTTGATTGCAAGTGAGAGAAACTCATTGTGACCTGGTGCAGGCAAAGGAAGAGATTTATTGGTCCATGGGGTCCAAGGAACATTTGTACAAACTGTAATCACCCTGCAAAATTCATCTTACCCACTTTCCAGAAAACCTAATGCTCTGAAAACGGCAAAGAAAGAGTGTTAATTTTTGCAAGGCAGCCGAGCAGAGTGATGGGAGAAATTTCTCACATCTGCCTCCCTGAAAGCTCAGCGGTTAAGAGTTTTTTTTTTGTTTTTTTGTTTTTTTTTTTGAGACGGAGTTTCGCTCTTGTTACCCAGGCTGGAGTGCAATGGCGCGATCTCGGCTCACTGCAACCTCCGCCTCCTGGGTTCAGGCAATTCTCCTGCCTCAGCCTCCTGAGTAGCTGGGATTACAGGCACGCGCCACCATGCCCAGCTAGTTTTTTGTATTTTTAGTAGAGACGGGGTTTCACCATGTTGACCAGGATGGTCTCGATCTCTTGACCTCGTGATCCACCCGCCTCGGCCTCCCAAAGTGCTGGGATTACAGGCTTGAGCCACCGCGCCCGGCGGTTAGAGTTTTTAAGAATCATTTGGTGAGCAAGGAGCTAGGGAATGGAAACAGCTGATTGGCTGGGGATGAAATCACAGGAGTCAAATCAAACTGTTTTCACGTGCTTGTCAATTTCTGAGTGGGGGCTTCTGGTGGGAGTCAGTTCCTGGGTGTGAATCCAGGTCCAGGTGGAGTCAGACTCCAGAATTCAAAAGTCTGAAAAGCATCTCAAAGACTAATCTAAGGGCCAAGCGCAGGGGCTCACATCTGTGATCCCAACATTTTTGGAGGCCAAGGCAGGTGGATCACTTGAGGCCAGGAGTTCAAGACCAGCCTGGCCAACATGGCAAAACCTCGCTCTATTAAAAATATCAAAATTAGCCGGGCATGGTGGCACACACCTGTAGTCTCAGCTATTTGGAAGGCTGAGGCAGGAGAATCGTTTCAGCCCAGGAGGTGGAGTTGCAATGAGCCAAGATGGTGCCACTGCGCTGTCTCAAAAAAAAAAAAAAAAAAAAAAAAAAAAAAAAACTAATCTTAGGGTTTGACAGTAGCAATGTTATCTATGGGAGCAATCAGGGAAGTTACAAGTCTTGAGTCTCTAATTATAAAGTCTTGAGCAACACGGGCTTTTAGAAAATCAAGTTAGAGAACAATCGCTGGTTCACTTTAACAATGCCTAGAATTCTGGCCCCTTCCGTTATACTAACCTTGCAGCCTTTCATTCTTCTTACAAAGATGTTTTCAGTTCCCCAGCAAGGAGGGGATTAGCGGCTGTTATCACCTTTGCTTTAAAGCTAAAGAAGGCGGTTAGCTTGGAGGATTAGAAGCAAATGGAGTCAGCTATGTCAGATTTCTCTCACTGTCATAATTTTTGCAGAGGCAGTTTCAGAAACAGCCTGGAAAGAGGCAGGATTAAAATGGGCTTCCAAATTCTCTGCAACCAGAAACCGGACTTCCCCTCTCTTCTCCTTGCTTTTCTCTGCATTTTTACTCCTCCCAGGTTCCCAGCTGCCTGGATTTCCACATACAGCTAAAATATAGGTGCCAACAGCTCTCCACGTGTCAGAGTTTTCATTACTATTAAGGAACTACAGGCAAGTGGTACCACAGTTCCACTCCAGTGGTAAAGCGTCATGCATTCTAGTATTTCAGGGAAAGAAATGGTAACCTTGTTTGGGTGAAGTGCTCAGCCCTGGATGAGAAAGCCGTCGCTTGAGAGAGGGGAAGGGATGAATAATGTCATCAATGAACAAGGCAGCTCCATTAGGGATGGGAGAGGGCAGTTACTGCCCGAGAGGAAATTCTGAACAGACAGCCCTGCAGAGCTCCACTGCAAGGCCCAGCCGCTGCTTCCCTGGCACTGCTGTCATCCTCCAACCCTTAGGCAGGGCCACACACTTGCCACCTTGGTGTATTAGTCTCTTCTCATGCTGCTGATAAAGACATACCTGAGACCGGGTAATTTATAAAGGAAGGAGGTTTAATGGACTCACAGTTCCAGACAGCTGGGGAGACCTTAAATCATAGCAGAAGGTGAAGGAGGAGAAAAGGCGCATTACATGGGAGAAGGGAAGAGAGTCTGTATGGGAGAACTCCCCTTTATAAAACCATCAGATCTCATGAGACTTATTCATTACCATGAGAACAGTATGAAAAAGCCTGCCCCCGTGATTCAGTTACCTCCACTGGGGCCCTCCCATGACACATGGGAATTATGGGAACTACAATTCAAGATGAGATTTGGGGGAGGGCACAGCCAAACCATATCCCTTGATGTCCCTTACAAGCCAGAGAGACAGTATCTTGAGTGTGTGTGTGTCCTGAGTGTAAACGGCTCTAACTACCATGGATACAAAGCTGAGAACACAGACATTTCGTTTCCATAAAAATCCGTGAAGAATCTGCCGAAATGAAAATGGCAAGAAGTTCTGGATGGTGCCCCAAGGGGCGGGTGCAGGTTCCAGTCCATTTGACATTTTATTCTCCTGTACTGTAAAGGCCTTTCTCTCTCCCCGTTATGATATATTAGGTGTTTTCTTGTTTTTTCTTGTTTATTTTTATTTTTTATTTTTTTGGAGACAGGGTCTCGCATGGTCCCCCAGACTGGAGTGCCGTAGTGCTATCATGGCTCACTGCCCTCGAGCTCCTGGGCTCAAGCGATCCTCCCACCGCAGCCTCTGGAAGTGCTGAGATTACAGATACGAGCCACAGTGCCCAACCTGTTAGGTGTTTAAGGTAAGGCTGTGAGGCAGAGATGCTGAGGAGATTTGATTGTCCGTGCTGACATTAAACTTTAGAGGTTGATGCTAGGAGTGTAGTGTTGAGAAGAGCCCGAGACCATATTCAGGCTTGGCAGGATGACATTCTCTGCCCGATTAATGTGACATTTCATGGAACAAATGGAAAGTGTTTACCATTCCTGCTCTAGGTGATCAATTCTTTACAGCCTTGAAAGCCATGGCCAGGTGGAGTCTGGTTTAGATGAAGTCTAAAGCAAAAGGAAAAAGTCAGGAAAAACGGTAGGAGAGCCAGTCCAGGTAGCCCATGCCTGTAATCCCAGCACTTTGGGAGGCCGAGGTAGGCAGATCACTTGAGTGCAGGAGTTCGAGACCAGCCTGGGCAAAACAGAGAGGTCCCCTCTCTACAAAAAGTAAAAATTAGCTGGCAATCGTGGTACACACCTGTGGTCCCAGCTCCTCAGGGGCTCAGGCAGGAGGATTGCCTGAGCCAGAGGGGTCAGGGCTACAGGGAGCCAAGATCATACCACTGCACTCCAGCCTAAGTGACAAATAATACCTGTCTTAAAAAGGTAAGAGAAGGCTGAAAGGTAGATTGCCCATGTAGAGTGCAGGGCATTTTCATCAACTGACAAGACTCCTCTCCTGCAAATGAGCCAAACACAGATCCCTCCATGGCCAGCCTGGATGCTGCCTGTCTTGGCACAACTCTGCCTTCAAAGCAAGCAGGTTGTCCTGCATTGCCTGGGTGGGCTGTCTCAGTGGAGGTTCTTACTGGCAAAACCCCATTTAGTTTGTTCAGGTATAAAAGGCAGCCTAAGGTCAAGGCAGGTAGATCACCTGAGGTCAGGAGTTCGAGACCAGCCTGGTCAACATGGTTAAACCCCATCTCTACTAAAAATACAAAAATGAGCCAGATGTGGTGGTGTATGTCTGTAATTCCAAGTATTCGGGAGGCTGAGACAGGAGAATCACTTGAACCCAGGAAGCAGAGGTTACAGTGAGCCAAGATCACGTCACTGCACTCCAGCCTAGGCAACAGAGCGAGACTCCATCTCAAAAAAAAAAAAAAAAAAAAAGCAGCCAGAGAATCTCCATGAGGACTCCCAGAAGCAAGGCTGGAGTGGGCCAAATGCTCACGCCATATGGAATTCGAGAACCCCTTTAACAGCACAAAATCCCTTCCCCATTGTGGGGTGTGGGACCTCAATCCTGAGCCCTGTTAAGCTGCTCCTGAATGCTGGGCCCCCTGTCTCACGCTGAGCAGGAATCAATTCTGCAAAGAAGCCCCTTCCTCATGTCACTGCCTGCTAAATTCTCAGGCACTGACACTGTCTCTGCACCACTGCGCCCTGGTCACAAGGACACCTGGAAACCACCTCCCGGCTTCCGTCTTGAAGAGGCAAGACTCAAAAGCTTGGAAATTTTCCAGCACAGAAAGGGGAATTCAAAAACGCCAAAGCAGCCCAAGAAATACGTCTGCTGCAGAGACTTACAAGATTCCAGGGAGGGCACGGCTTAGGTGTTTTCTTACGTGAGGCCTGGCACGATTACAGATGCTCTTTGAGTTACAGAGGAGTCACATCTGGATAAATTCATCATAAATCTAAAATACCCTACTTTGAAAGGGCATTCAATACACCGGACCTACCAAACAACGTAACGTAGCCTAGCCTGCCTTAACCTAGCATCCTGCCTAGCCCAGAACGCATATTTCAGGCTACAGAAAAATCATCTAACACCAAGCCTATTTTATAATAAAGTCATTATAAGTCATTTTGAGTCAAAATTCAAAGTATGTCTTGTTCTAAATATATATCACCTTTGCACTATCCTAAAGTCAAAAAATAGTAAGTCGAGTCATCGCAAGTCAAACCATTGTGTAAATGGAGCTGTCTTAAGCCAGGGACAACAGAAGAAGTGGTCAAGTGGTTTCCTGTCCACTTAATTCAGCCATGCCCAACACCTGTGGCCATTTGAAAAAGACTAGTTTCAGCCAAGCACGTGGCTCATGCCTGTAATCTCAGCACTTTGAAAGGCCTGAGGCAGGTAGATGACCTGAGGTCAGGAGATTGGGACCAGCCTGGCCACCATGGTGAAATGCCATCTCTACTAAAAATTCAAAAAAAGAAAAAATAGCCAGGGATGGTGGTGGGTGCCTGTAATCCCAGCTACTTGGGGGACTGAGGCGGGAGAATTGCTTGAACCAGGAAGGCAGAGGTTGCAGTGAGCTGAGATCATGTCAGTGCGCTCCAGCCTAGGTGACAGAGCAAGACTCCATCTAAAAAAAAAATTAACAGATTTGAAAAAATAAAGACTAGTTTCCAGTGCCTTTTCTTTTTTCCCACTGATCCCAGGGATTTTATGTACTTCTGCTTCCTTTTAAAGGCAGCCTCTATCTACTCAATAAAGTAAGCTACGAAATGGAACATGAACTCTTCAGGTCTCCCCTTCCCAGCAGCTCTTACCTGCAAGTGGTATACACCATCCATCATCTTTTGTTTTAATTCAGATGAAATCTATATAACAGAAAATGACATAAAGTGTACAGTGGATGCATGCACATGTATGTTTATTGCAGCACTCTTCACAATAACAGAGACTTGGAACTAGCCCAAATGCCCATCAATGATAGACTGAATAAAGAAAATGTGACACATGTACACCATGGAATACTATGTAGCCATAAGAAAGGATGACTTCATGTCCTTTGCAGGAATATGAATGCAGCTGGAAATCGTCCTTCTCAGCAAACTAACACAGGAACAGAAAACCAAACACCACATGTTCTCACTCATAAGTGGGAGTTGAACAATGAGAACACATGGACACAGGGAGGGGAGCATCACACACCAGGGCCTGTTGCAGGGTTGGGGGCTAGAGGAGGGATAGCGTTAGGAGAAATACCTAATGTAGATGACAGGTTGATGGGGGCAGCAAGCCACCACGGCACATGTGTACCTACATAGCAAACCTGCATGTTCTGCATGTGTATCCCAGAACTTATAATAAAAATAAGTAAATAAAGTGTACAACGTAGAGGCATTCAGTACGTTCACGGAGTGGTACAGCCACCCTAGCCAGCTGGTTACAGAACATCTGCATCACTTTCAAAGGAGACCCCTCACCCATTAGGTCGTCACGTCTCATTCCCTCCTCCTCCCAGTCCATGGCAGCCACCAGTCTGCTTTCTGATCCCATGAATCTATGCACCCTGGATACTTCATAGAAATGGTCTCACACCGAACGTGACCTTCTGTGTTGGCTTCTTGCATTTCATGTAACCTTTCTGAGGTTCATGTTGCAGCGGTCATTTTTATTTTGACCTGTTGCACTCATTTGCTCAGACTGCCACAACAGGGGACCACAGACTGAATGCCTTGAACAACAGAAAGATAGGATCTCACAGTTTTGAAGACCGGAAGTCTGAGATGAAGGTGGCGGCAGGGCTGCGTCCTTCTCCCTCTCTTTTTGGCGTGTAGACCGCTGTCTTCTCCCTGCAGCTCTTCTTAACTTCTCTCTACATGTATGTGTCCACATTTCACTTTTACATGCGGATGCTAGCCATACTGGCTGTGCTCACCCAACTGATGTCATTTTCACTGGATAACTCAGGAGAGATCCTATCTCCAAATAAGGTCACATTCTGAAATACTCGGGTGGGGGGTTAGGACTTTAACAGACAAATTTATTTTTGTGGGGACACAATGACACATAGCACATATCATTTTACTAAAGATTATAGGAAATAAACATGGGCTCTTAAAATATTGCTGGCACAAAGAAGCCTGGTAGATGTTTATCCTCTAATTGCTTCAACTTTCATTGAGTTGTTATCAGAAGCCTAAATCATCATCTTCCTCCTCCTCCTCCTCTTCTTTTTCTCTTCTTCATTTCTTCTTCCTCTTCCCTTTCCCCTTCCCCCCTCCTCCTCCTCTTCCTCCTCCTCCTTCTTCTCCTTCCTTCTCCTTCTCCTTCTCATCCTTCTCCTCCTTCTCCTTCTCCTTCTCCTTCTCCTCCTCCTCCTCCTCCCTCTCCCCGTGCCCCTCCCCCTCCCCCCTCCCCCTCCTCCCCCCTCCCCCTCCTCCTCCCCCTCCTCCCCGTCCCCCTCCCCCTCCCCCTCCTCCTCCTTCCTCTTTTTGCACTGGGACTTGCTTTGTCATCCAGGCTGGGAATGCAGTGTCACGATCACACTAGCGCAATCACAGCGTCAACCTGCCCAGGCTCAAGCGATCCTCCCACCTCAGCCTCCCAAGTAGCCAGGACCACAGGAGGGCACCACCACATCCAGGTGATTTTGTTTATTTATTTATTTTTTTGGAGATGGGGTCTCACTACGTTGCCCGGGCTGGTCTCAAACTCCTGGACTTAAAGGCTCTTCCTGCCTCCGCCTCCCGAAGCACTAGGATCACAGGCATGAACCACCATTCCTGGTCAGCTTCTATGTTCTTGAAGTTCATCACCTATTCCCTTCTTGTGGTCCTTTTCAGATCACACAGGCCTCCTTCCGCTGCAAAGCCTTATTCCCAGGAATTTCCTGATACGACTCTTCCAACCCTGGCGTGCATGTCAGTAACCACCCCCGCACTGTTATGTCTCCCCAGAGAAGGTCAAAAGTTGGGCATATGGATGGGTCCCAGGGCTGAAGAGCTGCCGTGAACATCCTGGTACAGCAGGGTCTGAAGGTCCCTGACATGCAGAGCTATTTTATTTTTATGTTGGAAGATTCTCCTCAGGAAGGAGTTGGCAGAGCTTTTCTCTCTCCCAGTCCTCAGGGGACTGATCTCTCCCCAAGTCATAATGTAGGATGACAAGTTAGTCCTTGCTTCTGGGAGGACCTTCCAAGAGAATGTTCCCAGGTAAAATATGGCCAAGGAACGTGGTTAAGAAAACGGATCCTTAGACCAGAAGGTGGGTAGAACACCTCATCCCAGCGGCGGAGAGTCCTCCGTGCATTTAGAGTGATTTATCTCATCACAAATTTCTTGCCATTTTCTTTCCCTTCTGCAAGCACTTGGATTCAAACCTACTGAAAGAAGGCTGGGCATGGTGGCTCCTGCTTATAACCCTGGACTTTGGGAAGCCAAGGCATGAGGATTGCTTGAGCCCAGGAGTTGGAGGCTGCCATGTTCTATGATCACACCACTGTACTCCAGGCTTGGCCGCAGAGTGAATCCCTGTCTCCAAAAGAAAGAAAGAAAGAAAGAAATCAAAATAGATGTACCAAGTGAGAAGGGGGCACAGCACAGGGAAAGAAACCACATCCCCTCCTTGTAAGGCATAACTCGACATGTGATGAGTGGTAAGCCATGTGCAGCCATCTGGGCCTCAGTCTACCCATCCGCCAAATGGGACTGTTTCTACCCATTCCATATTTCTCAATTGCAATCAGTCAAAACGCAAAAGGCAATGCAGAAACCACTCAAAATACAAAAGGCAGTGCAGAAATGAAGATTTGGTTCCCCTCTCCCTGTCTTACTCATTTAGCCTTGCAACAAATGTTCAATAGAGCCTCATCTAGGGGTGGAGCCCCAGGGAACATCCCCTGAGATTGCCTTGCCTTTGCTAACCTCATCCAAACAATTTTTCTTGCTTCCATGAGAGAAAATCCAACGCTTCATTTGCCGAATTAACCTCAGATGTTAGAAATGATTTCTTCATAGCTACAGGGAGGTTGTCTGGGTTAAGTCAAAGTACTGTTCGGCAGGAGAGGCCAAAAGCCAATCTATTGAAAAAGCAATCTGGATTTATCTGAAAAAGAGATTTATCCTTCAGAGAGCAGGGAGCCGAGCAAGAGATTGGCGGAGGCTCACAGATCAATTCTCTTTTAACCTCTGAACTGTGTCTGTGTCACGGTGATCCGAGTTCGGAGGGGCCACAGCCTCTTCTAAGCAAAACAATAATCGTCTCCTATACAGTGAAACAGATGAAACGGGAGAAATATGTTAGCCAACACTGTCATGGCCAATTGCCTGTGTTCACAAGACACCCAAGCCCTGTTTCCACACAGCTCCGCGTGCTGCATGGACTTAACCCTCCAGTAAGATTTTTACTCAGACATGAAATAATTGTTCTTCTAACAACAAGTGACCACAGGGAAATGCCCGGTATTAATACTGACGCCTTCTAATCTATCCTGATGCAGAGAGTGAGTGATTTCCCTAAATAACGAAACAAATTTTAGAGGTGCGATCCCTCCCCAGTCCAGAGCCAAATTTAATCTATGTTACAAATTAGTGTTCCTAGTGCTGGAGGAATAATTCATGCTCGCCTGCAAGTAGGAACTGTGTGCGCTTCCGATTATATTTATTACACTGGCTAAGTGAAAGGAGGAAGGTGCTTGCAGAGGGAGAGATCTATTCTGGTTACTCCAGTGCTCCTGAGCGCCTCCTCCTGCCACCTTGCCATCTGGTTAGACTGGAAAATATCCGACCGACTTTCCCTTTTCTGAAAGCGCTGTGCCAGCTCTCGGACTTTGGTGATCTCATTTGCAGCCTCATCCGGATTTGGCCATGGAATTCCACCTAAGCCAGGATATTTGAACTCGTGCTAAAAGCAGACCATTTCAAGACGGCTTACCCATGCAAGGAGAGGGTTTCCCACACAGTCCTTGTTTCAGCATCCTAATTACCATGCGATCAGGACCGGGGCTCTCAAATCCAGGCAGGCATTGGAAGCTCGGGAGGATCTGTTAGCACAGCGTCCTGGGCACCGCCTTCAGATTTCCTGATTCTGTAGGTCGGGTGTGGATCCCAAAATAGCATTTGTGCCGAGTTCCCAGGGGATGTAGATGCTGCTGTCTGGGGACCATGCTGCGAGAGCCACTGATAGAGATGATTATCTTCATTTTATATAGGAGGAGACTGAGGCATATTTTCTTTTTTCTTTTGAGACCTAGTCTCACTCTGTCACCCAGGCTGGAGTGCAGTGGTGCGATCTCGGCTCACTGCAACCTCCACCTCCTAGGTTCCAGCAATTCTCCTGCCTCAGACCCCCCAAGTAGCTGGGATTACAGGAACACCCCACCACACCTGGCTAATTTTTGTAGTTTTAGTAGAGACAGGGTTTCTCTATATTGGTCAGGCTGTTCTCAAACTCCTGACCTCAGGTGATCCATCCACTTGGCCTACCAAAGTGCTGGGATGACAGGTGTGAGCCGCCGCTCCTGGCCATGAAGCATGTTATCTACCTCGGCTCCTCCTCCTCCTCCTCCTGTTTCTCCTCCCCCCTCCTCCCCCTCCTACTCCCCTTCATCTTCCCCCTTCTCTTTCTCCTCCTCCTCCTCCTTCTCTTCCCCTTTTCTTCCTTTTCCCCTCCTCCTCTTCTTCCTTCTCCTCCTCCTCCCTGTTCTCAGAAACTCCTCTGAGATCACACTGAACAGGAGCCCTCCATCCTAAGCTTCTGAATTTGAACCCCTGTGACCTCCTTATTACGATGCTTCTCAAACACAGCATCTGACTGTACCTCTGTGAGGGGCCTCAAATTATTCCCTGGCAGTGCCTGAGCTACTGTTTTCAGTTCAAAATCCGTTCTTCTACATGGAGGAGACAGAAGTCAAACGGGTTACTTCGTCACCCATCCATCTTCATGCTCCCATCAGGGCAGACGGGGGTCCTGTGTGTATCTGACCCTTCCTCTGCTCCGACTAGCATCGGAAAACCCTTGCTTCATTTTTCTCAGCCTGTTTGGCAGCTCCAGATGTGTAGTTTTTAGTTCTGTTTTGGTTGGTTTTTCTTTTTCTTTTCTTTTCTTTTTTTTTTTTTTTTTTTAGAGACGGGGTCTCACTTTGTCATCTAGGCTGAAGTGCCATGGCATCTCTGCTCACTACAACCTCTGCCTCCTAGGTTCAAGTGATTCTTTTTTTTTGAGATGGAGTTTTGCTCTGTTGCCCAGGTTGGAGTGCAGTGGCGTGATCTTAGCTCACTGCAACCTCTGCCTCCCAGATTCGAGTGATTCTCCTGCCTTAACCTCCTGAGTAGCTGAGACTACACACATGGCTAACTTTTGTATTTTTAGTAGAGATGGGGTTTCACCATTTTGGCCATGCTAATCTCAAACTCCTGACCTCAGGTGATCCACCTACCTCTGTCTTCCAAAGTGCTAGGATTACAGATGTGAGTCACATGCCTGGCTTTTGTTTGTTTGTTTGTTTGTTTTTAGATGGAGTCTCACTCTTGTCGCCCGGGTTGGAGTACCGTGGCACGGCCTTGGCTCACCGCAGCCTCTGTCTCCCAGGTTCAAGTGATTCTCCTTCCTCAGCTTCCCGAGTAGCTGGGATTACAGGCACGTGTCACTATGCCCAGCTAATTTTTGTATTTTTTTTTTTTTTTTTTACTTTCTAAAAATTATACTTTAAATTCTGTGGTCCATGTGCAGATCGTGCAGGACTGTTTCGTAGGTATACACATGCCGTGGTGGTTTGCTGCATCCATCTCCCCATCAACAACATTAGGTATTTCTCCTAATATTATCCTTCCCCAATCCCTCCACCCCCTGCTATCCCTCCTCAACCCCCACCCCATCCCCCAACAGGCCCCAGAGTGTGATGTTCCCCCCCCGTGTCCATGTGTTCTTATTGTTCAACATCCACTCATTAGTGGGAACATTCGGTGTTTGATTTTCTGTTCTTGCATCAGTTTGCTAAGAATGATGATTTCCAGCTTCATCCATGTCCCTGCAAAGGACAGGAACTCAACATTTTTTATGGCTGCATAGTATTCCATAGTGTATATGTGCCACATTTTCCTTATCCAGTCTATCATTGATGGGCATTTGGGTTGGTTCCAGGTCATTGCTATTGTAAACGGTGCCACAATGAACATATGTGTGCATGTGTCTTTATAATAGAATGATTTATAATCCTTTGATATATACACAGTAATGGGATTGCTGGATCAAATGAAATTTCTATTTCTAGGTCCTTGAGGAATCGCCACACTGTCTTCCACAATGGTTGAACTAATTTACACTCCCACCAACAGTGTCAAAGTGTTCCTATTTCTCCACATCCTCTCCAGCATCTGTTGTCTCCAGACTTTTTAATGATCGCCATTCTAACTGGCGTGAGATGGTATCTCCATGTGGTTTTGATTTGCATTTCTCTAATGACCAGTGATGATGAGCATTTTCATATGTTTGTTGGCTGCATAAATGTCTTCTTTTGAAAAGTGTCTTCATATCCTTCGCCCACTTTTTGATGGGGTTGTTTTTTCTTGTATATTTGTTTTAGTTCTTTGTAGATTCTGGATATTAGCCCTTTGTCAGATGGGTAGATTGCAAAAAATTTTTTCCCATTCTGTTGGTTGCTGGTTCACTCTAATGATTGTTTCTTTTGCTTGCAGAAGCTCTGGAGTTTAATTAAATCCCATTTGTCTATTTTCGCTTTTGTTGCCAATGATTTTGGTGTTTTAGTCATGAAGTCCTTGCCTGTGCCTATGTCCTGAATGGTATTGCCCAGGTTTTCTTCCAGGGTTTTTATGGTGTTAGGTCTTAGGTTTAAATCTTTAATCCATCTGGAGTTGATTTTTGAATAAGGTATAAGGAACGGGTCCAGTTTCAGCTTTCTACACATAGCTAGCCAGTTTTCCCAATATCATTTATTGTATTTTTAGTAGAGATGAGGTTTAACCATGTTGTCCAGGCTGGTCTTAAACTCCTGACCTCAGGTGATCTGCCTGCCTTGGCCTCCCAAAGTGACAGGATTATGGGCGTGAGTCACTTTGGATTTCATCTGATGGAACTTCCCAGCTGATGTCAGCATGGATTTGAATTTTGTTTCTGTCACTCCCACATTTTGATACTGGGCCTGCTGAGTGCATCCTAACCCTCCTTCCGCTTCCCCACTTAGCCAGGGCTAAACAGCAAGGTCTCTCTATTCTCCTCTCCCAAACACCTTCCATATGGCTTTCATGCACTTACCAAAGAGCACCAAAACCGAGAGAGGTCCCGTGGGCACACAGCACTGCTCCAACTTGCCCCGGAATAGAGTTAACATCTTTGCATTCTCACGCGCACACACACACACGCACACGCACACTCCACACACCACGATCCGTACCTCCTCCATCTAAGCAGCATGTACTGAGCTTCTATGTAAGATTTTATTCAAAGTAAAGATTTAATGCAAACCCGTTATTTTGTATCACAAATGTAGAAAGCAGGGGACCAGAAATTGTGTACCCTAAACTACAGCAATAACCAGGGGTGCAACCAGGTGTATTCCGTTGCCCTCTCTCCCTCCTTCTTCTTGATACTTCCTCCTCCTCTTCTTCCTCTTTTTCTCTTCCTTTTTCTACTCCTTCTTCTTCTCATCCTTCTGCCTCTCCTGCCTCATCTCCTTCTCCCTCCAACACCCTCTCCTCCTCCTCCTCCTCCTCCCGACCTTTCCCTCTGCCTCCTTGTTCTTCTCCTTGCCCTTTCTCCTCCTCCCAGTCCTCCTCCTCCTCCTCCTCCTCCTCCTTCTCTCCTCCTTTTGCCTCCTCTCCTTCCTCCTCCTCTTCCTTCTTCTGCCCCGCTTTTTCTCCCCCTTCCCCTCCTCCCATCTTCGTCTTCTCCCTCTTTCTTGCCATCCCTCTCCTCCTCCTCCTCACCTTCATCCCCCTTCTCTTCCCCTCCTCCTTCTTCTCTCTCTTCCCTCCTCCTCTTCCTTATTATCATTTTTTATTCTCTTTTTGGGCATTCTTTCAATGTACCATGCTCCTTAACAAACTGCTTTTTCATGAAACAGCTGTTATTATTTAGAAACGAGGCAGCTATACAAAAATCACTATGAAATTTAAACTTTCTTTTTTAAAGACAGTCTCATTCTATCACCCAGGCTGGAGTGAGTGCAGTGACACAATCTCGCTCACTGCAGCCTCTGCCTCCTGAATTCAAGCAGTCCTCCTGCTTCAGCCTCCTGAGTAGCTGGGACTACAGGCACATGCCACCACGCCTGACTAATGTTTGTATTTTTAGTAGAGACGGGGTTTCACCATGTTGGCCAGGCTGGTCTTAAACTCCTGGCCTCAGGTGATCTGCCCACCTCAACCTCCCGAAGTGCTGGGATTACAGGCGTGAACCACTGCACCTGGCCAGTTTAAACATGTTTAGTTCTGTGAAATTCAATGTAATAGATATGCCCCTATAGTGTCCTGGGCTGTAGTGTTTTTCCCTGGTGAGTCTTGTCAGCTGCCACCTTTTCCTGGATTCTTGTGCTCCGTTCTTCCCTCCAAGGCTCTGTCTACATCACAGAAGCTACTTCACAATGCTCAAGAGCAAATGCTGTTCTAGTATTTTCATTTCCCAATGAAATTAAGCTTGAAGGACCCTTGGCAAGATTGCTTAGATACCGATATGAGATCTGAACAGGCCTCTTTCTTTCTGATATGGTTTGGCTGTGTCCCCACCTAAATCTCATCATGAATTATTGCTCCCATAATGAGAAGGACCTGGTAGGAGGTAACTGAGTCGTGGGGGCGGGCCTTTCCACTCCCGTAATAAGAAGGACCTGGTGGAAAGTAACTGAGTCGTGGGGGCGGGTCTTTCCACTCCTGTAATGAGAAGCACGTGGTGGGAGGTAACTGCGTCGTGGGGGCGGGCCTTTCCCTTGCCGTTCTCCTGATAGTAAGAGTCTCACAGGATCTGACGGTTTTATAAAGAGGAGCTTCCCAGCACACTCTTTTGCCTGCCACCGCGGACGACGTGAGTGCTGCTCGCTCACCTTCCACCGTGACAATGAGGGCTCCCCAGCCATGTGGAACCGTGAGTCCATTTAAACCTCTTTCTTTTATAAATTACCTAGCCCCAGGCACGTCTTTATTAGCAGCACGAGGACAGACTGATACACCTTTCATACAAGCGTCATGGGGGAGGAAGAGGTTCAAGCTATCCGTGTGCTCTGGGAAGGACCCACCGTGTTGACCTTCATAGGTCCATCTTGAAAGCTCCCGTAAGGAGTTTAGAATTCAGTCCCTGAGAGCCGCTGTGCCCCCTTTGCCCATCTTGGGGTGTCACAGGGGAGCAAAACACAGGTTTACTCCAAGTGTGAAGCCACAACCTTCCCGTTTTCAGAAATCCCCCTGCGGCCAAGTTCAGGGGCCTCACTGTTCTGACTTTCTCTGTGACAATCCAGCCGTTTTCTTCTATAACCCTTGTTTCTCAAAAAATGGAAGCCAGCCAGGAGCAGTGGCTCACGCCTGTAATCCCTGCACTTTGGAAGGCCGAGGTGAGAGAATCACCCGAGGCCAGGAGTTTGAGATCAGCCTGGGCAACATCACGAGGCTTCATCTCGACCAAGTTTATAAATTTTAAAAAAAAGGATTAAAAAAAATGGAAGCATCTTACCTCACCGCTGAGAGTAAACCCTGGCCAATAAATTGCAAAGCTCAGTGTGTCCTCTTAAAAAGGGGCTGCACACTGTGGCTCACGCGCCTATAATCCCAACACTTTGGGAGGCCAGTGCGGGTGGATCACCTGAGGTCAGAAGTTTAAAACCAGCCTCTAACATAGTGAAACCCCATCTCTGCTAAAAAAAAAAAAAAAAAAAAAAAAAAAAAAAAAAATTAGCTGGGTGTGGTGGCGCACGCCTGTAATCCCAGCTACTCAGTAGGTTGAGGCAGGAGAATTGCTTGAGCTGGGGAAGGCAGAGGTTGCAGTAAGCTGAGATGGCACCCCTGCATGCCAGCCTGGGTGACAAGAGCAAGACTCTGTGTCGAAAAGGAAAAGGGATAAAACCCTCTTGTCCTTCAGTGATAAGCCTATGAGGGAAGATGACAGCGTTACTATCTCATTCCGTGTGCCAGGCTCCAGGGCTTCAGCCCGAGGCTCCCTGCCACCATCCTGCCCTCTCTGCAGGGAGAAAAGGAAATGACTTCCTGTGCAGCGTCTCTAAGCCACAGCGGGGGGCATGCAGACCACATGCTGGGCTCTGGCACCCGTGTCCTGCTGTAGTCCCCTTCTAGCGTCTCCCTGGGGACAGCCTGTCTCTTCACTCCTTATCCAGGGCAGCCGTCTGTGGGGCAATGGGGAGGCTGAAGAGCTGTTCTTGTCTGCACCCCTGACCCAGAATTGTTGCCCTCTCCTGATCATGTTCCTCCAGTGTTCCAGGCCTGCAGAGTCCAAATCCAATTTCCTTCTTAGGCTTTTGCTACACAGCATTATTATCAGGCTCTTATAGTGCACAAAGCTTCCTCAGTTTTTGCCCTTTATGATTTTTTTATAAGAAACAGGGTCTCTGTAATCCCAGCTACTCAGGAGGCTGAGGCAGGAGAATTACCTGAACCCAGGAGGCGGAGGTTGCAGTGAGCCGAGATCGCGCCATTGCACTCCAGCCTGGGTAACAAGAGCGAAACTCCGTCTCAAAAAAAACAAAACAAAACAAAACAAAAGAAACAAAAAACAAACAAACAAAAAAAGAAACAGGGTCTCATTCTTTCACCCAGGCTGGAGTGCAGTGGTGTGATCATAGCTCACTGGAGTCTCAAACTTCGGGGCTCAAGTGATCCTCCCCACTCAGCCTCCTGAGTAGCTAGGACCACGGGTGCACACCACTACACTCGGATAATTCATTTGATTTTTTTTTTGTAGAGATGGGATCTTGCTTTGTTGCCCTGGCTGCTCTCAAACTCCTGATCTCACGGGATCCTCCTGCCCCAGCCTCCCGAAGTGCTGGGATTACAGACAGGAGCCACCATGCCCAGCCAGTGCTTGACCTTTTTTCCCCATTAGAACATGAGCCCTTCAAGTAAGAGAAACAGATGAGCTGACATCTTTTCTCATCTCCTTTGTGCCCTACACAGGCAGGTGAAGAAGCAGCAGAGCAGATACACGAGAAATATTTTTAGATTGCATTAAAAACATGTTGTGGCTTTATAGATCTTTTCTTAGGGGAGAGGAGGAAATACAGCTGCCCCACAAGTACCCAGAGAAACAGAGATGCAAATTGCTCCATTCATCCCATCTTTTCCCTACATGGGCACATGCAGACAACATGTAGAAGATGCAGAATAAATATTTTGATTTTCATTATACTATCTGGAAAAAAAAAATCACATTTGTGCCTGTGAAGGCATTCACTATCCTTACCTCCTAGAACGAGAACCAGGCACCCATGTGCCTTCTCTTCTTTGATATTCTGGATTTTTTTTTTCCTTTTTTTTCCTTCCTTCCTCCTGATTCTAATGCCTCAGTTTTTTTTGTTTGTTTGTTTTTGTTTTCTTTTGCTTAACTGCTCCAGAAAGAAATAGAATGAGTGTCAAATGTTCTCATAGAAGATGGGTCCACAGTGTGACTCATGAGGGGTGTGGGCTGAAGAGGAGACACCGTCTCCAAAGCTGGAGTCCTGTTCATGGGAAGAATTCTCAGCCCCAAAGCCAACCCTGTCCCCGCTGACGTGGGGGCTGGAAGGAAGAGAGGCTCAGTGGTGACGCATGTTAATAAAGTATGCTAAATTATATGCTGGTGGCATTAATAGCAATCAGGCTTGTAGAACATAGGATCTAATGGCTCATAAATGAGATGCAAGTTCATTTTTATAGGCCCACTATAATAAACTAATTATTTTGGAACTCTCCAATTATGCATTTTTCAAAAAGCTGAATTGCATTAAAAACATGTTACGGCTTTATAGATCTTCTCTTTAGGGAGAGGAGGAGATACATCTGCTCCACAAGTGCTCAGGGAAAGAGAGGGAGAGAAAGAGAGAATCCCAGGCAATAGATAACGAATAAGCCAGCTGCCAGATGACAAATGTAGTCAAGGAAGACAAAGAGCTGTCAGTTTCCTCATCAATTACAGCTGGTCCTAACCCACGAGAGAGCAAATTGCCACAGCCATCAGAGATGGCTCTGTTAGAATTACGGCGTTTGAGATCTCCCCTGATTTATTCAGTGCCTGGAGTACAGAAGGGTGTCTATTGCTTTGGGATTCAGATTTCTGCACTCAAAGCCACCCAGGAGCTCAGGGAGAGCCTTATGATGTCAGAAATATCCTCTGTCCATATCTCCCAGTAGCGGCAAGCTTCTGACAGGCCCACCAAGCAAGCCAGGGGCTGTTTATGTGGCCAAGGAGGCCTGCAGTCGAGCTGCAGGAGGCATGTGAGGAGGCACTAACATGTCACGCTGACTCTCAGCTAATTAAAGACGGAGGGCCCACTTTAGAATGAAGCTCTTGCATGTGTCTCTGAAGGTCCTGCACACTCAACACAGATTACCTGAGGGGCCAGGTGGGTTCAAATTCCAGCTCTATGCCTCATTTCCCATGCAACAGCCACACTCACTTGTTACTCAGCCTTGGAGAGTAGGGGACGTTGTTTAAGGTTCATTCTTTCCCTCCTTTGTAAAACGTGATCTGCTCATGGCCAGGCGCAGTGACTCACGCCTGCAATCCCAGCACTTTGTGAGGCCGAGGTAAGCAGATCACTTGAGTCCAGGAGTTCAAGAGGAGTCTGTGCAATAAGGAGAAAACCTGTCTCTACAAAAAAAATACAAAAACGATTAGCTTGGTATGGTAGTACGTGCCTCTAGTCCCAGCTACTCCAGAGGCCAAGGCAGGAGGAAAGCTTGAGTCCAGGAGGTTGAGGCTGCAGTGAGCCATAAGCGTACCCCTGCAGTACAGCCTGGGTGGCAGACAAAATAAATAAATACAGATTTGTCTACAAAGTAAATAATAAGACATTGTATGTTCATGGTAAGATAATGGAGGTAAAACATGTTATGTTCTCCCACTGGTTGATCAGAAAAATAAACGCAATGAGACCCATCTTAAGCATCGATGGCTTCACAACCATACATGTGAATACGTAATCACAACCATCCAAAGCACGAGGCGGGTCTCACTGCGTTTATGTTTCTGATTGACTGATAAGATGTCTCACATTGTCCTCGGGAGGATTCTCTTCTTGAATTATCCAAAGACGCCGGGGACGCACACAGTGCAAAATGGGGCAATTGGACGTTGGTGCTCAAGAGGAACTGATGCTCGTGGGCGGTTGAAAAGTTCCTTTTTAAAGTTTTCTTTCTTGTTAAATCATAAGTGTGCAAATAACTCTTTGTTAAGCCCTATCCTATGTAGCTGTGAGACATGCCAGGCTTACAGGCACGTAGTACATTCTATGTCCTTGTACTTTAACCAAGATGTCTGTGCAGGACGTGCTCACAGGCATGTCCCAGCTCTCCACTGCTTTTACCTGTTTAGAAAAGTTTTACGTTATTAGCCTATTGTGTTTTAGTTTAGATTGTGAGGTCAGGCTCCAGGCAACAGAGATAAGACAACCCCCAGTGTGTAAGGGATGAATGTGTCTGCCTTTTCTCTGTTGGTTGTACTCTTCTGGCATTATGGCTGGCAAGAGTACCCTTCCTGCAGTCCAGGAAGTAAAAATCGCGTTGCTGAAAGACCCTTTGTCTCAGTGCTGGTTTCTTTGCAGCAGGCTCTACTGCCTGTCTCTGCAGCTCCCTCACACTGCTGTCCTCAGGGTGCCTGCCGCTCCAGAGTGCCGGGCGCTGCTGTCCTCAGGGTGCCTGCCACTCCAGAGTGCCGGGCGCTGCTGTCCTCAGGGTGCCTGCCACTCCAGAGTGCCAGGCGCATATTGGCCCGGCAGACCCAGATCCAATGTCCATCTTTTATCCCCAGGATTCACCTAGAACTCTTCCTTCTCCAGCCTTAAAACTGAAGTACTGCGTTAAATTCTCCTTCCCCAGTGGTTCCTCCCCGCCCTTTTCAGAAGGAAGCCCCCTTTGAGGAAGTCAGAGGAAATCGTTCTAAAGGAAAATCCTAGAATGAAGCTAAGATGCTCACAGCATACTTTGCAGCAAAAAGAGGGAAGGCAATTTGCTAACATCTCACTCTAGAAGATGGGGGAAAACCCACAGATGTAGTCTCCATCGGTCAGAGTATATATGACCCCACCCAAGAATAACCAGTATTCTCCTCAGTGGCCTCCTTTTTCCTGAACCGCTTATGTAGCATGTAGGGCTGTCTCCCAATGCCCTATTTCCCCTACCCCCCAAATACACATTTTTCTGTTTTGTTTTAGTTTAGTTTTGTGAGGTTTTTTTTTTTTTTTTTTTTTTTTTTTTTTGAGATAGAGTCTCACTCTTGTTGCCCAGGCTGGAGTACAATGGCGCAGTCTCAGCTCACTGCAACCTCCACATCTCGGGTTCAAGCAATTCTTCTGCCTCAGCCTCCTGAGTAGCTGGGATTACAGGCTCCTGCCACCACGCCTGGCTAATTTTTTTTGTATTTTTAGTAGAGATGGGGTTTCACCATGTTGGCCAGGATGGTCTCCAACTCCCGACCTCAGATGATCCACCCACCTCAGCCTCCCAAAGTGCTGGGATTACAGGCATGAGCCACAGCGCCCAGCCACATTTTTCTGTTTTTATACCACGTTAACATTTCTAAAATTCAGATGTATATGCTTACTTGATCATACTTTTTTTAAATTATATTTTTAGGTAACTATGCTAATTATATGTATCATAATGTTTTAAATCAATATGTTACAGTTAGAGGAATTTCTCAAGCCTCAAAGTATCCCATAAATAGTTTTGAGTAGGTAAATTAAATGTGTCCTTATTTTTTTCTCACAAAATTGAGATTTTCCTGCCCATTATTTTACTTGTATCCCATTATTTAGCTTGTATCCCATTATTTTACTATTATGTCATAAGCATATCATTAAATATTCTTCAAAGTCATTATGACAAAGGTATTGATCGAAATGAGCTATTATATAGATACGGCTTAATTTAATCACCCACTTTTCTCTTGTTGGACTTTAAAATTGCTTTTCCCCCCAAGAAAATAGATATGCTATGAGTATTCTTTTTTTCTTTTTTTTTTTTGAGATGGAGTCTCGCTCTGTCACCCAGGCTGGAGTGCAGTGCGTGATCTTAGCTCACTGCAACCTCCACTTCCTGGGTTCAAGCGAGTCTCCTGCTTCAGCCTCCCAAGTAGCTAGGACTACAGGTGTGTGTCACCACACCCGGCTAATTTTTTGTATTTTTAGTAGAGACGGGGTTTCACTGTGTTAGCCAGGATGGTCTCCATTTCCTGACCTCATGATCTGCATACCTATGCCTCCCAAAGTGCTGGGATTACAGGCATGAGCCACTTTGCCCCGCCCGAGTATTCTTATATATAAATCTTCATCTGTATCTTTGATTATTTCCTTCATGTAAGTTCCTAGAAGTGCAATTCCTGTCAAATATTATAAGCTATATATATACTTGAACTTTAGGTTCTGGGGTACATGTGCAGAACTTGCAGGATTGCTGCATAGGTACATACATGGCAGTGTGGTTTGCTGCCTCCATCCCCCTGTCACCTATATCTGACATTTCTCCCACTGTTATCCCTCCCCAACCCCCCTACCCTGCTCTGTCCCCCGTCATTCCCCACCAACAGACCCCAGTGTGTGATGCTCCCCTCCCTGTGTCCATGTGTTCTCATTGTTCAACACCCGCCTATGAGTGAGAACATGCAGTGTTTGATTTTCTGTTCTTGTACCAGTTTGCTGAAAATGATGGTTTCCAGATTCATCCATGTTCCTAGAAAGGACACAAACTCGTCGTTTTTTGTGGCTGCATAGTATTCCATGGTGTATATGTGCCACATTTTCCTTGTCCAGTCTATCGCTGATGGACATTTGGGTTGGTTCCAGGTCATTGCTATTGTAAACTCTGCTGCAGTGAACATACGTGTGCATGTGTCTTTATAATAGAATGATTTATAATCCTTTCAATATATACCCAGTAATGGGATTGCTGGATCAAATGGAATTACTATTTCTAGGTCCTTGAGGAATCGCCACACTGTCTTCCACAATGGTTGAACTAGTTTACACTCCCACCAACAGTGTAAAAGTGTTCCTATTTCTCCACATCCTCTCCAGCATCTGTTGTCTCCAGATTTTTTAATGATCGCCATTCTAACTGGCATGAGATGATATCTCAATGTAGTTTTGATTTGCATTTCTCTAATGACTAGTGATGATGAGCATTTTTTCCTATGTTTGTTGGCCTCATAAATGTCTTTTGAAAAGTATCTGTTCATGTCCTTCGCCCACTTTTGAATGGTTTTGTTTTTTCTTGTAAATCTGTTTTAGTTCTTTGTAGACTCTGGATATCAGCCCTTTGTCCGATGGACAGATTGCAAAAATTTTTTCCCATTCTGTTGGTTGCTCGTTCACTCTAATGACTGTTTCTTTTGCCGTGCAGAAGCTGTGGAGTTTGATTAGGTCCCATGTGTCTATTTTCGCTTTTGTTGCCAATGCTTTTGGTGTTTTGGTCATGAAGTCCTTGCCTGTGCCTATGTCCTGAATGGTTTTGCCTATTTTTTCTTCTAGGGTTTTTATGGTGTTAGGTCTTATGTTTAAATCTTTAATCGATCTGGAGATAATTTTAGTGTAAGTGTAAGGAAGGGGTCCAGTTTCTGCTTTTTGCACATGGCTAGCCAGTTTTCCCAACACCGTTTATCAAACAGGGAATCCTTTCCCCGTTGCTTGTTTTTGTCAGGTCTGTCAAAGATCAGATGGTTGTAGATGTGTGGTGTTGCCTCTGAGGCCTCTGTTCTGTTCCATTGGTCTGTATCTCTGTTTTGGTATCAGTACCATGCTGTTTTTATTATTGTAGCCTTGTAGTATAATTTGAAGTCAGGTAGCTTGATGCCTCCAGCTTTGTTCTTTTTGCTTAGAATTGACTTGGCTATGCGGGCTCTCTTTTGGTTCCATCTGAAGTTTAAGGTGTTTTTTTTCCAGTTTTGTGAAGAGGGTTGTAGGTAGCTTGATGGGGATAGCATTTAATCTATAGATTACCTTGGGCAGTATGGCCATTTTCACAATATTGATTCTTCCCAACCATGAGCATGGAGTGTTTCTCCATCTCTTTGTGTGCTCTCTTATTTTGTTGAGCAGTGGTTTGGTTTTCCTTGAAGAGGTCCTTTACATCCTTTGTTCGTTGTATTCCTAGGTATTTTATTCTCTTTGTAGCAATTGTGAATGGCAGCTCGTTCTTGATTTGGCTTTCCTTAAGTCTGTTATTGGTGTATAGGAATGCTTGTGATTTCTGCACATTGATTTTGTATCCTGAGATTTTGCTGAAGTTGCTTATCAGTTTAAGGAGATTTTAGGCTGAAACAATGGGATCTTCTAAATATACAATCATGTCGTCTGCAAATAGAGACATTTGATTTCCTCCTTTCCTAATTGAATACCCATTATTTCTTTGTCTTGCCTGATTGCTCTGGCTAGAACTTCCAGTACTATATTGAATAGGAGTGGTGAGAGAGGGCATCCTGTTCTAGTGCCAGATTTCAAAGGGAGTGCTTTCAGTTTTTGCCCATTCAGTATGATATTGGCTGTGGGTTTGTCGTAAATAGCTTTTATTATTTTGAGATACGTTCTGTCAATAACTAGTTTATTGAGGGTTTTTAGCATAAAGGACTGTTGAATTTCATTGAAGGCCTTCTCTGCATCTACTGAGATAATCGTGGTTTTTTGTCTTTCGTTCTGTTTATGTGGTGAATTACGTTTATAGCCTTGCATATGTTGAACCAGCCCTGCATCCCCAGGGTGAAGCCTACTTAATCATGATGGATAAGCTTTTTGATGTGCTGTTGCAGTCAGTTTGCCAGTATTTTATTGAAAATTTCTGCATCTATGTTCATCATGGATATTGGCCTAAAAAGTTTCCTTTTTTTGTTGAGTCTCTGCTGGATTTTGATATCAGGATGATGTTGGTCCTATAAAATGATTTGGGAAGGATTCCCTCTTTTTGGATTGTTTGGAATAGTTTCAGGAGTGGTACCAGCTCCTCTTTGTATGTCTGGTAGAATTCGGCTGTGAACTCATCTGGACCTGGGCTTTTTTTGGTTGGTAGGCTATTCCTGCCTCAACTTCAGCCCTTGGTATTGGTCTATTCAGGGTTTCGACTTCTTCCTGGTTTAGGCTTGGGAGGTTGCAAGTGTCCAGGAATGTATCCATTTCTTCCAAGTTTACTGGTTTATGTGCATGGAGTTGTTTGTAGTAATCTCTGATAGTAGTTTGTATTTCTGTGGAATCGGTGGTGATATCCCCTTTATCATTTTTTATTGCATCTATTTGATTCTTCTCTTTTCTTTTTTATTAATCTGGCTAGTGGTCTGTCTGTTTTGTCGATCTTTTCAAAAAAGCAGCTCCTAGATTTACTGATTTTTTTTTGAAGGGTTTTTTGTGTCTCTCTCTCCTTCAATTCTGCTCTGATCTTAGTTATTTCTTGTCTTCTGCTAGCTTTTGAGTTTTTAAATCTTGCTCTTCTAGCTCTTTGAATTTTGATGGTAGGGTGTCAATTTTGAATCTTTCCTTGCTTTTCAAGTGAGCCTTTATTGCTATAAATTTCCCTCTAGACACTGCTTTAAATGTATCTCAGAGATTCTGGTAGGTTATGTCTTCGTTCTTGTTGGTTTCGAAGAACATCTTTATTTCTGCCTTCATTTCATTGTTTATCCAGTCAACATTCAAGAGCAAGTTGTTCAGTTTCCATGAAGTTGTGTGGTTTTGAGTTTGTTTCTTAATCCTGAGTTCTAATTTGATTGCCCTGTGGACTGAGAGACTGTTCATTGGGATATTTGTTCTTTTGCATTTACTGAGGAATGATTTACTTTCAATTATGTGGTCAATTTTAGAGTAGGTGTGATGTAGTGCTGAGAAGAATGTATATTCTGTGGATTTGGGGTGGAGAGTTCTGTAAATGTCTATTAGATTTGCTAGGTCCAGATCTGAGTTCAAGTCCTGGATATCCTTGTTAATTTTCTGTTTCGTCGATCTGTCTAATATTGACAGGGGAGTGTTAAAGTCTCCCACTATTATTGTGTGGGAGTCTGTCTCTTTGTAAGTCATTAACAACTTGCTTTATGTATCGGGGTGCTCCTGTATTGGGTGCGTATATATTTAGGATCATTAGCTCTTCTTGTTGCATTGATCCTTTTACCATTATATAATGCCCTTTTTTGTCTCTTTTGATCTTTGTTGGTTTAAAGTCTATTTTATCAGAGACTAGGATTGCAACTCCTGCTTTTTTTGCTCTCCATTTGCTTGGTAAATCTTCCTCCATCCCTTTATTTTGAGCCTATGTGTGTCCTTGCATGTGAGATGTGTTTCTTCAATACAGCACACCAATGATTTTCGACTTTTTACCGAGTTTGCCAGTCTGTGTCTTTTGATTAGGGCATTTAGCCTATTTACATTTAAGGTTAATATTCTTATGTGTGAATTTGATCCTGCCATTTTGATGCTAGCTGGCTGTTTTGCCCATTAGTTGATGCAGTTTCTTTATTGTGTCGATGGTCTTTACCATTTGGTTTGTTTTTGGAGTGGCTGGTACTGGTTGTTCTTTTCTATGTTTAGTGCTTCTCTCAGGAGCTCTTGTAAGGCAGGCCTAATGTTGACAAAATTTCTCAGCTATTGCTTGTTCATAAAGGATTTTATTTCTTCTTCGCTTATGATACTTAGTTTGGCTGGATATCAAATTCTAGGTTGAAAGTTGTTTTCTTTAAGGATGTTGAATATGGGCCCCCACTCTCTTCTGGCTTGTAGGGTTTCTGCTGAGAAATCCACTGTGAGTCTGATAGGCTTCCCTTTGTGGGTAACCCGACCTTTCTCTCTGGCTGCCCTTAGCATTTTCTCCTTCATGTCAAGCCTGGTGACTTTGAGAATTATGTGCCTTGGGGTTGCTCTTCTTGAGGAATACCTTTGTGGTGTTCTCTTTATTTCCTGGACTTGAATGGTGGCCTGCCTTGCTAGGTTGGGGAAGTTTCCTGGATAATAGCCTGAAGAGTGTTTTCCAGCTTGGATTCATTCTCTCCGTCACATTCAGGTACACCTATCAAACATAGGTTAGGTCTTTTCACATAGTCTGATATTTCTTGGAGGCGTTGTTCATTTCTTTTCACTCTTTTTTATCTAATCTTACCGTATTTTATTTGATTGAGTTGATCTTTAATCTCTGATATTCTTTCTTCTGCTTTGTCAATTCAGCTATTGAAACTTGTGTATGCTTCACAAAATTCTCATCTTGTGTTTTTCAGCTCCATTAAGTCATTTATATTCTTCCCTAAGCTGTTTATTCTCATTAGCATTTCATGAAACCTTTTTTCAAGGTTCCTAGTATCTTTGCATTGGGTTAGCACAGGTTCTTTTAGCTCAGAGAAATATTTTATTACCCACCTTCTGAAGCCAGTTTCTGTCAATTCATCAGACCCATTCTCCATCCAGCTTTGTTCCTTTGCTGGTGATGAGTTGTGATCCCTTGGAGAAGGAGAGGCATTCTGGTTTTGGGTGTTTTCATCCTTTTTTTGCTGGTTTATTCCCATCTTTGTGGATTTATCTGCCTGTGGTCTTTGTAGACTTTCAGATTGGGTCTCTGAGTGGATGTCCTTTTTGTTGATGATGTTGTTTCTTTGTTTTTTTAGTGTTCCTTCTAACAGTCAGGCCTCTCTGCTGCAGGACTGCTGGGGGTCCACTCCAGACCCTGCTTGCCTGGGGGTCACCTGCAGAACAGTAAGGGTTGCTTCCAGTTTCTTCTTCTGTTTTCTTTATCCCAGAAGGATACCTACCAGATGTCAGCCTGAGCTCTCCTTTGTGAGGTGACTATGAGGTGTCTCTTTGGATATATGGGGGTCAGGGAGCTACTTGAGGAGACAGTCTGTCCTTTATAGGTGCTCAAGGACTGAGCTGTGAGCTCCGTTGTTCTTTTCAGAGCTGCTGGGCAGGAACATTTAAGTCTGCTGCAGTGGAACTCATAACTGCCTTTTTTCCCAGGTGGTCTGTCCTGGGAAGGTGGGGCTTTATTTATAAGTTCCTGATGTGCTGCTGCCTTTTTTCAGAGCTGCCCTGTCCAGCAAGGAGGTAGCCTAGTCACAGTCTGCCGGCAGAGATGTTGCTGAGCTGCCATGGGCTCTGCCTAGCTGCTGTGTGAACTTCCTTGCGGTTTTGTTTATAGAGGTGTAGTTAGAACTGCCTCGGTAATGGCAGCCTGCCTCGGTAGTGGCGGCCTGCCTCGACAGTGGAGAATGCCCTTTCCCCAACAGAGCTGAACCGGCCCGGGTCCAGCTGTGCTTGCTGTGAAACTCTCAATCCAGAGTGTTTCAGGTTGCTGGTCTTTGTGGGGGTGGCACTCACCGAGCCAGATCACATGGGTCCCTGTTTCAGCCCCCTTTTTTTCAGTTGAATGGGAGGCTCTGTCTCCCAGGCATTCCAGGTGCCCGTTGAAATGACCGCCCAGATTTGTGTGAGTTTTTGCATGACCCGCTGCACTGGCTGAAACAGCCGTGCTGGAAACTCGTGGCACTTTTCAGCCCGGGAATCTCCTGGTCTGTGAGCAGTAATAACTCATTTGGAAATGTGATGTTCACTCACCCTCTGCATTGTTCTCGCTGGGAACTGCGCTCCAGAGCTGTTCCTATTTGGCCATCTTGGATCTGCCTCATATTATGAACATTTTAAAGACTTTTGGTAGACAATGTCAAAATACTGTCCAAAGACTTCTATTTATTGGTAAGAGCATAACATTACATTCTTATTTCTGTACAACTGTGCTAGCTTTTGGTATTATTTAAAAAAAAAAAAAAAACGTTCACAGCCAGGTGCAGTGGCTCACACCTGTAACCACACTACTTTGGGAGGTAAAGGCAGGTGGATAGTTTGAGCATGAGTTTGAGGCCAGCCTGGGCAACATGGCAAAACTCTGTTTCTACAAAAAATACAAAAATAAAATTAGTCAGGCATGGTGGCTTGTACCTGTAGTCCCACCTACTCAGGAGGGAGGTTGAGGTGGGAGAATTGTCTGAGTCTGGGAGGTCAAGGTTGCAGTGAGCCATGATCATGCCACTGCACTCCAGCCTGGGCGACAGAGTGAGTTGCTGTCTTTAAAAAATAAAAATAAGAAAGTTTGCTAACAAAAAGCTACCTCATTTTAATCTCCATCTACACTTAAGTCATTAAGAAGATTGAGAATTTTTGCATACTATTTTCCATGTTTTTTCCTTTTTTTGAGGGCGGTGTGGGAGGGACTGAGTCTTGCTCTGTTGCCCAGGCTAGAATGCAATGGCCTGATCTCGACTCACTGTAACCTCCACTTCCCGAATTCAAGCAATTCTTGTGCCTCAGCCTCTCGAATACCTGGAATTACAGGCCCACACCACCACACCTAATTTTTGTATTTTTAGTAGAAACAGGGTTTCATCATGTTGACGAGGCTGGTCTCGAACTCCTGACCTCAAAAGATCTGCCCATCTCAGCCTCCCAGAGTCCTGGGAATACAGGCATGGGCCATGCGCCCAGCCTGTGTTTCCTCTTTTGCATTGTCAGCTCTTGTCTTTTCCCCACTTACCTCGTGATGTCCTAGTGCTTTCCTTATCAGCATGTACAAATACAGATGGAGAAGCCTCTTTGCCCTGCCACAGTCACAGATGAACAGAAGCCTGATGAATTTTATCTCCCACTGTAGGGTGGCCCCTAGGGCACGGAGCCTTTGATTTCTGTCTCTCTAGCAGCCAGTCCAATAAATGTTAAATGAATGGTTGAACGATGCGTGATCACAGCAGCTTTTGGATGTCATACTTGTGGCAAGTCTTTGTCAGTTTATTTGCCTTTGAATATTTTTATGGATCAGACATAGAATCTTCGCAGTCTTTTTTCTTACTGCAGTTTAGGTTCTGGGGTACATGTGAAGAACATGCAAGATTGTTGCATAGGTACACACATGGCAGTGTGATGTGCTGCCTTCCTCCCCATCACCTGTATCTGGCATTTCCCCCATGCTATCTCTCCCCAACTCCCCACCCCCACTGTCCCTCCCCTATTTCCACCCGACAGACCCCAGTGTGTGATGCTCCCCTCCCTGTGTCCATGTGTTCTCATTGTTCAACACCCACCTGTGAGTGAGAACATGCAGTGTTTGATTTTCCGTTCTTATGTCAGTTTGCTGAGAATGATGGTTTCCAGGTTCATCCATGTCCCTACAGTCTTTCTTGTGGTTTCTTACACTGCTTTGAGAACATGGAGGTCTCCCCCATTACGGGGTTGTTAAATATGCGATCCTATTTTCTGCCCGTTTTCCCAGTTTGCTGTCCTGCGCTATGTTTTATTTCTCGTGTTTTTAATGGAATCCAAAGCAGCTGGACGGGACCCACCAATGGCTCTTTTGAACCAAATGCCTGGGTGAACAATCCCCGTCACCAGGGAGGGCACCTACGGAAGGGACTCAGTACACTACACATTTTCCTGTATCTGCTGCCAGTTGGCCTTCTAGAGAGAAGAATTTTTAACAACAGGCTGAATTCCCTCTCCCAGGAAGGATGCTGTAAACACCAGTCCTCTCCTCCCAGTATGGTGCTTCCCACTAAATCAGTTCATTTTCCTCCCCCTGTCTGAGAAGGAGACTGAGCAGGAGCTTCATTTACAGAGGTCAAACATGCCTTTAATTGGATTGCTGGCATTTGAGCCCCAAGCTCTCTCTTCCTTCTCCTTTGTCCCTCTCACCCATACCTGGAGAAATGCCTCTGAGAAATGCCAAGGCAAGGTTTCATTTTAATAAAGCAGCGACGAGGAGGGTCCCTTTGGAGACTTCAGTTACAGCTTTGAGCCACGACCAGCAAATGCATTGAATCACAGAAGGTCCCTGGCTGCTGTGTTACTGAGCAGAGGAAATGTGAGAAGTCTCTGGATAGAGGAGAAGGTGGAATTTGGCACATACATGGTCTGTTTTCCAAGAAGTGCTGTTTCCCATACTGAGATCAACGCTGTTGTCAGACACACACTCACGGTCTGACCATCTGACAGCAGTCACCAGGTCATATGTTGACAGAGAGAGAGAAGGCAGGCAACAGAACCAGATTCATCCCTAGGTTGGCCACTGTCTAGCTTGTAACAAGGGATATGTCACTCCCTCACCAGACCTAAGTTCCCTCCCATCTCCAATACCCCTTTGTCCCTCCTTCTTTCTAGATTAATCATGATGATAGGTACATGATGTCTGCAGAAGAGAGGCATGAATCTGAGAATTTATATTTCTTTTTTTTTAATTGCATTTTAGGTTTTGGGGTACATGTGAAGAACATGCAAGATTGTTGCATAGGTACACACATGGCAGTGTGGTTTTCTGCCTTCCGTCCCCTCGCCTGTATCTGTCATTTCTCCCCATGCTATCTCTTCCCAGCTCCCCACCCCCCCGTCCCTCCCCCGTTTCCCCCCAGTGGACCCCAGTGTGTAGTGCTCCCCTCCCTGTGTCCATGTGTTCTCATTGTTCAACACCCGCCTATGAGTGAGAAGATGTGGTGTTTGATTTTTTGCTCTTGTGTCAGTTTGCTGAGAATGATGGCTTCCAGGTTCATCCATGTCTGTACAAAGGACGTGAACTCATCGTTTTTGATGGCTGCATAATATTCCATGGTGTATATGTGCCACATTTTCCCTATCCAGTCTATCGTCGTTGGGCATTTGGGTTGGTTCCAGGTCTTTGCTATTGTAAAGAGTGCTGCAATGAACATTCGTGTGCATGTGTCCTTATAGTAGAATGATTTATAATCCTTTGGATATATACCCAGTAATGGGATTGCTGGGTCAAATGGGATTTCTATTTTTAGGTCCTTGAGGAATCGCCACACTGTCTTCCACAATGGTTGAATTAATTTACATTCCCACCAACAGTGTAGAAGTGTTCCTATTTCTCCACATCCTCTCCAGCATCTGTTGTTTCCCGATTTTTTAATGATCGCCATTCTAACTGGTGTGAGATGGTATCTCAATGTGGTTTTGATTTGCATTTCTCTAATGACCAGTGATGATGAGCATTTTTTCATATGTTTGTTGGCCTCCTGTATGTCTTCTTTTGTAAAGTATCTGTTCATATCCTTCGCCCATTTTTGAATGGACTTGTTTGTTTCTTTCTTGTAGATCTGTTTTAGTTCTTTGTAAATTCTGGATATCAGCCCCTTGTCAGATGGGTAGATTGCAAAAATTTTTTCCCATTCTGTTGGTTGTCGATTCACTCTACTGACTGTTTCTTTTGCCGTGCAGAAGCTGTGGAGTTTGATTAGGTCCCATTTGTCTATTTTGGCTTTTGTTGCCATTGCTTTTGGCGTTTTGGTCATGAAGTCCTTGCCTACACCTATGTCCTGAATGGTTTTGCCTAGATTTTTTTCTAGGGTTTTTATGGTGTTAGGTCTGATGTTTAAGTCTTTAATCCATCTGGAGTTAATTTTGGTGTAAGGTGTCAGGAAGGGGTCCTGTTTCTGCTTTCTGCACATGGCTAGCCAGTTTTCCCAACACCATTTATTAAACAGGGAGTCCTTTCCCCATTGCTTGTTTTTGTCAGGTTTGTCGAAGATCAGATGGTTGTGGGTATGTTGTATTTCCTCTGAGGCCTCTGTTCTGTTCCACTGGTCTGTATCTCTATTTTGCTACCAGTACCACGCTGTTTTGATTACTGTAGCCTTGTAGTATAGTTTGAAGTCCGGTAGTGTGATGCCTCCTGCTTTGTTCTTTTTGCTTAGAATTGACTTGGCTATGCGGGCTCTCTTTTGGTTCCATCTGAAGTTTAAGGTGTTTTTTTACAGTTCTGTGAAGAAGGTCACTGGTAGCTTGATGGGAATAGCATTGAATCTGTAAATTACTTTGGGCAGTATGGCCATTTTCACGATGTTGATTCTTCCTAACCATGAACATGGAATGTTTCTCCATCTGTTTGTGTCCTCTCATTTCGTTGAGCAATGGCTTGTAGTTCTCCTTGAAGAGGTCCTTTATGTTCCTTGTTAGCTGTATTCCTAGGTATTTTATTCTCTTTGTAGCAATTGTGAATGGCAGTTTGTTCTTGGTTTGGCTTTCTTTAAGTCTGTTATTGGTGTATAGGAATGCTTGTGATTTTTGCACGTTGATTTTGTATCCTGAGACATTGCTGAAGTTGTTTATCAGTTTCAGGAGATTTTGGGCTGAGATGATGGGGTCTTCTAGATATACAATCATGTCGTCTGCAAATAGAGACAATTTGATTTCCTCCTTTCCAATTTGTATACCCTTTATTTCTTTTTCTTGCCTGATTGCTCTGGCTAGAACTTCCAGTACTATATTGAATAGGAGTGGTGAGAGAGGGTATCCTTGTCTAGTGCCAGATTTCAAAGGGAATGCTTCCAGTTTTTGCCCATTCAGTATGATATTGGCTGTTGGTTTGTGGTAAATAGCTTTTATTGTTTTGAGATACGTTCCATCAATACCTAGTTTATTGAGGGTTTTTAGCATAAAGGGCTGTTGAATGTTGTCAAAGGCCTTCTCTGCATCAGTTGAGATAATCATGTGGTTTTTGTCTTTGGTTCTGTTTATGCGGTGAATTACGTTTATGGACTTGCGTATGTTGAACCAGCCTTGCATCCCCAGGATGAATCCTACTTGATCATGGTGGATGAGCTTTTTGATATGCTGTTGCAATCGGTTTGCCAGTATTTCGTTGAAGAGTTTTGCATCTATGTTCATCATGGATATTGGCCTGAAATTTTCTTTTCTTGTTGAGTCTCTGCCGGGTTTTGGTATCAGGATGATGTTTGTCTCATAAAATGATTTGGGAAGGATTCCCTCTTTTTGGATTGTCTGGAATAGTTTCAGAAGGAATGGTATCTGCTCCTCTTTGTATGTCTGGTAGAATTTGGCTGTGAACCCATCTGGACCTGGGCTTTTTTTGGGTGGTAGGCTCTTAATTGCTGCCTCGACTTCAGACCTTGTTATTGGTCTATTCAGGGTTTCGGCTTCTTCTGGGTTTAGGCTTGGGAGGATGCAGGTGTCCAGGAATTTATCCATTTCTTCCAGGTTTACTAGTTTATGTGCATAGTTGTTTGTAATGATCTCTGATGATGGTTTGGATTTCTGTGGAATCTGTGATCCCCTTTATCGTTTTTTATTGCATCAATTTGGTTATTCTCTCTTTTCTTTTTTATTAATCTGGCTAGTGGTCTATTTTGTTGATCTTTTTGAAAAACCAGCTCCTGGATTTATTGATTTTTTTGAAGAGTTTTTTGTGTTTCTATTTCCTTCAGTTCTGCTCTGATCTTAGTTATTTTCTGTCTTCTGCGAGGTTTTGAGTTTTTTTGATCTTGCTCCTCTAGCTCTTTCAATTTTGATGATAGGGTGTCAATTTTAGATCTCTCCTTTCTTCTCATGTGGGCTATATATTTTGCTATATATTTTCCTCTAGAGACTGCTTTAAATGTGTCCTAGAGATTCTGGTATGTTGTGTCTTGGTTCTCATTGGTTTCAAAGAACATCTTTATTTCTGCCTTCATTTCATTGTTTATCCAGTCAACATTCAAGAGCAAGTTGTTCAGTTTCCATGAAGCTGTGCGGTTCTGAGTTAGTTTCTGCATTCTGAGTTCCAACTTGATTGCACTGTGGTCTGAGAGACTGTTTGTTATGATTTCCATTCTTTTGCATTTGCTGAGGAGTGATTTATTGCCAATTATGTGGTCAGTTTTAGAGTAGGTGTGATGTGGTGCTGAGAAGAATGTATATTCTGTGGATTTGGGGTGGAGAGTTCTGTAAATGTCTATTAGGTTTGCTTGTTCCAGGTCTGTATTCAGGTCCTGGATATCCTTGTTGATTTTCTGTCTGGTTGATCTGTCTAATATTGACAATGGGGTGTTAAAGTCTCCCACTATTATTGTGTGGGAGTCTAAGTCTCTTTGTAAGTCATTAAGAACTTGCCTTATGTATCTGAGTGCTCCTGTATTGGGTGCATATAAATTTAGGATCTTTAGCTCTTCTTGTTGCAGTGATTTTTTTACCATTATGTAATGTCCTTCTTTGTATCTTTTGATCTTTGTTGCTTTAAAGTCTATTTTATCAGAGATGAGAATTGCAACTCCTGCCTTTTTTTGCTCTCCATTTGCTTGGTAGATCTTCCTCCATCCCTTTATTTTGAGCCTTTGTGTATCCTTGCATGTAAGATGGGTTTCCTGGATACAGCACACTGATGGGTTTTGGCTTTTTATCCAATTTGCCAGTCTGTGTCTTTTGATTGGGGCATTTAGTCCATTTATATTTAGGGATAGTATTGTTATGTGTGAATTTGATGCTGTCATTTTGATGCTACCTGGCTGTTTTGTTGGTTAGTTGATGCAGCTTCTTGATTGTGTTGATGCTCTTTTACCATTTGGTGTGTTTTTGGAGTGGCTGGTACTGGTTGTTCCTTTGTATGTGTAGAGCCTCTTTCAGGAGTTCTTGTAGAGCAGGTTTGGTGGTGATGAAATCTCTGAGTGCTTGCTTGTTCACAAAGGATTTTATTTTTCCTTCACTTATGAAGCTTAGTTTGGCTGGATAGGAGATTCTGGGTTGAAAGTTCTTTTCTTTAAGGATGTTGAATATTGGCCCCCAATCTCTTTTGGCTTGTAGGGTTTCTGCTGAGAGATCTGCTGTGAGTCTAATGGGCTTCCCTTTGTGGGTAACCCGACCGTTCTCTCTGGCTGCCCTTAGCATTTTCTCTTTCATTTCAACCCTGGTGAATCTGACGATTATGTGCCTTGGGGTTGCTCTTCTTGAGGAATATCTTTGTGGTGTTCTCTGTATTACCTGGATTTGAATATTGGTCTGCCTTGCTAGGTTGGGGAAGTTTTCCTGAATAATATCCTGAAGAGTATTTTCCAGCTTGGATTCATTCTCTTCATCACATTCAGGTACACCTATCAGACGTAGATTAGGTCTTTTCACATATTTCTTGAAGATTTTGTTCATTCCTTTTTGTGCTTTTTTCTCTGTTCTTGCCTTCTCTTTTTATTTCATTGAGTTGATCTTCGACCTCTGATATCCTTTCTTCTGCTTGGTCAATTCGGCTGTTGAAGCTTGTGCATGCTTCACGAAGTTCTTGTGTTGTGTTTTTCAGCTCCATCAATTCACTTATATTCCTCTCTATGCTGTCCATTCTCGTTAGCATTTCATCCAGTCTTTTTTCAAGGTTCCTAGTTTCTTTGCATTGGGTTAGAACATGTTCTTTTAACTCACTGTAGTTTCTTACTACCCACCTTCTGAAGTCTGATTCTGTCACTTCATCACCGTCCTTCTCCATCCAGTCTGGTTCCCTTGCTGGTGAGGAGTTGTGATCCCTTTTAGGAGGAGAGGTGTTCTGGTTTTGGGAGTTTTCATCCTTTTTGCGCTGGTTTCTTCCCATTTTTGTGGGTTTATCCACCTGTTGTCTTTGTAGTTACTGTCTTTCAGATTGGGTCTCTGAGTGAGCTTCAGTTCGTGGATGCTGAAGTTACTTCTTTTTTTTTTTTTTTTTAAGCTTTTCCTTCTAACAGTCTGGCCCCTCTGCTGTAGGACTGCTGAGGTCCTCTCTGGGCCCTGCTTGCCTGGGGATCACCTGCAGCAGCTGCAGAACAGTAAGGGTTGCTGCCAGTTTCCTCTTCCACTATCTTTGTCCCAGAAGGATGCTCGCCTACTGTCAGTCCGTTCTCTCCTTTATGAGGTGAGTCTTTGGATCTGTGGGGGTCAGGGAGCTACTTGAGGAGACAGTCTATCTTTTATTGGGGCTTAAGTCCTGAGCTGTGAGCTCCGTTGTTCGTTCAGAGCTGCTGGGCAGGTACGTTTAGGTCTGCTGCAGCTGAACTCATAAAGCACTTTTTGTTCCCAGGTGCTCTGTCCCAGGGAGTTGGAGCTTTATGAGTTTCCGTTGCACTACTGCCTTTTTTGATTTTTCTTTCAGGTCTGACCTGCCCAGATAGCAGCATGCCTAGCCACTGCCTGCCCGCAGAGGATTTGCTGAGCTGCTTGGGCTCCGCCCAGCTGCCCTGTGCTCTTCCCTGCAGTCCTGTTTATATGGGCGTAGTTAGAACTGTCTCGGCAACAGTGGCCCCACCTCTGTTAATGGCAGACTCTCTCTGTTGTGGCAGGTTGCCTTGGCGACGGCAGCCTGCCTCCGTAGTGGTGGAGAGTCTCAGTAATGGCGGAAGCCCCTCCCCCACGGAGCCGGACCTTCCAAGGTTCAGCTGTGCTTGGTTTGAAGGGCTCAACCCAGAGGGTTTCCAATTACTGTTTTTGTTTTCTTTGTTGTTGAGGGTGGGGGGTGGGACCAACCAAGCCTGATCACCTGGCTCCCTGACTCAGAGTCTTTTCTTTTAAGTTGAACGACCCCACGTTCCTGTCGCTTGTTGAAAAGGCGCCGGGATCTCCCATGCTGCGACTCACGGAGTCGGCTCGAAATGTGGAGCCGGCTCCTGGCGGATTTTTTGCCTAGGAATCTCCTGGCCTGGCTCACTATTTCAGATGAATGGGCAACTCTGCCGTCTCAGGGCTCTGATCGCCAGCTAAGAGGGTTCCCAGACCAGTGGCTTTTGTACGGAGAACCGCAGCAACAGGGAGTGGTCACAGCAGCCGCGGGGGCCGGGACTGCGGCGCTGGCGACCCCTCTGCCTGGGTATCTCCTGGTCTATGGGCAATAAAAATTCGTCTGGAAATGTGGCATCCACTCACCTTCTGCACTTTCACTGGGAGCTGAAGTCCTGAGCTGTTCTTAGGTGGCCATCTTCCCCGAGGAGCCCCGAGAATTTATATTTCTAACAAGTTCCCAGGTGATGCAGAGGCCGCTGGGCAGGAAAAAAATTGGAAACTGATGGCAGTGACTCATCTAAGGTGCCTTTGATTCTTCCTTATGAGATCCAGTCAGCACAAGCTCATCATGTAAAGTTGTGTGGCCAGGTGTGGCGGCTCACAGCTGTAATCCCAGCACAGGGACGTGCACATTCAGTTCCCTCTATGACATTACTAGGTCGACTCAAAAGCCTGCACTCCTTGTATTCATGGTTTGTTTTTTTCCCTTTTACTTTAGCTTCAGGGGTACATGTGCAGATCTGTGATATAGATAAACTTGTGTCATGGGGTTTGTTACACACATGATTGCATGACCCAGACACTGAGCCTAGTGCCCATTTTTTATTTTTCCTGCTCCTTTCCTTCCTCCCACCCTCCACCCTCGGTCGGCCCCCGTGTGTGGTGTTCCCTTCTTTGTGTCCATGTGTTCTCACCATTGAGCTCCCACCTGTAAGTGAGAACGTGGTACTTGGTTTTCTGGTACTGCATTAGTTTGCTAAGGATAATGGCCTCCAGCTCCATCTGTGACTCAGCAAAGCGCAGGATCTTGTCCTTTCTTATGACTGAGTATTCCATGGCGCAGAGGTACCACATTTTCTTTATCCAGGCTACCACTGACGGCACTTAGGTTTCTTCCACGGCTTGGCTATTCCGAATAGTACCGCAGTGAACACACTTGTACATGTGTCTTTAAGATAGAATGACATGTATTCCTCTGGCTATTTACCCAGCAGCGGGATTGCTGGTCGAATCGTCGTTTTGTTTTCACCTCTTTGAGGAATTGCCACATTGCTTTCCACAATGGTTGAACCAATTTACACTTCCACTCACAGTGTATGAGCATTCCCTTGTCTCCACAACCTGGCTAGCATTTGTTATTTTTTAGCTCTTTAGTAATAGTCATTCTGGGATCAGGCATGGTGGCTCATGCCTGTAATCCCAGCACTTTGGGAGGCCAAAATGAGTGGAGTACTTGAGATCAGGCGTTTGAGACCAGCCTGGCCAACATGGTGAAACCCCATGTCTACTAAAATCACAAAAAAATAGTCAGGCTTGGTGGTGGTGCCTGTAACCCCAGCTACTCAGGAGGCCGAGGCAGGAGGATCACTTGAACCAAGGACATGGAGTTTGCAGTGAGCCCAGATCGCATCACTCTACTCCCGCCTGGGCAGCAGAGTGAGACTCTTGTCTCAAAATTCTACTACTAGTAAGGGCCATTTTCACTGATGTAAGGTGGTATCTCATTGCGGTTTTAATTTGCATTTTTCTTTTTCTTTTTTTTTTCTTTTTTTTTTTTTTTTGAGAGGGAGTCTCGCTCTGTCGCTAGGCTGGAGTGCAGTGGTGTGATCTTGGCTCACTGCAACCTCCGCTTCCCGGGTTCAAGGGATTCTCCTGCCTCACCCTCCAAGTAGCTGGGATTACAGGCATGTGCCACCATGCCCAGCTAATTTTTGTATTTTTAGTATAGACAGGGTTTCATCATGTTGGCCAGGATGGTCTCAATCTCCTGACCTCATGATCCGCCCACCTCCGGCCTCCCAAAGTGCTGGGATTACAGGTGTGAGCCACCATGCCTGGCCTAATTCGCATTTTTAAATGATGAGTTAGTTTTTTGTAGAGATGGGGTGGGAGTTGGTGGAGTGGGGTGTAGGTCTCACTGTGTTACCCAGGCTGGTCTCGAACTCCTGGCTTCAAGCAGTCCTCCTACCTCAACCTCCCAGAGTGCTGAGATTACAGGTATAAGCCACCATGCCTGGCCACTCAAATAGTTTCTGATGCAATAGGTCTGAGGTAGGGTCTGAGAATTTCTATTTCTCACAAGTTCCCAGGTGATGCTGATGCTGCTGGCCAGGAAAAAAAAAATGGAAGTTGACTGCACTGACTCATAGAAGGTGCCTTTGATTCTTCCTTCTGAGATCCAATTAGCACAAGCTCACCAATGTAAAGGAATAATAAAAAGTTGTGTGGCCAGGTGTGGTAGCTCACACCTCTAATCCCAGCACTTTGGGAGGCCAAGGTGGGTGGATCACCTGAGGTCAGAAGTTCGAGACCAGCTTACCCAACATGGCAAAAGCTCATCTCGACTAAAAATACAGAAGTTAGCTATGCATGGTGGGGCCTGGCTATAATCCCAGCCATCAGGTGTTGAGGCAGGAGAATCACTTGACCCTGGAAGAGGGAGGTTGCAGTGAGCTGAGATCGCATCACTGCACTAAGGCCCAAATGATGAGATTGAGACTCTGTCTCCAAAAAATAAAAATTATAAAGTTCTGTGGTACCTCAGGATGACCAGGACCCCTCCAGACTGTTACTGGCCTTGTCATGCAAAGGCAACCAACCTATTATTATTTTTACTGATAGAAAAAAAAGTTTCATAGATCCACATCTGTATAACAGGTACTGGGGTTATTTATGAATGTGTTCTAGAAAAGCCACTCTCTCTGAAAGACTATCCTAAGTTGGAATTTCTGCTTTGTTACACTTACGATAAACCAATCCTTGAACCCGGGAGGTGGAGGTTGTCGTGAGCTGAGATTGCATCACTGCACTAAAGCCTGGATGACAAGAGTGAGACTCAATACATAAATCAATTCAGAAACAGCATTCTGTGGTACCCCAAGATGATCAGGACCTCTCCAGATGGTTACGCCAGTCATCAGAAAAGTGATCGCTTTTCTGACAGAAAAATGGTCTGTCCACCTGCATGGACCAAACAGAAGAATCCAATGGGGATGTGCTAGCATCAGCATCCGGAAGCTTTCAGGTCTTTTAGGGTGACATTAGTCACTGCCCTTCCCCCAGGGTTGCAACATTCCTTTGAGTTACCAGGAAGGAAGGGGAGTGCTGAGAACTTTCAGTTGTTTCTTTCTGTCGTAAGAACCTCCATGGGTCAGAAACCCCGTGTGAGAACTCTCCAGTGCTACGTCCAGTTTATAGTGATATATCAAAATAATGAGATAAATTAGTCCCAGTTATTCATGCCCTTTGCAAAGAATTTTATAAACTCTCCCTCGTTGGAACCTAGTCACAGACAAATTGTACTTTCCCATTTCGTGAACTTGATCTTAATAACAAAAAGGAAAACAACCCAATATAAAATAGGCAAAAAAACTTCAGCAGACGTTTCACAAAAGATGATGGTATTCGTGACCAACAAGTTCAGGGAAAAGTGATCAACAATTTTTTTCTTTTTATTCTTTGAGATAGAGTCTCACTCTGTCACCCAGGCTAAAGTGCAGTGGTGGGACCTCAGCTCACTGCAATATCCACCTCCTGAGTTCAAGCGATTCTTGTGCCTCAGCCTCCTGAGTAGCTGGGATTACAGGTGCCCACCATTACACCAGGTTTAATTTTTGTATTTTTAGTAGAGATGGGGTTTCACCACGTTGGATAGGCTGGTTTCGAACTCCTGACCTCAAGTGAGCTACCTGTCTTGGCTTCCCAGTGTGCTGGGTTTACAGGCGTGAGCCACCGTGCCTGGCCTGTTCAACATTTTTAAAAACCACAATAAGATATCATTATACGCCCATTAGAATGGCTAAAATTATACAGACCAGCAACAGTAAATACTGGCAAGAATGTGGAGAAACTAGACCTCACTGATGAGGGTAGAAAATTGGTGCAGCCCGTCTGGAAAACCCGTATTCTCTCGTCAGGTTAAAAATACATTTCTCCCATGACCCAGCAATCCCCGTCTTAGGTATTTACCGCAAGAAATTAAAGTGTAAGACTACTAAAAACTCTATATGAGAATGTTCACAGCAGCTTTTTAAACATAATAACCCAAGTTGAGGACAACACAGGTTAGTGTGTCAAGAAGGAACAAAGGTAGGCTTTGTGAATACCCCTTCCTTCCAGGATAGTCCACACAAATTTCATTAGTAGGAAAATTGTTATGAAAATTGTGCTTATGCATATATTATTTAGCAATAAAAAGGAACAAATGACTGCTACATGTAACTACATAGGGGAATATTAACATTATGTTGAAAAAAGGAAGCTGCAGAGAGTAGATGGTATCCTGTGTGTTATGTATACATGAGGTTTGAGAATTGGCAAAACTATGGTGAGAGGCAGCACAAAGGTTGCCTCTGAGGATTGGAAATTGATTGCAGGGATGACATCAAGAAATTTACTGGTGTGATGTTACTATCCTCATATCTTCTATCTTGAGTATTAGTTAAACCTGCGTCTACAATGGCAAAATTCGCTAAATTGTAAGCTTAATATTTGTGTATTTCACTCTACATAAACTTTAACCTGAGTGTTTAAAAATGCAAAAATAAAATGGGTTCAATGTGGGATAAAGACAAGACCACTACTATCTCATTTGTTGCCTTTGCACAAATTAGACAAAAGAGATCCCCCTTGGAAGAGGCAACCCAGTGGGCACGTGGCTTAGCTCTGAATAAGAGCAGCCCCTCTGCAGATTAGCAAAAGGTACCTCTTTCTCCAGGGAATGGCTGAGCACAGCTTGGATTTCAGCTTCCACTCGCTCCCTCATGCCAGCGCCCTTATGAAGGACACGTGTATACAACAGCTCTGTGTAAGAGTTCTAAGTGCATGTCAGCACGTCAACACCCACTCACAGTTTCTGCTAAGGGGGCTCAGAGCACCCTGCCAGCTCAGTGGTCGTCTGGTTGCATTGGCATAGGACTGGCAGTGGATGATGGACACCCCTTCTTTTATCCCCTGCTAAAGACAAGTCTGGGGCTCCCTGGACCATTCAAATCATGGGTAACTCTCCTCTTCAGGTTTCTAACACTAATCCATAGCTACAACTTATATTACATGGCACTACATTTACAGAAAATAGAAGACACAAAAACCTTTTGATCTATTTCTCATTATCCTAGAATTTCATTCTTTCTATTTTTTAAGAGTTTTACCAACACTTCAGCATAACAAAGAGAGGCCACTCATTTGGCAGATGCTAATATTGACAACACATGTTTCAACCCACACACGCACACAAAAGGTGATTTGTTCTATTACAGGGCAAAAAATATCTGTTTAGTAGCATCCAGTGTATTCTTCTCTTAAACCACAGCAAAGCTTATGAAGTTCTGCATCTCGGCATGAAAGGAGTAGGGTCCACTGTTTTTTAATAAGCCACTGAAAAATCACCACATAATTCAGAGTTTCTCCTGCATTTGATTACAGTGATATAAAGGGAAGGTTCTGTTAGTATCGAGTTACAATCAACTCATCATTCACAGAAAATAAACTGGCCAATTGGAAATAAATCAAGCACTGATATATTATGTGGCAAATCTGATTGCATATTAACCAACTCAAAGATCTATGTAATTCCTCCGTCAGTTTTTTGTTCCCTACTTTTGAGCTGTTTTCCTTTGCTTTTGCTAAGAGAAGGTGAAACAGCCCAGTTCACAACCCGCTCATGGTAGTTTTTGTGTAGCCCACCTACTGCTTTCAATTAATTGCCTCATCTGCGAAATGTGTATTGTTAAAATTATTCTCCAGTTGTTATTGACCTTCCTTTTATTTGTTAGGTGCTTTACATAGGACACTTGAAAAATGTTAGGTGCTTTTCATAGGACGCTTTTAAATTGCCCCCCCCCCCCCGCTTTTTTTTTTTTTTTTTTTTTAAGACAGAGTCTCGCTCTGTCACCAGGCTGGAGTGCAGCGGGTTGATCTCAGCTCACAGCAATCTCGACCTCCAGAGTCCAAGCGATTCTCCTGCCTCAGCCTCCAGAGTAGCTGGGATTACAGGCACCCACCACCACGCCCGACTAATTCTGTATTTTTAGTAGAGATGGAGTTTCACCATGTTGGCCAGGCTGGTCTCGAATGCCTGATCTCAAGTGATACACCCACATCAGCCTCATAAAGTGCTAGGATTACAGATGTGAGCCACCGTGTGAACACGACTGGGCACTTGATTTTCACTTCTGTTCCACAACATCATGAAACGATTTAATTGGCCATTTCAGATCTTGTCATGGAGTTGCCGTGTTTTCTGGAAAAGTAACTTTTTAAAAATTCACTTGTTATCAAGTGTCTTCCTTGGCTGGGCCTCAATTTCTTTATGTAAATGAATTTCTCAATGAAGTCATGAAGAAGATTTCTGTCTGGCTTACCTTTTGATCAAACTTCAGTGAATGAAATATTTCTCCCTCAAACCCAATCTTGGAATACACTCAATCCTTATTTATAGTATTTATTCATCTCAAGTATATAATAATACAAAGCTTCCTCATTTTAGTAAAAAGGAAATATCAAAGCAACAAAATAAACCAAATTTAAAACCCCTCCTTTATCCCCCTATACCAAATTAACTACTGTTAATTATTTTATGTCGTTTTCTTTTAGGTGCTTAAAACTTTTTTAGGCCAGGCACAGTGGCTCAGACCTGTAATCCCAGCACTTTGGGAGGCCGAGTGGGTGAATTGCTTGAGTCCAGGAGTTCAAGACAAGCCTGGACAATATAACAAGACCCCATTTCTACAAAAACTAAAAAAAATTAGCTGGCCATGGTGACACCTGCCTTGTAGTCCCAGCTACTCAGGAGGCTGAGGTTGGAGGATCATTTGAGGCCAGGAGGTCAAGGCTGCAGTGAGCCATGATCAGGCCACTGCACTGCAGCCTGGCTGATAGAGCAAGAATCTGTCTCTAAAAAAATAAAAACTAAAAAGAAAACCATTTTTATTGATTCCCTCTATAAAAATCGTTTTGATACTTTTAAAAAATTTTTATTTATTTTACTTTAGGTGCATACAATATCTGGCATATCTCCCCATGTTATCCCTCCCCTCCCTCCCCAACCCCCTCCGCTGTCCCTCCCCTACCTACCCCCAACTGCCCTCAGTGTGTGATGCTCCCCTCCCTGAATCCATGTGTTGTCATTGTTCAACGCCCACCTGAGTGAGAACATGTGGTGTTTGGCTGTTTGTGTGTCAGTTTGCTGAGAATGATGGTTTCCAGGTTCATCCAAGTCCCTACAAAGGACTCATCATTTTTTATGGCTGTGTGGTATTCCATGGTATATTATGTACCACATTTTCTTTGTCCGGTCTATTGATGGGCATTTGGGTTGACACTTTTTAATTTATAATTAATGTATTGTGAATATCTTCAACATCTATAAATGTTCCCTCAGTCATTTTAATGACTTTACATTGTCTAACCATATAATATTATAACTTATTTAATTAGTTCTATATTAGTGAATAGTCATTGGTTTTCATTTTGGGTAGCATAAATAATGCTGCAGTGCATAGTCTTATAATAAAGTTTTTGCATATTGCATTAATTAGGAAAATACATAGAAATGGAATTCTGGATCAATATTGGTGCATATATATATATTTAGTCTTACTATTTTGAATTAAGGTATCTTTCTGTCACCCAGCTGAAGTGCCATGAGCTGGGACTACAGGCATGCATCGCCACACGCAACTAATTTTTTTAATTCTGTTTTTTAGAAATGGGGTCTCACTATGTTTCCCAGGCTGGTCTTGATTACTCAAGGTCCTAGCCTCAAGTGATCCTCCCACGTCAGCCTCCCAAACTACAAAGATTATAGTTATAAGCCCCCATGCTTAGCCAACATTTATGCATATTTTTAAGACTTTTAAAATATACTATCAAAGCATCATCCGGAAAAGTTGCAACAATATGTACTCCCACCATTGTATTAGACTGAACAGTCACCTGGATACCTCACCATCATGGCTGTGACCATGTATATTTTAAAATCTTTGCCAAATCAGTAGAAGAAATAAGCATGTCACTACCTTACTTTGCATTCTTTTGATTACCAGCAAAGTGGAATGCTTTTTTTTTCTTGTGTTTGAGAGTTTTGTTTAACAGTAATTTTGTTAAATTTATTCTCTATTTCCTCTTATCCTCCTTTTTAATAAACGGTTCAATTCCCTGAGCTGTTATAAAATACATTATCTTTTCCTTGCAAGAAAAGTTGTATTTTCATATTCTAAATTAAAGAAGAGGGCTCAGAAGCAAGATATAAATCAGTTTGGTTCTCACAGACAAACTGTTGCTTTAAGTCACTCATGATGTGCATTTTCACTCTATGACAATTAGAAGGTAAATGTCTAGTGCTGCCTACAGGAAGGAGGGTCAGCACAAAGATTCCTTCTCAAGCAAACCTAGCTTCCACATCTTCCCTCAGAAGCCAGGCGCTGTGGCTCACGCCTGGAATCTCAGCATTTGGGAGGCCGAGGCGGGTGGATCATCTGAGGTCAGGAGTTTGAGACCAGCCTGGCCAACATGGTGGAACCCCGTCTCTACTAAGAGGACAAGAACTAGCAGGTGTGGTGGCACATGCCTGTAATCCCGGATACTTGGGAGGCTGAGACACCAGAACCCCCTTGAACCTAGGAGGCAGAGGTTGCAGTGAGCTGAGATCACGCAGCTGCACTCCAGCCTGGCAACAAAGTGAGACTCCATCTCAAAAAAAAAAGTTCTTCCACAAATCCTTAGTAATCTCATAATGATCAAATTCCAACTTCTGTTCCTAACTTCTCTCACCCTTCTGAAGAAATTTCTCTGCATTTCTTCTTAAATCAAGATAGGGAGGGTCTCAATCTATCACTCAGGCTGGAGTGCGGTGAGGTGATCGTAGCTCACTGCAGTCTCAAACTCCTGGGTTTCAGTGATTTTCCTGCCTCAGCCTCCCAAGTAGCTGGGACTACAGGTTTGCACCACCATGCCTGGCTATTTTTTTTTTTTTTAATTTTTGGTAGACTTTGGGGTCTCACTGTATTGCCCAGGGTGGTCTCAAACTCCTGGGCTCAAGCAGTTGTCCTGCCTCAGCCTCCCAAGTAGCTAGGACTGTAGGCATGCACCACCATGCCTGGGATAATATTTTTTGTCTTCAGTAGAGACGGGGTTTCACCATGTTGGTCAGGCTGGTCTTGAACTCTCGACCTCAGGTGATCCACCCACCTTATCCTTCCGAAGGGCTAGGATTACAGGCATGAAGCACCATGACTGGCCAGTGTTCACATCTTTCTAAGGCCAGGCAGGACAGACTGGGTGGGGTGGAGTGGAACGGGGTGGAGCCTTCCCATGGAGGCTGCATGTGAAGCCCCATCCCCAGGCTGGGCAGCAGTGAACCCCTGAGAGTCTTTGAAAGCTGCAGTCTAAGGGTTAGAGATCAAAGCCTAACCCAGATGGAAGCCACATTTGAAAATAAACACCCTGAGCTAAAGGGATCAGGTAAAGGTCTGTTGATCCCTACGTGGCCAGTAAGGTCTGCAGCCAAGTTAGTACCATAAAGTCAAGAATAAAGGAAGCACAGGTGAGGCCTTGTCAGGATGTTAAGGAAGTTTAAATCATGATTTCTGGGCTTCAGGAAAAGGTGCTACCTTTTGCCAGCCAAGAATGAAATACTGCTATTTTGCCCCAAAATACTAGCCAAGAATGAAATACTGCTTGGCCGGTATTGTGGGGCAAGGACAGGGAAATTGACCCTAACTTTTCTGTAGTTTATTTATTTGCTTCTCTGTCTAGGGGGAAAAAAAAAAAAAGCCAGGTATGGTGACTGACATCTGTAATCCCAGCACTACGGGAGGTCAAAGTGGGTGGATCACCTGAGGTCAGGAGTTCAAGACCAGCCTGGCCAACACGGTGAAACCCCATCTTTATTAAAATTAGCCTGGAGTGATGGTGCGCACCTGTAGTCCCAGGTACTCAGGAGGCTGAGGCAGGAGAATCACTTGAACCCGGGAGGCGGAGGTTGCAGTGAGCCGACCTCTATCTCCATGCCACTGCACTGCAGTCTGGGCAACTTTTTTTTTTTTTTTTTTTTTTTAAAAGCCACGTCCTTTTGTTCTACCCCTGATGAGTTGTGAGGAAAATAATGGCTGCCCTGTTTTCTCTACAAATAGATGCTTCAGCTGGGTCTCTGTTGCTGATGACCGGCTTCTCATGTCAGAAGCGAGTGAGCTGCAGAGGTTTCCAGTCTGTCTCCTCCACCATGCAGTCGGCATCCAGTGAGTACAGCATTCAGCCGTATCCTTTTCCAAAGGCTGGATGTCCTCACCTGCACCTTCTCCACATTGTGTTTCTCCTGTCTGTGTTAATGCCCTATTTCTGGACCTATACTTGTCTTTAGGCAGGATAAAACTTGACATCTTTTGACCCACTTAGACATGCAGGATGGGGCTGGGCGTGGTGGCTCACACCTGTAATCCCAGCACTTTGGAATACCGAGGCAGGTAGATCACTTGAGGTCAGGAGTTCAAGACCAGCTTGGCCAACATTGTGAAACCCTGTCTTTACTGAAAAAAAAGTTGAGCCAGGCATGGTGGCATGCTCCTGTAGGCCCAGTTGCTCATGAAGCTGAGGCCAGAGAATTGCTTGAACCTGGGAGGTGGAGGTTGCAGTGAGCCAAGATGGCACCATTGCTCTCCAGCCTGGGCAATAGAACAAGACTCTGTCTCACAAAAAAAAAAAAAAAAAAAAAAAAAAAAAAAAAAATTTAGGAAGCAAGTCCTAACCAACTTTTGTGACTTCTTTTATTCGTTTAAAAAAATTAAAAGTTACTAAGATTGTCTAGGGCTGTACGGACAGAGGATGCATCTGTGAGCCCCTCAATCTTGCCCCTCTTCCGAGATGGCATTTAGCAGAGATGCTGGGACATGTCTGACTCACCCAGGATGTTGTGTGGAATGCATGACACAAGCTTTTTTGGTGAGTGTTTTGTTCCCTTCTGAAAATAGACACTGGCTTTAAAAAAGCCTCAAAGTCCTTGTTCTTGGCTCCAACCCCATCCCCCACAGCTCCCACCTGCCTCCTTAGACAGTCATTCTCAGCCTTTAAAAACAGAAACCACGCTCATGCTTTAGTGCCAACACTTCCGGAGGCAGAGGCAGGAGGACAGCTTGAGGCCAGGAGTTCAGGACCAGCCTGGGGAACATAGTAAGACCCCCATCTCTATAAAAAATGATTAAAATTAGCTGGGTGTAGTGATGAATGCCTGTAGTCCCAGCTACTAGGGAGACTGAGGCAGGAGGATCCTTGGAGCCCAGGAGTTCGAGGCTGAAATGAGCTACGACTGTGCCACTCCACTCCAGCCTCGGGGACAGGGTAAGACCACCAACTCTAAAAAGGTAATCCAGAAAACAAGAGTATAATGATCAGTTCCTGGTTGCAGTAGATCCTTGAGGTTGAGGCGGGTGGATCACTTGAGGTCAGGAGTTTGAAACCAGCCTGGCCAACATGGTGAAACCCCACTCAACTAAAAATGCAAAAATCACCCGGGCGTGGTGGTGGGTTCCTGTAATTCCAGCTACTTGGAAGACTGAGGCAGGAGAATTGCTTGAACCCAGGAGACAGAGGTTGCAGTGAGCCGAGATAGCACCAGTGCGCTCCAGCCTGGGCAATAGAGTGAGACTCCATCTCAAAAAAAAAAAAAAAAAAAGTAGATTCTAATCTTTTCAAGATTAAGTGGTTCAAATACCTTCCTGAATGCTAGAGATTAGGGAAGAATAATTTAAAAACTGAGAAGGTTAGCCAGAAGTGGTGGCACGCACCTGTAATCCCACCTACCTGGGAGGCTGAGGCTGCAGTCAGCTGAGATGGTGCCACTGCACTCCAACCTGGGCGACAGAATGAGACTCCATCTCAAAAAAGAGAAAATGAGAAGGTATGTACTAGTTTTTTAAAAGTAAACAAGTTTGGGGTGGGGATAATCTTTCTAACATTGTATCTTTCATTTGTCCACTTTCACTGCTGTGTGATTGAGAAAAAGTGATCACCCCTTGTATGTCATTCTGTTCCCATATTTGACATTTCCGGGCACTGTCTTCCTATACGTGATAGATTGCACCCCACCCACCAGGCCTGCACTTCTCAACATTTGACTCCAGAAAGAACAGAAATGATAGGTACCCTCAGTGTCTGTCAGAGAACAATCTTATGGATCAACTGAGATGAAGCTGGATGCTTGGACAGTATGCATGAAACACTGCACATGGTAACAAGCGGTTTGAAAATCTTACCTTTAGGTCTCCCGTTGAGCCCTGCCTAACAAACAAGCTCCCTCACTACAGAGACCAACAGAGTGGGACTGTCTACAGAAGCATGCCTAGACCATCTGATCCAAGGGCAACCAGAAGGTGGTTAAACCATCCTCAAAGCATCGGCTGGAGATGAAAAAGGTGAGCTTGTTTGGCACCAATTACGTAACTACAGAGAAGTGGACACAATAGCTAAAGCAGAATGTGCCAGGAGGGTGGAGGGGGGCTAGTGGTGTTTGAATTGTGCCCCCCCCCCCGCCACCAAAAAAAATGTTGTATTGAGATCCCAACTCCCACCAAGTTTGAAAATGAACCCTGTTGGAAATAGATGCTCGGTGCCGCAAAGAAAAATTAGCACTGAGACAGAGTCTTTCAGCAACGCAGTTTTTACTTCCTGGACTGAAGGAAGGGTACTCCTGTTAGCCATTGTGCCACAAGAGTACCAAGAACAAAGGGAAACACACACATTTATTCCTTACGCATTTGGGTTCGTCCTTACTGCTGTGTCTGATCTCAGACCTCAGAACCTAAACAGGTGAAAGCAGTGGAGAGCTGGGGCATGCCTGTGGGCACATCCAGCAGAGATAGCTTGGTTAAAGTACAAGGACATAGAAGGTACTATGTGCCTGTAAGCATGGCATGTCTCACAGCTACATGGGATAGAGCTCAACAAAGTTATTAGCGCACTTACTCTTTAACAAGAAAGGAAACTTTAAAAAGGAACTTTTCTACTTCCCACAAAATCCTTGAGCTGAAAGGATCGGTGAAGGCTTGTGTATTCCTAATGATCAGTGAGGTCTGCAGCCAAGTTGGCATAAGGTGAGGGATGAAGGAAGCACAGATGAGGCGGCTTCAGGGACAAAATGCTGCCAACCTGGAGTGTGCCTAAGAGAAGGAAACACTGCTTGGATGGTATTATGGGGCAATGACAAGAAAATTGCCTGTATTTGCTTCTCTGCCTTAAAAGGCATACCCTTTTGTCCTACCTCTGATGAGTTGTGAGCAAAATGATGGTTACTCTGTTTTCTCTACAAACAGATGCTGCAGCTGGATCTCCGTCACTGAGGGCGAGCTCCCAGTGCCTATGAATGTGACCTTAGTTTGAGGTAGGGTCTTTACAGAAGTAATCAAGATACAATGAAGTCATGCAGTCTGGAGACAGAAAAATACAACACATAGGGCTGGGTGCAGTGGTTTGTGCTTCTAATCCCAGTGCTTTGGGAGGCTCAGGTGGGAGGATCACTTGAGTCCAGCAGTTCGAGGCTGCAGTGAGTTATGCTGGCACCACTGCACTCTAGCATGGGCACCAGAGCAAGAACCTGTCCCTACAAAAAAGGAAAGCGAGAGGAAGGGAAGGGAAAAGTATAAAGTAAAGAGGTAAGAACAGGAAAAAGTAAATACATCAGGGTTGTAGAACCAGAAAATCCTAGAGAAGTGATGGTAATTAAGTCAGAGCTGGATGGATACAGTGGAGGATTAGCCGGGCATGCCTGTAACCCCAGCGACTCGGGAGGCGGAGGTTGCAGTACTGCACTCCAGCCTGGGCAACAGAACAAGACTCTCAAACAAAAAAATCCCAAAATGAGGCCATAAGAGTTGAGGCCCTCACCCAACAGGACTGGTGTCCTCATAAGAAGATGTGAAAAATCTTACCTTTTGGATGTCCATGAAGCCCTAGATAAGAAGCTAGCCCCACTACAAAGACCAACAGTTGGACCAGGGAACTGTTTAGAGATCCATACAAGACCGCCTGGAGCCAGACAGTGGGTAAAACAATCCTCAAAGCACTGGCCAGAGATGAGCACAGCCAAGGCCGGCTCATTGGGCACCACTTACCTGACCAATTAGAAGTGGGCCCAGTAGCTAAGGCAGAATGTGTCGAAAGGTTCAGAGAAGACCCCCTAGAAGTTACCAAAAGGATGCATGCACAGAGAAAAGGCCACAGGAGGATACAGAGATAAGGTGAGACTTCACCAGAAATCCACCCTGCCATCACCTTGATCTTGAACTTCCAGCCTTCAGAACTGTGAGAAAATACAGTCCTGTTGTTTGTTTAAGCCAGTCAGTAGGTACCCAAGCAGACAATGACAGACCCTAATTCTCAGCTGGTGCTGAACCTAATCAGTCTCACAAGTCTGCCAAAAAATCCACTGTGATTCTCAGAGGCTTTCTGCCTGGGATTGTTAGGAAATTTACCAAATTTTGGGACTTTGCAGGGTGGGAGGCTGAGACAAAAACTGGCTATTTGAGTCCCTCTTCAAAACTCGGCTACCTCTGTCTACCCCTTTCCCTCCAAAAAAGGGGTTCTGTGCTAGACTCTGTATGTGTTATGGGCTGAACTGGGTCCACTAAAACACGTAAGTTCTAACCACCTCTACCTTGTAATGGGACTGTGTTTAAAGAGGTAATTAGGTTCAACTGAGGTCATTAGAATGGGCCCTAATCCAATATGACTGGTGTCCTTATAAGAAAAGTAGATTAGGGGGCCGGGGGCAGTGGCTCACACCTGTAATCCCAGTACTTTGGGAGGCCAAGGCAGGCAGATCATTGGAGGTCAGGAGTTCAAGACCAACGTGGTGAAACCCCATCTCTACTAAAAATACAAAAATCAGCCAGACATGGTGGCACATGCCTGTAATCTCACCTACTCGGGTGGTTGAAGCAAGACAACTGCTTGAGTTCAGGAGACGGAAGTTAGCTGAGATCACGTCACTGTACTCCAGCCTGGGCAACAGAGCAAGACTCTGTCTCAGGAAAAAAAAAGTTAGGACACAGACACACAACCCAGAAGGGAAGAAGGGAGACCGTATGAGGTCAAGGGAGAGGATGGTTATTTACAAGTCATAACAAACCAACCCTGCTGACACCTTGATCTTGAACTTCCAGCCTCCTGAAGTGAGAAAATACTTTTCTATTGCTTGTCACCCAGTCTGCTATGCTTTGCTGTGGAAGCCAAGGCAGACAACCAAGGTAAGGGTCGCCTGGAATCCCAGCACTCTGGGAGGCTCAGGTGGGAGGATCACTTGAGGCCAGGAGTTTGAGACCAGCCTGGCCAACATAGCAAAACCCTGTCTCTCTAAAAATACAAAAGTTAGCCAGGCCTGGTGGCTCATGCCAGTAGTCCCAGCTACTTGGGAGGCTGAGACTCTGTCCCAAACATAAAAAATAAAGGAGGTGAGTAAGGAGATGGTACTGTTGAGGGATCACATTGTGAGCTGAGTGGGAGGGTGGGGGATACTCCATTTTCATCACCGTGAACATCCCAATATCGGTTTGGCGCAAGTTCAGTACCTTGGAGCCTTGTCTCTCCTGTTCTTGCTGTTTTATTTTTTATCATGTCTCAAATTACAGTGTACCAGATTCCCTTAAAAGTGTATAATGTTGTTAAAACCATTGTTTTTAAAAAGCTCCTTTAAAACATGACATTTATTAGCCGTTATATTAAGATAAACGATTGAGCTATCCCCAACATAGGTGTTACCCTTTGATTTAAATTCCAACTTGAGTAAACTAGGCAAGGAACATTAAGAGCAGAATGGCTTTTAGGACCCACCGGGTAATGCTCGAATTTGTGGCATGATAAACACGAGCAGAACATATGCCAGAGTCTTGGTTAATCACATTTGGGGCCCAATTAAACTTTTTCGAGTTGCTCCTGCTTCTACCTGGGCCTCAGTGAAGAGAGCTCGGTGGGTGAAACTGCCTTAGGCAGAAGGAAACTTCCACTCAGGCTGCTAAGGACAGGTTCAGCTCTTATCAACTGGGCTCTTTGCAGAGACGGAAGGACAAGGAAGAACAGGGCCAGAGCAAAGCCGGGGATAGGAGACATACATCCCAAATGCTGCTCTCTCCTCTGCTTCCCAGGAACCAGAACTTTACCCCAGAACTTACCTGTGAGTAGTGGCAAAGGTCTCACACCTGGAAGGACCGACGAGCTGCGCGGGATGAAGGTACCAAGACAAGAAATAGCTGGAGACCTCTTAGGGGTCGCACTGTCCTTCTGCGATCATAGTTCAGCTCACTTGCCAGGGGACCACAGATCCACAGATGTGTGACTTCACAATGCACAACATCCTTTTTTTTGTGTCTTTTTTGGAGACAGCGTCTCAATCTGTTGCCAGGCTGGAGTGCAGTGGCATGATCTCGGCTCACTGCAACCTCTGCCGTGGGGTTCAAGCCATTCTCTACCTCAGTCTCCCGAGGAGCCTGGCCTACATGCACACACTGCCATGCTCGGCTCATTTTTTTGTAGTTTAGTAGAGGCAGGGTTTGACCATGTTGCCCAGGCTGGTCTCGAACTCCTGAGCTCAGGCAATCCACCCACCTTGGCCTCCCCAAGTGCTGGGATTATAGGTGTGAACCACCGTGCCCAGCCTCTCTTTCAAATGTATTGAGAAGGACATCCAGATCATTGATCTCAGTCTCCCCAAAATGACTATACATCCTCAAAGGATCTGGGGACCAGGCATGGTGGCTCACAGCTGTAATCCCAGCACTTTGAGGGGCCAGAGCAGAAGGATCACTTGAGCCCAGGAGTTGAAGAACAGCCTGGGCAACATGGTGAGACCTCCATCTCTACAATAAAAAACAACAACAATTAGCCTGGAGCAGTGGTATATGCACCTGAACAGTCCTAGCTATTCTGGAGGCTGAGGCGAGATCATCACTTGAGCTCAGTAGTTCGAGGCTGCAGTGAGCTATGATTGCACCACTGCACTCCAGCCTGGGTGATAGAGCAAGACCCTGTCTCTAAAAATAAAAATTGTAAACTTACAGCTTTTTCTAAAAAAGGATCTGGGAAAGAACTGCTTGATGCTGCTTCTCTTTGAGGAAGCGATTCCTTTGGTCAACCTGACGTTCCTTTCAGGCTCTTTGCTGTTAAGGGGGTAAATGAACGTGCCTTGGAGGAAGCTATGCCAGAAGCGAGGAGCAGGGGATGGTGGCTGATGCCTGTAATCCCAGCGCTTTGGGAGGCTGAGGCAGGAGAATCACTTGAACCCGAGCTGGGGAGGTAGCAGTGAGCCGAGACCGCGCCAATGCATTCTAGCCCAGGCAACAGAGTGAGACTTGGTCTCAAAAAAAAAAAAAAAAAAATTAAGAATTCTAGATAGCAAAAAATTAGGAAATACATAGGGCGGAATGATACAGGGAACACCAGACACAATGTGAGCCTCCTTTAGGGATGGCAGTCAGAGGAAGTAACATCTGAACTAAGATCTAAGATAGGAAAAGAAGTAGTCGCTAAAAAATGAAATGAGGACCTGGTGCAGTGGCTCACGCCTGTAATCCCAGTACTTTGGGAGGCTGAGACAGGACGATTGCTTGAGGCCAGGAGTTCCAGATCAGCCTGGGCAATATAGCGAAACTCCTTTCTACAAAATACAAAAATCAGCCAGGCACGGTCATGGACACCTGTGGTCCCAGCCACTCGGAAGGCTGAGGTGGGAGAATCGCTTGAGCCTGGGAGGCGGAGGCTGCACTGAGCCATGATTGCACCATAGCACTCCAGCCTGGGCAGCTGAGTGAGGACTCTGTCTGAAAAATAATAATAATAAAATGACAGCTAGGTGCAATGGCTCACACCTGTCATCCCAGTGCTTTGGAAAGTAGAGGCAAGAGTATCTCTTAAGACCAAGACTTAGAGACCAGCCTGGGCAACATAGTGAGACCCCCTTCTCTACAAAAATAATAAAAATGAGCCTGGCATGGTGGTGTGTACCTGTATGTAGTCCCAGCTACTCAGGAGGCTGAGGTAGAAGGATCACTTGAGTCCAGGAGTTTTGAGGCTGCAATAAGGTATGATCTCACCACTGCACTCCAGCCTGGATGCCAGTGACAGCTTGTCTCTAAAAAACAGAAAGAAGATTACAAATTTGAATACGTGTGTATGGAAAAGAGGAGAGCATGTTCAAGGTACATAAAGGAAGCCCAAAAGCCCGAGTGTCTGGAGCAAGTGATGAGAGATGGAGGAAGAGGGAGCTTGCCCTCTGAGGAACTCCCAGGTCGGCAGGCTGGGCAAGCACTGTAAAATTATGTTGTAAGTGCATCGAGAAGCCACCTAACAGGTTTTTGGTTTTGTTTTTCTTTCTGAGATGGAGTCTCATTCTGTCGCCCAGGCTGGAGTACAGTGGTAAAATCTCAGCTCACTGTAACCTCTGCCTCCTGGTTCCAAGCAATTCTCCTGCCTCAGCCTCCCAAGTAGCTGGGACTACAGGTGTGAGCCACCACACCCAGCTAATTTTTCTATTTTTAGTAGAGACAGGCTTTCACCATGTTGGCCAGGCTGGTCTCGAACTCCTGACCTCAAGTGATCCGCCTGCCTCAGCCTCCCAAAGTGCAGAGATGACAGGCGTGAGCCACTGCACCTGGCCCCAAAAGTTTGTCTTTAAACCAGGGGTCACTCATCAGATGCTGACTCTTCACAGAAACCAGTTTCCCGGGATTTCCTGCAGAAATACCCAAAACTTTAGCTTATAGCCACGTGCTAGCTAAAGGATGCAGTTGAATCGGCCCCCAGCTCCTGGCCTGCCAAAAAGAACGTGTCTCCTGATAGGCCCTGGTTCCCTCCCCATCCTTCACTGTATTTTCAGACTGGACAACTTTGCCTCCATCCTCTTACTGCAAGAGGGCATTGGCTTTTCTCTCTGCCCAAAATCTTCACCAGAAGTCAAAAAGTTCCTTTTTGAAGTTTCCTTTCTTGTTAAAGAATAAGTGCGCTAATAACTTTGTTAAGCCCCATCCTATGTAGCTGTGAGACATGCCAGGCTTACAGGCACGTAGTACATTCTATGTCCTTGTACTTTAACCAATTATCTGTGCTGGACGTGCTCACAGGCATGCCCCAGCTCACCGTTGCTTTTACCTGTTTAGAAAAGTTTTTGGTTGTTAGCCAGTTGGGCTTTAGTTTAGATTGTGAGGTCTGGCACCAGCCAACTGAGATCAGACACAGCAGTAGGAACAACCCCAAATGCGTAAAGGATAAATTTGAGTGTTTCCCTTTGTTCATTGTACTCTCGTAGCACAGTGGCTGGCGAGGGTGCCCTTCCTGCAGTCCAGGAAGTAAAAACTGCATTGCTGAAAGATCTTTTGTCTCCGTGCTGAGTTTTCTTTGTGGCACCCAGCATCTGTTTCCAAAAATATTTTCCTGAAGCACATCTCCCTTTCCATCTCTCGCTTTCATGGAACCACTCCACAGCCCCTTCCTGCCTGCAGAAAGAAGTACAAGATCACCTTGGCCCCTCAGCATTTGTGACGTGTCCCTGGCTTGCGCTACTTAACTTCACATAGTGTGTATTTTACCTGAGAAGTTCTGAAAACTTTTTGAGAGCTTTGCACTTTTAAAAACCATTGAGATTCTGGGCGTGTTGGCTCAAGCCTGTAATCCCAGCACTTTGGGGGGCTGAGGCGTGCGGATCATGAGGTCAGGAGTTCAAGACCCACCTGACCAACAGGGTGAAACTCTGTCTCTACTAAAAATACAAAAATTAGCCAGCATGGCAGTGTACGCCTGTAATCCCAGCTACTCAGGAAACCGAAGCAGGAGAATCGCTTGAACCTGAAAGGCAGAGATTGCAGTGAGCTGCAGTTGCACCACTGCACTCCAGCCTGGGCAACAGAGCGAGACTCTGCCTCAAAAAAAAAAAAAAAAAAAAAAAAAAATTCAGAATCCCCCAACTGCTTTCCTCAATGTGGGTTATAACATCAATTGATATAGCATTATAGATTAAAACTGACATTTTTAACTTATTATTTATTAACTCAGTAAACAATGAGCCTATTGCATGATGATATAAATAACATATTTGTTAAAAGCAAACTGTATTTCCCAAACAAAAACTGAGAGGAGCAGCATTGTTTTACATTTTTTGCAAATCTCTCGTGTCTGGTCTAATGGAAGACAGCTGGATATCCAAATCCACTCCTTCCTTCAGTCTGCTACAAAACGTTATTTTGGTTAAGTTATATATAGAAAATCCAGCCTCACACAGATATGTAGGTGAAAAATAGAGGCTCTTGTGGATCCCCAGAAGAGTCCTGGAAACCTACAGGGGTCCTTGAGAGCCAGGGCTGTGGCTAAACCAGATGGCATCTTTGAATAAGCCTGACATTCCTCCCTAAGCCACGAGCTCACACTCTTCTCCCTCCTGTGATTCTTCCTTCCCTCATTCACCTGCTTAAATCCTAACCTAGACCCAGGTCTGATGTTTCTACAACATACTGAAGAAACCCCAAGGCCCATCAGGAGCTAGCAGAGCCACTTGAGGCCCAAACCACCATGCCAAGCCAACTCCTAGACTCAACCAGTCCTCCTGCCTCAGCCTCACGAAGTGCTAGAATTACAGGCCTAAGCTACCACACTGGGCATTTGGGATAATGCCCCCAAGTGTCCCGGAAGAAGGCGACCTTCTCCCTGCAACCCAGCTCTGCCAGCGTTTGCAGCTGTCCTGAAAGACCCCTAGGATATTGTACTGGTCTGCACAGGCTGCCATAGCACAATATTATATACACTGGGTGGTTTAAGCAACAGACATTGATTTTCTCAGAGTTCCGGAGGCTGGAAATTCAAGATCAAGGTGTCTGCAGATTTGGTTTCTCCTTGCAGATGGCTGCCTTCTCACTGTGTCCTAGTATGACCTTTCCTCTGCACATGTGCCCCCTGAAGTGTTTCCTCCTCCTCTTACAGAGACACCAGCCCTGTTAGACTAGGGTCCTACATTAGGGCATCATTCAACCCTAATTACCTCTTTTAAGTCCCTATCTCAGCCAGGTGTGGTGACTCACCACTGTAATTCCAGCACTTTCGGAGGCCGAGGTATGTGGATCACCTGAGGCTGGGAGTTCAATACCAGCCTGGCCAACATGGTTAAACCCCATCTCTACTACAAATATAAAAATTACCTGGGTGTGGTAGTGTGTGCCTGTAATCCCAGCAACTCGGGAGGTTGAGACAGGAGAATCTCTTGAACCTGAGAAGGATGTCGTGGTGAGCCAAGATCGTGCCATTGCACTCTTGCCTGGGCGACAAAGCAAGACTTCGTCACAAACAAAAACCACCCTATCTTCAATATCTCCAAATAGAATCACACTGGGAATTAGGATTTCAACATACGATTGGGGAGACACAATTCAATCCGTACCACATATTTACACCCTAAGCAGCCATATCTCACCAGGCCCCTGCTGTGTATATCAAAACAGTTTTCAGTAAGAATCCATAAATGAAACAAGTCATCATAATATTAAGAAAAATGCCGTGGCTCAAGCCTGTAATCCCAGCACTTTGGGAGGCCAAGGCAGGTGGATCACAAGGTCAAGAGATCGAGACCATCCTGGTCAACATGGTGAAACACCGTCTCTACTAAAAATACAAAACATTAGCTGGGCATGGTGGCGCGTGCCTGTAATCCCACCTACTCGGGAGGCTGAGGCAGGAGAATTGCCTGAACCCAGGAGGCGGAGGTTGCGGTGAGTCGAGATCACGCCATTGCACTCCAGCCTGGGTAACAAGAGCGAAACTCCGTCTCAAAAAAAAACAAACAAACAAAAAGAAAAATGCCAATCGTGAAAATTTCTTATATTGAGCTAAGCATACAGTAAAGAAAAATCTTTAAAAATTACAGTGTGAAAAAGGAAAAGAGAAATGTATCAAGGTGTCTTAGTTACACGTGAATGTTTTTGATAAAACAGGAAAATAACCTGGAAACATTTTTTCTGGATGAGTCAATTCTGCTAAATTCGGAGACTCGTTAGTATGTGGAACAAGAGAACTGAAGTAACTCAAAGATCTGTTTATCTTTACAATAACTGTAGCGTCTTTTATTTCAAATCGATCATTAAATTTCAACAAGTTAAACAATTCACGTTTTGTTTTGTTTTGTTGGAGACAAAGTCTCATTCTGTCACCAAGGTCAGAGTGGAGTGGTGTGATCACAGCTCACTGTAGCCTCGACCTCCTGGGCTCAAAAGATTCTCCCACCTCAGCCTCTTCAGTAGCTGGGACCACAGGCACATGCCAGATTGCCTTGTGGCAAATTAGCCACACTTGGCTAGTTTTTTTTTTTTATTTTTTGTAGAGATGGTGTCTTTCTGTGTTGCCCAGCCTCGCCTCAAACTCCTAGACTCAAGCAATCCTCCCACCTCAGCCTCCCAAAGTGTTGAGATTATAAGCCCTAGCCACCTCACCAGGCCAGCAATTCATGTTTTAAACAGTGTTAACAATCTCTGCTTAAATACAGGAATACATACGTAGTTTAGAGATACGAACTTCAGCCGAAGCAAATTCAAATGACTCTGAACCATCAGGAACCTTTCCTCAGAATCAGTGTGTGTAACCGAGTCCAACATGTTGAGACCAGCTAGAAAGCTAGAGTTCTCCAACTTGAGTTCCAGATAGAGGAACGTCTTGGCTGAGTGGCAGCTCACATGTGTAATCCCAGCACTTTAGGAGGCTGAGGCAGGAGGATGGCTTGAGGTCAGGAGTTCAAGCCCAGCCTGAGCAACACACTGAGACTTTGTCTCTACAAAAAATAAAAAATTAAAAAAAAAAAAAAAAAAAAGCTGAGCCCAGTGGCATGCACCTGTGGTCCCAGCTATTCGGGAGGCTGCGGAAGGAAGATTGTCTGAACCTAGGAATTCAAGGCTGCAGTGAGCAGTTGTAGTGCCACTGCACTCTAGCTTGGGCAACAGAGCGAGACCCTGTCTCTAAAAAAAAAGAAAAAAAAAAGATAATCAACAAAAGATAAGTAATAACAATAAATCCTAACTTGCAGTTTACATATACATCACAATTATCAGAAGATACTGCGAACCAATTGCCTAGAACATAGACCAATAGGAGATCTGAAGGGAGAATATTTTATCGCTAATTTTATTAGAATTGCTGGTGTAAGATGACAATAAAAAGTTGACCAACTTCTAGTCAATTTTATTGTTTTAAAATTATCTAGGAACAATGAACAGTAAATTTATTTTTTTGAGACAGGATCTTACTCTGTGGCTCAGCTAGAGTGCAGTGGTGTGAACAAAGTTCATTGCAGCCTCAAACTCCTAGCCCCAGCCTCTCCAGTAGCAGAGACTATAGTTGTGAACCACTGTGCCTGGATAATTTTTTAAATTTTTTAGTGGCCATGGGATCTCACTGTGTTGCCCAAGCTGGTCTCAAACTCCTGGCCTCAAGCAATCCTCCTGCCTCAGCTTCACAAAGTGCTGGGATTCCAGGCATGAGCCACTGAGCTTGGCTGATGAATTCCCTTATTGCTTTCATCCAAGGTGAACCCTCCCACTCCCCTGCGTGCTGTGCCACTGGCTATCACTGGACCTAGATATCAAGCTCCATCTGCCCCTCAGTTCCTCTCAAGGGTAAGTACTGACCTGCTGTGCCCAAAGAAACGTCAGCCAGGGGCGGGTCTGGGTGCAGGTGATGAGGTTTTAGGAAATGGTGCAATGCAGCTATCTCTTTATGCAGATTTATGTGTGCAGAAGGTTTATGCATGAGTGAGGTGCCTGGGACAGTATTGGGGAAAGGGGGACAGGGATATAAACAGCTCCTTCTCTGTTCTTCCTGCCCAGAGCCATGGGCTAATGTCTGAACCCTATGGAAAAAGAGAGCAACTGGAGACAGAAGCCAAAAAGGTGATTTCCTGACAAACTCAGAGAAACACAACAGCTCAATCCTGCTCCTGCTAAGGTCTCTGGTGGAAAAACGGTACCCAGAGCCAGGGACCATGAGGCTCTCCCCAGTTTACATAGAATTCCTGGTTCCTCTGGCCCTTGGAGCAGCTCCAGTGGTGCCCTGCAGCGGCATTCTTAGCATAGAAATGGGTGGTCTCCCAGGATACGCCAGTATCCCCAGCACTAAGCTCCTGTTAGCTTTGTGGATGGAGAACATGGCAGGCATGCTCTTTCTGCCTTCCAGGTGGTAAACTTTGCTAGGAAGACCTCACTCCAGAGAAACCTGGGTCAACCTCATTTCTGAATTAAGCATATTTCTCTACATCTCCCAGGGTCGGCTTTGGATTGTTTCCTCTGAACGTGGCTGCTCATGTCAGGCCCAAGGCAAAGAGTAGCTTTAGGATGGGAAGAGCAAACAGGCTTTGGTGCAGACAGGCAAGGTCCCGGGAGCTGCCCACACGCGCCCCTGCCTGGCAGGCTGTGCCGAGCCCTGGCCGTGCATGGCTGTATCCACTCTCGCAGCAGGCATACGGGGAAGGCAGGGTGATCACTGTGTGTGCCCGCCTCACAGGGCTCATCCAAGTGTCCCCTCTACCTTCCGTCTCCACCTGCTGGTAAAAGGAAGCCTCCCACGTGCACTCCTGCCCTGGAGTCTCCACCCTGCTGGCTTAGAAACTACCTCAATTATTCTTATACTGGCTTGCGGCTGCCCAGGCATGAAACCCATCTTTGGGTCATTTCCACCCTGATTTTTTTTTTTTTTTTTTTTTGAGACAGAGCCTTACTCTGTCACACAGGATGGAGTGCAATGGTGCAATCTCAGCTCACTGCAACCTCCACATCTAGGGTTCAAGCAATTCTCCTGCCTCAGCCTCTGGCGTAGCTGGGATTACTGGTACCCACCACCCTCCTGGCTGATTTTTGTATTCTTAGTATAGGTGGGATTTCACCATGTTGGCCAGTTTAGTCTTGAATTCCTGACCTCAGGTGATCTACCCACCTCAGCCTCCCAAAGTGCTGGAATTACAGGTGTGAGTCACCCCCATGCCTGGCCTGACCTTGCTTCTTAGCTCAGTATTTCCTGTTCGAAATTAACCAACCCTTCCCTTTTCATGCCCCACATCAGGCGCTGCCAACACCCACTCTGATCCTAACTTCAGTCCAGGCTTCAGACCAAGAAAACCCGTCTGACCTTTCCCCAGAAAGAAAGAGCTCCTGTGGGGTCCCCAGACTAACCCCCTTGTCCTCTGGCTCCTTTCTGTAAGATCACCGCTCTGTTCGTTTCAACAGTAGAGTTAACAGAGCATGAGCAAGAGAAGGACATGCCTGGCTTCATTGTTCACTCTCTGCACAGCCTTCAGCAACTTGGCAAACCTGTCAGAGTTGCAGTTTCCTGTTGTTTAAAGCAGTGATCACCGTGCCTTCCCCATATGCCTGCTGTGAGGGTGGATATGGCCATGCATGGCCGGGACTCGGCACAAGCAGGGGCGCTTGGTGAAGACGGGGGCACCTGCACCCACACCCACCAGTGGGGTGCTGGGCTGGTCCTTGCTTTTCTCTGTGTGTGGCTCCCCTCTGGGCCCTTGTTCTAAATGCACCTCTGTATCTTTGGACTTCTGTGGTCAACATTCTCTCTTTCACTCAGCAAACACTGAGTGAGTCCCTATTGTATGCCAAGGATTGCATTTAGGCATCAGGGTTCCACAGATGAGCAAGACATGCTCCTGATTTTTAGACAGCTTACCCTCTGGCGGGATGAGGGCAGATGTGGAAACACAGCAAGGAAGGGCTATAATAAATGCATACATCAGCAGCCCCAAGCCCTGCCAGGGTACCCTTTGGGTCTTACTAGTGCCCCCTGCCCCTTACTAGTCCTGGATATGCCCAAGGAGATGCATGTCCAAGTCTCAGTTTACCCACCTTTAAAATGGGGGCGTTCTCGATTTCCAAGGTTTCGCTGAGGCATCACCAGCCCTGCTCCAAGTCCCTCAGGAAGGGCTGACTCTAGCTCTGACTTACTCCCAAACAAGCCCCTCGGGGTTTCTCAGTCTTGGCAAAATATTGCACTTGGCTTTTTGGATTAATCTGGAAGCCGTCATTCTCAGCAAACTGACAAAAGAACAGAAAGACAATTACTGCATGTTCTCACTCACAGGTGGGTGTTGAACAATGAAAACACGTGAATTCAGGGAGGGGAGCATCACACACTGGGGGCAGTTGGGGGTGGTAACTGCCAACGGGGGGTGGGGATAACACAGGGAGAAGTGCTGGATATAGTATACACCTAAAGTAAAATAAAATAAAATAATATCTGAAAGAACGATTTCTCCTACAACAAAGCAAAACACATAAGCCTGACTAGAAAGCAATGTTAGCATGTCCTCAGGGTGGCTTACCGAAGCAGCTTTCAGATTCCAGCCTGCTCCCCTCCCTCCTGGCTCTCAGGGGAGGGGACTCTCTGAGAGCCTCTGCTTCTTTACAGAGGGTGCTTCCCCCTCGCTCCCCTCTGCTGTGCCCCAGGGCTGTGTGCTCAGAACAGCTGGTTCTGTTTGAAGCCAGGGGACTCTGCCTAAACCTCCCGATGACATGAGCTCCCTAAAGCATTGCGCTGTTTCCAAGTGGGGAGGGCAGAGGAGGTTAAAGGAATGAAATCGCCTCTCATAGGCGATTACAGATTCCCAGGGCTTCCTAATTCCTCACTACAACTTAAACACGCAGAGAACCAAAAAGGGAAGGCTCAGGTGCCTTGGAGAGGCTCACACGCCTGTGACCCTGCTGAGCAAGGCCAGCGAAGGGATACTTGGTCTTATCCAGAGATGCAGAGTAAATGAGGAGAGCCAACGGGGTTGAGGGGTGGGAAGGACACTCCCTGAAAACCCTCTGCACTGCAGGCAACCAAGCCTTCCAACAGGACACATTCAAATTCCCAAGATCTCCACAGGGTGAGGCTTATGTCCCTGCTTATTATGTGGGGGTGGGGGGCAAAGTTGCATAGATAGAAGGCAAGGGATGCAGATTTAAAACCAGGGATATCTCATTTCCAAAGCCCTGTTCTTCACTCTAAGCCATACTGTCTCCTAGTGAAGTTTGGCCAGGGTCGGGGGAGAGGCAGGAGCCTCTTGTGATGAAGTGGGAGTCTTTTTTTTTTTTTTTTTTGAGGAGGGAGTCTTAAGCCACTGATTACCCTGGGATGTCTCTTGGGCTGGAGTCAGCCCTTTATCTAACTCAGCCAGACCACCTACATAACACATAAGACTTTGGGATAGTCACCACTTGGACTCCTCTATTTAAGAGAAAGGGTGTCAGGCGGGATATGATGGCTCACATCTGTCATTCCAGCACTTTGGGAGGCCAAGGTGGGAGGACTGCTTGAGACCAGCCTGGGCAACACAGCAAGACCCTATCTCTGCCAAAAGAAATTTAAAATAAAATTATCCAGGAGTGGTGGCCTGTAGTCGCAGATATTCGAGTGGCTGAGGTGGGAGTTCAAGCCAGGTGTTCAAGACCAGCCTGGGCAACACTGCAAGACCCCTGTAGTCCCAGCTACTCAAGAGGCTGTGGGGTGGGAGAATGACTTGAACTCAGGAGGTCGAGGCTGTGATGAGCTATGATTGCACCATTGCACTCTAGCCTGGGCCACAGAGGTAGACCCTGTCTCAGAAAAAAAAAAAAAAAAAAAGAGAAAGAGAGGAAGTATCACCTCTGCTCACCAGAAACCATCTATCCTCCCGCCACAGCCTTACAAGCCACTTCTTCAATGTGCTTTAAGGTATTCAGATGTGCTTATTAATTAGTCATCATTATTGACCTGACATTCTGCTGTCATTTAAATAAACTTGGTGAAATTAATGAGGCCCTTAATAATACGCAGATTTCTTGTGCTAATTATTTTTTGGTCAACAACTTGCATTGTTAGTATAAGTAGCAATATGTGTCATACCAAGGATGAATATTTGTGTGGGCGGCGAGCTGAGGAAGAAGAGAAAGGACACTCACGTCGGGGGGTGCTGGGAGAAGCCTGGGACTGGACAAACGAGAAGGCTGCCTTGAGTAAGGAACAGGCTGAGGACAGCTTCGTTGATGATGGGGTGGGAGGAGCGGGGTGGTTCCCAGATGCACAGAGGGAGTCTGTGAAAGGGCTCAATGTGGCAGTAACTGTGGCTATCCGGAGCCTTCTAAGATGCACACACTGATACAAGTTCAGAGACACTGAAGATTCTGCCATTGTCTCCACCCCCGGCCACTTCCAGCAGACCTCCAGGTCCCCACGGCTCCAGCCATCCAGTGAGCCCTCTCCATCAGTCCCTTCTCTGGGCACCCTTTTCCCTTCATCTGCTGAAAGCTTGTACCTGGGCTTATATTCCCTCCCTCACTAGATGTTCAGTCTCAGCCCCTGCAATCCGGCTTCCAATTCAGAAACCAAAAACGAAAAGCGAAAATTGCCCCCCCGCTAAGGAGCTCTCTGGCGGTTCTCATGGTCTAGAGTGTAGTCCAAGGCCGCCTTAAAGTGCAGTCTCTTTTCATGGAGTTCAAGTGTCCAGACCTTAACTGGCCTTCTCTCCCCAGCCTCCCATCCTGCATGCATGAAATGCTTTGGGAATTCATCCGTTCCCCTCATCCCATCATTTCATTTCAGCCAGTCAACTCCTGCACAGTCTCCACCCTTAAAATGTCACTTCTGTAGGGGACCTTCCGGGGATCCCCAGCCAGGCTCCTCTACCCCCAGGCCTCCCACATTTACAGCTCTTATCACACTATTGATCATTTTCACTATCAGGTCTTCCTTATTTTATGTCTTGCTCATTCCCGGTACCATGAACCTCTCAAGGGCATGGCATTTGCCTGATTCATCTCAAGCTGCACAAAGCCCCATGGTGTATAAATGTTTGATGAACAAACAAATGAGTGATTAAATCCTTGTGGGAGAAAGGATTGTGGGGGAGACTGAGGAGTCAGCAGATAGGTGAGCTGGGAGTGGAATCATAGTGAGAAATGGAGAGTGGAGATGAAGTCTTGAAGCAGCTGCTGGCTTTGGTAAGTGAACTCAGCACAGACTAAGAATATTGATAAGAAACTGGCAGGAAGAAAAGACAAGAGTACAGACTTCTCCATCTCCTTCACCTGCAGTGACTATTGATGCAGGCAGAAGACACAGCTTGACAGAATACGGCAGATTTACCAGCCACGTTTGGCTCAAGCTCTGTGTACATATTTTAGGAGATACCAGTGGGCAGGAAACAGCATGCTGATCAGGGACAGAAACCTAGGTTCCCGCTGACCCAGTGGAAGGATCTTTCTAGAAGGTTGGCATCTCCTGCTCTGAGAAATGTCGGGCGTCTTGTAGAGGCTGGCATTTTTCTGCAGAACAAACCATGTGTCCATGAGCTATCAAGTTTCCTTGGAAATTTTTAGCATTTTCCAAAGCACACAAGGAGGCTCTAGCCAGGGGTGTCCAACCTTTTGACTTCCCTGAGCCACACATAAAATACACTAACACTAAAAAAAGGTCTATGCATAATTTTCATGATATCTACTACCACAGATAAGCAAAAAATTCCTGCATTCAAATTACTGGACACGGCTGCTCTAGACTCTAGCCACAGAAGACCATCAGAAGATGCGAAGAGGCTCCCCAGGATGCAGCGATGTGGAGAGATCCCATCGCCCAGCTCTGAGCAGGCTCTCAGGTCACAGAAGCACTGGCATCTTTCAGGGAGTCACATGATGGTGTCAGGCCTGGCAACCGTGGGGTGCAGCTCTCCCAAGACCCAAAGGGGGATTCGTAGAACATTTGCCATGTACACAGCGCTAAGGGTTAAATCTAAAAAGTCCTTCCTTCTGTGATGAATTTCTAAAATGGATGATGTCACCTTAGGTGAAATGTCAGGAAGCGCAATCTGGGAAAGAAGCAAAGGAAGGCTGCATGGGTCTGGAAATTTTCTCTCTTAAAGCACAGGTTCCCAAGCCCTGAGCCATAAACTGGCCTTGGTTTGTGGCCTGTTAGGAACCAGGCTGAACAACAGGAGGTGAGCAGTGGGCAAGTGCGTGAAGCTTTATCTGTATTTATAACCGCTCCCTAGAGCTCACATTACCACCTGAGCTCTGCTTCCCATCAGATGAGCTGCAGCATTAGATTTTCATAGGAGCGCAAATATATTGTGAATTGCACATGCGAGGGATCTAGGCTGCATGTTCCTGATGAGAATCTAATGCCTGATGATCTGTCACTGTCTTCCATCACCCCCAGAATGGACCGTCTAATTGCAAGGAAAACAAGCTCAGGGCTCCCACTGATTCTGCATTATGGTGAGTTGTGGAATTATTTCATTATATAGTATAATGTAGTAATAATAGAAATGAAATGCACAATAAATGTAATGAGCTTGAATCATCCCTGTACCATCCTCTCCCCGCTCCACCCTCCCCTGGTCTATGGAAAAATTGTCTTCTATGAAACTGGTTCCTGCTGCCAGAAAACTTAAGGACTGCCGTCTTAAAGATTGTTTTGCATTCTTTCTTCTCCTTGACCAGAGGGAGGTTAATACAATGGAGATTCCTTTTCAGCATCAAAAGGGAAGACCATCTATGTGAGCTAAGCTTTTATTTTAGTTGAAACATCCAAAAACTCTCTACAAAAGAGAGTCCAGGATGTCAGTCAGAAGGCTTAATGCCCCCAGGGAAACAAAATTGCATTAGCATTCAAAGATGTTCCAATATTTCTTCAAGTTTCGCAACTGATACTAAATTAAGCCATGAAGTGCAACCACGCTAATTGGCAAAAGGCACATGATAGACAATAATGATACAAAAGTTCATCTCTTACTCCAACTAATTACAAAAAAGGATTTTTCTAAATGAAGGAACAAGCTCTCACGTTCACCGTGTGGGTCCTAAAGCACCTTTCTTGCACAGTGTGATACCATAACTCTGTCCTCCACAGCCCTAATGTGAAATGAAATTATTTTTTGTATATTATCATGTCAAACATGGGATTGCATGTCCAGTGTGGTGTCCTAATGCAATGGAATTCACCTTTGGGTCAATGAATAATGCATCACATAAGTCTTCTAAATGAAATAGGTATCACTGAGTTAGAATTCTTTATAATCAGTCTATTATAAAGACATGTGCATGCATATGATCACTGCAGTATTATTCACAATAGCAAAGATATGGAATCAACCTAATTGCCCATCAATGATAGACTGGATAAAGAAAATGTGGTATGTATACACTATGGAGTACTATGCAGCCATAAAAAAGAACAAGATCGTTGTTCTTGTTCAGGCACACAGATGGAGCTGGAGGTCATTGTCCTTAGCAAACTAACCCAAGAACAGAAAACCAAATGCCACATGTTCTTAATTATATATGGGAGCTAAATTATGAGAACACATAGACACAAAGAGGGGAACAACACACACTGGGGCCTTTTGAAGGGTGGAGGGTGAGAGGAGGGAGAGGATCAGGAAAAATAACTAATAGGTACTAGACTAATACCTAAGTGATGAAATGATCTGTACCACAAATCCCCACAACACAAGTTTACCTATATAACAAACCTGCCTGTATACCCCTGAACTTAAAATAAGTTAAAAAATAAGAATTCTTTAGGGGGTGCTGTCTCTCTGTTATCAGTCACTGAGCTTTCCCGTGCCTGGTATCTCTTGCAGATTATGAAGAGTGCAGACTCACCCCTTATCTCCACCAAAGTCTAACCACTAGGGAAGAGATATAAGGAACTGCAAATGGGAGCAAACAATCCACTTTATTAAAGTGCCCAATAACTGCCAAAGTACAAGACAGCTGAAATTGAGACACGACTTAGATATGAGGCTGGAGTATGGACTTCTATTTCCCCAAAGAAGAACCAGGGGTCTGGGTATCTTATTTGCAAGAAATTCCCCGGGATCAGTGGTGGGCAGCCAGAGAGAGTGAGGGAAGGGGAAGAAACCCACATTGGATGCATAATGGCATCCACTGCTGTGAGCATCTGGGGCTCTTGGGATAGTCCACCCAAGATCAGCCTTCAGCTGCAACCACTGGCTTCCAAATCTGTTGGTTGGGTGGATCCCCACCTCCAGGCTAGTAATACTTGCTGATGAGTGACTTCCACCAACATCAGGAGAGTAAGAGAAATATGAAGGGTCGAACACAGAAGATCACCATGGGTTCATAAGGTAAGTGGTCATCGGGTCAAGGTAGGTAGAAGCCAACTCAGAAACTTACCACTGCAGCTGTGGCTAAAACTGAACGGGAGGACAAGGGAATGCAAATGAAACCCTAGATGTGTGTGATACACCTGCCACAAGTGTGTGACGTCCACTGCAGGGGTGCGCTGGGTCCATTCATTTAGCTGACACCAAAGATGGCAGCCCTCCCTATCAATGCAAGCCCCAGCAGCACACAGACCACCAGTTCAAATACTCAGCTGTCCTTCAGGGGCAACCTCAGGTCCTAATCCAAGGCACAGATGCATGAAGCCACCGTGAACTACAGCTTCTCTTACTGATGAGGCACAAATGGGCAAAAGAAGGACTAAAAATCTTTCCTGCTTCTGAGCCAAAATCCTATTGATGCATTGGGGTAACACTTGCTCATGCAAACTTTTCTAATCTTAGTAGCTTAATGCAACAACTGTCTTTCTCAAATTGTGAGCTCCAACTTTGGCTTCCCCATAGCCATTCAGAGACCCAAATACCTCCCACATCTGGTTCTGCTATTGTCAAGACCAGGTGTCCCCAAACTTTTTACACAGGGGGCCAGTTCACTGTCCCTCAGACCGTTGGAGGGCCGCCACATACTGTGCTCCTCTCACTGACCACCAATGAAAGAGGTGCCCCTTCCTGAAGTGCAGCGGGGGGCTGGATAAATGGCCTCAAGGGGCCGCATGCGGCCCGCGGGCCATAGTTTGGGGACGCCTGGTCAAGACGTTTATCAGCATGACAAAGGAAAAGGCAGGTAGGATTCCACATGCAAAGGTTCTATGGGACAGAAATGAAAGTGGCTGCTGGCACTTCTGCCCACTTACCATCAGCTGAACTCGGTCACGTGGCAGCAGTTCACTCCAAGGCCTGGAAGCAGGCTACAGTTGTGTATCCAGGAATAAGATGAAACATGTTTAATGAACACCTAAGCCATCTCTGCCATAAATTCCTGCTTTTCATAAGACATAACCCAAAAAAGAAACAGCTTTCATCAATATGGCTGATATGGTTTGGCTGGGTCCCCACCCAAATCTCATCCTGAGTTGTAGCGCCTGTAACCCACGTGTGGTGGGAGGGACCCAGTGGGAGATGACAAGTGAATCTTGGGGGTGGTTTTCCTTCTGCTGTTCTGGTGGCAGTGAATAAGACTCATGAGATCTAATGGTTTTATAGGGGAAACCCCTTTCACCTGGCTCTCACTCTCTCTCTGCCTGCCCCCATGTCCCTCGCCTTCCGCCACGATTGTGAGGCCTCCCAGCCATGTGAAACCGTGAGTCCATTAAACCTCCTCTTCTCTCTAAGTTTCCCAGTCTCGGGTACGTCTTTATCAGAAGCGTGAAGATGGACTCACACAAAGGTGCGCCAACATTCCTCCCTTGGAAAAGTGTCAGTGCAAAGGAAGGCAAGAGAAACGCAAAGAGCTCCCTCCAATAACTGAAGAAGCAAACTGCGGTTTGTTTTTGAAAAGTACAGAAAAAAGCCAAGTCCTAAACCATGCAGTTAGCACAGTCCTTCATTCGGTCTTCCCAGTTTCTCACCAGGATGCTTTTATACTCCAGTGTTATAGATGGAGAAACTGAGGCTCAGGAGGCCAAGTGGTTTGCTGAAGTTAACATCCTTGATGGGAACCACAGGATTTAAACTCACGTCTTTTGAAATTTGAATTCATGTCCTTTCACATAGCTCCTCAATGTGAAAAAGGAGGACCAGGAGCTATGTCCTTGACTTTTATCATTTACATTCAGAAAACAAAGAATATGAGAGAAGGAATCATTCTGCTTTTGTTTCTAGGCCACAAAATCCTAGCCAGAAAGGCTAAATTAAGAAACAGAACATGAGATGTATTAATCTGCTAGGACAGATTAATAGCAAAGACCACAGACAGAGTGGCTTAAACAGCAGAAACTTATAGGCTCATAAACGCATTATGAGCAGGGTTGGTTTTTTGTTTGTTTGTTTGTTTGTTTTTTGAGACCGAGTCTCCCTCAGTCACCAGGCTGGAATGCAATGGCACAATCTCAGCTCACTGCAATCTCCACCTCCTGGTTTCAAGCAATTCTCCTGCCTCAGCCTCCCGAATAGCTGGGACTACGGGCATGTACCACCACACTGAGATAATTTTTTGTATTTTTAGTAGAGATTGGGTTTCACCATATTGGCCATGCTGGTCTTGAACTTCTGACCTCGTGATCTACCCACTTCAGCCTCCCAAAGTGCTGGGATTACAGGTGTGAGTCACCGCGCCCGGCCAGGATTGGTCTTTTCTGAGGGTGGTGAAGGTGAGTATGTCCCACGCTCTTCTAGCTCCTGCTGGTTTGCTGGTGATTTGGCATTCCTTGGCTGGTAGATGCATTACCCAATCTCCCTCAGGTTCATCCAGTGTTCCCTCTGCATCTGTATCAGTCTCTGTGCCCACATTTCTTTCTTCCTTCTTTTCTTTTCTTTCTTTCTTTCTTTGGAGACAGAGTTTCACTCTGTCACCCAGGCTAAAGTGAGGTGGCACGATCTCGGCTCGCTACAACCTCCACCTCCCAGATTCAAGCAATTCTCCTGCCTCGGCCTCCAGAGTAGCTGGGACTACAGGTGCACATCACCATGCCCAGCTAATTTTTTTGTATTTTTAGTACAGACTGGGTTTCACCATGTTGCCCAGGGTGGTTTTAAACACCTGAGCTCAGGCAATCCGCCCGCCTCAGCCTCCCAAAGTGCTGGGATTACAGGCGTGAGCCACCGTTTCCAGTCTTCTCTGCTTTTTTATAAGCACACCTGTCATACTGGATTACAACCACCCTAATGGCCTCATTTTAACTGGATTACCTCCATAAAGACCCTGTCTCCAAATCGGGTCACATTCTGTAGCACTGAGGGTTAGTACTCCAATATATCCATTTTGCAGGAAAGGAGATACAATTCAGCCCCTGTAACACAAGGTGGGGGTTGGAATTCTCTGCCTCATTCAGAGAGTCATCAACCAATTCTAATGGCAAAATAAAGGGGTTGGTATTCACCTTGGAGACCCAGGTCTCAAAACTGAGAACAACATTCGGGGTGACTCAATGCATCCCTTGGATTTCAGGAAATTGGGATCAATTTTTATCTTCCTGATTCAGAGAGATCCCAATGGCAAGATTTCCCAGGGTTCCCAGGAAAATGGGGCATTGCTGGTTTGCTATCCATATTCCAGACTTAGGGTGAAAGATCTCTTGGTAAGGAGCTCCCATCACTTCTGAAGTAAAACAGAGAGGTCAAGTCCTATTTCCAAAGAAAATATTACATTCCCCTTTCTATTTTTTTTTCTGGGTTGTACTTTAGACGAAATGTTCTCTGCAATTAGATAGCTGTAGCTGTATCTTATTTCCTCTACCATTAATCTTTTATAAACTGTGACATTAACAAACTTCCCCATGTCCGACCTGTGAAATCTGCCATCTCTCACTGCCATTGACTGAAGGTCTTTGCTTGGAGATGCTCTACTGATAGCACTTGAACAATTTTGATGAATGTGTCTCTCCTTCTCATTACAAGAAATGCTAATCGTCTGACATCTCTCTCTATGTACATTCATTAAAGGACTCCAAGCTCTCCACACTCTGGTGGAGGTGAAATTCAACACTGTATTTGCTGATTTTGCAATGATCTGCTCACACAGAGTTATCTCATGATGTGGTATTAAAGAATTAGGTCAAATAATCTGGATAAACCTTTAGGATTAAAGGATCTGTGCTTGTCTCACTGACCAATATTTTGAAAACCTAGTTATCCTCAAGCACACACAGTATATTCGTTGTTCATTCATTCCACAAACTGAAGCGTGTGCTTGCAGGAACTCGTCTAGGCACTGGGGAAGTAGAACTCTGGCCTCCCTGGATCTTGTGGTAGGAGGAGAAAGACGAAAGAAAAAAATACATTAATGATGACAATACAAGACAATGAGACAGGGGAGGGGGCTGATAAGCTCCACTTGCAGTCAGGATGGGTTTCACAAGCAAGGTTAGATTTGAGCTCATTTTGAACGACAGGAAAGAGTCTGCTGGGTGCAGCATGCTGTGGACCTTAGGAGGACCGTCCAGGAAGAAGACATAATGTGTGCAAAAGACGAGAACATGGCATGTTGAGCAAAAAGAAGATCTGTCTCCCCAAGAAAGAATATGCACAGCAGAAGATGTGTGCGAGAGGCCTTCAGGGGCCAACTCCTGCTGGGCTTGAACAGCAAGCTATAGAACTGGTCTTGACCTACAAGGCCAGTAGCTTCAACCCATGTTCCATGAAAGCAAAGCCTCTCCAGCCACTTCAGAGAGCATGGCGCGGCAGGGAGAACAGCACGTGGAGAGTTGAATTCTTCACCCCCATTTCAGTTAAGGCAACTTGGCTGAAATGAGGACAGTGGATCGGCTCTGGGGACGGGAAAGAAAGCACAGATTCAAGAAGCATTTCAAAAATGGATGTAATCCTCAAAGTTCTCTAAAGAAAAAGAATCAGAAGAGACAGATATGGAGAGAGAGCTACAGATATAAAGAGATTTATAGTAAGGAATCAGCTCACTTTGTTACGGAGGCTGAGAAGTACCGGGATCTGTGGTCAGCAAGCTGGAAAAGGAGGAGACCTGATGGTGTAAGTGCCAGTCCAAAATCTGGCAAGCTCAAGCCCCAGAAGAACTGAGGTTTTCATTTACATCCTAAAACAAGAAAAGACTGATGTCTGAGCTCAAGCAGTCAGGCAGTAGGAGTTTCCTCTTATTCATGGGAGGGTCAGCCTTTTGGTCTTATTTAGATCTTCAACTGATTGATTGGGGGCTACCCAATTTAAATGTTAATCCCATCCAAAAATACTCTCACAGTCACACCCAGCATAATGTTTGATGAAATATCTGGGAACGCTATGACCCAGTCAAGTTGATGCATAAAATTAACCACTGCAGTGGAATTATCAAAACCTGGAATCATCAGCGGCTATGGGGAGTGAGGGAATAGGATAAGCGGGGGTTGAGTCTAAGGTCTGAAGACTGGGCAGCCATGTGTATGGAGATGCCCTAGGTAAGACGGGCAGCATTGTCAGTCTGTAACAAACAATTGTCTATTTCTGGAAAAGTCCTGCTTGGCATCTGGTGCCTGATTTGTATACTTTCTCGTCCAGATGAAAACTGGGTGGAAGCCTGAACCCTGCCTTTTCTCCTTGTAGCATATTTCCAGACAAAATCTTTACAACAATGTCATGTTCCGGATTCATAAATGCCAAATTACCCAGTCATGTCAGAAGAATATTCTTAGCCGGGCCAGGAGATGTTTGTGACCGTCTTCTGCAGAAGGCCTGGGCTGCCATACTGCTCACAAAGAGCAAGAACTGCGTGCAGCCCAAGTGTGTGGGCAGGAATTACGAGCCTACACACCCTGTAGCAACAGAGAAGAGCCTGGTGTTCAAACTGAGGCAGAAGCGTGAAGTAGCCCTCTGTCCTTTCCATATGGCTGATGAGATCAGACGTGGCACTCCGCCAAGGGTCACCAATTCAAATATCCTCCAATGGGCCAGATAGAGAAAGGGGAGGTAAGGCGCTCACTCTGAGGATCATGGATAAGCACTTGGAGGAAAAGCAGAAGGATGCGATGACGCAGAACCGGAGTGCTAGCAGACCAAATGTCACGTGCCACCAGTCCTGGGGAGCAGGAACTGTGAGTTGACACAGCCTGCAGCAACAAAAAAGGACCAGAAAGATCGAAGCTGTAGACATCTCCCACTCTGTTCTGGGACCAGGGCTGGCTCTCACAAGTCTTAACAATATCTCCTCCACAATCTACTTTGAAGACAATTAAATGAGTGTCTTTCTTGTTGCAAACAGAGAAACCAGCCTGGCTGTACCCACCAAGGAGCCCAGAAATTTGCTGCTTTATAAACCTCCAGCCTTGTCTAATGACAGATGATGGCAGACACCCAGATACCTCTGAGCCCACCTTAGGACTGGACTCACCACACACACCCGTAGGGGATTCTAGGAACTCTGGACAGCCCATTCTCCAACTTAGGCTGGAAAAGTGAGCCCTCTCTCTTTCTGCTGAAGGGACCAACGAGTCATTCCCTTTCTTCTTGATGCTGGCTCTAGCCACCTGTCTTGTTCCATCACTGTCTCCTCCGCTGGGATCAATCCTTCCCAGGCCCGTCTACGGAGGAGACACACTTTGCCCAGCTCCACCAAGACGAGCACACTCACTCGTGTTCTGTTACGGTGCCTTTTTCTGCAGGGTGGCTCTCAGGAGATGGGAACAACTGCCATGTGGAATTTACCTTTTCCAGTGCACAAAAGTCTTTTAGTTCCTGGCTTCAATGCGCATTCTTCCCATTCTAAGCTGTCCTTAGACACTTCTGAGCTCTGAGAGCTCCTGTCTCACTCCAGCATGGAACCCAACAAGCCTCCCAGCCCTTCAGATCCCTGCCACTCTCTAGACAACCTAACAACCTTATAACCCATTCTCCCTCACTGAGGTTTCTTATCCCAGGGCACAGCACAGAGGCAGGCAAAATGGAGCCACATGTATAAACTGGTGGCCATTGGAAGCCCCTGTTCCCAAGTAGGCCATTTGCCCTTCAGTGATCCTCTCTCCCCTATCTGGGTCTCTGCCTCACACAGGAATCCCCCCTTGGGTTATATGCGCTTTTTGCCCACCCGTAAGTGTTTCCTTGGTTTGGAATGACTAGAACCAAAACACAAGCCACAGCTCCTTACCTCCCAGTTCCACACCACTGACTTCGGACGAAATCCACCATTCTCCAGGCACATTGTCCAGATTTCTTTCTTTTGCCTCACGGTGAATTTGTTCAGCAAGGAATCACACTCTAAGATGTGCCGATCCCTCTTCCCAGCCTTCTGATTCTGGAGTATGAATGTGCAGGATCAGGATCCTGAGAGGAAGGAGCTTTCCACTGGAATCCAAGGGCTGTTACAGCAAAGTGCATCAACTGGAACACTGGAGGGATTGCCCGCCTCCTCCTTAAAGTGCAGTGCGAAGAAAACCATGCTGGGAGTCAACATGTTCTTCAGTCATCTACTTACTCAACACAGCACTGCCCTGAGCATTAAGAATACATTAGTGGCCGGGTGCAGTGGCTCACACCTGTAATCCCAGCATTTTGGGAGGCTGAGGCAGGAGGATCACTTGAGGTCAGGAGTTCGAGGCCAGCCTGGCCAACATGGTGAAATCCCATCTCTACTAAAAAATATAAAAATTTGCCGGACATGGTGGTGGGTACCTGTAATCCCAGCTACTCAGGAGGCTGAGGTAAGAGAATCACTTGAACCTGGGGGCGGAGGTTGCAGTGACCTGAGATTGCGCCACTGCACTCCAGCCTGGGCAACAGAGACAGACTTCATCTAGAAAAAAACAAAATATGTTAGTGAACTAGACAAGCAGCACTTTTCTGCTTTTCCAGAAGAGACATGAAAGCGCCTTTATGCCCTTGGACTGTGTGACCTTGGGGAATCTGCTTGATCTGTGTGAACCTTATCCTTCTTCTGGTATACAGGGATAACGTGTGAAACCGCTAGAGTGTTAACACTGAGTCACCCATATGACCACCCATGGCACAGTGCCTGGAACAGTCTAGGCATTCACCAACCACTAGCTGACACATAGAGATTTCCCAACTTGACCTGGAGTTCCTGGGAACACCCTCAAGTTGATGGGAACCACCCTACCTGGCACCATCAGATGCAAACTGGGGGTCTGTGGTCCAGTCCGGAAATACAGAGGATAAAAACTCATAGATGATGGCGAGAAAGCAAATACAAGCCTCTTGATGTGGTTTCCTGCTTAATTTATTTCCAACCTTGTCTTAAGTGATGTTTCTCACCGATAGCGATGAAATGGAAAATAGCTAACGAGAGTTAAAATTCCTGGTGAAGGCTCCAGATTTATCCACCAGCTCCCTCGGGTGCTCCCAAGCAGGTTGGTGGTGTGCTACTGCCCCCCTGTGCAGTCAGCAGGGCTAGCAAGCATCCGGAACCCCAGCCGACCCCAGGATTTTTATCTTATTTTTTAATTTTTTTTAGCGAGAACACTTAAGGAGAAAATGGACTCTCAAAAATCCTCTTTATCCAAGATCAAATAGAATAAAACCCAATTAAGTCTGTGCAGCTGTCGGCTGTGTAACCAACTCAAACCCTACATCCTTCCCCTCTCTCCCCTTGGGCTCTTTCTCTCCCTGGTGTGTATTGGACACTCGGCTCCGTTTACTGGAAATGGATCCATTACCGAGAGACAGAAAAAATAAAAATCTCCTAATGGCATGCAGATGCAGGGCTCACACACACCCCAAATGACGATCTTTGCAGCCAGGTGTGGGGAGGCCTCCAGGATCTTCAGGAACACAGTGAAAGGATTTGTAGACTCTGCCCAGAACAATCTCTGGGGCATGGTTGTTCTGCTGTCCTGAGTTCTGTTCTCTGCTCACAAGGCACCTCTCGACCCCTCTGCCTCAAGCTGGCTTAATGATCTTTGAGCTGTTGAGCTCAAGAAATAGTCACTGAACTAGGTCTCATAACCCTGCTATGAGCCCAAAACATAAGGATCATATAAGCTCGAGGGAGAAACTATACAATGGGTAAACTTCCATGGTACGGTGAGAACTGATCCTAAGGAAGCAGAGGTTGCAGTGAGCTGAGATCATGCCATTGCACTCCAGCCTGAGCATCAGACTGAGACTCCATTTCCAAAATAATAATAAGTCAGGAGAATAGGAGACAGAGTGGAAAGTGAAGGCAATGATGAGCAACTCAGGACTGGGAGTCTACAAATAAGAGTAGAAGGATTTCTTTGTTAGGTGATGCCTCATGTGGCATGCAGCAAAGAAAAATAATAAAAACAAATAAGACAGTCCATGGAGAGACCATGTCGCCTAGAGTACAAATCCAACTCTGAAGATAAACTCCCTACACTAGCCTGGGCAACACAGCAAGATCCCATCTCCACTAAAAAAAAAAAAAAAGTTCCTTTTAGTTAGCCAGGCATGGCTCTGTGCACCTGTAGTCCCAGCTACCCAGGAGGCTGAGGTAGGAGGATCACTTGAGAGTTTGAGGCTGCAGCGAGCTAGGATTGCACCATTGCACACCAGCCTGGGTGACAGAGTGAGACTGTCTCTAAAATGAAGTTAAAAATCATAAAAATAAATACACACAAAAACATCCCCAGCAAACCTTCCTGTCACTTTTTTTTTGTATTCTGTCTCTCTGAAATAAGTCAATCCTCCAGTAATTATGGGTCACTGAGGATGGGTCTATCTTGGTGGGATATGGAGAAATGGAACCCTGTCCGCAGTGGGTTTACAGGGAGAGAAGGACATTCTGAGAATCACTGCAAACACTGCAGAAGAGAGGCAGAGGGTGCTCATGGGGTTACTCAAGTTAGAAGCAGCTTCAAAAAGTCTGGGGAGCTTGAACTAGACCATTAATGGGCAGATGCAGCGATTCTACCCAAATAGAACAGAGAACATGAATATGAGCTGCAACTAGGGTCTTATCCTTAACTCTATAATGTGGGTCTTCAAAAAACACTTGAATGGAAAGAGATCAATGCACAATTTTTGGAAGATAAAATGTTTTTGAGTGATATATGCAAGGGCAACGCCTAAAGTAAAATTTACTACAAAGGCTAGAACCTGAGAGAATATTCAGAATGTCACCCACCAGACAGAACAAACATTGGACCAGTCAGAATGGTGCCAGGACAAGTGCAGCAGACATACAAATATATATATGAGGAAAGTGTAAAGATAGAATTCTGGGCCAGGCGCGGTGGCTCATGCCTATAATCCAAGCACTTCGGGAGGCTGAGGCTCAGAGTTCAAGACCAGCCTGGCCAACATGGTGAAAATCTGTCTCTCCCCACCACCAAGAAAAAAAAAAAAAAATTAGCCTGGTGTGGTGGCATGTGCCTTTAATCCCAGCTACTCAGGAGGCTGAGGCAGGAGAATCGCTTGAACTCGGGATGTGGAGGTTGCACTGAGCCAAGATTGTGCCACTGCACTCCAGCTTGGGTGACAGAGTGAGACCTTTCGAGAGCTCCCATTTTCCCAGGGTTTTATCCACCCCATACATTAGGTTTGCCCAGAAGTTCAGCTCACCAGGTTTTCTTTGTTGCAATGGAAGGATTTTTGTGTTTTGCCCATGGGCAATGAGTTAATACTATTAGTAAACATAATTACACAGAAGTGTTTTGTTCTAAAATCTATTTATTGAAAGCAAGCTGATCTGAGTCTCCTTCCAAGGATAAATTATGATGCCAGACACTGAAACTTATATCTCTATTGAATGGGAAAGCTGGCCTAGGCTTTTATGATTGAGATCTATGGGTCTGTTGGAGGCAATCTCCAGACAAAAGGTCTCCAGGGTTTCTTGGAGGAGTTAGGGTTGAGATTCTGAGGTTCCATTAAAAAATGACTATAGGAAGAATATCTCGTATTAACTTGGCTGAGCATGAACTTTGGACTTGGAAAGATGTCATTATCCCAGGGTGCCAGTGAGCGCCCAGGGTGCCATTATCCCTCAGATCCAGGGGGTAGGTACGGCTGAGAACACTTCCCAAATGCTCATCATGGATCAGCGTGGATCTAGCCCTGCCTTCAGAGTTTGAAAGCTAAAGGCACATGGAATGGGAAGCCAGGCCACAAACCCAGGGACCCAAACATCTCAAGGCAGAAGCCTACAACAACATCCAGAGAACAGGTGTTGAGTGACAGCTGCGTGCTATGGAAGATCAAGACTCCATTCTCCTCATTCTGGTCTTACTTATCTGACAGTGGCCAAGTCTCCTAGTTGCCCTGACCCCACATCAGATTAACCCATTCATTCACATCCCCTGCCACCCATTCAGAGAGGAATAAATCTTGATTCTCATTAGCCACTGGATATACTATTTAGTATGGGAGCACTGAAGACAGCCAAAATAGTCTCAAAGCTCTCCAAAGGCGCCTGCAGTGTGATCAGGGAAACAGGATGTGGACTGTGGAGGCCTGTGATTATTAAGAAGAAAGCATTTTCATTTTTCTTTATTTTTAAATTATCTATCTATCTATCTATCTATCTATCTATCTATCTATCTGGGACAGGGTCTCACTCTGTCTCCTAAGCTGGAGTGCAGTGGTGTGAACATGGCTTACTACAACCTGGAACCTCCTGGGCTCAAGCAGTTCTCCCACCTCAGCCTCCCAAAGAGTTGGGATTACAGGCACAAGCCACCACGCCCACCCTAAGAAAGCATTTTTAACCTGGTGGATTGGTTAAGTGGAGTTCACGTGAACGTGGCCAAAAAATGTCTACAGTGTACAGAAATCAATACACAAAAGTCAGTGAGCCTGCCTTGAATTCAGAGGTAAGATAATTCTAACAGCACAGACTGGGAGAGGCCCATCCATCCTCTGTCAAATTGCCTAGAAATGGGGATGCTGATAGGCGACTGATTTGGGATCTATCAACAGAAAAGCATTCCAATAAATAGAGTTCAGCCTGCATTAAGAGAGTGGACTTCAGAAACAATGCCATGTTCTGAAATGGCTAGACACATTTTGAGAGATAAGGGGAATAGGGTCATGTGTGATGGAGATGAAGCGAGGAAAGGAAGTTAAGGGGCAGGCCATCTCCGGGAAATAAGGAGAGATCAAGAAGAGGATCTTCAGCACCTCCGCTACTGGCCTGGAGGTGATCTCTTGTAGGTGGTCTCTTGCAAGTGACAAGGGACAGGCCACTGCCATATACCTACCCAGCATGGAAGTCAGAGCTGCTTCCCCAAACTGAAATACAAATAATGTCTCTGAATCCAAATATAGCAGAACAGATCGGGCCTCAATGCAAGCTGCCCATCACATCTGGCTATAAGCGTGTTTACAGCAGGATGTAAACTGATGTTCAATTACCCACGGAAGTTTATCATTAAAACAGAACTTTAAAATATGCACGTATATTTAAAAAAAAAAATAGCTTGCGCTCCCAAAACCAATTTTTAAAAGTCTGAAACGGGGCTTTGCCAGGTTTTCAAAGCCATCTGTTTTCAAAGCCTACCTTATTCCTTGTTTACCGCAGTCTGTCTGCTGTTTTAACAACCTCCAGTGGGATTTCACACGCCTCATTATGCAAAATCACTGCTTATGTATTCATTCTGCCACTTGCCTAACTAATCTCAACTCATCACATCGTTCTGAGGAAGATTCCCCAGTCTGGAGTTCTCCTGCAGGGTGGTAGATCAAGAACAGTGGTAGAGAGCGTCAGAGCAAGATAAAACACAGTCCCCAGTGTGTACTTGTTAGGAGACAGGCTTGATCTGACACCCTACTTGAGGTGAGAAACAAAAAATGCAATAATGACTAGAATATACATTCAAAATCCCTTTTTTCCACCTCCACAAATGAAGATCTTGCATTGAGTATGAGTCAGAAAAGCAGGTTTATTCTTTTTCTCATCTATTATATCCCTGCTATCAATGATCTATTCAAGTACTTTTAATTTCTCCCCTTGTATAAAGCTTTGGATCTATCATTCTTTGGTTCAGAAAAGTCAGGAGCCTAGATCCAAATCCCAGCCCTCGTGGATGACCTTAGGCAAGATACTGAGAATGAGTAAGAGCCGTGCACTCCAGACATTTTGCAAAAGAAGACATTCATGCGGCCAACAAACATGAAACAAAAGCTCAACATCACTATCGTTAAGAGAAATGCAAATCAAAACCACAAGGAGACATAATCTCAAGCCAGTCAAAATGGCGATTATGTAAAAGTCCAGAAACAACAGATGCTGGTGAGGTTGCAAAGCAAAAGCGCGCTGTTGATGGGAACGCAAATTCATTCAACCATTGTGAAAGAACATGGTGATTCCTCAAAGATCCAGAGGCAGAAATACCATTTGGCTCAGCAATCCCATTACCGGGAATATACCCAAGGGAATATAAATCATTCTGTTACAAAGACACATGCATGTGTATATTCACTGCAACACTGTTCACAATAGCAAAGACGTAGAATCAACTCAAATGCTCATCAATCATAGACTGGATAAAGAAAATGTGGTACATTACACCATGGAATACTATGCAGCCATAAAAAGGAACAAGATTATGCCATTTGCAGGGACATGGGTAGAGCTGGAAGCCATTATCCTTAGCAAACTAATGCAGGAACAGAAAACCAAACACCGCATGTTCTCAGTTACAACTGGGAGGTGAACAATGAAAACACGTAGGTACATTGCGAGGAAACGACACACACTGGAGCCTGTTGTGGGTGGGGAGGGAGAGTTTCAAGAAGACTAGCTAATGGGTGCTGGGCTAAATACCAAAGTGATGGGTTGATCTCAGCAGCAAACCACCATGACATACATTTACCTATGTAACAAACCTGCACATCTGCATGTGTGTCCCAGAAGTTGAAACAAACGTTGAAGGAAAAAAAAAAAAAAAAAGATCCATCCATTCACTGTCTAAAGGGTGAACCAGGCAGACAGGCGCCAGTCATAGCACCGGTCATGATAAAGGACCACCAGATCAAAGCCTGGATTTCCCAAATGTTAGATCAGCACATCCGAATCCATGATGCTCTTTTGGGTCCAATCACTGAACAAGGCTCCCAAACCAGATGCACATGGGGCAAGGGAATGAGCAGTGACTCCCATGAGAAACACTGGCTTTTAGTCTAGGGCAGTGATTCTTGCTTCTGGCCACAGATAAGACTCACCAGGGAAGGCAGCAAGGTACCTTCACTCAAGCCTCATTGTCACTCAGTTAGTATAAGGTGAGGCTTAGACTAACTGAACTCCTAATGATTGAGTTCATATATATTTGACACAGGGTCTTACTCCGTTTACCAAAGCTGGCATGCAGTGGTGCAATCTCAGCTCACTGCAACCTCAGCCCCTGGGCTCAAGCAATCCTCCCACCTCAGCCTCCTACAGCTGGGATGACAGACCTGTACCACCATGCCCAGCTGTTTTCTTGTTTTTTTGTTTTGTTTTGTTTTGTTTTTGTTTTTATTTTTGTTTTTTGGTAGAGACAGGGTCTCATCATGTTGCCTAAGCTAATCTCAAACTCCTGGGCTCAAGCAATCTGCCTGCCTTGCCATCCCAAAATGCTGGGATTACAGGTATGAGCCACCACGCCTGGCCCATTTTGGACTTTCTAGTAAATTTCTCTGTTGAAGAATAGTCTAATGCAGTAAATTACACAAATCTTCAATGCGCTGCTCAATCAGGAGTTTTAGAAAGTAAAAATACCCATCAAGGCACTGCTCAAAACAAGATACAGAACATTACCATTCTTCCAAAGGCTTCCCTTCTGCATTTTCTCCATTCTTAATCCCCATCCCTAAGGTAACCATGACTCTGACTTCTATCATCCTAAAACTACCTGCTGTCCAACTTTGTATAAATGCAATCATTCCGTATTATCTTACTTTTTTGGTCTGACCTCTTTTGCTTAGCATGTGTCTGTGATATTCATCCCAAGTCATTGTGAATAGCAGTAATTGCTAAGATAGCACTGCAGCCTCTGTACCATAACTCATCCATTCTCCTGATGATGATGAACTGTTGAACTGTTTACAGTTTGGGGCTACCATCAATAATGTTGCTATGGACATTTCTGTACATGTTGTTTAGTGGCCACATAGATGCATTTCTCTTGGAGATATATAGATAGCTCCAAGAAAATTCTAGTCATTATATATATATATATACACACACACACACACACACACACAGAGGACTAGAATTCCTGGCTCATGGCTTCTACAGTGGTTCATCTTTAGTAGAATGGAAATCATTTTCCAAGGGAGTCTAACACGTTACTTTCCCACCAGCAGTGTCTGACAGTCTAGGGATTCTACATTCTTATCAACTAATGTTGGCCTACAGCGGTACCACATTTTAGGTTTGATCTTGATGATTCATGGTGTTGAACACTTTCTAATATGCTTATGGCATTCAGATACACCCTTTTGCCCAATTTTTTTTTCTTTTTTTTTAAGACAGAGTCTCACTCTGTCGCCCAGTGCCAGGCTGGGGTGCAGTGGCATGATCTCTGCTCACTACAGCCTCCGCCTCCCGAGTTCCAGCCATTCTCCTGTCTCAGCCTCCCAGGTAGCTGGGATTACAGGCATGCGCCACCACACCAGGCTAATTTTTGTATCTTTAGTAGGGACAGGGTTTCACCATGTTGCCCATGGCTGGTCTCAAACTCCTGGCCTCAGGTGATCTGCCCTTCTCGGTCCCTCAAAGTGCCAGGATTACAGGTGTAAGCCACAGTGCCTGGCCTTGCCCAATTTTTAAACTGGAGCATGAGCGTCTTTGTTTAGATCTGTAGTTCTTTAAGAATTTGTTATGAGCGTCCTCTGGGATTTACGCGTCCATCTTCCTCTGTCCTGCGTGTTGCCTTTTCATCTCCTTAATTCATGTCTCTCGAGCAGAACTTCTTAATTTTAGTGGACTCCAATTTATCCATCCTATTTTTCAGAGTAAGTGCTAAAATGGTTGGGGGTCCAACAATTTTTCTGACTATAAGGTCATAATTACCTTGATAATAATTGGTCTATATTACCTTCTAGAAGCTATGAGCTTCTCCTTTGTTATTTAAATGTAGCATCTAACTGGAATTGATTTGGGGATATTGGGTGAGGCACAGGTCAAGATTCATTTTTTTTCATAAAGATATCCAATTGACCTGGTTATTGGAAACACCAGCCTTTTCCCCACTCCATTACAGTGGCAATCAGTATCTCTCAAAACATTCGTGGCGGTAGTAGCTTATTTGAATATGCTTCCAAGGTTGGGATTTACCAATCTACATCAAAGAAAAATAATGAGTCCTCAAGTGTGAAGCAAAATTGCAACTAGATGTAGACTTCTGAAACTGAAAACGTGCCAGTATCTTTGAGGGTGACTTTAGGGGAATACTGACACATCGTGGTTGAGTTGAGAAATCTAAAAATCCACAAAACAATGTACATTTGGGTAATAGTAAAAACCCATGACCTTGAAGGAATGAATGACCTTGAAGCCTGGTCCTGACTCTTCCTGGATTCCTCTCAAAGGGTCCATAAGAAAATGGTGAACTAGGCACCAGCTCCAGACCCAGGAGATGCTCACTGGGACAGCAGGTTAACACTCTTCACCCTTGCCCAGGAGCAACTAAGCAGCTTTGCAGAAAGAGGAGCTGCATTCCAACTCAGGAATCACGTTTCTCCTAACGATTGGTTCTTAGGAGCTAAGCGAAGAACCTCTCCCTTCTCCCAAGAGACAGGTTAAGATACTTTCCCAAAGTCACCAACAACCTTGTGTAAGAGCCAAGCCATAATGAATTCCAGGGGAAAAAAGGTTCCCAAAGGTGGCCATGTTTCTGAGCCTTTAGAATAAAGCCTCTGTTCTCAGAGGAGCGACTTTTCTTGCCAAGGCTCACTCGGGAGACTTTAGTAATTAATTACTAGTTGCAAACTAGTAAATTGGAGTTAATTATCTGGACAGATCTAATTGCAACTACAACTTTGTTGAAATTAAATAAAACACCACTTTAAAGTGCACGGAGCCTTTAAAGACATTACTTAAGGGTGTCTGAAAATGTCCAGCTGTGACCGTGAGCTTGCTGCAATGAGGAAGATGGAGCATTGTGCTGTAGATGCTCCAGTTCTTCAAGAAACAACCTCCCTCCACCTCACCTGCCATCCAGCAAAAACCCCAAGGTCCCAGGAAGGAGGGACATCACCCCTCCTTCCTGCCTTCTATACCAAAACATGCCTGATTCAACTCAAGGGACTGGCGTAGCTCACTGAGTTCTTCCCTGTTGTTCCTGTGAACATCACCTTGAACATCACCTTGTTGTGAGATCCAGGGACATCGGTTCTCACTCCAACAGAAACTGTGCAGGAGGGACAACTACCTGAACAGCCTCAGGAATCCAGAGACGACAGTTTTCAGGAGGAGATGCTGAATCCAGCTGATGCCTGGAGGAAGAATAGAAGTTAGCCAGACAAAAGAGATAAGGAATCCTCACAGAGGAAGCAGGATGTGTAAAGGGCTGAAAGCAAAAAAGAGTCGGGGAAAGATGAGAATCTGTTACTACAGGGGTCTCCAACCCCCAAGTCATGGACCTGCTTCTGGCCTGTTAGGAACTGGGCCACATGGCAGGCGGTGAGTGGGAGCCAAGTGAGTGAAGCTTCATCTGTATTTACAGCCACTCCTCATCGCCTCAGTCACCACCTGAGCTCCGCCTCCTGGCAGTTCAGCGGCAGCATCAGATTCTCATAGGAGCGCAAACCCTACTGTGAACTGCGCATACACGGGATCTAGGTTGCGCGCTTCTTATGAGAACCTAATGCCTGATGATCTGTCACTGCTCCCATCACCCCCAGATGGGACCATCTAGTTGCAGGAAAACAAGCTCATGGCTCCCACTGATTCTACGTGATGGTGAGTTGTAGAATTATTTCATATATTACAATGTCATAATAATAGAAATAAAGTACACAATAAATGTAATGCGCTTGAGAATCATCCCCAAACCATCCCCAAACCTCATCTGTGGAAAAACTGTCTCCCATGAAACCAGTCTCAGGAGCCAGAAAGGCTGGGGATCTGCTGTGCTACTAGTTCAATGTGGCTAGTGGGTGAGTGAGCTGTGGGCTGACCAGGAGCAGGGCGAACCTTTTAGGTCACTGTAAAGACTTAAGACTGCACCCCAAAGAACATTCTCACTTGCCTTCCTTAAATACATCTCACTGTTGAGATGTATTTAAGGAAGGCAAGATCGGAGGAGTTCCCACTGGAAGAGGAAGTTTTGCAATTGAAAAGCTTCTGAACTGAGAACCAGGACATCTGGATTCTTGTCCTCTGTGGGTCAGTGAGCCGGCACCGTCATTTCCCTATTCTTAATCTCCTGATAAAATGGGAAGAAGCCGGGCATGGTGTGGCTCATACCAGTAATCCAAAAGCTTTGGGAGGCCATAGCAGGAGGATTACTCGAGGCCAGGAGTTTAAGACTGGCCAGGGCAAATTAGTAAGACCGCCATCTCTGCAAAAAAGTTAAAATTTAGCCAGATGTGATGGTACCTACCTGTACTCAGAAGATTGATGCACGAGGATCACTTGAGCCCAGGAGTTAGAGGCTCTGGGTGATAGAGTGAGACCTTATCTCTAAAAACAGTAATAGTAGGAATTTAGAAATAAAATGGGAACGGGCTGGGCATGGTGGCTCACACCTGTAACCCCAGCACTTAGGGAGGCCAAGATGGGCAGATCACTTGAGGTCAGGCATTCGAGGCCAGCCTGGCCAACATGGCAAAACTCTTCCTCTACTAAAAAAAACAAAAAAATTAGCCAGGCATGATGGCAAGCACCTGTAATCCCAGGTACTCAGGAGGCTGAGGCGCAAGAATCGCTTGAACCTGGGAGGCAGAGGTTGCAGTGAGCTGAGATCACACCATTACACTCCAGCCTTAGTGACTGAGTGAGACACTTTTGAATGGCACAATAAGTGAACCCTCTCTACCCTCACCCAGGAACATCTATGACAAGGCCATGCATGCAAACCTGAAGCCATGAAGAGCTACCCAAACTGGTAAGAGTTGCAAGTAGCTTGCAATCAAAGGCACAGACCACCATGTACATGGGACTTACCATGGCCATAACCCAGAAGCCCATCCAGCTCTGAAGCCCATCCTAGCAGAGGATGGAGAGTATCACTGCATGGACCTCACCGTCCGGTCAGGTGTGGAAGTCGCTCTGTTGATGTGTCTCTCCAGATGATGGTGGGGTTCATGCCTCCCCAATTCTCCTCCTGCTTTCACACCACAGAGTTGGCCCACACCAGATATCTTCTAGATGCCACCTCTGTCTAAAACTCTGATTTGTCACTGAGGTTGCAGCCTGCGAAACCACAGCCCTCTTGCCTGGACCATGACATTGTTTCCAGCTCCGTCTGTCCTGTTCCTTACACCACACGCAGGGAAGATGGTCTTGCCCTTTGCCATGAAGGATGCAGGGCTGACCCCTCCCCAGAGGCCAAAGTGTGCAAGGGTTAGTTTAGCCCATGTGGTGACAAGTGCCAAACTCAGATGACTGGGGAAGCTGAGAGGCGAAAAGAGACAGTGGGTCTGAGGGGCAGAATTCCTGGGTTCAGTAGCTGCATGACTTTGAGAAAGACACTTAACTTGTCTGAGCTCCCATTTTCTGGCCTTCCCAGTGGAGCCTTCTGGCTTACATTTTCCTGAATTCACTTAGTATTTTGGTGACGTTCACCCAAAAAGAACAAAGATGCCCAGCAGAGCCGAGAGCATCTCTGGCGTCCAGATTCACCTTTAATTGGTCCACACAGAGGATGTCTTAGGTGGACAGAGAGCAGCAGCTGCACAATTCCAGTGCTGGCAAGTTCAGGATGCCTTGGAACTGACACCCACCCACCTCCCAGTGGCCATGCAGCCACCATCTGCATGCATCTCTGAGCACCCAATGTCCAAAACACCAGCACCATCTAGAAAGAAGGAACCCTGGCCTGGAACCACATCCCCAGCCTGACTAGTCCTCCCACACCAGCTTTGTGATTTTCTAAAAACCTTCCCCTCTGAGAATGTCAGTCTCCTCAATTACGAACTTAAGGATTTGAACTCTTCTCTCTAGCCCTGTCTAGCTCTGAAATGCTACAAATCAGTGACACAAGGAAAGGCAATAATGAGCCAGGCATGGTGGCACGTGTCTGTAATCCCAGCACTTTAGGAGGCTGAAGCAAGAGGATTGCTCGAGATCAGCCTGGGCAACATAACGATGCCCCTTCTCTATTTTGTTGTTTTTGAGACAGAGTCTTACTCTATCGCCCAGGCTGCAGTGCAGTGGCGTGATCTCGGCTCACTGTAACCTCCACGTCTTGGGTTCAAATGATTCTTCTGCCTCAGCCAGGAGGAAAGAAAAGAAAGGAAAAAGGAAAGGAAAGGAGGAAGGAAGGAAGGAGAGGGAGGGAGGGAGGGAAGGAGGGAAGGAGGGAGGGAAAGAAGGGAAGGCGAGGAGTAACAGCTAACTTGAAGTGCTTACCCCGTGTGAGACACTGAGCACACCACACAGATTAGCTTAGTCAACCCTATAGTGACCACAGAAGTGAGGTACTATATTCACACCATTTTAGACATAAGGGAATAGGCACAGAGCAATTAATTGCCTGCCCAGTTCTCACAGCAGTGAGTGCCAGCCTCTCTCTCTGGTTGCGAGCCTCACCCACCCTCCCCCACTGCAGCAGGTCACCGTTCCCAGCGCTCCTTTCTCCCCAGACCGTCCAGGCGTGTGGCTTCCTACATCCAGGCACCGGCAGAGGATGTGCCGTCTTCGACAAACACCAGCTGGAAATAGAATGCAGTCTTGAAATTCAATAAGCTTCAGAAAGAAACTTTAGATAGGGAAGAAGACACCCCCTAGAGAAACTGCTTGTGGTTAACAAGAAGTCAGAAAGCTGAATTTACAAGTCCCAGCAGCCCTTCGGGACTGTGGAAATAATTGGAGTGAGTCAAATTCAGCAACAGAATGTGAGTAAGACCACGAACTGGAAGCCGGGCCGAGAGCAAGAGCCACCCCTGTGAGTGTGTCTGGGAAACCCAGGAGAGGACGGGTGCATTGGATGGGACCCTTCCTGGGCTGCTGGTTCCCTCCTTCCGACCACCACCACCAAGGCAGCCATTACAAGTTGTCTCAGTGCCAGGTGCCGGGGATGCATCAGGCAGGTGGGGCAGGTTTGGCTGAAACAGTCTAGGAGCAAAGGCAGAAGCCAGCAGAATGAGCAGAGGGTTGAGGATGCTCTGAGCTGGAGAAACTAATTCCACCTGCCAGGCTTGGAAAGACTGCAGAGAGGAAGTGACTTCTGAGCTGATAATAGGATTTTACAAGGTGATAAAGGATATTTCGAGCAGAAAAGAAAGAGGAGGGAAAAAGTTGCCAGGATGTGGACAGAGGCATTCAGTGAGGATGTTAGGCAGGGAGGAGGTGACTGGCTGCAGCTGGGGCTGAATCTTACCTTGCACTGAAAAGCCAGGCCAGTGAGGTAGTGAACGCCACGTGCAAGGCGGTGGACCCTCCTTCCGCCTTAAAGGTTGTAAACAGAGGAATGTGTTGAGGGCAGCCAACCAAGCAGCAGAGAGCAGAGTGGAGAGTGATTAGGGCAGGCATGGCTGGAGGCAGGGAGGCCACTGACCCTGACAGGTGCAAGGAGGCGGCCTCGGATCCAAGAAGCAACTCAGAGGTCGAGTTGTCAGGACTCACTGTCGGTCCCACTGGTGTCAGGCAGCAGACAGAAAAGTTGCTGGCGAGTGTTTTTGATGCCCAGCTATGCACAGCAAGGTAGCCGTGCTGCGGGTGCAGAGTGGCACGGCCAGCCCAGGGCTGAATGGAAGGGAGGTGGCTGCTCACTTAGCTTCTCCTGTGGCTTGCTGCTGCCACTCAAGGCAGCTCCAAACAGGCACTCACAGATCTGGGACTGGCTGCCTAGCAACCTGGCTTCTCATTACTGATCTGCACACGGACACACATGCACACCCACATGCACTCACACACATGCTCACCGCATGCACACCCAGGCTGCCCCTCCCTCCAGGCAGGCTCAAGCCCTCTGGCCTTTGCCCACCCAGGTTCCTACCCTCATCTTGCCTGCAAAGCCCAAGGCCCATCTTGACTCACCCCAACCTCCCCTTCTCTGAAAAGTCACCCCTGACTGCACCATGCTCAAGACTCGCCCTTGGGACCCCGTGATGTCTCTCTTCCATGTTTTCCTACAATGTCATTTTAGACAACTGTAGGATGAGTTATGAGGGGAGTAAGAACTGAGGTATCCCAGGAGGAAAGTGAATACTGCCTGGAGCCAGGGGAGAGGGCAGAGGAGAGGGGTGTGCCCCCAGGAAGAAAGATTCCATTCCATTTGCTGGGGTTTGGATACCAAGCTGGCCACAGGGTGCACAGAGGAGCCCTGGCCCAGATCCCTGTGTCTGGAGGGTTCACAGACCAGCAGGAGAGACACAAGAAATGGAAGAGAGTAAGAGGGACAGCTCCATGACAAAGGAGAAATGCAAGGAAGCTTCCCAAGAATCAGTTAAGAGGCTAGAAACCCTAGATCCTTCCCTTCCCACAGGACAGGGCTCAGATCTTTGGGGGTTCTCCCTAGGCTCCCAGAACCAGCTCAGGTTGGGTTCCATGGTTCATGCCTGTAACTCAAACATTTTGGAAGGCCGAGGTGGAAGGATAGTTTGAGGCCAAGAGTATGAGACCAGCCTGGGCAACATAGCAAGACCCCTTCTCTAAAAAAAAGTCAGTAATAATAATAATTAGCCAGGCACGGTGGTGCATGCCTGTAGTCCGAGTGCCTCTGGAGGCTGAGGAGGGAGGATCACTTGAGTCCAGGAATTCGAGGCTACAATGAGCTAGGATAGCACCACCGCACTCCAGCCTGGGCAACAGAGCAAGAAACACCTTGATACCCTGGGTGTTACGGGGCTTGTCAGCTCTTCAGGCAGAGGCTGGGTGGGGTAACAAGCACACCGAAGGGCTCTGCAGAAGCTGCGGAGGAAGAATAGATGCTTTCTGGGGATGCAGTCATGCGAGTCCCTGTGACTGCAAGAAGGTGAGACGGGCTGCCTCATAGGAAAAAAAAGTTAGGTCAGAGAAGTAATACTCAGCCAGAAGCCCAACCTAGGGCAGCTCAGCTCCAGGGCAGCCTGCCTCCAGAGCAGGGGTTGAGACCACCACCCCGGGCTTCCTGGGATCTGGATTCAGACATCCAGACCAATAGCAGTCAGTGAAGCAAGAGAGAGGTGGCAGTGTAGAATGCCCCAGCCCCAAGAAGGAGATGTTGAGAGTGACAGTGGCCACAACAGAGGCAGAAGTGACCAAGTGGGCAGGGAGGGGAGGAAGCAGCTAAGGCAGGCGTCCCCAAACTATGGCCCGCAGGCCGCATGCGGCCCCCTGAGGCCATTTATCCGGCCCCCCACCGCACTTCAGGAAGGGGCACCTCTTTCATCGGTGGTCAGTGAGAGGAGCACAGTATGTGGTGGCCCTCCAACGGTCTGAGGGACAGTGAACTGGCCCCCTGTGTAAAAAGTTTGGGGACGCCTGAGCTAAGGTATGCCAAGAGTCAGCCACCTGGGAATGTGGCAGGAAGTAGAAGCAGCTTGAACAAGGGGCCCAGGGTCTTTGATTCAGCAGGCAGGGCTAGAGGCACCCCATCTCACCTTCTTGCTGAGACAGGGATTCACGTGACTGCATCCCCAGCACGCATCTGTTCTTCCCCTGCAGCTTCTACAAAGCCTTTGGTGTGCATGCCATCCCACCGAGCCTCTGCCTGGAAGAGCTGACAAGCCCCGTAACACCCAGGGTATCAAGAAGGCATTGCAAAGATGACAGCCACCATAAAGGTGGCAAAAATATCCACGTTACTTTCAAAGATAAACAAAAGATAAAACAGATTTGCACAGAATACAAGTAGGTGAAGGTGTAGCTAAAGGCATTTCAGTTTCTTCTTTTAGCTCCACCAAACTAAGGGAAGAAACAGAAGTAAAAAAAAAGAAGCACCTCTATAGTTTAGAAGATGCTTGGGATGACGTCATGCTTGCAGGTGACGATGGCTTAATGATACCTTATCAAATTGATGTTTTCGTTACTCATTCTCAAGAAGAAACATAGGAAGGATGGGTGCAGTGGCTCACACCTGTAATCCAACACTATGGGAGGCTGAGGCAGGAGGATCACTTGAGCCCAGGAGTTCAAGATCAGCTTGGGCAACATAGTGAGACCATATCTCCACAAAATATTAAAAATTAGCAGGGCATGGTGGCCTGCATCTGTAGTCCCAGCTACTTGGGAGGCTGAGAAGGGAGCATCAGTTGAGGCTGGGAGTTCAAGACTGCACTGAGATATGATTGTGCCACTGCAATGCAGCCTGAGCAACAAAGCAAGACCCTGTTGAAGAGGAAGAGGAGAGGGAAGAGGAGCAGGAAAAGGAGGAGGAGGAGGAGGAGGAGGAGGAGAGGAAGAAGAAGAGAAAGTGGTGAAGGAGGAGGAGGAGAAGGAGAAGAAGAAGAGACAGGAGGAGGAGAGGGAGGAGGAGGAGGAAGGGGAGGAAGAGAAGAGGAGGAGGAGACGGGGAAGAGGAAGGAGAAGGAGGAGGCGGAGGAGGAGAAATGAAAGACAAAAAATGTTAGAAGGAGCAAAGAAAAAGAAAAATTTTCAAGAAGGAATTGATGCCTCAGAGTCCAAAGTAGAATCAATTCAATGGGTGTCAGCAGATTTCAGCATTCACTTCTATGCAAAATGTGGGCGCCACATAAAGGCTGATGAAAGTTAAATATTTTATCAAAGTTTAAAAAATCTTTAATACACTTGAATATTTTTTAAGTGGGTGTTGCAAAGCCACGAGCAATTTTGCAGGCTGGTTTGATTTGTCCTTGGTACTTCCTCAAGATCTGAGTCCTCCAAGATTAAAGACAGTGTCCCTTGGCTTCATCCGGTCTTCCCTACCCTGACTAGGTGCAGCTAAAATCAGCCCAGGTGGCCCAGTAGCCCCTGGTTGACAGCATCACAACGTTTATCCGCCAATTCCCTCAGCCCAGGGCACTTGCCACCTTCCAGAGATGGTTGACCCATTCGTGACAGGGGCTTTTTCCCGAGAGGGGAATTAGCCCACAGGCTATGGGGTGTGGAGTTCCTGGAGAGCCTCCTCTTTCTCTTGTTGCTATAAAGACGGTCTTCTAAAAATAGAAATCCCATTTGACCCAGCAATCCCATTACTGAGTATATATCCCAAGGATTATAAATCATTCTACTGTAAGGACACATGCACACGAATGTTCACTGCAGCACTGTTTACAATAGCAAAGACCTGGAACCAACCCTAATGCCCAACGATGATAGACTGGATAGGGAAAATGTGGCACATATACACCATGGAATATTATGCAGCCATCAAAAACGATGAGTTCGTGTCCTTTGTAGGGACATGGATGAACCTGGAAACCATCATTCTCAGCAAACTGACACAAGAGCAGAAAACCAAACACCGCATGTTCTCGCTCATAGGCGGGTGTTGAACAATGAGAACACATGGACACAGGGAGGGGAGCACTACACACTGGGGTCCGTTGGGGGGAAATGGGGGAGGGACGGGGGGTGGGGATGTGGGAAGAGAGAGCATGGGGAGAAATGACAGATACAGGTGAGGGGACAGAAGGCAGCAAACCACACTGCCACGTGTGTACCTATGCAACAATCTTACATGTTCTTCACATGTACCCCAAAACCTAAAATGCAATAAAACAACAACCAAAAAAAAAAAAAAAAAAAAGACGGTCTTGCAGTGAAGTGGTACTAAAGAATCAGAGGAGCTCCTGTCTGCCGCCTCCTGGCTGCGCAACCATGAGGAAGCTGCATAACCTCTCTGAATCTGAATTTCCTCATCTGTAAAATAAGGCTCAAAGTAGTAGGGCAATCAGGATAAAAAGAGATAATGACGGAAAGAGCTTAGATCTGTGCCTAACCTGTGGCAGGCACTCACTAAAGACGACCTCTCCTCCCCCTTTACCATGGTCTTGCTGCTGGTCAACTCAGGGCAGTGAGGTTTAAAGAGAAAGCCCTGACTATCAAGTGGCACTTCCCTGGGTTCAACCCTAGCTCTGCCATTTGCAAATCAATCTAGCTGCCAGAGCCTCAACTTCAGCAACAGTAAAATGGAAATAATAACGGAGAAACCGCAGGGCCAGTGTAAGGATTAAATGTAAGGAACCTCACACCAGGCCAGAACGTACATGCACCCTGCCCCTACTGGGGAAAGTAAGACAACTGCCATAAGAGTGGGCTCTTTGGGCCAGGCATGGTGGCTCATGCCTGTAATCCCAGCACTTTGGGAGGCCGAGGCAGGAGGATCATTTGAGGTCAGGAGTTCGAGACCAGCCTGACCAACACGGTGAAATTCCATCTCCACCAAAAAAAAAAAAAAAAGAAAGAAAAAAAAAATTAGCTGGGCATAATGACACATACATGTAATCCTAGCTACTCAGGATTCTGAGGTGGGGGACTGCATGAACCTGGGAGGTGGAGTTTGCAGTGAGCCAATCATGCCACTGCATTCCAGCCTGGGTGACAGAGTGAGTGAGACTCTATCTCAAAGAAAAAAAAAAAGGAGTGGGCTCCTCCCCCTGTTAAGAGCAAAGTTCTGAGCCCCAGGGTTTCCTGGCAGTTGCCTCCCTTACAAGAGTGGAAGCAAGTCTCACCAGGAGTTCTCTCCACTGTGTCCTAGAAACTTGTCCACCTCCTGCCTCAAACAGCTTGATCAAGCTCTCCATCCCCTTCATGAATTCTACTAAAGATGTAATGACGAGGTATTGCTAATATTAACAACATGCTTATGATATGGGATTCCTAATGGACATGCATAAGTGCTTCCACTAAGAGGCTATAGACAAAATCAGTCCTTGCAGTTTTCACCCTGTGAAATCCGTCTTTAACAGCTATCATCTTTGGAGTATTTGCACTCCTTTCAGTGTGAAGCAGATTCATTGCAAAAAGTGGCTGCTGTTTGCAATGTGACTTCCCATCAAGAGGCGGACTCTATACTGCAGTCCCATGAATGACTTGCTTTGGCCAATGGTGTGTGGTAGAAAGGACACAGTGCCAGTTTGAAAAGCTGTACATGCTTCTGCTGCTCTTTGAGCCTCTGCCATGTGAAGCAGCTCAAGCTAGCCTGTTGGTGGCTGAGAGACATGTGATCCAATAACTCCAGCTGCCTGCCAGCCCACTGCCAGACACGCAAATGAGGCCATCCTAGACAGCCAATACTTAGCCCACCCATCAGCTCAACACGATCTCAAGAGCAAGTCTCGCCAAGATCAGCCAAGCCTGGCCCAAGCTGGCAGAAGTCTCAGCTGACACATAAAACAGGTGAGAGGCCATAAATGCATCATTATTTTAGCTTCTGAGTTTGGGGTGCTCTGTGACCTAGTGACAGCTAACCAATCCACCATGCTAAGTTCCTTGAGTACACTATCTCACATAAGAGCCCTATGAGCTGGAAATATTTATCCCAATTGTACAATGGAACAAACTGTTGAGTCCAAAAGGCTCTAGCAACTTGCAGAAGTTGTCACAGCTAGAAACTGGTAGAGCCAGGAATAACACACAGGTCCTACTGGACTCGATAAGGGACATCCTCCTCCAGCAACTTCTCTCTTTCCCCCAGGTACGAATGACAGATGATTACTTAAGAGGAGCATTGCAAAAGTGCGAGCCAGGGTGATTTTCCTCATGAGGAAACAAATCATCCTACCATAGCTGATGTTCCTGGACCTATTTTAAAGGTGTCTTAGAACTGCAGGGGAGGGCAGGTGTTTTTTTCTTTAATCTTTAAATGTGACTTGCCTTTAAGAATCTCAGTCCTGGCCAGGTATGATGACTCACACCTGTAATCCCAGCACTTTGGGAGGCCAAGTTGAGTGGATCACCTGAGGTCAGGAGTTCAGGACCAGCCTGGCCAATATAGTGAAACCCCTTCTCTACTAAAAATACAAAAATTAGCTGGATATGGTGGTGCAGGCCTGTAATCCCAGCTACTCAGGAGGCTGAGGCAGGACAATCACCTGAACCTGGGTGATGGAGGTTGCAGTGGGCTAAGATCGTGCCACTGCACTCCAGCCTGGGTGGCAAGAGTAACTTCATCTCAAAAGAAAAAAGAATCTCAGTCCTTTTCAGCAAGTCTAAAAGCTGTAGCTTTGACCTTACCTTGCTTGTTAATTAAGGTATCGGAGGGGAAAGAGAGGAACCATGTGGACAGGCAGAAGGGGAGATTGCAAAAATAATTATTCCTTAGGACCACTTGACTGAAAACTTACATTAATTCATTAAGATATCCAGCATGAGAATTCCAGGGGAAGAAACAAATACCATCTGTACTGTGGAGGGGCCAAATTTTTCTTTTAGCCTCTAAGACCCAGTAATGAGCACATGTTCTGAATTATTCTTCAAATTAACTGTTTCATGGAAGAAGAGCAGCTTTGGCAAACCAATTAGGTGTCAGGCAGTGCTCAGAAAGCCTCGTCTGTGAGGCTTCCAAGTGATCTTCTTGTCCCTTAGACACGGAGAGGCAGGTTACAGCTCAACATAAGAAGCTTCCTTCCAAAAGTCAGAGGTCTCTCCAGAAGAAATGGGTTGCTTTACAAAGGTAATGAGCTCACCATCAGCAGGGGTATGCCCGTAGAGCCTGAGTCTGGCCAGAGGAATTGCTGTTCTGCGTAGGAAGTTGGAGGCTCCACTAAACAATCACTCAGTACCCTTCCAACTGAGATTTTATTATTATTATCATTATTATTCTATTCTTTGTAGTGATGGGGTCTCACTGTGTTGGCCAGCCTGATCTAAACTCCTGGGCTCAAGCGATTCTCCTACCTCAACCTCCCAAAGCACTGGGATTATAGGTATGAGTCACGATGCTCTGCCAAGATTCTATCTAATGTCTTCTAAAAGGTGAGCCCTTAACTCACAGAGAATAATTTCTCAGACTAGGTGATTTGCATATCAGTACACACATGGTCTCAAATACTGAACAGCTGCAGTGGCCAACACGGTGAACATCTGACACGGAACACCTGCATTGGCCATGGCAGTGCTGGTACCACTTTAGAGCAGGACGTTGCGTTCCAGGAATCATTAAAACCAGAAGCATTTTCTCACTTGGTTTAAAATTTTCAGCTTTAATAGCTCAAACTGGGGTCCCAGCGGGAGACATTTCAAAAGCAAATTGTGAATGATGATGTTACTTTGGCCTCAGTTGGGCTGGCGGTTTGAGTGACCATGAGGCATCAGGCAAGAAACCTCTTCTGACACCTTACAAAATCTTTCCGTTAATCCAATGTTAAGGCTAGCTCGAGCATGCGCGAGTGGCTGGACTATTTTACCGTCTCCAAGTTGATTGCAGAGGATGAAGTGTTTGCTCTTTCTCACAACCGTGAGTACAGTCAGGCAAATGCTGCACTGGTGTGTTTAACTGGTGAAAAAATACCCTCATTAGACTTTTATTAGATGGCTTCTGACAGCATAAACAACAAAGATGACTGATTTATCCCTTGAAATCTTTGGGGGGAAAAATCTCTTGCTTTCAAATTTGTTTAGAAGCCATTTGTCTGAAGCCTCTTTAGTTAACACTTGGGCTGCAGCGAGCCTCTCGTGTGCAGAGTGTGTTTCAAATATTAATGGAGGTCTAAATCTGTGCTCTTTCTCAACTCAACCTTTTGCACTCAAAATTCATGAGTGTATATTGATTTAGGCAGCCTTCCCAGGACCCTGGTACCACCAGGCTCTTTTGTTCAGTGTTAATATGCCGCCCTAACTTATCAATTATTAACCTGCTAAGTGAAAGCAGTATAAATCTAGCATTCTGAGCAAAAGGACTTGTTCTTCTCATTCCCTAAAAGTACGATGGCAGCAGAGGCTGGTGACTTAGCCACACTAACGCTTGATTTAGTGCTTAACAATGCCTGTGGGTCCCGTTGTGTTCTCTTCTGTTGGAGATGCAAATGCAAGAACACCAGAGTAAACTGAAATTAGCAAATAGGCACTTCTATAGACAGGTTTTGTAGATCATACTTGGAGGGGAAAGAAAGCATAAGAAAGGAAGATTAGTATCAAGATTTAATGTAAAGCAGCCGGGTGCGGTGGCTCATGCCTGTAATCCCAACACTTTGGGAGGCTGAGGTAGACAGATCACATGAGGTCACAGGTTTGAGACCAGCCTGGCCAATATGGTGAAACCCCATCTCTACTAAAAATACAAAAATTAGCCGAGCGTGTTGGTGTATGCCTGTAATCTAAGCTACTCAGGGGGTCTGAGGCAGGAGAAATCACTTGAACCCAGGAGGTGGAGGTTGCATTTGGCTGAGATAGTGCCACTGCACTCCAGCCTGGGCAACAAAGCAAGACTTTGTCTCAAAAAAAAAATAAAAAATAAAAATAAATGTAATATAAAGGGAAGTATCAGGGATTATCTTAAAATGGAGGCCTCTGCCAGGTCTTTATCACAGTTCATCTCTGCTCCCCTAACAAGGCCATAGGCCTTGCCAGTGATAGTGATCAAGCTATATTTCATGAATAACCCATCTCTGGTACCCTAGCACCCTTGCATGGTAAGTAGTGCTACATTTTGCAGATGAAAAGGTGAGATATAAAGACAAAGAACTGTTGGCTCAAGAGCACACAACCCAGAAAGTGAGAATCTGAACCCAGTATGATTTGTTCTAAGTACACCCATTCAGTGACCTTGAGATGCTACCCCTCAGCTTCGTCAAGGCTGCTCAGCAAGTAGGGGTGAGGATCAGAGCTTATTAAAGAGGGGTACGCCGGTCCAAAGCCTCCACTTGACTTTCCTCTGGCTTCCGTATCTGTGGGAAGGCTAAAGCAACCTCACGTTGGATGCACATCTGCCATGGTGATTTCTGATCAGTCCTTGTTCAGAGAAAGTTCTAAGATTTCTACTTTATCTTACAATGTAAGAGCATATATTTTGCCAGAAATTCTACTCTTAGGCAAATTCTTGCCTTTCCCTGAGAAGTCAACTTTAATTGTCCGACACATTTCTGCTAAAGCAAGATACCATTTCCCTGCAGCATATAAGCCCTAGATCTCAGGGGCAACAGTGGCTACCAAGACACGACTTCTGTTTATAAGACCCTGTGAAATATTTCTTTCAGAGAAACTGCATTTGTCGGCTGCTTTCTTCCACCTCTCAGCTCCCTCGGCCTTTGGGGGTAGGTATGTATAGACCCGTTCATTGTGGAGTAATATCCCAGAGATGCCTCTAAGACTATTTCATGTTCTCAATCAGCAAAGCAATCTTAACCAGAGCAATGGTTAAGATTATTCTCAATTTTCTTATGTATAAAATGGGATAATGTTAGCCTTACATAATAGTTACAAGAATTAAATCGAACAACAGGACTTATGTAAAGTCCCAAACTCACCTTAGCCCTTCCATAAAAGCTGGTTCCTCTTCCCTTCTGCCCTGACCCCTTACCCTCCCTAACCTTGACAGGAAAGGGAACTTAGATATGCTGGCATATTCACAGCGTGCCTTGGAATTACAAAGGGTTTCTGGCTAATTAACTTTCAGTTAATCAGATAATTCAATTAACAACAATACCCCCATTCCCCTGAGCAATTAGTTAGTTGAAGTTGTATTATATACACGCAGCATTACAGAGCAGCTACTTATACAAGAACACTATTTGTTCAATAAATGGAAGCAAGAAAGGAATTTCATATGAGAAATGGCAGATCATGTCATCTTTGAGGCAGCCTGCTCCCTGGCCATCTCTTTCCCTTTGTCTCTTTCCCTCTACTACCCTTTCTTTTCCCAAAGACTGTCATGCCCTCCATTTGCTGGCTTAGCGAGTCCTCTGTCTCAACTCACGCAGATGCTGTGGTCCACAGTATCACAGCCCTGTTCTTCCAGACATTGGCTGCAATAGGATCTTCACCTTGAAACCACCTTTGCAAAATTACGACAGTGAGACAAATCTGATACAGTTGACTCCATCTTGTATTTAACGTTCAAGCTGTCCTTAGTCATTCCTAGGCATAGGCCAAGCTAACTATGGAAGAAATCTATACTTTAAACTTAAAGCAAGGATGATAATAACCCTTGCCAAAACTAAAGCACCTTTGTAAAAGTAATGAAAGTCCCCAAGGTTAGGATCATGAGAGGAGCCTGAATTCTGCTCAGAGGAGATGTAGTTATATGAGAGCCAGCCACTTTTCAGAACGTCACGAGATTTGTGGAAGATTGACCTTTTGAGATGTCTTCTCAGACTTTTGCAATTTCTGATGACCCCAGGTGACTTCACCCAGAGCCTGTGACTCACAGCTCAGTGGGTCCTGTAGCCCCCATATAAATCATATGACATTTGTTTACAAGGACATTCCATTACATTTACCTAATTGATTAATAGTTTCTTTGGATTATTTAGTTACAAAACTGTGATAGTCATTCTTTTAGTTGCTTTCCTGTTAATCTTTCTGGGGTTTTGTTTTTTGTTTTTGTTTTTTGAGACAGAGCTTCACTGTGTTGCCCAGGCTGGAGTACAGTGGTGTAATCTCGGCTGACTGCAAACTCTGCCTCCCAGGTTCAAGCAATTCTTGTGCCTCAGCCTCTCAAGTACCTGGAATTTTAGGTATACACCACCACACCCACTAATTTGTTTGTATTTTTAGTAGGGACGGGGTTTAGCTATGTTCGCCAGGCTACTCTCGAACTCCTGACCTCAGGTCATCTGCCCACCTTGTCCTCCCAAAGTGCTGGGATTTTAGGTGTGAGCCACCATGACCAGCCTTTTCACCATTTTTACAGCTGTGAATTTCAGGTATTTACTTAAGTAAGAAATTTTATACTTAAATATAAGGCTATTTTTGCCAATAACTTCTGATTTCGCTGTTTTCATTAAACCAACAATATTTCATGTCTTACTTATCAAAAATTGTACAAGCAAAGATCATTCTATCTTGGGCTGGGGTTTACGGTTATGTATGGCTAATCTTATAGTCTTCTGTAGGAATAAGATCAGAGGCTGACTCAGCACACAAGAACTGTCTTACACATCCCTATGATTTTATACCCAACCAACTAGCATTCCCCATTCCCTAGCCCCCTGTCCACCAAACTGTTTTTTGAGAACCCCTAACCTCCAAGCTTTCAGGAAGATTGATTTGAGTAAAAACCCCATCTTCTTCACAGCCAGCCTCACACCAGTTAAACTCTTTCTTTACTGCAGTATCATGATCTCCATGAATCGTTTGTGCGCAAGGCAGAAAGAACCTGTTGGGAGATTACAACCTCAAACTCCACTCCTGCAGCACCCACACCACCTGCCACCACTCTTCTATTCACATGCTTCAGGGCAATGTGGTAGCCGCCACTAGGGACCACCTATAGCGGGCAGCTGCTCTTCCTAACTCATCCCTTGAGATGGTGTGCACCTGTAATCCCATCTGCTTACGAGACTGGGGCAGAACCACTTGAACCTGGGAGGCAGAGGTTGCACTGAGCTAAAACCATGCCACTGCACTCCAGCTTGGGCAACTCCATCTTAAAAAAAAAAAAAAGAAAAGAAAAGAACAAGCTCCCCACGTGCTGGGCTGGAAATCACGGGTAGTATTTACAAGTAAATACTTGTAAGTATTTACTTACAAGTCAGATGTCCTGGTTTCAAATGCCAGTGCTTTCATACTCCCAGCTTTGTAACCTTGGGCAACTCAACTGAATCTTTCTAAGCCTCAAGTCTTTATTAAAGGAGAATTTGTTTGTTTGTTTGTGACAGAGTCTCTCTGTGTTTCCCAGGCTGGAGTGCAATGGCGCGATCTTGGCTCAGTGCAATCTCTGCCTCCCAGATTCAAGCAATTCTCCTGCCTAAGCCTCCCCAGTGGCTGGGGTTACAGGTACTCACCACTATGCCCAGCTAATTTTTGTATTTTTAGTAGAGATGGGATTACCTTATTTCCTTATTTCACACCGGGTGCGGTGTGAGCCACCGCACCCGGTGAGAATATATTAACTTTCTGTTGTCATATGTCACAAATCACCATACACTTCACAGCTTAAGACAACATTCATTTATTGCTTGAAGCCTTATAGATCAGAAGTCCACACAGAGTGGCTGGCCTCTCTGCCTGGGATCTCACAAAGCCAACATCAAGAGGTCGACAGCTGCACTGTCATCTGGAGCTCTAGGTCCTCATCCAAGCTCATTTAGGTTGTTGACAAATTTAGTTTCTGGCCTCTATAGCACTGTGGTCCCTGTCTTCCTCCCAGCTCCCAGCCAGGAGTCACTCTCAGCTGCAAGAGAGTGCTCTCAGATTCTCACCACGTTCCCTGCCCCATCTTCAAAGCCAGCAGAAGAATTTTCCTCATGTCCACTTCCTCTCACACTTTGCATTTATGAATTATCTAGTCTGACATCTAGACCCAAATGTTTACGTTAAAAAAAAAAATGCTTGAGGTTGGCACAGTGGGGCTCATGCCTGTAATCTAAGTACTTTTGGGAGGCCGAGGTGGGAGGATCGCTTGAGCCCAGGAACTCAAGACCAGCCTGGGCAACATGCTGAAACCCCATCTCTATCTGGAACTAGAAATTCCATTTGACCCAGCAATCCCATTATTGGGTATATACCCAAAGGATTATAAATCATTCTATTATAAAGATACACATATGTGTATGTTTACTGTAACACTGTTCACAATAGCAAAGACTTGGAACCAACCCAAATGCCCATCAATGATAGATTGGATAAAGAAAATGTGGCACAGATACACCATGGAATACTGTGCAGCCATAAAAAAGGATGAGCTCATGTCCTTTGCAGGGACATGGATGAAATTGGAAACCATCATTCTCAGCAAGCTAACACAAGAACAAAAAACCAAACACCTCATGTTCTCACTCCTGAGAGTTGAATAATGAGATCACATGGACACAGGGAGGGGAACATCACACACCGGGGCCTGTTGGCGGGTAGCAGGCTAGGAGAGGGAGAGCAGGGTGTTGTGGGCTTGGGGAGGGACAGCATTAGGAGAAATAGCTAATGTAGATGACGGGGTGATGAATGCAGCAAACCACCATGGCATGTGTATAACTACGTAACAATCCTGCACATTCCGCGCACGTACCTTAGAACTGAAAGTATGATTAAAACAATTTTTTATTGTATTTTAGGTTTTGGGGTACATGTGAAGAACATGCACTTAGCCAGGCATAGTGGTGTGTGCCTGTGGTCTCAGCTACTCAGGAGGCTGAGGTGGGAGGATACTTCAGCCCTGGTATTTGAGGCTGCAGTGAACCAAGATCACACCACCGCACACCAGCCTGGGCAACAGAGCAAGGCCCCGTCTCAAAAACAAACAAATGAAATGTGTGCTCACGTGATTAGCTTAGACCCACCCCGATAAGCTCACTTCCTTAACGTCTCCTGTGTCATAAACATATCTAATCATGGAAATAAAATCCATCATACACTCCCAAATATTATACAGGGGCCTGTACAGAAGGGAGCAGGGATCTCGGGGCGATCTTAGAATGTTGCTTGCACCGAGGGATGGTAACACGTAGCTTGCAGGATTGTGGTGGGAAATAAGGTCCTGCATGTCAAACCCAAAGCATAACGCCTATCACATGGAAAGCACGATAGGAAAGCACTGCATATAGTCAACAGGGTTTTTTTTGGTGTGTGTGTTTTTTTTTTTTTTTTTGGAGTCGGAGTCTCGCTTTGTCGCCCAGGCTGGAGTGCAGTGGTGTGATCTCTGCTCACTGCAACCTCCACCTCCCAGGTTCAAGCAATTCTTCTGCCTCAGCTTCCTGAGTAACTGAGACTACAGGCACATGCCAGCACGCTCAGCTCATTTTTGTATTTTTAGTAGAGACAGGGCTTTACCATGTTGGCCCTATGAATCTAAGATGGCCTGATCCCTGGAATTCCTTTTCAGAGACAGGCTTTGTGGGCCTCCTCCAGCTGAAATCCTCCCTCTACCCACAACAGAGCACAGCCCTTCACCCGCCACTCTCTGTTCTGCCATGGTACAAGGGACACTGACGTGCAGGAAGCACGGACGAACGGAACATCCACTTCAGACGCGTGGAATGTTTCTGATGGAAAGCCCAAGCAGAAGTGCCTGTGGGTCCCCTCTGAAATCAGCACCATGCATGTTGGGACGATTATGTGGATAGATCAGGAGACCTCCACCTGACGCCTTCCGAAGCGCAGTGTGAATACTGGAGCTGTCAGTGTTAATAACACACTACAATCCTATTCTTTTTTTAAAAAGAAGAAAAACTGGCTTCTAAAGGCAGATAGAGAAGCTAACTGAAGCCATCACATGCAGTCTTCTCTAAGTAGCAGCTACAACGTCAATATTTAGTAAAGAAACACTGTTGTGTTGTATTCTCTCCCCCTCGATTATTTACAAGAAAACAGAAAAATGCCTGCTACTTCCAGCTTGATGAGTTTTTTTATTTTGTTTTTAAACCCTGGGCTGGAAATCCAGGAACCTAGATGTTATTTGTCGCTCTGCAGTCAATTCTTTCTTTTGAGACCGAGTCTCGCTCTGTCACCAGGCTGGAGTGCAGTGGCACGATCTCAGCTCACTGCAACTTCCACCTCCTGGGTTCAAGCGATTCTCCTGCCTCAGCCTCCTGAGTAGCTGCAACTACAGGCGCATGCCACCACGCCTGGCTATTTTTTGTATTTTTAGTAGAGACGGGATTTCACCATGTTGGCCAGGATGGTTTCTATCTCTTGACCTTGTGATCCGCCTGCCTCACCCTCCCAAAGTGCTGGGGTTATGGGTGTAAGCCACTGCACCCAGCCACATCCGACTCTTCAAGTGACCTCAGGCGGGCTCTTGCTCTCTGGACCTCACAGTCTCTGAGTGGACCGGGGCAGTGGGAATAAGTGATCCCGTAGGTCCTCTAAGTTCTAGAGTCCACAGGAAATGATCCTGTGACAATCCCCTGGTGCAAGCAGATTCTAAGACTGCTCCACGATCCCTGCTCCCCTCAGTACATGCCCCTTTTTCATAAGAAAAAGGTGAACGCCTAGAACCTGGACTCATGATAGAACAAACTAGCAGCGTTGGTCACTTCTAAGCATTGTAAGTATCACAGGCGTCATAAGAAACTGGACCCTTTAGAAGACAAATGATGCTAAGGTTTTCAGGGAAATCAGAGAGAAATATGTGGGAGGAGGCATAGAGTCAGGAAGAATAGCTAATAGCTGCTGGGCTTAACACCTAGCTGATGAGATGATCTGTGCAGCAAACCACCATAGCACATGTTTACCTACACAACAAACCTGTACATCCTGCACGTGGACCCCTGAACTTAAAGTTGGAAATTTTAATAAAAAGGAAAATGTGCCTCATTTTCCATTTGAGAAAATGCAATCTGGTGTGTTCACTGATGTTATATAAAGTAATAATAATAAACTGTCTTTTCATATTATTAAAAAAAGTAAGAGAGGGGCTGGCTAGACAGGCCAATGGGTTAGAAAGGCAGCCTGCTCTCCTTTCTCTCTCAAAGGTTCATCTTTGTTTTCTCCCTTAAAAGTTCATCTCTGTAAGCCTGTAGCAAAACAAGTGGCAATGTGAATCTAGCGAATGCCTGCATTCTACATGTCAAAGAGAACTGTCTGACTCAGGTCATTCAAAGGGAACGCAGAAACGGGAGAAGAGCATCCGTTTCAGACGGTAGCCTGAAGATGCTGGCCAAGTAGCACAGCAGACACTGTCAGTCCCCTGTGCTCTGACAAAGGACCTTCTGAGCACATCTGGAAGTTATCAGATCGACAGCCCTGCTGCCCTGGAGCACCCAGATTAAAAACAGACCTCTCACTTTGGGAGGTTGAGGCAGGAATATCACTTGAGGTCAGGAGTTCAAGACGAGCCTGGCCAATATGGTGAAACCCCTTCTCTACTAAAAATACAAAAAATTAGCCGGGTATGTTGACAGGCGCCTGTATTCCCAGCTAATCAGGGGACTGAGGCAGGAGAATTGCTTGAACCTGGGAGGCAGAGGTTACAGTGAGCCAAGATTATGCCACTGCACTCCAGCCTGGGTGACAGAGCGAGACTCCATCTCAAAAAAAAAAAAAAAAAAAGAGGGAGGAGAACAGATCTGCCTTCTCAATGAAGATTTTCTCCTTCAGCTGAGCCAGCAGCTTCCAAGAGCTGCATGTAGGAAGCCAGGAGGACAGAAGGAAGTTCACAGGTCCAGCCAAGAGAAGGAACCTGCCAGTCACTGCCACGTACCCTCACCTGGAGTCTCTGAGCCCAGCATCTCTCCCGCAGTGAAAGCTTTGGTTAGGATGGAGAAAGAGAGTCAGAGCCAAAGGCTTAGAATTGAACCAGAAATGAGAACCCACATCCTTTGAAGTTTATTTACTCTCCAAAGAGGTAAATCAAGAGAAAGGTGAGAGCCTTGCAGAATGCTGTAATAATATTACCAGAAACAAATAATAAAAATCAATCCGAAAACCAGCCTGTAAAGCCTCATCTTTAAAGATGTCTCAAACGCATGGCATCACGCCTGTTTTCCATGATGACCCAGAACTACGTGCTCATTGAAAGGACACCCACAAAGCGGATCACCATAATGCAACGACCCCTCTCTCCACGTAATTATGTGATCAAATTATGAAGCCCTCTGAGCCAACACATTTCAGCTTTTATGATGCAGCTGAAGACCCGTTGCTACCTGCAGGAGGAAGAAAGGAACCCTGGGCCAGCGTCTCCCAGCTCCCATCTGAAAGGGACATTCTTCTCCCTTTCCCACATTCCCTGTGAATGATCAGAGGCAGACAACTCTCTGACACCTATAATGCAGGAATTTGGTAGATTCACATTGCCACTTGTTTTGCTACAGGCTTACAGAGATGAACCTTTGGGAGAGGAAACCGCTAGTTACAGGTTCTCTTTCGTATGTTCATTCAACATTTACAAGATAGAATGTGTCAGGTCCTGGCGTGAGTTCTTCCATAGTCATGGATACGTTTAGATCCCCAGTATCTACAAGCTGAGATCCCATTTCCATTAATAATAATGGTGCAGAGTTCTATCTGCCCATGCAGGATCTTAGGGGCCCTTTGACAACCCACTGAGTGTTCTTAAGAGACCCGAGGTGAGTGGAGAGAGAATGTTCTGGTTCTTCTACCTGGGTGTCTGCATCAGGTGCTCCTTCCTGCTGCCTCAGCTAAGAAAGTCCTCCTTGAGAAGGTCTCAGGGTACCAGCTCCAGTTTTCCCAAGACCAAGGTCCAAGAAGAACAACCACCTGGATAACTACAAACCTCACTTTGTCATCCAGTCTCTAAAGTGGCATGACTCACCTAGAGTCTCACACAACCCCTCGTGAAAGCTGTCCTCAGCTTCTAGATCCCATGGATAGGCATGAGTCAAGCCTCTCCCATCCATCCCTCTCCCTCCCATACCCGTACCTACAATCTCCTATGTCTTTTGATGAGGAAACGTGATTATCTGAGTATAAATACAGCTCAAAGCCTGCTTACAGATACAAGTTTTCTGAAAGGCAAAACCTAGAGCAGTGCCCCTCCACCTGTGACAACTGCACACTTCTTCCAATCACGTAGAGCAGCTGAGGTCCAAAGAAGCCACATTTTCTCAAGCCTCTGTATCCCCCAGAAAGATTTGTTTCCCACCATAATCCTGCAAGATACGTTTTACAATCCCCTGGTGCAAGCAAAACTAAGATCACCCCAAGATCCCTGCTCCCTTCTGTATATGACCCTGTATAATTATTTGGGAGGGTAAGTATGATGGATTTTATTTCCATAATTAGATATGCTTATGGTACAGCAGATTTTGAGGAGGTGAGCTTATACCTAACCTAAAATCACACTTTCGTTTTGAGACGGAGTCTCTGTAACCCAAGCTGGAGTGCAGTAGCACGATCTCGGCTCACTGCAACCTCCACCTCCCAGGTTCAAGCGATTCTCATGTCAGCCTCCCAAGTAGCTGGGCTTACAGGTGTACACCACCATACCTGGCCAATTTTTGTACTTTTTTGTAGAGTCAGGTTTCACCATGTTGGCCAGGCTGGTCTCAAACTCCCAACCTCAAGTGATCCACTCTCCTCAGCCTCCCAAAGTGCTGGGATTATAGGCATGAGCCACCACATCTGGCCTAAAGCCACACCTTGATGGCTTTGCTTGAGCAAAGGACAGTCTAGACCCAAAAGATGACTGAAGACACCTTTGGAAAAATCAGTCATGAAGTCAGTACTCCCCCAGTTTTAACATACACCTCTCTAGCTCTTAGATGTGGCTGCTTCTTCCCTGTGTTGGTTTCAATCTTAAGCTTCACTTAGTGGCAAGATGTCAGAGTCTCCACAATCATGTCCTCCTAGGGTCAGGCCCGTGGATGAGAGTGTGCCTACACTCCCATCTCATCCACTCTGACTGGATCCCAGGACTTCCCATGTGTCAATCCTATGGCCAAGAAAATGCAATCCTCTAATCATGCAAGCCTTGGTCATATGCCTGTGCTGAAAGGAACGTGTAGTCAACTGTACCTGAAGCACATGGGCTAAGAGTGGTAGAGAGATTGATCTTTAGTGGAAAAGTAAGGTACCATTACCCAGAAAAAGTGAGTAGAGTCTGGACAACAATGGAAACAAAACAGAAGATGAAACAGATGTCTGCTATACCTTTATTGCCTTCTGTGTTTCTGACCTTCACCTTCTCCCATCTATCCTATACCAGGGCTCACAGACTATAGCCCTCAGGCCAAATCCAGCCTACAGCCTATTTTATAAATAAAGCTTTATTGAAACACAGCCACGTCCATTCATTTACATATAGTCTATGGATGCTTGCATGCCATACCAGTGTAGAGGAGGAGGTATGACAGAGACTGTGTATATTAGTCTGTTCAGCTATACAGAACTACCTGAGACTGGATAACCTATGAGGAAAAGAGGTTTCATCGACTCACAGTTCTGCAGGCTATATAGGAAGCATGGCTAGAAGGCCTCAGGAAACTTACAATCATGGCAGAAGGGGAAGGGGAAGCAGGTACATATTCATAAGGTGAGAGGAGAGAGAGAGAGAGAGAGAGAGCAAAGGGAGAAGTGCTACACACTTGCAAACAACCAGATCTCATGAGAACTCACTCACTATCACTAGAGGAGAAAAGGGGAAATCCGCCCCACGATCCAATCATCTCCCACTGGGAACCTCCCCCAACTTTGGAAACTACAATTCAGCATGAGGTTTGCGCAGTGACACAGAGCAGACCATATCACACTGTATACCTGGAAAGGTAAAAACATTTATAATGGGACCCTTGACCCCCCCAAAAAAAAAAAAAAGACTCTTGCTGACCTTTGAGCCTTGCTCTAAGTGACCATCAGGATTCTTTCTGTTCTATAATTATGATCTTGTCACTGCTGTACTTTAAAATCCTCAGTGGTTTTCATTTGCTACAGGATAAACTCTAAATTCCCTGGGATAGCAGCACTCCTGTTGACAGTGAAAACTTGTGTTTGGTCTCAACTTCAGTCAGAGGGGTAGCAGAGAACCCCATGGGCTGCTCTTGGGAATGTGTGTGATTCCAGTGAGAAGCATGTGAATAAGCCTCTTGGGTATCGAGTCTGACTTCCCTGGGGTCAACCAGTTCAAGGCCATTGTCCAATAAGAAAGGTAGAAAGAGTCTGGCTGAGATGGCTCATGCCTGTAATCTCAACATTTTGGGAGGCCAAGGCAGGAGTATTGCTTGACACTAGAAGTTTTAGACCACCCTGGGCAACATAGCAAGACCACATCTCTACAAAATATACATTCCTGGGCCATGATGCGAGTCAGCATTTCAACCAGATTTGCACTTTGGAGACACTGCGCATTGATTTCTCTGGTTGCTTGTTGGATTGGGTGCTGAGGGTCAAGCTCTGTACTGTTGGAATATTCTAAAATATGCTGGTAAACACTGAGCTGAAAGATAGGAACGGACACCACTGTCACATGAACATAACACAGAGAGTCTTTTTACCACATGGCCATTGCTGCTTCCCAGCCGGGACTACTGCTACCTACATTCTTTGCTCTAGGCGTACCCTTAACTCACTCACCACTCCTCAGACAACCCACACCCTTCCTAAGCCTGCACTGCCCTCTGCTTGAAATGTCCTTTTTACTCCCCACTAAGTAAAATCATACTCATCCTCAAGACCCAGCTTAGATGTCACCTCCTCTGTGGCATCTCCCAGGTGGGCTGAGTTTCCTTAAGATGGTCCTGGCCAGCACATGCTCATTTACTGAAGGGAAGGCACCAATACAGACAGTGAAGTGGGAGACGCAGGAGGCAGGATGGAAGGATGGTGGGATGGACCAGGTTAGGCAGAAGAGCATGAAACAGGGCACAGGTGCAGTCATAGGATCCTTTCAGGAATGTTTTTAAGAATTATTCAAAAGAAAAAAGATTATAAAGAGACACCCTTTGCTAATTTTCTGTTCCTGGTGGATTCAGAAGCCTCAACCTCAAATGCAATCTCAAATGCACTTACACCCTGTTACCCAGAGCACCTCAATGTTTTCCGAGCCTCTCTCCAACCCCTCCACGTCCCCACTAAAAAGAATCATTGCACATCAGTTCCCATGTGCCTCCCCCATGCCTCCACCTTTCATAGTCTCTCATTGTTCGGCGACTTCTCACCTCATCTTCTTGACCTTTAAGCCCCATGCATGCTTTTGATCCTGACTTGCCTTCCAGTCACAGTTTTGTTGGGTTTATTTCCCTCCTCTTTGGTTCAAAATGTTTATAGATTCTTTTTTCTTTTTTTATTGTGATAAAAATGTGTGTAACATAAAATGTGCCCTTGCAATCGTTTTCAAGTATAGAAGGCAGCAGTATGAAGTATGTCTGCAATGCTGTGTAACCATCACTGAGAACATTTTCATTACCCCAAATGGAAAGCTTATGCCTATTACACAATCACTTCCTGTGTTCCCTCCCCCAGTTCCTGGCAACCACAAGTCTGCTTTCTGTCTCTCCAGATTAATATTTCATATTAAGTGAATCACACAATATGTGGCCTTTTGTGTCTGGCTTCTTTCACTTAGCATGTTTTCAAGGTCCATCCGTGAGGTAGCATGTGAGGGTACTTCATTCCCTGCTATGGATGTGCAGTATCTACTGTATTCATTCATTCATTCATTCATTGACATTTGGGTTGTTTCAACTTTTTTGTTAACATGAGTAGTGCCACTGTGAACATTTTCATGCATGTTTGCATATGACCATCCGGTTTTCATTTCTTTGGGGTATATACCTAGGAATGAAATTGCCGGATCAGATGGTAATTCTATATTTGATTAATTGCAGAGCTGCCAAAGTGTGTTTGTGGGTAAGTTATAAGTAACTCCTTTCCCGCTCAATTCACTCCATAGAACCCCTTTTCCCTTTGAAGAGTCGAGGGCAGGACCTGGACTTAGAGAAAAAACTAAGATTTGCTCTGATTTTTTGGGAGGAACTCCTGGTTTTTGCCCTAACTGTTCTGCTTTTGGGTGGGAAAGTGCCTGATTCTGCCAATCTGTATGTGGCTTAGGTTCCCCACTGCAGGTAAGAGAGTTGAAGGGTTGTGCAGGTTTTACAAGTCAAGACTGGAAGGTCATAACTGACTTCTTCCCGAATCCTCCTGAGCCAGAACTCAGTCACGTGACCTCAACCTACCAGCAAGGATCTCCACCTACCTACTACCAATCCTCCTGAACTACAACTCAGTCACGTGACCTCAACCTACCAGCAAGGAAGTCAGGGAAATGTTCTCCTGCCTGTTGGGGAAGAGCAGAAGAAATCAGGATTTGGTGAATACCACCTTGTCTTTGCAGAAAGGTCTGAGGCTGTCAATTTTGTAAGGCATGGAGTATCATGGAAAAGCAGCACTGGAGCCTGGAAGAAGGGGCAGGAGAATAGATGTGGATGGCCACCACAGTGAAAAAGTGAATGGTGGCCAGGCATGGTGGTTCATGCCTGTAGTTCCAGCACTTTGAGAGGCCAAAGTGAGTGGATCACTTGAGGTTGGGAGTTGAGACCAGCCTGGCCAACGTGGCGAAACCTGGTCTCTACTAAAAAATACAAAAAATTAGCCGGATGTGGTGACACACACCTGTAATGCCAGCTACTTGGGAGAATCTCTTGAACCTGGGAGGAAGAGGTTGCAGTGAGCTGAGATCACACTACTGCACTCTAGCTTGAGCGACAGAGCAAGACTCTGTCTCAAAAAAAAAAAAAAAAAAAAAAAAAAAAAAAAAAAAAAAAAAAAAAGTGAATGACAGCCACCCTTAGTAAGAGAGAGAGACCAGAGGGGTTTGCATGATGCTCCAGCCTCCAGCTCAGACAGAGCACCCTTTCCAAGCCACATCCAAACCCAAGGTGACTTCTCGGTGTTTTAGAGCTGGAAAGAGGCAGAAACAGCATCTTATTGAACGTGGCCATTTTGCAGAAGAGGAAAGCGGGGCCCAGAATGGGGACGTGACATGTCCACCGTCAGGGCAGAGGCAACCCACTTGGCTGGTCTCCATCTCACTGGGAAGAATTGCATTTCCCCCAGAGACAGGCCACTGCTGTTCTCACAGATGGACTAGAAGTTACTCCAGGCCTCCTCTGCTGACACTTAAGCACATTCCCATGCAACTCAGTGAGACCAATTACTCTCTTATCTCCAGAAGCTGGGCGGCAACCGAAACCCTGGCGCTGTCCTGGGAGACCACAATCCCCTATCCACTGGTTTCTCCCATGATCCATGCCCCGTCTTCACTTCAATCATACTGACAGCCCAGCTCTCTGACAGCACCCCCAGTAGCCCATATAGTGGAAGTCATCAAATTCAGTAAAAACCTGACAGGCTGAAATGAAAACAAAACGAAAAGGATGATGGCCGAAGTCCGGTGCATATTTAAAATAGTTCAATAATGCACAATATCATTCTTAATCCTAAGAAGCCATTGCATATGATTAGGACAATCACACCAAAACCGACTGTCACTGCTGATCGCTGAATCCTACCGCAGAACCCGACAGAGACACTTGGATTCAAGTTTGATGCCGATTTGCCGAACACCCAATCTCAGACGCCCTTAAACTTCTCATTAGGTGTAATTTCAGGTTGCTCTATCTTTCATCCCAGACAGTAACCTTTAATGGAGTTAATTAAAGGCACCTTTTAAAAGTCCCGCTGTAGCTTTTTTGATTACAGTTATAAAATATACCATAGTAACCTTTCCCGCTTTTGTAATTACAGGTTTGTGAAATTTCCAGTTATTTTCCCTTTATGAACAATCACCTTTAAAGGTAGTTTCCCTGGTCATTGTTATGTGGCTTTCGGTTTGATACCAGAAATTATAAATGACTACAGCACGCTATTACAGGCCATAAAATCCATGTCATGTAACGTTGTGTATAATTATAGGCTGCCTTAAGTTGTTTATCTTCCTATTGTCAGCCCGCATTATGGTTCTGTTTACACATCTGTTTCTTCCACGAGATTCTGAAAGGTTCAAGCACTGGTACCTGCAATATGTAATTCATCTCTGTACCTCTAGTGCCAAATGTAAAGCCTACCCTGAAAGGTTCTTACTTCCTGAGTAGATAAGTAGTTGGATGGGAATCAGAGACACTATTTGGAATGTTTCCCTTCTTTTGCGCAATCAAAAAGCTCCTCCAGCCAGGTGTGGTGGCTTACCCCCATAATCCCAGCACTTCAGGAGGCCAAGGCAGGGGGATCACTTGAGGTCAGGAGTCCAAGACCAGCCTGGCCAACGTGGCAAAACCCCATCTCTACAAAAAAAGAAAAATTTGCTGGGCATGGTGGCAGGCAACTGTAATCCCAGCTACTCAGGAGGCTGAGGCACAATAAACAATTGAACCCAGGAGGCGGAGGTTGTAGTGAGCTGAAATTGTGCCACAGCACTCCAGTCTGGGTGATAGCTAGACTCCTCCGTCTCCCAAAAAAAAAAAAAAAAAAAAAAAAAAAAAAAAAAAAAAAAAAAAAAAAGCACTTCTCCTATAAGTGTCTAATCTATGCGTGATACTGATTTGTTTGATGTCTTTTTCTTTAAATACAATCTGAAGAAAATAATCATATATATTAAAATGTTAATCTTGGGCCAGTTTCAGTGGTTCATGCCTATAATCTCAGCACTTTGGGAGGCTTAGGCAGGAGGACTGCTTGTGCTCAGGAGTTCGAAACCAGCATGGGCAATATAACAGGCCCCATCTCTAGAAAAAAAAAAAATTTTAATAAGCTCGGATAAGCTTGGCATGGTGTTGCATGCCTGTAGTCCCAGCTACTCAGGAGGCTGAGGTGGGAAGACCATATAAGCCTGGGAGGTGGAAGCTACAGTGAGCTGTGATTGTACCACTATAGCCTGGGAGGCAGAGGAAAACCCTGTTTTTTTTTGTTTTTTTTTTTTTTAAATCTTATCTTGGAATAGCAAGACAAATGTGACTTATAGTTGTTTCTTCTTTTTCTTCTTCTTCCCCCGTCTTCCCCTCCCCTTTCTTCCTTCCTCCTTCCCCTCAAGACAGAGTCTCATTCTGTCACCCAGGCTGGAGTGCAGTGGCGTGATCTCAGCTCACTGCAACCTCCGCCTTCCAGGTTCAAGCAATTCTCCTGCCTCAGCCTGCTCGGTAGCTGGGATTACAGGTTTCCACCACCACACCCAACTAATTTTTGTATTTTTCATAGAGACAGGGTTTCACCGTGCTGGCCAGCTGGTCTTGAATGGCTGACCTCAAGTGATCCACCCATCTCAGCCTCCCAAAGTGCTAAGATCACAGGCATGAGACACTGTACCCCACCTGTAGTTTCTTCTTTATGCTGTTTTGTATTTTCCAAATTATCTTCAATTAATATATATTTCTTTACAATCTGAGCTATTTACTAAATGGTGCCTCTAGATTTTAATAAAATAAAACAAATCTTTAAAAATATGTATGCACACCTACTGTGTGCAAAGACTAGTGAATGGGCTCCAGTGCAGACTGACCTCTGCAAAAGAGGTGGTATTTACAAGCTTAATATCACTCTCCATTATTGCTGTTTGTGTCACCTTAAGCTAGCCACATAAGAGCTCCGGCCCGCCAGGCGCGGTGGCTCACGCCTGTAATCCCAGCACTTTGGGAGGCCGAGGCGGGTAGATCACGAGGTCAAGAGATCGAGACCATCGTGGTCAACATGGTGAAACCCCATCTCTATTAAAAATACAAAAAATTAGCTGAGCATGGTTGTACGTGCCTGTAATCCCAGCTACTTGGGAGGCTGGGGCAGGAGAATTGCCCGAACCCAGGAGGCGGAGGTTACGGTGAGCCAAGATCGCGCCATTGCACTCCAGCCTGGGTAACAAGAGCGAAACTCCATCTCAAAAAAAAAAGAGCTCCCAGCTTTCTTATTTACAAAATCAAAGGGGTAAGTAGATGCCAGGATTTCCAAGGTTCCTATGGATCCCCAATTACATTATCAAAATAACTCAATTTTCCTAAGAAATAATCCATATCATTAGTAAGACAGATCACATGATCTGGGAATGCCAGTGAGCATGAGATGACTTCTAGTCTGGGATAAAGACCATTTTCATGAAGAAAGAGATGACAGAGTTAGGTTTGGAAGAACAAGACGTTAGCCTGCACAGAGGACTCGAGAAGGCAGTGCACAAAGAAGCAGTGGCTGGGTGCGGTGGCTCATGCCTGTAACCACAGCACTTTGAGACGTCGAGGTGAGAGGACTACTTGAGGCCAGGAGTTCGAGACCAGCCTGGGCAACATAGTGAGACTCCTTCTCTACCAAAAGAAAATAAAAAAGCCAGTCATTGTAGTGCATGCCTATAGTCCCAGTTACTCAGGAGGCTGAGGCAAGAGGACTGCTTGGGGAGTTTGAGGCTGCAGTGAGCTATTATTATGCCACTGCACTCCAGTCCAGGCCATGGAGCAAGTCTCTGTCTCCAAAATAAAAGAAAGAGGGCCAGGTGTGGTGGCTTGCACCTGTAATCCTAGCACTTTGGAAAGCTGAGCCAGGTAGATCACCTGAGGTCAGGAGTTCAAGACCAGCCTGGCCAATGGGGCAAAACCTGTCTCTACTAAAAATACAAAAATTAGCTGGGCATGGTGGTGGGCGCCTGTAATCCCAGCTACTTAGGAGGCTGAGGCAGGAGAACTGGTTGAACCCAGGGGGTGGAGGTTGCAGTGAGCCGAACCTCCAGCCTCGTCAACAAGAGCAAAACTCCACAAACAGAGAGAGAAAGAGGTAAAGGGGGAGGGGAGGGAAGGGAGAAGCAGTGTGAGCAAAGGCATGAGAGGCATGGCAGAAGCTGGGGCTGGGGCATATGAGCAAAGCAAACTGGCACACAAGTAAAGGAAGAAGTGGATGGGGGAAGCTAAAATGTCAGTATGATGGTCAATTCTATATGTCAACTTGATTAGGCTGTGGTACCCAAATATTTGATCAAACACTAGTTTAGATGTTGCTGTGAAGGCATTTTTAGATGAGATTGACATTAAACTCTAATAGGCCTTGAGAAACGCAAACTGCCCTCTAGGATTTGATGGGTCTCATCCAATCCACTGAACGTCTTAAGAGAAAAAAAATATTTCCCTACCCCAGAGGAACAGGGAATTCTGCCTCCAGACTGTCTTTGAACTTGAGCTGCAATATCAACCCTTTCCTGAGTCTCAAGTCTGCCAGCTTATCCTATAAATTTTAGACTTGCCAGCCTCCACAATCCATGGGCCAATTCCTTAAAATAACTCTCTCAATAGGTAGGTAGGTAGATACACACATACATACATACATACATACACACACACATACACACACATACACACACAAATGAATGGATAATTGACAGATACATAGATATATACATATATAGATATATATATAGATACATAGATATACAGATACATAGATGAATGGATGATTGACTAATAGATAAGATGATAGAGATGATAGATTAGCTAGATGACAGAGGTGATAGATTAGATAGATGACAGACACAGATGATAGAGATGATAGATTAAGTGGCTAATAGATAATAGAGATGATTGATAGGTACGTGATAGAGATGATAGGTGATAGAGATGATAGATAATAAATAGATGGTAGAGATGATAATAGATTAGATAGATGATAGAGATGATGAATAGATTAGACAGACAGAAGATAGATATGATAGACAGATGATAGATGATAGAGATGATAGGTAGACAGGGAGATAGATGATAGGCAGATGATAATCACACACACATACATCCTATTGGTTCTGTTTCTCTGGTCTCAGGTTGAATCATGTGGTTGACAAGTAGAACCCTTGGATGACAGAGTTAAGACTCTGTGGCTAGGTCTTTAGCTAAAACAAAACTGTGTGTCCCTGAAATGATTGGCCAGCAAAAGTTACAGTAAAACCTCTTAGCCAGCAAGATGGGGACTGATGGCCCATCATTAGCAAAAAGTGAGTGAGAATTTGGAGTCATAAAAAGATGATGAAAGTACACCTGCAGTATCATAGATTAGCTTAACATACATAAATATGCACCCATTCTTTGGGTACATGCTCACTACTTGAATTTCTGCCTTACTTTCAAATCTCCTGTTTTATTTACTTGAAATGGAGCAAGATTTTAAAGACACTTAAGAGCAACTGATCTGCACATGTACCCCAGAACTTCTAGTTAAAAAAAAAAAAAAAAAACAGAGCAGCTGAAGCCCAGAATCGTCCCAGATTTATATAATCATTCCCCAAATTTTACAGTTGCTCTGGCTGCACTCAATTTGACAGCGGTTGTTAAGCAATTTGCCTTTATTAAGTCTTTCCCAAGCATTCAACTTAATTTTCCTAGAAATGACAACTCTATTACTTTTATACACTCCATCACTACCGCAGTATTTACCTAATTCTGTAATTGCCATAAGAAATATATTTGCATGAACAGGTTTGGGGACAAGTGTAATTGACTCTTGATAAGCGTGCAGTTTCCCTGATTGGAACAGCTGTGAACGTCGCAGGGACGAAGGCATTGGTCAGGGGGGTTACAGAGGAAAGTAAAAGCAATGCTTTGCAGAAAGAGGTGGTTAAGTGGAGGTTAGTTAGAAGCAGAGGTGTGCTAGCAACCATTTAACAACTGGCTCTGGGTGGGTGGCTGGTTCCTGGTGTTTGCAAATATCTGTGGTGCCAATATTCCCACTCCCAGCATGACATCACCGAAGGTGGAGTTGGACAGAGATGTGTACAACGTGACCAATGAAAGCGCCAGTGCACCTTAGTTAGGAGCATGCTTTTGGCCATGACAACAATCATTCTCTCCAAGTGGACCATGCAGCAAGCAAGGCTCTCAAAAATTTCCAGGTTGTTGTCTTTCAAATAGCTTACTTTAAAAAGAAAAACAAGAAAGGCCAGGCGTATGGTGGCTCACACCTGTAATCCCAACACTTTGGGAGACCAAGGCAGGAGGATCACTTCAGGCCAGGAGTTCAAGACCAGCCTGGGCAACATAGCCAGATCCCATCTTCATGAAAAAAAATTCAAAACTTAGCCAGGCATGGTGGCCCACACCTGTAGTCCCAGCTACCTGGGAAATTGAGATGGGAGGATCACTTGAGCCCAGGAGTTCGAGGCTGCAGTGAGCTATGATTGCACCACTGCACCCCAGCCCAGGCAACAGAGCAAGATCTTGTCCTTTAAAAATAGAAAAAGAAAATGGCTGGGCACGGTGGCTCATGCCTGTAATTCCAACACTTTGGGAGGCCGAGGTGGGTGGGTCACAAGGTGAGGAGATCGAGACTAGCCTGGCCAACATGGTGAAACCCTTGTATCTACCAAAAATACAAAAGTTAGCCAGGCATGGTGGCATGTGCCTGTAATCTCAGCTACGCAGGAGACTGAGGCAGGAGAATCACTTGAAACTGGGAGGTGGAGCTTGCAGTGAGTGGAGATGGTGCCACTGCACTCCAGGCTGGGTGACAGAGTGAGACTCTGTCTAGGGGGAAAAAAAAAAAAAGATTGGGGGGGAAATATTTTGATGAAGAAACCTCTCAGCGTTACGACTCTTTTCCCCTCTGCTGCTTGTGCTCCCCATCACCGTGCTGACACCTGCAAACTCCTCTCCTGGTGGAAAAGCCTTCTGAGTCACCTGCACATTCATATGGCCCCAAACTCCAAATAGATCCCCAGGATGTCATAGTAAAGAGACCATGGGATGGACCCGAACAGGGGCAGCTGGAACTCAGCCTGATGTGCAAAGAGAAGCAACTGGGGAAAAAGGAGCCAGAAAGGAAAGGAATGGATCTGACGGATCTGAGGGCTCAGACGAGAGGGTCACGGGGTCTCTGGAACACAAGCCCAATGGCTGGGTGCATAGCTCTCTTTGCACCAGCCCACATCCACCCAAGCCTGGTGCAGCCAAGTGCCCTGGAGAAGGCTGTCACTTTATTCTCTGGGATTTGCCAAAGACATTACTCCAGACTGGAAGTCAGGAGTCAGGAGCTCAGTCCAGTGTTTTAAGCATCTTGAACTGCCTGCCCTCTATGAACCAGGTGTTCACAGTGCACAGATCTCATCCCAGCCCTGCCACTCCACAGTCTTCTCAAGTGGTGACTGAGTACTTTGAAGTTCTCAGTGGTTTTCAACATTTCACACACTACGTATCACCTCCTACTCCAACAAAGAACCTGGGTCTCCAGGCAAGCTAAACCCAAAACCCATATATTTTAGATCCTCCCATCTCAGCTTCCCAAGTAGCTGGGATTACAGGTGAATACCACCATGCCTGGCTAATTATTTCTTTTTTTTTTTGACAAACTGTTGCTCTGTCATGCAGGCTGGAGTGCAGTGGCACAATCTGGGCTCACTGCAATCTCTGCCTCCCAGCTTCAAACAGTTCTCCCTCAGCCTCCTGAGTAGCTGGGATTATAGGTAGCCACCACTACGCCTGGCTAATTTTTTTGAACTTTTAGTAAAGACAGGGTTTTGCCATGTTGGCCAGGCTGGTCTTGAACTCCTGACCTCAGATGATCCACCCACCTCAGCCTCCCAAAGTGCTGAGATTATAGGCATGAGCCACCACGACCAGCTTCCCTGGCTAATTTTAAAAAATTTTTTGTAGAGATGGGATCTTGCTATGTTGACCAGGCTGGTCTTGAAGCCCTGGTCTCAAACCCACATCTTTTCCTCTGAAGGAAATGAACACATTTATAAGTATTGTGCTGTAGCTATCACATTATGGAGTTAAGAATCCAACAGCACAGTAGTCCTGTTGCTTTAAAACACAAGGCAAAAACGCAGCCCTTCCAAGAGTAATCAGTGATTGTTCCAGATCTGGTGAGCATAAATGTCACTATGACAACAATTATTGTAAAATGAATGAGGATAAAAAGAAATTGTCATCATTGTGGAGTTTGGGACAGGCAAGAATGAGAGAGTTCTTAGGGATCATAATGAACACCCTGCCATGGTCCCAGAGCTCATTCTCCATCTGCCACCTGCATGTATGAGCACCCAGTTGGTAATCATGGAGGCCTGCATGATCTCAAGGTCCTTCCGGGTTGCTCTCGGCCACTACTACAGATTGTTTCTTGGAGGGTTATCTCGAGTCAGCTCTGATGAAAGCCAGCTTGGTTCACTCCAGCATTTCACCTAACTTGCCTCCTAGGTATGTCTTAATCTCATTCCTACGTCAGCAGGTCCTCCACTATAGAATGATGGCTGAGCCTGGAGCAGGTCTACCACATACCTGAGAGGTAGTGAGTGTCCCACAGACACGCCCCTGCCTAGTGCTTGCTCTGGGGACAAATCAATCACAGATCTCCCTAGATTTCAATTCCCAAACAGGTTTTCTCTCCATTCTCAGAGCCCTGCTGGGTCCCAGTCACCTGCCAGTGGAGCCCCTCTGTCCCAGTACCCTTTCCCCTTTGGGGCCCCAGGCTGGTCATCCTCACTCTCTTTCCATTTCCCTAAACATGCCCCAGAAAACTGGCTTCCTTCTTCTGTCCCTCCTGCTCAGATGTGCCTCCAAAAGGAAGCACTGGGGTCCTGGCATCTCTGGATACTGTAGAACGGGAGGGGAGAGCAAGGGACCAAGGATGTGTGGCTATGACTTGGGAGGGAAGAGCAGTTACTGCTTCCTAACTAGTATACCTTCACACTTTGTGAGGTCACCTGGGGTTGGAGGAGGTGACAAGACCCCAAAGGACATCCCCCATGGGCACAGCTGGGCCGTAATCTACCTCTGCAGGAGAGGTGGCCCAGGGGTCCTTGCCCTCTCCCCTGTATGAAGCTAAACCTGTATTAAGAGAGTATGAATAGGCTGCTCATGCCTATAATCCCAGCACTTTGGGAGGCCAAGCTGAGAGGATCACCTGAGGTCAGGAGTTTGAGACCAGCCTGGCCAACACAGCAAAACCCCATCTACTAAAAATACAAAAACTAGTCAGGCACGGTGGCAGGTGCCTGTAGTCCCAGATACTCAGGAGGCTGAGGCAGGAGAATTACCTGAACCCAGAAGGCAGAGGACAAAGTGAGCTGAGATGCCGCCACTGCACTCCAGCCTGGGTGACAGAGCAAGATTCTGTCTCAAAATAAATAAATGAATAATTTTTAAACATTAAAAAAAAAATTGTATCTCCCCAAAAATTCATATGCTGAACCTCTAACCCCTCAGTGTGATGGTATTTGGAGATGGGGTCTTTGGGGCTAATTAGCTTTAGATAAAGTCATGAGGGTGGGGCCCTCATGATGGGATTAGTGTCCTTATACAAAGAGGCACCAGACACCTTGCTGCATCTTTCTCTCTCTCTACCATGGGGAGACAGAGAGAGAAGACAACCAAGTGTAAATCGGGAAGACAATTCTCACCAGAAATCAACCATGCTAGCATTTTCATCTTGCTCTCTCAGCTTCTACAACTGTGAGGTTGGAAAACTTTTCTATCTCATAGATAGGTAGGTAGATAGATAGAGCAATATGTATAGATAGATGATATACAGATAGAAATTATATATATATATAATATGTATATTATATATAAAATATGTATATTATATATATAATATGTATATTATATATGTATATTATATATGTATATTTTATATATATGTATATTATTTATATATGTATATTTTATATATATGTATATTATTTATATATATGTATATTATATATATGTATTTTATATATATGTATATATATGTATATTATATATGTATATATATGTATATTATATATATAATATGTATATTATATATGTATATTATATATATAATATGTATATTATATATGTATATTATATATAATATGTATATTATATATATTATGTATATTATATATATATAATATGTATATTATATATATATATATGCTGTAGTGCAGTGACATCATCATAACTCACTGAAACCTCAAACTCCTGGGCTCAGGCAATCCTCCTGCCTCAGCCTCCCAAGTAGCTGGGACTACAGGTGTTCACCACCACACCCAGCTACTTTTTAAATGTTTTTTGGTAGAGATAGTCTCACTATGTTGCCCAGGCTGGTCTCAAACTCCTGACCTCCAGTGATCCTCTTGCCTCTGCCTCCCCAGGTGCTGGGATTACAGGTGTGAGCCACTGCACCTGACCCCGTTTGAACATTTAAAGTATAGTTTTACATTTACAGAAAGACTGCAAACGTAATACAGAATTCCCACATGCCAAACTCAAATTTCCCCATCAACATCTTACGTTCCCTTGCCACATCTGCATAATTCGTGAACCGATACGGAGACGTTATTAGCTAAAGTCCATCCTGCAGTCACAGGTCCTTACCTGTTAATTAATGCCCTTTTCCTGTTTTCAGGATTTCACCCAGGATACTCCATGGCGTTCACTCCTCATGACTCCTTAGATTCTTCCTGGCTGCCACAGCTTCTCTGACTTTCTTGGTGTTTGGCCTTCTCTTTGCTTGCAGTGAGCGCCCCTACACTCCAGCCTGGGCAACAGAGCTAGACTCCATCTCAAAACAAAAAACAAAAACAAAAACAAAATGACGCATTTGTTTTAGGGTAGAGGGAGAGATGGTTTCTGGTCTTTTTGTCCTGTAAAGGTAAGTTGGTAATTGACATTGTCAGTGTGTCTTTCAACAGAGTTCAGGTTTGGAACCTACAGGGGAGATACGTATTGAGGTACGACAGACACACAAAAGCAGTCAAGCCGGGCGCGGTGGCTCACGCCTGTAATCCCAGCACTTTGGGAGGCCGAGGCGGGTGGGTCACGAGGTCGAGAGATCGACACCATCCTGGTCAACATGGTGAAACCCCGTCTCTACTAAAAATACAAAAAATTAGCTGGGCGTGGTGGCGCGTGCCTGTCATCCCAGCTACTCAGGAGGCTGAGGCAGGAGAATTGCCTGAACCCAGGAGGCGGCGGTTGCGGTGAGCCGAGATCGCGCCATTGCACTCCAGCCTGGGTAACAAGAGCGAAACTCCGTCTCAAAAAAAAAAGAAAAGAAAAAAGAAAAAAAAGAAAAGCAGTCAAATCGCAAGCGTACCACTGGATGGATGCTCTCAAGGGGAGCTCACCCGTGTAAGCGGCACACAGACCACTAATAACAAGAGCACCGTCCGCATTTGCTGCCCCCTGGTCCCTTCCAGCTCACTACCTGCCCCTGAAGAGCCGTCCCCGGCCTTGGGTTAATCAGCGTGGGTTTTGAACTTTGGATACGCAGCGTCACGCGGTACGCGGCTTCCGCATCCACCTTCCTCCGTGCACAGCTTCCTTTCCTTTCGTTTCCCGAGAATGATTCGTTTCGTGGCAGAAACGCTCCACGCCCTCAAGCCACGTTCCTGGAGCCAAAAGCGTCCAAGGAAAGCCAGCTTCGGGGCGCAGCGACTCCCGCGGCTGCCAGGGAGCCGCTCAAGCCTCCGCGCGTGGGAACAGGATCTCAGGACCCCACGCTCACTACGGCAAAGGGAAAGTTGAGCTCGGGAAGTGAGCCACACGGCACTGCCTTCCTTTTTGTTCCCAAACAGACGGCTGTCATCTGATAAGCCCGTGTCACAGCCTCATCCAAAAAAGCCAGGTTCTTGTGACCGGGTTGCGGGACGCGGGCGAGGCGAGGCTCCCGCGCGGCAGGTGCCGGCGCGTGCTCAGGCCCTTGGGCTCCGGTCCGCCCAAGAATGGGTAGGAGGCCCTGGCGCCGTGATACTGTCCAAGTAAATATCGGACCCCAAGAGCTTCTGCAGAAAAACGGTCTACCAGGCAGAGAGAGAAAGAGAGGCAGAAGCGGAGAAAAGGCAGCTCCCACGCTGCCGCGGGAGGGGACCCCGGAAACGGAAAGCCGCCGCGCACGTGAGGGGCGGGAGGTCTTTTAATCTGGCGCTTGCTCCCGCCCCATTCAAGTTCTCGTCCTATCAGAGGAGTTTCTTTAAACGTCCGTTGGAATGACTGATCTTTGATTCTGACACCTGATTGGCTGTTTCGCCCAGAGTCCGCCCATAGCTTTTGGCGGGCTTTTCTACTGGGTGAGGCTCACCTGGCCAGTCTACCTTCCCGGGCGGCCGAAAGGAAAGAGGTTCACCTGGCCGGTCTACCTTCCCCAGCTGGCGAAAGTTAGACAAAGACCTCTCAGCTCCTGGACGGAGACGGGAAGGAAGGCAGTCAGGCGCGGCGCGGGGACGTTCTTGTCTTTGAAACCGCGCCCCTTGTGGACCCCGGAAGTTACCACATTCCCTCATTCTGAGACTAATCAAAGGTCACGTGTCTCCCCAGATGGCCTCCCTCACATAGTGCTCACGAGGAAATTCCTTGTGAACCCCTAAATCTTGCAGAATACACGTCTCCCCTGTAAGTTCTAACCCTGAGCTCTGTTGAAAGACACACTGACAAAATAATGCACCATTTCTTCCAGCCAGACCCTGTGACTATAGGCTCCTGGCTTTAGAAAACTTGGCGTTTGGGAACCCTTTCTCCATCCCTTTGAGACGTAAGTCTCCTACAATGCAGACGTGTTCCTGCGAGACATCTCTTTGAAATGCAAACATCTGGGGTGATAGCTCTTCTATCTCCCTGTTCCTAGTCGGAGGCTGAAGGCGTAACTTCCTAGGTGCCTTTTCCAAAGTGCAAAACTGCCTCCTGTCCTCAAGACAGGAGAAGATTACTTCTTCTCCAGATAAACACCAATTAACAAACTCAGACGGGCTAATCACGTAGACCCACCCCTTAGCATCATTCGGTACCTTTCCTTGAGTCTACCCAGCATTGAAAAACGCCTTTGGTTCTGGCAGACTCTGTTTACACTAAAGTCTTTCTTCCGTACTGCAAAAGTCCTGTTCCCAGACAAAAGGGTCAGGCGGCTATTCTTGTGGTCCAGTAACAAGATGCAGATGAACTGGGAAAAAAGAGAGTTTATTTCTGTAACTGGGTACAAGGAGAATGCCCGGAAAATCTCTCCAGACCAACTCATCATTACAAAGTTTTCCAGAGCTTATATACCTTCTAAGCTGTATGTTTATATGTAAGTGTATATGACTCTCAAGACATAAATAAGTAATTTCTTCTCATCTATAGCTAAGGTCTGAGTCCCAAAGACCTTCCTCTAGAGCCTCAGTAAATTTAATCTAGACGAGTCCAGGTGCTGACCCTTAGCTTGTCTCCTGCTGAGTCATGAAGGTTTGAGAGTCCCTCTAGTCCCCAATAACACTTGTTTGTGGAGGTCTGGGGAGTTTCTTCAGACCCACAATAAAAACGTGTTTAATCGTAAGTGGGTCCTGCTAAGCATTCCTTTCTAATCTTGTCACATTTCAAGGCCCAGGAAAGGTCTAGGCAAGACTCTTGGTGTGCTTTTGTTAAAGTCCAGCATTTGTATAAGGGCCTGCCTCTTTCAGCTTTTGGTTTTATTTTACTGTATTTTATTTACAGATATTGATCGACTTACGACCTGTGCAACTTACGACCACTCGACTTTACAATCACAATCGCTACCCACTGACTGCTCCGCGTCTGGCAGCGCAAACGTTGCCCAGCTGGGCGTACGACAGTGTGGACCAGCTTCCAGCAGCACTACCATCTCCGCGTGCACCATTTCAACTGCACATAGAGCCTACTCAACTTACGGCCAAACTGTGTTACAACCGTCCGCGGTCCCGACTGCGATCGTAAGTCGAGCACTACCTGTATTTATTTTTGAGACGGAGTTTCGCTCTTGTTGCCTAGGCTGGAGTGCAACGGCATGATCTCAGCTCACCACAACCTTCACCTCCCTGGTTGAAGCAAGTCTCCCACCTCAGCATTCCAAGTAGCTGGGATTACAGGCATGCGCCACCACGCCCGGCTAATTTTGTGTTTTTAGTAGAGACGGTGTTTCTCCATGTTGGTCAGGCTGGTCTCCAACTCCCGACCCCAAGTGAGCTGCCTGCCTCAGCCTCCCAAAGTGCTGGGATTACAGGCATGAGCTCCCACGCCCAAGCTTTCAGCTTTTAATATTAATTTAACCACTTAGTGCTGAAACAGTGGTAATGGAGATCTGACCTACCACAGTCTGAATAAAGCCCATCTGGTGTCCTGTAACAAGTGTCGAGCTTTGTGTCTCTTTAACAGCATGTGCTGTGGGGCAGAGACCAAGGGAGGTGGCCACTGGGAAGGCCACCTGGTTTCCTCACTTGCACGAACCCACTGCCAGGGCTAAGTGTCCAAGTGCACACAGCCTGCCTGGGGTAATTGGGGAGGAGATTCTGAACCTCCTTGAAGGAGTGATTTTCCTTCTCATGGCAATAGAGACCATCAACAACACAATTCTTACCAAACAAGCCGCGGAGGAGGACTGAATAATGTATGTGAATCTCCCTTTTGAAGTTCTTTTCCTGGGGCCTCTCTTGGTCCCCCTCCTTCTCCCTAACTCTTTGGAAAGAGCTTCGTTCCTTTCCCTTTCTTTCAACATTTGCCAGAGACTCGGCCCCCAGTGGGAATTAATGGGATTAAACCCCAGGGAAGCTGGGAGCAGATCTCTTTCTGAACACAGCCTTTTGTTCTCTGGAGAAGTCAGAGACAGTGGACCTGCCAGGTGCTGGAGTGGATGACACGAAATGGAAGGTGCCCTCCAGCTCAAATCTAGGTGGCACCCACCCACCCCACTTCTTCACCCCAACAGGAGGAAGCAATCCTGGATGTTATATGTAAAATTTTGATGCCACAGAAGACATAGCACTGGAAGATAAATCCTCTCAGCCAGGCAGTTTACTTCTATAGAAGGGTGCCCCTCATGGGTGGACACATGGTGAGTGCACACGTGGACACGGGAGGAAAAGGGGCATTTAGTACTGACAGAGGTTGCCCCTGCTACAGTGCCGTTCTAAGGGAATGTGTTCTTTTTCTGGGTCCACAAGGGGGCGTAGTTTTAAGGGCAAAAATTTCCCAGTGCCATGCCCCCTGCCCCATCTCCATCCCGGAGGTTTAATGGTTATGTTTAAATTTCATGGACGCAGGAAGAAACCAAGAGTCAATGACGCCAGCGGAAGTCCAAAGGAACTCCTTTCATTGGCCTGGGGTCTTAGAGAAGGCGGGGGTTCCTCCCAGGTTAAAAGTCCCCTTCTTCCACACCCCTTCCATGAACACTCCCTTCGTGGAAGCCATCTTTCTCTCTCCTGGATTTCCCCTCTGGAGTCCCCTTCCACACGCTCTTGTGCAAGCCTGTCTTCCCCTCCTAAACTCCATCTCTCTCTATTCCCTAACGCTCTCATGGAAGCTGCTTTCCTCTCCTGGATTCCATCTTTCTGGATTCTCTCACTCAGTGTGAGAGTTAGCTGTTTCTTTCTCTGTCCTCCTCCTGTTTCTCTCTCTCTTTAAATAAATCACTTTCTACAGACACTTTTAAGTCCGGCATTTACTGCACACTGCGCCATGGTCCCCTCTCTCATTCTTGAGAGGGCAAGAGACCAAGAACCTGGAGAAACAGCCTCTCAGGGGAGCTGAGGGCACCCTGAACCCCTAAACCCCACTATTACAATTCCCCTATTGGCTAGGGTTAGACCACACAGTCTAGACTAATCCCTATTGGCTATTTTAAAGAGAGCAGGGGTACAAGCCGGAGTGGCAGGGTGGGTAGTTTGGCAGGAAGGACGGTTACAGACCAAATTATCTTTAAAAATTCTGACCCCATCAACGGTTGCTTGATGGGTTCGACAAACCACCATGGCACATGTATACCTAGGTAACAAACCTGCATGTTCTGCACATGTATCTCAGAACTTAAGGTATAATAAAAATAAAAATTAAAAAATGTTTTAAAGAAAAAAAAAACTAGAAACAAGCTATCTGTAAAAATTAAAATTAAAAAACAATTTAAACTGAAAGTAAAGTAGTGTATATGAAAAAAAAGAAAAGGAAAAAAAACCTCTCACCCCTGGATCCCTGAATGCTCAGGAGACTGATTTAAGTAATAATAAAACTCCCATCTCCCACACAGCTGGCTCTGCATGAATTTCTCTTTCTCCATTGCAACTCCCCTGTGTTGGTAAGTTGGCTCTGTCTATGCAGCAAGCAAGGTGAACCCGCTGAGTAGTTACACTCCCAGGCAGTTTGCTGGGCCTCGTACCACCCCTATTCCTATCATGTCCCAAGTCTAAACCCTGATATCCTTGTTTGAATCTATTCTTTTTTTTCTGGGTTCCAAGACAGGACAGTGACTGAACAAGGAAACTGACGAAAGGGTTCCTGGAGTACCACGGCACCTCCTCCAGCTGAAACTCATTGATTCCACTGGCAAGTATTTTGTATGTAATAATAAGGTTCCAGACACTATTCTAGGTGCTGATATTACCAGAAAGGAGTCCTGATCCAGACCCCAAGAGAGGGTTCTTGGATCTCGGCCAAGAAAGAATTCAAATTACTCCATAAAGTAAAGGCAAGTTTATTAGAGAAGTAAAGAAACAAAAGAATGGCTACTCCATAGGCAGGTAGGCAGGGAAGTCGCATGGGCTGCTCATTGGTTCTTCTGTGGTTCTTTTCTTTCTTTCTTTTTTTTTTTTGAGATGGAGTCACCCTCTGTCACCCAGGCTGGAGTGCAGTGGTGCAATCTCAGCTCACTGCAATCTCTGCCTCCTGGGTTCAAGTGATTCTCCTGCCTCCGCCTCCTGAGTAGCTAGGACTACAGGCACACACCAGCACACCTAGCTAGTTTTTGTATTTTTACATAAACACACACAGTATACAGTGTAAGAGGCGGGCTAGGGGATCATCAGCTGCTCTCAGAGGGTGATGGCAGCTAACTGACTGCTACTCAATTGTTCCTCCTTACATTTATTCAGTATAGATTTAATAACAGAAGTTCTAAATCAACACGCTTGTGGATGATTAACATGGTTAAAAGAGGGGTTCTACAAATGTAAAGTAAACAACATTAATGGGTAATTCCCCTTCGACCTCCCCTGAGAGGACCATCCCACACAAAGTGTACATGAGCAAACAGAGACAAAGGAATGTCGGGTAACCAGACTTAACTGGGGAAGCTTTTATTGTCCCTAATCTTCACCCTATGACCTAATGCTCTAAGATAGGAACTGGCTGCCTTCAGCCAGTCTCAAAAAAACCTTTTGGCCTTTCAAAGGGTTTGAGACTATAATCTTATACCTTACCTAATATTTCTCTTAATATCTTGCCAACCACCCTGAGCGAATCTCAGCATCTCCCTTTAGCTCGTAGATGGCCGTCTTCTCCCTGTGACTTCAGGTTATCTTCTCTGTGTGAGCCTGTGTCTCTGTGTCCAAATTTCCCCTTTTTATAAGGAGACCAGTCATGTTAGATGAGGGCCCACCTCTATGACTTCGTTTTAACGTAGCCACCTCTTTAAAGATCCTGTCTCCAAATAAGGTCATATTCTGAGATTTTGGGGGTTAGAACGTCAATATGAATGGAAAGAGGACACAATTCAACCCAAACAGGGCCCAAGCTGGGAGAAGCTGGATGGCATGAGAACAGAACCTGAAGGGAAGAGTAAGGTTGCCCAGTGACAGTCCAGGCTATCCTCTACTGAAGGTGGTCTTGATGGAACCCTGGGAACTACCCAGGTGGGGCTTTCTGGAGGCCACATATCCCCTTAGGACCTCTGGCCTCCTCGTCTCACTCCACAGGTCTCAAAGAGGCCCCTATGAAAACAAACTTGGAAGGCAGCAGGGTAACCTATATGCCCCTTCAACCTCATGTGACACAGACCAAGGGTACACAGACCATGGGAGAAGGCAACGGGGTATAAGGACACAGCCAGCCGTGATTGGATAGGGACCACAGGAAGTCTTTCCATGAGGACCCAGCCAACCAAAGACAGCCTGGAGGTCACTACAGCATTTAAGAAGTTGCCACATGATCCAGGATTAGAAATCATAATCATGGTCAGACACTGTGGCTCACGTCTGTAATCCCAGCACTTTGGGAGGCTGAGGCAGGTAGATCACGAGGTCAGGAATTCAAGACCAGCCCGACCAACACGGTGAAACCCCATCTCTACTAAAAATACACGCCTGTAATCCCAGCACTTCGGGAGGCTGAGGGGGGCGGATCACTTGAGGTCAGGAGTTTGAGGCCAGCCTGGCCAACATGGCAAAACCCCGTCTCTGTTAAAAATACAAACGTTAGCTGGGCCTGCTGGTGTGCACCTGTAATCCCAGCTACTCAGGAGGCTGAGGCACTGTGTCACTTGAGCCCAGGCAGCAGAAGCTGCAGTGAGCCAAGATCATCCCACCACCCTCCAGCCTGAGCAACGAAGTGAGAGTCCAACTGTCTAAAAAAAAAAAAAAAAAAAAAAGAATAGGCTTCGCTGAGCAATCCTAGAATAGAGAATATTCCAGATGGTGATGATCCTTGGCCCCCATTCTGAGACCCATTGTCTTCATTGTACCCCCAGGGAACCTCATGGGGTCCTATCCAAGTGCCCAGAGCTGTCTTTTCAACAGTATCCTAGCCGAACAGAAACAGTATCCTAGCCTAACAGAAAAAGAGTCTTCATTCATCAAGCAGCTTGTCGCATACTTGCAAAGAACGGTGTGCAACAACAGGCCATTTTTTTGCTGGGACCTGTCCCCTGACTGCAAGCAACACCTCCCTACAGCCGCCTCTCTCTGTGTCCCGGCTCGGCTTCCCCCTGTGGAGCTCCCTCAACCTCAGTTTGTTTTGTCTCTTAACATCTTCTGACATTTTCCCGCTGTTACATCTGACACCTCAGAGGTAATGGGACTGAATATCACTCATAATTCATAGTTTCCTCTCAATGACTACCGCACTCCTTAATGTTATCTCCATATGCGGAATCCCCACTGGGGCAATATTGCCTTTTTGCCATCGTCAGTTAATTTGTTCATTTCCATGTACGTTATTGAAAGCACTCTGAGTCTTAATTAGTCCTCTTTAGCTGCTTTTCCCTGCAGCCCCGTGTCACAGAACCAAAGGCACCGAAGCACAGTGAGGAACAGGCCTAATTAACAGGCCCATGATTGAAACTTTGAAAAGATAGAATCTGCAGAAGATGCGGAGATGATTCATCTAGAAAACAGGGGAGCTGACGCAGGAAACGGGAAGGGAGCGGTTAGGAAGAGCAGCTGGCTTTGGTCAAAGATAATCTGTTGTTTGGGGCTGCTCTGCCTGTCCTTTCCTTCTGGAAGCTCACCCCCTACCCCAGTTGTGAATGGTTCTGGAGGCGCTGTCAATTGCAGAGCCACGATTCCACCCCTGGCTGAGAAGTGGGTACCTGACGAGGATCTGGCCGCATGGAAGGCACCACCCTTCCGGCCATGGGGATTAGTTAAGCCATGAACGCAGATTTCTAGCTGACCCACTCAGAGTCCCTTGCCAGGATTTTTCTGCTGGGGATAGCTGGGGGAACTGTTCGTGGGATTTGAGATTAGAGAGTTGGAAGGATGCGAGGCGTTAACTGCCAGGAGTTGTCTTTCCCCACGGCATGAAAGAAGCACTTCTGTCACAAAAGAGGATGTGACCAAAGTGCAGAAAGCAGCCATGCCAGGAGGCAGAGGGAGATCAGAGAGTCCTGGCATTGTAACCCCAATGTGATGCCCTCATAGGAACATCAGACAAGAACCTCCTTGTTTGGGTCACGTGCTGCTGAGACTTCAGCAAGCTCCTTGTGATCCGTTTTGCCTGCCTGCTTCAGCCTGGTTGCAATTGGGGGGGCCTGACCTTGAGCTGGTCCCAACCAGGTCAACTAGTGCTAGGGTAGTGATGTTACATTCATGGGACCGTGACCTTGAGTTGGTCCCATCCAGGTCAAGAAAGTGACCATGAAAACACTTTTCATTTTCCCCATGCGTTTTTGGTCCTCTTCAAGGAACCGTGTTTCTGTCTCGTTTAATCCTGCAAGACCAGTTTTCCTAACATACCTGGAACCTGTTCCCAGTACTAGGATGTCAGCCATGGGATGTCATATCCCTTCCAGTGCTGTGGAGTGCATGGCTGGCCACCCCACCTGGAGGACATCCTCACATAGGCAGTGACTACTAAACTGGTTGTTGCTGTGCACCAGCCTCAGCCTTTCTTCCTGGACTCATGCCACAGGAAGTACTTACTGGGTACCTACTATGTGCTTGGCACATCTGGGAATAAAACAGACATGCTTTCTTCCTTAAGGAACTCACAGTCCAGCAAGGTATGGGAGTTCCTGGAACCTGAACCTGCCCAGCGAACACAGTTTCTCTGCCTTACCTACCCAGGGCAAGGTGTATACTCAACGTCTGGTCCACAAGGCTTGATTCTCATCCTGCAGTGACCACAGGCTCTGCTGAAGCTTCCAAGTTGGGAGCTCAGCCTCCATTTAGGTATCAAGAAAAGAACCATCAAAGACCTATGATGTTTCAGTGATCACTGTGGCGAAGACCCAATGAGGATTCTGCGTGGCTGCAAAAAGGGACCTGTAAATTATACATGCACCTTGGCAGGGTGGGAAAGAGCACGCCAGCTGAGTCTCCACATGTGATTGGGGCGTTGGGTTGAAGCCCAAGCCCTTGGCATGGTATTCAAGGCCCTTTCCCATCTGGCCTCACCCTGTTCTTTTGAGCTCATCTGTACCCAAGGCACGTCCCCATAATTCCTGAATCTGAGCACCACACAGTCATGCTTCCATCCCTCAGCCTTTTGCGTGTTGCTTTTTCTGTTTGGGATACACCTCCCCACTCGGCCAAACCCTATACTTCATTGGAGCTCTGGCTCCCACTCACCTTCCCTGTGAAGGCTTGGGGGTTCCTTCAGCCCACGCACCCCATGAGATTAGTAACCACTGCCTCCTAGTATATCCATAATTCTTTTTTTTTTTTTTTTTTTGAGACAGAGTCTTGCACTGTTGCCCAGGTTGGAGTGCAGTGGCATGATCTCAGCTCACTGCAAACTCCACCTCACAGGTTCAAGCAATTCTCCTGCCTCAGCCTCCCAAGTAGCTGGGACTACAGGCACCTGCCACCATGCCCAGATAATTTTTGTATTTTTAGTAGAGATGGGGTTTCATTATGTTGACCAGGCTGGTCTCGAACGCCTGACCTCAGGTGATCCACCCACCTCGGCCTCCCAAAGTGCTGGGATTGCAGGCATGAGCCACCGCACCTGGCTGTATCCATAATTTTTTATGCATAATTTAATATTCCTGCTACCACTATTATATATAACTGTTTATGCCATGCCCAAAATAGGCTCAGCTGTTAGAATCAAATGTAAGTAAAGTAGACTCCCTTCTTGCCCTCAAATACATTACAGAATAGTAGGGGATGAAGATAAACATGCCATTGAATAATAATGTCCCAAGAATACACAGGAAGCGAGCTTATCCCAGACATGAGGAATCAGAGGATACTTCCCAGAAGAAATAGGATATCTGAAATTCAAATATGAACAGGAGCCAGGAGAAGAGGGGAAGAAAAATATTCTAGACAGAGGAACAACAACATATTTAACAAACATCGATATAGATCTTTACTTACGTTATTTCATTAAATCTTTAAGCACTTTATGAAATGATTTGGGTTCTCATGATAGTGAATGAGTCTCACGAGATCTGATGGTTTTATGAAGGGGGTTCCCCTGCACACACACACACTTGCCTGCTGCCATGTAAGATGTGTCTTTGCTTCTTCCTTGCCTTCCACTATGATTCTGAGGCCTCCCCAGCCAAGTGAAACTGCAAGTTCATTACACCTCTTTTTCTTTATAAATTACCGAGTCTCAGGTATGTCTTTATTAGCAGCATGAGGATGAACTAATACACTTTATGGAAGTGGATGTCATATTCATGCTTGTTTTACATATGGGAAAATTGAGGCCCAGTGAGATTAGGTAACTTGCCCAGGGTCACATATTCTAAGTGGAGCTGGAGGCTGGGCGTGGGGGCCCACGCCTGTAATCCCAGCACTTTGGGAGGCCGAGGTGGGAGGATCACAAGGTCAGGAGATTGAGACAAGTCTATCCTGGTCAATATGGTGAAATCCCATCTCTACTAAAAATCCAAAAATTAGCTGGGTATGGTTGTGCGCACCTGTAGTCCCAGCTACTTGGGGAGCTGAGGCAGGAGAATCGCTTGAACCCAGGAAGTGGAGGTTACAGTGAGCCGAGATCACACCACTGCACTCCAGCCTTGCAACAACGCGAGACTCTGTCTCAAAAAAAAAAAAAAGAAGTGGAGCTGGGATGTAAAGCCAGCAGTTTCAGTCCAAACTTTTAACCTCTCTGTTATACGGTATGCAGAAAACCTTAGAAGGAAGAGAGAACCTAAGGAGCATAAGTCCAAAGGAAATTAGAGTGGCTGGGTCCAAAAGTATAGGTGGGGCCAGGCGCGGAGGCTCACTCCTGTAATCCCAGCATTTTGGGAGGCCTAGGTGGGTGGATTGCTTGAGCCCAGGAGTTCAAGATCAGCCTGGGCAACTTGGCAAAACCCAGTCTCTACTAAAAATACAAAAAATTAGCCAGGCATTGTGGTGCATGCCTATAGTCCCAGCTACTCAGGAGGCTGAGGTCAGAGAATCATCTGAACCCGGAAAATCAAGGCTGCAGTGAGTGATGATTATGCCATTGCACTCCAGCCTAGGTGACAAGAGTGAAACTCCATCTCAAAAAAAAGGGAGTGCAAGAAAAGTATTACAAGTCTCTCCAATGCACCATAATGTAGCCTTCTCATTGTTTGAGGTACACCCAGGATTCTTTGCCCCATGACCAAGAAGATTAAGGAGCATGGACAACAAGGGTGAGTTTGGAGTGAGAGTTTAATGAGTGAAAGAAGAAAGCTCTCTGCCAGGGAGAGGGATCCCAAAAAAGGGTCACCATTTTCACAGCTGAATGCAATGGCTTTTATAAGAAACTGATGAGGGATAGGCATATCATTTGCATGAGGTGAGAATTTCTGGTAACTCCACCCCATCCTTCTAGTCTACATGCAGGCCCTTATCTTGAGTTACTCCCTGTTGCTTTGTTTCCCTTACTGCTCAGGAAATGGAGCAGTAAGGGAAATGGGAATTACTGTGTCAGGGAATGGAATTTTCCATTGCAGGTAGGTTGGTGCAAGCCTCTTGTGTAGCCTTTCTTAGGAGACTGTGGGCATGTTTTAGGCAAGCCCCTCTGGGCAAGTTTTCTTATCTGTGCCTGCAGCTTGATTTTTTAGGCTGTTATTTTGTTTGAAAGAATTTAACCAAGGACCCATCCTAACTGATGGCCTGACTGGTTTCTTTCTTTCTCCTCTCTCAGAAGCAGTTTTGAGTAAGCATATGGTGAGCTCAACATTGGGTACAGTGGATATAAATGTGATACATTTATACAAAAGATGTGTGCTGCAGGCAATTGGGTATATAGATTTACAGCTTAGGTGAGAGTGTTGGTTCAAGAATCCAGGCTGAGGCAGAAGAATCACTTGAATCCGGAGGCAGATGTTGCAGTGAACTGAGATTGTGCCACTGCCCTACAGCAAGACTCCATCTCAAAAAAATAAAAATTAAAAAAATAAGAAAAGGAAGAAGAAAGGGTAGATAATGAGTCCAAACAATTCTTTCAGGAATCTTGGCAATGAATAGAAAGAAAAAGTACAGAAAGTAGAGCAGTCACTGAAATAGGATCACGGAAACATTCTGATTTTTAAAGTGGAAGAAATTTGGGCATGTTGAGATGATGTGAAGAAGCAAAGCAGGGGAGAGTAAAAGAGGCTTTCCCATGAGCAAGTTCCCAAGTAAGTGGAAGAGATGGGATCCAGGGCAGAGTTGGAGCTGTTAACTCTAGAGCCAGGTATTAGCTTGGAAGAGGGACACCCTTACTACTGAACAAGAGAAAAGGAGGAAACAATGGCTCCGAAGGAGATGATGTCATAAGATTGTAGAGGGGGAATTGAAGGAGGTTGCATCTGATGATTTTTATTCTTTACAACATGTCAAGTGAGAATACCTGTTGAACAGAAAGGTGAAAGTGATGGGTGTGTAAGTTTGAAGAACGTCTGAGTGTTTCCCCTTCCTGGAGTTAGGGAACACAAATGATACCCTTAATGCCTAGCCCAATGTTGACAGAGAGTAGATGCTCAACAAGTGTTTGTAAATTGCATGTAGCATTGCACTGGGTTGGATTCTTCTTAGAATTCCAAGGTGGGACCCAAATGGGCTGAGAATGGTCTGCCCTGGCCACAGCAAAGTTTTGCCTGGGGTAAATTTGAGACTGGACAGTAGAGATGGATAAAACCAGGTGACAAAAGCCACAATGACCAATGCACAATCCTCATCTCCTTCCAGCCAGGATTCTAAGGTAGGATGAATGATCATAAGCTCTGCATAGGCATCAACAGATTATAGCAAAGTCTTGCCTTAGAGCAGGGAATGAGTGGAGAGAGCCAGAGAGGAGGTGATGCAAGCAGTTGAGGCTGCTGCAGTCTTACCTGTAGAAGAGGGCGGTGCCTTGCACCAGCAACAGTAGAGATGGAGAAAAGCAAATAAATCTGAGGGATAACTGGGAGATCAAAGAGACAAATTTGCTAATTGATTCGGTGTAGAATGACGGGAAAATAAGTGGCTAGGAGGATGCTTGTTTCTGTCATCCAGTTGGGAAGTACAAGGTTGGTGTTTCCATTTTTTCCTATAGAGAGTGTAGGACAAGGCCAGGCATGGTGGCTCATGCCTGTAATCCCAGCACTTTAGGAGTCTGAGGTGGGTGGATCACCCACCTAGGAAGGTGGTTTGAGGTCAGGAATTTGAGGAACTCTAGCTCTTCCAGAGCAACCGTGCAGAGAGTAGTTGGAGAAGGGCTACCATTCGTCAGGAAGGACTGCTGGCATGGCAATCCTTTCAAGGGTGAATGAGAGCTACCAGGGTGGCCCTAACAAATGCAGGACCTTGCTATTTGGAAACTTGTGCAACATTGAGTCAACGATCTGAAGCAAGTCGTATTCAACTGTCTAATTTATTGCTCAGACACAGACCCTGCAGCTTGAATGCTTGAATGACATGTATCCAGTTTTCATAGGTGAAATGCACCCCCTTCACAAAATTAAAATTTCCACCAGTGCTCCTCCAACAAGTCACTAGACTGGGACACTCAGCCCAAGTTTTTTGTCAAGAGTAAATTTTAGGTCCAGTGGTTACATTACTGATTTTAGCTCTATGCTGTTTCTTGTTATTGGTAAGATGACTATGAAGATTGTTCAGTTGAAGCACTCTAAATTAATCCATCATCATCATTTTATTTTATAAATCAAACTGCAATAGTCTCAAGCTATGCAGACTACCAAAATCCAATATTACTGTCACCCCTGCTGAGTGTGAACCGCAGCATCACAGCTGGATTCCAGTGGAAAGAAACAGATCCTGAATGGTGAATGTGCATTAATGCTGAGCTCCTCTTGGACTTAGGCCTAAATACATACTTAACTCAGCATTAGGTAATCATGATGCATGCTCTCCTAGCAAAGCAATACGGATACCCATCCTTCTTCATCACAAAGAGCATGGATTTTTCACTGCAGACCACAAAGTCCATCTAGAACCAACTGAAATTGTTGCAAAATTGACACCCAAAGAATAGTTCATGTCAACTCTGCAAAGAAAAATAGGTTGGCCTAAGAAATTCCATCCAACAAGCCAATTCACTTGGTTCTCTGGGACTACAATATACAACTCACCCCTTCTGGGGCCCCAACCAAAAAGCCAACTTGCTAAAAATTATGCACTTGACAGAAGTCATGTTCCTTTTTGACACTGGTGACTGGCAACATCTAACCTGAAATGTTCCGGGCCAAAGCCATCCCATAGGATTCTCTGAACTCATCCAGACACTTACTTAGGCCCCTAGGAAGAGAGGAGAGCAAGTGAACTGAATAAAGATTTATTTTTCTTATAAGAAAAGAGGGACGGCTGCTCTCAGGATGCGAACAGTGAGGCTGCTTTTATAAAGAAACATCAGCCTGCAATCCCAGCACTTTGGGAGGGTAAGGTGGATGGATCTAAGGTCAGGAGTTCGAGACCAGCCTGACCAACATGGCAAAACCCCATCTCTACCAAAAAATACAAAAACATTAGCCAAGCGTGGCATCACTCACCTATAATCCCAGCTACTCAGGAGACTGAGGTACAAGAATTGCTTGAGTCTGGAAGACAGATGTCACAGGAGCTCAGATTGTGCCACTGCACTCCAGCCTGGGTGGCAGAGTAGGACTCTGTCTCAAAACTAACTAAATAAATAAACATCAATTTTACAGCCTACATGTCTAGCATCTATTATGGCATTGTGTGATCTATTTTAGGTCTTGGACTTCTTTGGGAATCAGAAAACATCCATGGACCAACTCCTCACAACCTCCCCAAATGTACCCAAGTACACAAACATAAAATATTGCATTATAAAAGATTGACGGACTCCCTGAAGCTCTTCCATCAACCGCTGGACTGGCTTATCTGAGGAAGCGGAAATCTGCTATTATGAAGTGTGTGGATTTTGTTTTCATGAACAGAACTGATACCCACACTCTAAGCACTTACTAGAGAATCCAGTGAGTTGATCAATGTGAGAAACGCAGTCTTCAATACCATCAGCTTTTGCTGGATTTCACGGTGGTAACCCGCAACCCCGATGGCTCAGTGGCTTTCAACAATGCAAGATTCCCTCACATTTGTGCTGCCTTCCCCTCTGTGGATCAGTCACTCTTGGGCTCCTCATCTGACTCATCCCAGGGCTCACACTGAAGGTGCCACCCTTTCAGATTGTGTTGCAAAAGTAAGAGGACACTGGCCAGATCTTGCAGTGTTCGTTAACGTTTCTGCATGGATGCAGCATCCTCCACCCCTCTTCATAACTCATCGCCAGTAACAGGGACACGGCAGGCCCCATGTCAGTGAGATGTGGACTAGCTCCTCTCTCAGAGCATGGGAGTCAGGGGTAACCATGGAATGTAACCCTGTGGGGTTGGGCCTGATATGGAGGGACAATAAATACTTCGAAGGCTACGTGATAGTCAATATCAAATGTCAATTTGATTAGAAGAATGCAAAGTATTGTTCTGGGTGTGGCCCAAGGAGATGAGCATTTGAGTCAGTGGACTGAGGGCGGCAGACCCACCCTCCATCTGCGTGGGCACCAGCTAATCAGCTGCCAGTGCAGCCAGAACATAAAGCAAGCAGAAAAACATGAAAAGACTAGACTGGCCTAGCCGCCCAGCCGACACCTTTCTCCCCTGCTGGATGCTTTCTACCCTCAAACATCCGACTGCAAGTTCTTCGGCTTTGGGACTCGCACTGGCTTCCTTGCTCCTGAGCTTGCAGACAGTCTATTGAGGGTCCTGACCTTGTGACTGTGTGAGTCAAAATTGCTTCATAAACTCCCCTTTTATGTACATCTATCCTATTAGTTCCGTCCCTCTAGAAAATCCTGACTGATATAGCTACCATACTAAGGGGTCTGCCAATCAATCACGCCGGTTCCTGAGTTCCAACCTTGATCAAGGGAGGGAACAGAAAACAAGAAATTCCTCCTGCAATAACTGACACCTGTCAAATTACTTGAAAGGGGATTTTATCTCATGGCCCTTGAGTATGGAGCTGAATGTCTGGGAGAGGACGCCTGACCATTGAAGACCTTGTCTATTAGCTATTTAATGTTCTTGAGAAAATGATCTATTGGCCTGAAAAATTCCTCTTATAGTTTATGACTGGGATAAAAGTTGGTGCTTCTTAGAGAACTGGTTTGCTTTGATGGCAAAGACTGAAATAATGTCAGATTTTTGTCTGACCTCAATTACGAAAAAGTTTAGAGTTAAATTGCATACACAAGAGAAGTAAGCATGTAGTATTGTATTTCAAGTTATAGCTTCCCATTTTCTTTTTTTTTAAACAAGTTCAGGGATACATGTGCAGGTTTGTTACACAGATAACCCTGTGGCATAGTGGTTTGTTATACAGATTATTTTGTCACCCAGGTATTAATCCTAGTACTCAATAGTCACTTTTCCCCATCTTCTTCTTTCTCCCACCCTCTGCCCTCCAAAGGGCCCCATTGTGTGTTGTTCCCCTCTATGTGACCATGAGTTCCCATCATTTAGTTCCCACTTGTAAATGAGAATGTGCAGTATTTGGTCTTCTGTTCCTGCATTAGTTTGCTAAAAATAATGGCCTTCACACCCTCCATGTTCCTGCAGAGGACACAATCTTGTTCTTTTTTTATGGCTGTAATTCCATGCTGTATATATACCACATTTTCCTTATCTCATCCACCACATGATGGACATTTAGGTTGATCCCATGTCTTTGCCACTGTTAATAGTGCTGCAGTGAACATACACATGTGTGTGTCTTTATGATAGAATGATTTACATTCCTTTGGGTATATACCCAGTAATGGGATTGCTGGGTCCAATGATAGTTCTGTTTTTTGCTCATTGAGGAATGAGCACACTACTTTCCACAATAATTTACACTCCCACCAACAGTGTGTCGGTGTTCATTTTTCTCTGCAGCCTTGCCCGCATGTTATTGTTGATTTCCTAATGATAACCATGCTGACATTGCCACAAGGCGGTGTCTCCCTGTGGGTTCCATCTGTATTTCTCTAACAACCAGTGACACTGAGCTTTTTTCATATGCTTGTTGGCGGCATGTATGCCATTTTCTATATGGCTTCTTTTTTGCTCTTCATAATCATAAATCATAATCATTTTTTAAAATAATTATTCAGAAATTCTTTTGTAGTTGGAAAAGTAAATATACCTGATGAAGAAATTTTTAAAAAAACAGCAGAAAACAAAAGAGAAAAAATAGTTATCCATGCCACCTCTCCCCCACTCCAGAAATCAGCCCTGATAGCATTTTTGCATATTCCTTCCAACATTATATTTATATTTACACATAAATAGATATGATATGTTTATATTATTTATACTTACATGTTGGATTTGGTTGGCTAGTAATTTTGTTGACAATTTATGCATCTAGGTTCATCTGGGATATGGTCCTATAATTTCCTTTTTTTTTTTTTTTTTTTAGATGGAGTCTCACTCTGTCACCAGGCTGGAGAGCAGTGGTGCCATCTCAGCTCACTGCAACCTCCATCTCCTGGGTTCCAGCAATTCTCCTACCTCAGCCTCTCAAGTAGCTGGGACTACAGGCACATGCTACCACACCCAGATAATTTTTGTATTTTCAGTAGAGACAGGGTGTCACCATGTTGGCCAGGATGGTCTCAACCTCTTGACCTTGTGATCTGTCTGCCTTTGCCTCCCAAAGTGCTGTGATTACAGGCATGAGCCACCACACTCGACTGTTCCTGTAATTTTCTTTTCTTGTAGTGCCTTTATTTGGCTTCGGTATGAGGATAATGCTGGCCTTGTAAAATGTGTTTGGAAGTGTTCCCTCCCCTTCCATTTTTGGAAGAGTTTGAGAAGGTTTAGCATTAATTCTTCTTTAAATGTTTGGTGGAATTCACCCAAATTGAAGCCATCAGTCCTGGGCTTTTCTTTCTTGGAAGGTTTTCAATGACAGTTTCTATCATCTTCCTTGTTATTGGTCCATTCATATCTATTTCTTCACAACTCAGTCTTGGGCTTTTATTGGTTATTTCCATGGCTGGGAAAGAAACCACCAACTGGTACATTGAAGATGCTTTTTTATGTCCTTTCTAATTATTCAGTCTTAAAGTAGTGTTTGTAGAACATTACCTAAGTCTCACTTTATATACAATACCATGATTAACCTCAGCCTGCTGAAGCTGAAAAATAGTCATCAAGAATTACATAAGTTAACCTGGAGGCTGAGGTGGCAGTGAGCCAAGATCATGCCACTGCACTCCAGCCTAGGTGACAGAGTGAGACTGTCTCAAGGAAAAAAAAAAAAAGAATTGCATAAGATCAGAGCTGATAAGCCAAGAAGACAGTTGCTACGTTCAAACTGTTGCTTTGAGACCAAGGACTTCAGCTAGGAAAAGCCACACTCACCCATCCATGGGGAATGCCACATAAGCCAAAATTATGTCCATGAGAACTTCCACATGTGAGTTTGATGGCTATGATACCATTATTTCAACATTTACTAGTGAGTGTTGTCATTTACAATGCTTTTTTATGTCCTGTAACAATGTCATTCAAGCATTAATAAGTCAGGTCATCAACACCAGGCTAAAAAAACACATCCCCAGCCTGGTGTGGTGGCTCATGCCGATAATCCCAGCACTTTGGGAGGCCGAGGCAGGCAGATCACAAGGTCAGGAGATCGAGACCAGCTTGGCCAATGTAATAAAACCACATCTCTACTAAAAATACAAAAATTAGCCAAGCATGGTGGCACATGCCTGTAATCTCAGTTACTCAGGAGGCTGAGGCAGGAGAATCGTTTGAACCTGGGAGGCGGAGGTTGCAGTGAGCCAAGATGGCACCACTGCATTCCAGCCTGGGCAACAGAGTGAGACTCCATCTCAAAAAAAAAAAAAAAAAAAAAAAAATTCTCCATATCAATAGTAGCATAAGTTAGAGGGTAATAAAGCCATAGGGTGTGTTGCATGGTTGGTCTAGGAGGTGCACTCAGCAGAGGTGCCTGCACATGTGTACCAAGAGACGGAAACCAGAGTGCTCATAACGGGATTGTTTGTCATAGCCAAACATTGGACTCAGCCGAATGGATAACTAAATTATGGTACCCACAACAGAGCACCATGCAGCAACACAGGCAAGGGACTCAAGATGCATGCTTGAAGGGTATGGTTGGATGAATGGTAGAGAAACAACTTTGAGCCGAAGAAGCTGGGCCCACCTGTAGGACTTGGGTGGAAGAACCAGGACACGCTCAAACTCAAGTGTGAGAATGCATGTTAGGTAATGAATGATGAAGAAAAATGAATAAGCGATTCCTAATAAAAGTCAGGGTGAAGGGGCAGGGCGCAGTGGCTCACGCCTGTAATCCCAGCACTTTGGGAGGCCGAGGCGGGTGGATCACAAACTCAAGAGATCGAGACCATCCTGGCCAACATGGTGAAACCCTGTCTCTACAAAAAATACAAAAAAATTAGCTGGGTGTGGTGGCACATGCCTGTAGCCCCAGCTACTCAGGAGGCTGAGGCAGGAGAATTGCTTGAACCCAGGAGGAGGAGGTTGCAGTGAGCCGAGGTCATGCCATTGCACTCTAGCCTGGCACCTGGTGACAGAGTGAGACTCTGTCTCAAAAAAAAAAAAAAAAAAAAGAAAAGAAAAGTCAGCGTGGAGGAAGATGTGGTACTTGGGAAGAGGCCTATGGGGGAATCAGCACTGACCAAGTTCTGCCTCTTGGCTGGGCAGTGGTTACATGGGTGTTTGCTTTGTGGGAAACCATTAAGTTGTGTATTTTTGTTCTGTGCACTTATGACATGTGTGTTATATTCCACAGTATAAAAGGCTATAGAGGCCAGGCACGGTGGCTCATGCCTCTAATCCCAGCACTTTGGGAGGCTGAGGCAGGTGGATCATTTGAGGTTGGGAATTTGAGACCAGCCTGGCCAATATGATGAAACCTCATCTCTACCACAAATACAAAAATTAGCTGGGTGTGGTGGCACAGGCCTGCAATCCTAGCTACTTGGGAGGCTGAGTTGGGAGGATCACTTAAACACAGGAGGTGGAGGTTGCAGTGAGCCAAGATTGCTCCACTGCACTCCAGCCTGGGTGGCAAGAGTAAAACTCTGTCTCAATAAATACATACATACATGCATACATACATACATACAAACAATGTGACAGGATTATAGAATCCAGTGTGACAACTTGTATTATCTTGAATTGTGAGTCTTGCTCTCGTTTCTTCCCTTCCTTCTCTCACTTTTACCCTGAGGGGCATCTTACCCCCTGCAGCCTGTCATGAAGTGAGAACAAAGATTCTCAAAGTGCCAGAGGAAGATGACGGGGTATTATGAAGACCAGTGTTTCTGCCTGCAGAGACCAAATGAAGCTGGACCTGGGGAGGAGAGGAAGAGGTATGTATGCAGGAATAAAAGGAAGACACAGGAGATGAAGATGGGACCTTCCTCAACAAAGGACCAAGACAAAATAGAGAGACCCAGTCTGCTCTTGAAGAGTAGCCCTTCCCACATGCACAACTCCCACAAATAGTCTCACCCCATAAACATCCTGCCTGAAACAGTCCATGATTTTATTTTGTTTATGTGAGACAGAGTCTTGCTCTGCCATTCGGGCTGGAGTGCAGTGGTGCAATCTCAGCTTACTGCAACCTCCACCTCCCCAGTTCAAGCAATTCTCCTGCCTCAGCCACAATCCCACCTTCCCCACCCCACCACCAACTAGCTGGAATTATAGTTGTGTGCCACCATGCCTGGCTAATTTTTATATTTTTAGTACAGATGGGGTTTCAACATGTTGGCCAGGCTGGTCTCGAACTCCTGACCTCAGGTGACCCACCTGCCTCTGCCTCCCAAAATGCTGGGATTACAGGTGTGTACCACCGCACCTGTCAAATTTTTGTATTTTTAGTGCAGATCTTGGCCAGGCTGGTCTCGAACTCCTGACCTCAGGTGACCCACCTACCTACCTTGGCCTCCCAAAGTGCTGGGATTACAAGTGTGAGACACCATGCCTAGCCAACAGTCCACGATTCTTGTCCATCCCACCCCACCTCCCCTAACAGAGAGGAAGATGCCTGGAATCCATCTGTGAACATGAGGGCTGTGATCTGAGAAACCAAAACAGACTCCCCTTTAAGGACCCTAAGGTTAAGGAAAGAAAAGTTACTACAACTACAAGGAAAACTACACTCTGGAGCAATTCCCTAACAATCGGATTTATCAGACTAAATAAATGTCAGACTCTCCCTAACTCTGATTTAAGACCCAGACCTCAGCTGCTGTGATGGGACAGAGGACCGGCCTTGCCAGCATTCTTTCCTGATACGCAACCGCAAACCCCAAGCCCCCTTCAGCCAGCTTATAGAGACTGCACACAAACTGTCTTTGTGTCCTGTTGCTCACTTTTTGATGTAAAGAGCCCAATTCCACCTCACTTTAATGCTAAAACCCTGCCCCAAAGTCAGCACGGGATGTAGGTTACATAGATGTTTACCCATTGCACATTGTACATATATAAATATGTATAGATTTTCCCCAAACCTGCTGAATATGTATGACTCTAGGGTATAACCCGGACCACGTGAGGCCTAAAAGCCACCTTCTCCTTCCGTCTTTGGAGAGAGAGCACCTTCAGTTCAGGCCAGAGACCGTCTCCCTGGACTGGGAACTGACATCATCAATGAAATGCTTTTTAGCCTTCCTGGTGGTCCTTTGAAGGACAGGGCAGAAAGAGAGACCCCTGGCCACTGATCAAGGCAAACCTAAACAGCAGGAGTGAAATGGCAGAGGACTGCCATCACTATTACAGAATTTTTGCCCCATGAAGGTCAAGAATGACATTGTTGTAAGCTGGGGAGAGGAGTACTGTATTCCCTTTCCCACGGCTCCCATAGGCACAATTGGAAACTTTCAACCTAGGTTTTTTTCTGAGACAGAGTCTTGTTCTGTTGCCCAGGTTGGAGTGCAGCAGCATAATCTCAGCTCACTACAACCTCCACCTCCCAGATTCAAGAGATTCTCCTGCCTCAGCCTCCAGAGTAGCTGGGATTACAGGCACCCGCCACCACACCTGTCTAATTTTTGTATTTTTAGTAGAGATGGAGTTTCTCCATGTTGGTCAGGCTGGTCTCCAATTCCTGACCTCAAGTGATCCACCCACCTCGGCCTCCCAAAGTGCTGGCATTACAGGTGTGAGCCACCACTTACAGCTGCCTCTGTACTTCTGATTGCTCCAGTTGTCATACAAGCGTCTGCAGAGAACTTCTATGCTTCTGTCATCGTAGGTCCCAGGACCCTGGCTCTTCTCTGCTTCCATCTTCCATCCCGAAACTCCATACTTCATTCTTGCTTCCCCAGTAAAAGCCACTCCTAGAGCTTGTGCACCTGGGGAACAGACAGAGCTCCTCAAGTCCTCTGCACTTCAGGCTCGACTCACTGGACTGGATCTCCTGGGATTTATCCTTGCCTGAATGATGCTGGATTGCTCTACCCTTCTGCAAGGTTGTAGGCTGGGGTCCTAGCCCTTGCTGGCTGCCCCGGTCAGCAGCTTGGCCTGATCTTGGCCTTCCCTCTCTTCCTGCTTGCCTGATGGTACAGCCTGATTTTAGAGCACCATAGTCTACTTTTTTTTAGAGACAGAGTCTCACTCTGTCTCCCAGGCTGGAGTGCAGTGGCACGAACTTGGCTCACTGCAGCCTCCTGGGTTCAAGTGATTCTCCTGCCTCAGCCTCCTGAGTACCTAGCTTATTTTTTAAGATCTTTTCCTCCCAGAACTAATGCTTGCCATGTATTCTTCTTTCAAAACGTATTTACAACAGTTATTTAAACTTAATCCTGTGTTTTAATGATTTCAGTGCTGGCTGTCAATTTCATGCTGCCCAGGTTGGTTATTTCTGGATTCTTTATCGTGATTCATCCTTTGAGTGGCTGGCACATTTCCTTGTGAACTTCCTGAGCATAGTTTGGCGGGTGGGGTTGAAGCTGAGCTGTTGCTTCGCAGGGGAGGATAGCTTCCTTCTTTCACACAGAAGTGGGATCGTGTATGAGGACACCGTTTACCTCTCAAACTGTCATTGCTTGTCCAAGTCGTGCCCTATTAAATGCTGTGAAAGACAAGCCAGGGTAAGCCCAACTTGTATTCTTTTGTCATCAGTCTGTTCTTCCTGGGGTATGTGCTGGGTGATTATTTCTTTGTCCTTGAAGTTTAAGAATTCCGCCAGAGCATTTCTACGTGTCGATCTGTTTTCCTTTTTTTTACTGGGACCTGCTGCGTGCATTTGATTTGCAGGTGTAGGTCTCTTTCCAGCTCAGATCGGCTTCATTCTGTTATTTCTTTGAATTCTGCTTCTGTTCTCTGTGCTCTGATCTCTTGCTCAGTGACATGGGTTTTCAGAGCTCGGAGGCTCCACTGTCTGTCCCCTAGAGCTGTCCTAGCCTCTGTGACTGCTCATCTCTGATCACTTTGTCCGTTTCTTAGCAGACTGCTCAAGTTTCCATCCATTCGGGGGCCTGTAAATGGGATATTTATTCAAATCAGTCAGTATCCGATCTGTCTCCTCCCCGCCAGCTCATGTAGACTGACTTTTTTCTATTCAATTTTTGTCCAAGGTAAATTCCACCCACCTGGCCCTGAAACAAGAGAAGGGTGTTTTACTTTTGGCCTTGAATACAGGAGCAATATGTGATCATCCACAGCTGGGCAGACTGTCAGAGACTCCTAGAACAGTCCACATCCCAGGACTTTTGCATATGCATTGTACGTTTGGCGTCTGACCTGCCAAACACTGCCAAGGAAACAAAATCAGAAGCTGGTTCTCTGCTGAAGGAATATCAGCCAGGTGCGGTGGTTCATGCCCATAATCCCAGCACTTTGGGAGGCTGAGGCAGGAGGATCACTTAAGCTTCAGAGGTTGAGGCCATGCTGGGCAACGAAGTGAGACCCCAACCCCATTTCTACAAAATTAAAAATTTAAAAAGTAGCAAAGCATGGTGGTGGCATGTGCCTGTGGTCCCTGCTATTTTGGAGGCTGAGCCAAGAGAATTACTTGAGCCCAGTAGTTGAGGCGGCAGTGAGCCCTGATTGTGCCACTGCACTCTAGCCTGGGTGACAGAGCAAGACCTTGAAAAAAAGAAAGAGAGAAAGCAAGAAAGCAAGAAAGCAAGCAAGAAAGAATCAGCTAGATGCTGTTTCTAATATTGGAATTACAACCAGTTTCTTTGTGGAAGCCAAGATGGGGAAGGAAGGAAGGAAGGGAAGGAGGGAGGGAGGGAGGGAGGGAGGAAGGAGGGAAGGAAGGAAGGATCATCCAGATGCTCTTTCTAATACCGGAATTGCAACCAGTTTCTTTGTGGTAGCCAAGATAGGGAAGGCCCTGATCACTTACCCATTAGTCATCCAAGCAAGATATACAATTGTCCCCGCTATTACTTACAAGCAGGAGATGAGTGATGGTTGGCTCTGGCTGGGTTTTAGCCTGATCTCCTAATTATAATCACATTCGTGTGAGTCCAGGGAGCTTAAATTACATCTGTCATCCCAGGTACGGGGAAGATTTAGGGGAAAATGCATTCCTAACTTAGATCATTGGCTCAGATACTGCATAGTTTCCCCTTTAAGGCTTTCCTTTTTAAGGGTTCCCTGGTTGCAGATCTCCAATCAATGGGTAGAGTCGTTACCCAATGCACTGAACATGGCGAATGACAGGCTTTCTGTGTGGTGTTGGTTGTAAGTTTTGGAAGTGTAAACGATTTTTAACTGCCCTATTCATCCAAAATGGCATCTCCTAGCCTCTTTGGGAAAGGATATTGTGTAAATTATAAAGATACTTGCGACGCAAATGGCCTTGGTTTCGCAAGCCTGTCAATACAAATGTCCTCAGGTTAACGTCAACACTCATCTTAGGACTTCAATCTTGCTGTATTGAGTTAAGCTCTTACCCACTCATGTAGAAAATGAAGTCTCTCGATGAACTTAGCCAGGTGTTTGAGCCTGCGCTCTCCCAAAAGGAAGAGCTACAGGCAAGGGCTTATGTGCACGTATTTTGGGGAAGTGATCTCAAGGAGTAAGACTATAGTCTGGGGTGAATGAAATTGAGGGGTGCAAAGCCAATCTATGGCTGTAATATTAAGCTGGTGACCACTTCAGGAAACTGGAGTCCTGACCTCCAGAACACAGCCATGAAGAATGCACCTCAGAATTGTTTGTCCTAGGATGGAAAGATTAGTATTTAAACATCAGCCTCCATTTCCCATCAAGATTTGCCCCACTGGTTTTGATTCCCTCATGCTTATTATACAAGAACCCTCGCTGCATCCACGTTTCTCTTCTTTGTTCAACTCCCACTTATGAGTGAGAACATGGTTTTCTGTTCTTGTGTCAGTTTGCTCAGAATGATGGTTTCCAGCTTCATCCATGCCCCTGCAAAGGACATGAACTCATCCTTTTTATGGCTATATAGTATTCCACGTTGTATATGTGCCACATTTTCTTTATCCAGTCTATCATTGATGGGCATATGGGTTGGTTCCGGGTCTTTGCTATTGTAGTGGTCTGCTGGTGGGTGGGAGGCTAGGGGAGGGATGGCGGGGGGTGGGAAGACTGGGGAAGGGATAACAGTGGGAGAAATATCTAATGTAGGTGACAGGGGGATGGAGGCAGCAAACCACCATGGCATGTGTACTCCTATGTAACAGTCCTGCAAGATCTGTACATGTACCCCAGAAATTAAAGTATAATAAAATATAAATAAAAATAAAAAAAGAATTCGAAAGGGCATGTGTTAGAATGGCAGAGTGGTTCCTGCAGACGTTCCAAAAAAGAGAAACTTCAAGAAAAGCCTGGTACAGCTGAGGAAAGGTTACACCTGCAGACAGGTGCCAAGTTACACCAGCGACAGCTGGTTACCACAGCAACAGCCAGACCATAAGGCAGGCTGAGAATGCAAAGTAGAAGATGTGTCCTCTGCTCCAGGCATTTGCAAGGAGTGGGTCTTCTACGCGTCTCTTCCATGTTTACTGTGATAACTAGCAGAGCCAGGGCTCTGTGTTCACAGGCTACCAAAGAGAACCCACCACTCTGTGTGGTTGAGAAGGATGGAGATGAGAGACATAGAGAGTGCCAGACAGACAGAAGAAAAGGGAGATGATAGAGGTGACAGAGATAAAGATGACAGAGATAGAGATACAGAGACAGACAGAGAAAGAGAGAGTGAGTATGGGGCCCTCTAGTTAACAAAATTAAATAAATGGTACATTTTCAAAATAAACATAAATTTAATATAAATATGGAAGTACATTGCTGAGCAATTGTACACCCACAAGCTCTTTTAGCTCTCACTGAAAACATGAGAGACAGGCGTTACCTTTATTCCGTAAGTTAGAAAGGTGAGTTTCAGAGAAGTCATGTCCCAAGATTATACCACTAGTGAGTCCCCACACCGAGATTTAGAATCAATACTGTCTAACAGAAAAACAACTGTATCACACAGTGCTCAAAATGCTCAATATTTTGAATTTTAACTTGCATATTTTTAAAAATCTTTTAAGAGACAAGGTCTTGGCCAGGCATGGTGGCTCACACCTGTAATCCCAGCACTTTGGGAGGCCATGGAGAATGGATCATGAGGTCAGGAGTTCGAGACCAGGCTGGCCAACATGGGGAAACCCCATCTCTACTAAAAATGCAAAAATAGCCGGGCATGTGGTGTGTGCCTGTAATGCCAGCTACGCAGGAGGCTGAGGGAGGAGAATCTCTGAACCCAGGGAGGCGGAGGTTGCAGTGAGCCGAGACCATGCCGTTGCACTCCAGCCTGGGTGGCAGAGCAAGACTCCACCTCAAAAAAAAAAAAAAAAAAAAAAAAAAAGAGAGAGACGACAAGGTCTCACTCTGTACCCACACACCCACACTGGAGCACAGTGCTGCAATCATAACTCACTGCAGTCTCAAACTCCTGGGCTCAAGGGATGCTCCCGCTTCAGCCTCCCAAGTAGCTAGGACTGCAAGTGGGCACCATCATGCCCAGCTTTAAAAAAAAATTTTTTTGTAGAGATAGTCTTACTATGTTGGCCAGACTGGTCTTGAACCCCTGGCCTCAAGGCATCCTCCTGTTTCAGCTTCCCGAAGCTCTGGAATTACAGACATGAGCCACCACGCCCAGCCCAGGATTTTCACTTTTATAAAAATCTATCAATTTCATTGCTTTAACCAACTAACTAGCTTGAACATTTTTTCTTGTTTGTTTGCTTGGTTGGCTGGTTGGTTTTATTTTAACTTTTGTGAAAGCTTCAGCCTCTCTTTCCAAGTAGCTGACGATTAATGCTGTGTTGGAAATCTACAAATGAAAATGTCAACATGGCCAGGATGGCTTTGGCAAGAGGCACAGGGAGCTGTCACATGCTGGCCCCACCCTTGCCAAAACAAATGACATTTTGGATGCAATCTACCTGCAAAAAACTGTAATGCAGAGGTGAATTCAAAACTAAGAAGGCAAAATCCTCAATTGCCAAATGCAATGAGAACAATTCGTAACAGAATGGAAAACCAAGCTGACCTCACTGGGAGCCATTTGGCTTCTTTCCCAGGTTACAGGTCCCAGTGGCTTGGCTTCTAAATCCACTACGGGGTAAAGAAATGTGGGCTTGGGGCTGAGAAAAGCAGGGTATTAAACGAAATTATTTGCCTGACATTCAGCGACTTCAACGACTGTTTCATCCTTAAACAGGAAATCGACAATTTTCATCTGTCAGAGGCATTTGAACCAGAGTAACTCCATCCTGAATAGAAGCTGGATAACACGAAGCTGAGACCTACTGGGCTGCTCTCCCAGACAGTTAAGGAATTCTAAGCCACAGTATGAGACAGGAGGTCAGCACAAGATATGAGTCAGAAAGACCTTGCTGATAAAACAGGTTACATTAAAGAAGTTGGCTAAAACCCACCAAAACCAAGATGGTGACGACAGTGACCTCTGGTTGTCCTCACTGCTACACTCCCACCAGTGCCAAGACAGTTTACAAACACCATGGCAAAGTCAGGAAGTTACCCTATATGGTCTAAAAAGGGGAAGCATGAATAATTCACCCCTTGTTTAGCGTATCATCAGGAAATACCCATAAAAATGGGCAACCATGTTATGGTTGCTGCTCTGTCTATGGAAGAGCTATTCTTTTATTCCTTTAGTTTCATAATAAATTTGCTTTGACTTTACTCTATGGACTTGCCCTAAATTCTTTCTTGCAGGAGATCCAAGAAGCCTCTCTTGGCAGTGGGGGCTTTCCTGTAACACCTGAGGACAGGGGCTTGAAAGCAGCCTGGCCAACATGGCAAAACCCTGTCTCTACCAAAAACACAAAAATCAGCCAGGCGTGGTGATGCGCACCTATAACCCCAGCTACTAGGAAGGCTGAAGCAGAAGAATTGCTTGAACCCAGGAGGTGGAGGTTGCAGTGAGCCGAGATCATGCCACTACACTCCGGCCTGGGCAGCAGAGTGAGACCTTATCTCAAAAAAACAAAACAAACAAACAAAAAAAACAACTTTATACTGGCTGCCTCTTCTTCCTTACCTCTCATTCTTTCATAAGTCAGTAAAATGATCTTCCTGGAATTCAGCCCCATGTTGTTTTGTAGGTCAAGAGACTGAGACCCATTCATTAATCCTTCTGCAAGATTCCCACAGCTTCTCTGTGGCAAAGTGAAGCCCAGAACTCTTGAAGCTGAATTTCCGTTTCTTTCAAGATGTTCTCCATCACCCTCCAACATCTTTGATCTCACCCCTTACCCTGCTGATTTCACTTAATCAAAACTGACATGAGAAGAACTTCCCAACTCACATTTCCCTAAAGTAACCCCCAGATGAGTCGATCCCTGCCAGCTTCAGCTCCCCCACAATCCACATCCAAGTTCAGACTTTCCGTCTCCACACCAGCTCCTCAGGTATCTGACCACACGAGAGAGGCCGAAGTGTGAGTTTGCCAATCACGTCACCTTCCACATCCCTCGTTTCCTCAAGCTCAGATTGAGTAAATCACATCTGCAATTTAACTCTTTTTTTTTTTTTTTTTTTTTTTAAACAGAGTTTCGCTCTTGTTACCCAGGCTGGAGTGCAATGGCGCGATCTCGGCTCACGGCAACCTCCGCCTCCTGGGTTCGGGCAATTCTCCTGCCTCAGCCTCCTGAGTAGCTGGGATTACAGGCACGCGCCACCATGCCCAGCTAATTTTTTGTATTTTTTAGTAGAGACGGGGTTTCACCATGTTGACCAGGATGGTCTCGATGCAATTTAACTCTTAATCAAGAGGCCCCTGGGTCTGACTTCAGAGACTTACGGTATGGCTCTTTGTATGTCAGGGATGAAAATGAAGGATGTCTTACTCGTTTCACTGGGACACTCCCCCACAGTAAATCGCAGAGGCACGGCGGTGAAAGGAGACTGTGTTTTAGGAAATGAAATGCAAAGGGAAGGACCTGGCATGTCGGAGGCAGGGAGAGAAGAGAGAACAGAAGGCAAAGACCAGAGGCTCCGGGGTTTGCAAAACATGCTGCTGGAATCCACGTGGATACTGAGGAAAGAGGGGCCATTTCACCCTTGATGTTTACTCACTGACAGTCCTGGGGCAACTGAGTGACACCTTTAGAGGACAGAAACTCTCCACTTAGAGAAGGGAGGCCTTGACTCCACAAACTAGAGGAAAGAATCTAACTGACTGCTGCCCATTTTTGTCTGGGAAGCCCCTTTATTATGCTATCACTCATACAGTTAAGATGATCTTGATGTAGGTTCTTTTTTATTTACATTTTTTTTTTTGAAACAGGGTATTATTCTGTTGCCCAGACTGGAGTGCAGTGGTTCCATCATGGCTCACCGTAACCTGTACCTCCTGGACTCAAGTAATCCTGCTGCCTCAGCCTCTTGAGTAGCTGGGACCACAGGAACATACCACAATGCCTGGCTAATTTTTTGTAATTTTTTGTTGTTGTTATTAGAGGTAGGAATCTCACTGTGTTGCCTAGGCTGGTCTTGAACTCGTGGACTCAAGCCATCTTCTCCCCTCAGCCTCCCAACGTGCTGGGATAACAGATCATGCCACTGCACTCCAGCCTGGGAGACGGAGTGAAACTCCATTTCAAAAAAACAAATGTGTATATATATATATACATACTGATACATATGTGTGTATATATACACTGACTCAGTGTCAAATCGTTTTTCTTAATCATCTCAAGACAGAAAGCAGGCAAAAGGGAAAGTTAAAGAGTACATACACCCCAGCGGGCTTCCACATTTGTCTCATTGTCTATGAAAGGGAGGCTAGGAAATAGAGCACTTGACTAGGGCCACTGTCACCTTGAATGGCCAGGGTTCCGCCTTCTGATATCAGGAGACAGTAGAAGGGAACATGTGGCAGACAGTCAGCATCATTTACTCCCAGCGGTTTTTCCGAATTGGCCTAGCTTAGTACCAATAGCAAGTATGGTCTTGAGCGCTTTCCCTGTCCTCTGACGCCACCAAGAAGGAAAAATCGCTTCTATTGTAAAATATTATGAAAAAAAAGGGGTGACCAACGCCTGCAAAATTCATGATTGGCCATCATCAGTCCAGCTCTTGGAAATACCCCAGCATCATTGTCTGGGGTAAATACCTGAGGTTTGTCGACTCACGTCAGGGAAATCGAGGGCACAGGCACACAAATAGTGACTTTAGGAGTGGGGGTTTAATAGGCGGAAGAAAGAGAAAAAGAGAATAGCTCTCTGTCTTGCAGAGAGAGAGGGAACTACATGGGGTATCTATAGACGGGCTGAAGGAGGCGGTGCCTGATTTACATAGGGTCCAAAGATTGGTTGGACCAGGTGTGTCATTTACATAGCATGCACCGAAGCTGGCCACACCCCACCCTAATCTTTTATGATGCAGATGGGGTCTCTACCTGGCCGGTGCGATGTTGTCTGTTCCTTACTGTGCACATGTTGACAAAGAAAAGGGAGGACAGAGCCGCCATGTTGAACATGCCTGTCCCTAGCTAACCTTTTTCTATTGGCACAGCCACAGGTATTCACCCGTGCAAGCTTCCAGCCTGGTTACCTGTGTCTGCAGCTCGATTTTACAGGCTGCTCTTTGTTAGAAAAGAAATGACTGCTTTTCATTAAACGGAAAACCTTACCAAGGACTCTCTTACCCTCACTGTCTGCCCAAATAATTTCTAACTCCTATTATCAGTAGCAGTTGAAAGAGCAGGGTGTAGGGATATGAGAACACAGCAAGGAAAAGAAAAGGGAGGGAAAAAAAGCTGTCATAGCTTCTAACCCTATTCTTGGCATTCCAAAAGCACACAGTCATTTCCTCAGGGCCCTTTACTTGGGTACCCACATTGCAGCCCACACCATGCTAGGGCCACCCACCGGTGAGCATCTAACCCCTGCACTGCTCCCGTGCGGCCAGTGACCCTTCTGAGATGGTTGAACACAGTTGGCCTCCCCAGTGCTGTGGTCTCGGGAGTGGGGACATTGCCCCTTCCATTTTGACATTTTCTCCAGCATGTGGGAGAGCTTTTACAGAATTCTCCATAGTAAAGCTGAGACTAGGCCTTTCTGAGACTCTGAGGGAGGTTTGCAGAAAATACGCAGGGAAAGCGACACAGATAATAGCTTATTGTGAGTATCCAAAACCATCCTGACTTGTCCATAGCTTGCTATCCTGTGACCAGAGCACTCGGCCCCATCAGTGGAATTGCGTCAAGTTTCCAAGCCCTGGAGCTGAGGTCAAGCTCATTTCCTTTTTCTTTTTATACTTTCCTGTTTTTTTTTTTTTTTTTTTTGGAGATAGAGTCTTGCGGTGTTGCCCAGGCTGGAGTACAGTGGTGCAGTCTTGGCTCACTGCTACCTCCACCTCCCAGGTTCAAGTGATTCTCCTGCCTCAGCCTTCCAAGTAGCTGGGATTACAGGTGTGTGTCACCATGCCTGACTAATTTTTATTTTTTGTATTTTTAGTAGAAGTGGGGTTTCACCATGTTGGCCAGGCTTGTTTCAAACTCTTATCCTCAAGTGATTCACCTGCCTTGACCTCCCAAAGTACTGGGATTACAGGCATGAGTTACCGTGCCTAGCCCCCAGGCTCATTTCTATCCCTAGAGCAAGGCAGACACTTTCTTCCACAAATTGAGGGTCTGCTTTCTGATTCCTCCTTCTTGCCTTAGAGCTGATCTCTTCCCAGGATCACTGAAGGTGTGATCCTCTGCTCCCTTCTGAGCATGGGCTTAAGAGATTTCAGGTGGGTCTTCTAATGTGACAATCTTACTAGCATTGGGAAAAATACATGCTGTAACAATTTAGAACTGATGGGCACAGTCTAGATAAGTATATGGTTATTTGATCACTGAGCCTGTATTAGGCGTTTTCCTACTGCTATAAAGATACTACTCTCTTCAAAGGATGAGAGAATGGTCTGATCCTAAGGTTCTGGTGAGAAAAATCACCACCCCAGTGCTATATCAGTTCAAGTTCCAAAATTTGGGTCATTTGTTCCAAGTTTAGAGAGCAACAGGTAGCTACAGCAGGCTCAGTCTACTTTCTACTCAAATTATCTTCATTAAGGCTCAAAAAGCCTTAGAGGTGCTCCAGACTTGCCCATTCTTTACTACCCCCTTATCCCTTGGTCCCTAACCCAAGTCTCAGGCTCTGCTTCCAGCTACCCAGTACACCCAAGTCCAGAGCCTCATGGTTTCATGCTTTAGAACCTATGACCCCCATTCAGTGGTTTTCACCCTGTCCTGTCACAAGCCAGGAGTCGCAGACATGCTTGTGAGCTGTAGGTGCTTACTCTTCAGCGCCTATGAACCAGATGATTAGAAAAGGGAGGGCTGCAATGAACATTTGTGTGCACATGTCCTTATCGTAGAACGATTTATAATCCTTTGGATATATACCTAGTAATGGGATTGCTGGGTCAAATGGAATTTCTATTTCTAGGTCCTTAAGGAATCACCACACTGTCTTCCACAATGGTTGAACTAATTTACACTCCCACCAACAGTGTAAAAGTGTTCCTATTTCTCCACATCCTCTCCAGCATCTGTTGTCTCCAGATTTTTTAATGATCGCCATTCGAACTGGCGTGAGATGGTATCTCAATGTCACACTGCCATGTGTGTACCTATGCAACAATCTTGCATGTTCTTCACATGTACCCCAAAACCTAAAATGCAATTAAAAAAAAAGGAAAAGAAAAGAAAAGGGAGGGCTGAAAATCAACTCAACATATTGTGGAGGAGTGAAAATGGGAGTGGCCAAAGATGGTCCAAAGTCAACGGTAGGGCAGGATGGTGAGCAAATGCAGCATCTCCTGGGTCCCAGGTTAACAGTTGCCTGCAAATCCAAAGGTACCAACCGAGCAACAGGAAACAGAAACATAATGGTAAATACGCAGCACTCTGGCTTTCAGCAACCACATTTCTGACTGCAGACTCCCCTTAAAAGACCACCAGAATTACCTGTTGATGAAGCCAAACTAGGTTTATTGATCTGTTGCAGTCAGAGAGAGCATCATCTTAGCAGAGAGTCTGAGAAGCATCACAGAAGTCAGAAGCAGCTATTTATAAGACGCAGGGGGTCTTGGCTCAAGAGACTTCAGGTGAGTCTTTTAATGTGACAATCTTACTGGCATTGGGGAAAATACATGTTGTAATAATTTAGAATTTAGAATTTAGAATTTAGGCACAGAGAGTCTGGATAAGTATACGGTTATCTGATCTTTGAGCTCGTATTAGTTGCTTTCCCACTGCTATAAAGACACTACCTGAAACTGGTTAGTTTATAAAGGAAAGAGGTTTAATTGATTCACAGTTCTGCATGGCTGGGGAAGCCTCAGGAAACTTACAATTATGGTGGAAGGGAAAGTAGGCACTTCTTCACAAGGCAGCAGGAGAGAGAAGAAAGATCATGTATAGGAGAAACCGTCAAATGCTTATAAGACCATCAGATCGCATGAGAACTCCTTCACGATCACAAGAACAGCATGGAGAAAACCTCCCCCATGATCCAATCACCTCCCACCAGGTCCCTCCCTCAACACCCGGGGATTACAACTCGAGATGAGATTTGGGTGGGGACACAGAGCCAAACTACATCAGAGCTGCTTTGCCCCAAGGGGCAAACTATTCCTTCAATAAACTGGTTTTCAGAAATTTTCTGATATGAGCAGTAGAGATATTTATTGGTTTATGGTCTTATATTTTTTAGCAAGAATTTCCTGAACCAGTTTAATAAAGTCACATTGACACACAGATTGTCTTAGTTCTCAGCACAGAGAGTTAAGCTTTGTGTATACAGATGGTCTCAATTCTCAACATGCAACAAAAATATAGCCCTGCCCCAAGGGTGTCTAGAGGCCTACGTGTGTCCTGAGAACAAAAGACTGGTTTAGAATCCTTCATATTCATCAGGATTTGAACAAAGCAGGCCTAAAAATGTGCAGAGAGTACAGTAAGCCCTCTCAGAAAGAAAAAAAAAATCCTTTGGTTGCCTGAGAGACAGGCCTGGCATCCTGAAGACAAGTGGTGACCCAGGGCACTCTGCAATATCCCCAGTCTTGATCCAAGACCTCTAGGGAAATAAATGTTGGCAGTGACTGCCTAAGCTTCGTCCAGAGGAAGGGATGTCTTATCACATGGGTTTTGAAAGTGATGGTCCCACTGGCAAAACAGTCCCCTTACAGACAGGACTCAGCAAGCTGGCAGACCCTTAAGCTATTAAACTTTCAAGATCACATAATTAAAAACCTCTTTGCTTAGGTTCCATGCTCCATGGGAGACCTCCTGATGGTTATATGGCTCCTCACCGGGTTTGCCTCCAAGGAGAGAATGTCATGCAGGAGGTCTCTTAAGTGTCCAATTACTCAGCAGTTGCAGTTCTCATGATGAACTTTAACACTGGCATTCTGGTTTTACACTTCAGCCTCTGCTGTCTGAGTGAGTCTCTTTCTAAGAGATGGACCTGCAGTCGGTGTGCAAAGGAATTGCATTTCTGGACTTAAAACACTGAAAGCTAGATTTTGAATGGTGTGGAGTGCATCCTGAAGCTACCTGGATTTCTCCTAATGAAACTCAAACCTTGTAGCTCACCTGTTCAAGCAGTGAAGCTTACACTGTCATTCATGAACCATCATATCCCTTTCTTTAAATGGGAAAATATATGCTAACTTCAAAATTGGTAATGTACAAAGGAGTATTTAGGGCACGACCCCACATATAACTTGGAAACTACTGATAAAGAAATGGAAGAGATTCCAGGTCAAGACGGCAGATCGCACGAATGCATGAAGCCCTCCGCCCTCTCAGACCACATAGGAATACTGCAGAATGTATATGGATTTTACAAAATTCAAAATGCATAGCTAAGCTCAAAAGCAAGAATGAGAAACTGTAGGTACCAGAAACATTGCAATGACTAGGAGATGAAACTGTTTGGACACGGGAGTAACTAAAGCACATACGTGTCTTGTGTGGATAGAGGTTTTAAAGCCTCCATGGAGGATGGAGTTGAAGGCAAGGCTCCACATTTGGCACAGGAGCAGAAACTGAACCCCTTAGCAGAAGCCAGGCACCAGTAAATGTCTTTCCTGTCCTTGAAATGGAATTAAAAGAACTTTATCACTGACACAAACCCATAGCCTTTAACAAATAGAACCCCTCAGTGTCTCAACTGGCCCTGCTTGCGACTATGAGATCAGAGTTCTCAGGCTGCCTTCCTACGAGATGCAAAAACAATGAGCCTAGATACAAATGTAAAGCTTTGGCCCTGAGATTTTCTTCATAGTCCCAACAGAGGTGCTTACAAAAATTCCCATGGAAGAGTTTCTGCAAGCCAGAACATATGCCACAGGTGTAAAAAATGGTTCATGCTGAAGACACAGTCCAGACAACATTTGAAAACATCAAATGTTATCGGACAGCATCAACAAACAATAAAAGTCCATACCCAAGAAACCATAAATAATAAATCAATATGAGTAGAACTTTAAAGTAAGTTTTCTTGAAGTATACATACATGGAGAAAGAAATAGAATCTATCAAGTATGAAAAAGATATAACGAAAACACAAAAGGGAGATTAGAAAAAGGAACTACTGGAAATTATAGAAGTAAAAAAAAATACAGTGATTGGAGAAAAACATGCAATGGAGAGTTCAAACAGAAGATTAGAGCTAGCCAAAGAGAGAACTGGTGAACTGGAATATACAGCAGGGTAATCTCCTAAAACAAGGCACGTCTGTATATACACATATATAAGCTGTTTCGGCCTTAGCTCTGCATTTTGAATTTTGTAGAAACTACACACATTGTGCAATATATATGTATACACACACACAACTAGAAAAGAAAAATGGAAAAAACTGACTATAAGCTCCAAGATACATAAAAGGAGAATTCTAAAAGGACTGGGGAGGGAGGGTAAGTGCAGCAATTAAAAGGTGTCAGGCTACAAGTCATAGAAGGTCCAACCAACAGGGACTTACAGAAGAGGATTATTTCTGACCCACAGCAAGAAGTCTGGGGGAAGACTCTATCCAGAGCTAAAGCAACAGCTCACTCCATGCCAAAAATAAACAAACATATAAATAAATAAGCAAATAAATTCTAGGTAGATTAAAGATATAAATATGAAAGATAAACCTGAAAATCATTATAAGAAAATATTGGAAAATAATGTTATGACGTGCAGTAGAGATTTCTATACACTTTTAAACAGAAAAAAAATCGCAGCTTATTAAATAGATCAAAAATTACTTTTTTTTGAATCCTAACCTCAGACAAAATTAAAAGCAACAGATTTGGGGGAAATGTTCACAGTTCACATAACTAACAAAAATTAGTATCCAGAGTTTCAATAAATTATGAAGGTAAAGATAAACAAAGCAAATCCAAATAGGGACAAAGAATAGGAAAATGCAATCCACAAGAGAGGTCTGACCCTGAGTGGGTGAGAATCAAATGAAGCAGTGCTCATCCCCGTGCCACTGCTGGTCAAGGAAGTGCACATTTAAACCACGAGAGAAAATTGCACACTATCGAATGGTGGTGAGGATGTGATGAAATGTGAGGCGGAAACTTCAAGCCTTGCTAGAACAGAGGGGCTGTAATAGAATACATTCCCCTGGGACAGCAATCTGGCAAAGTCTGCTAAAACTTAAACCTAGTAATAACTTGTACGCTTACGCTAAAGAGATTTTCTCATGAGCACTCAAAGATTATATACGTATAAGAAATATCTTAGCAGCCTTGTTAATAATAGCCATAAATTAGAAAAAATAATTTTCATCGAAAGTAAAAGTTTAAATTAATTCCAGTATATCCAAATGTAAAGTTGTTAAATTGATAAAATTGAGGTACAACAAGTGGATAGCTACCGTAAACCAAACCGTGACTAATGAGTTGCAGGGCCAGGAACAGTGACTCATGCCTATAAATCCCAGCACTTTGGGAGGCTGAGGTGAGAGGATCACTTGAGCCCAGGAGTTTGAGACCAGCCTGGGCGAAATGGTGAAACTTCATCTCTACTAAAAATACAAAAATTAGCCAGGCGTGCTGGCACACACCTGTAATGTCAGCACTTTGGAACTTTGGAAGGTCGAGGCAGGTGGATCACTTGAGGTCAGAAGTTCGAGACCAGCCTGGCCAACATGGTAAAGCCAGTATCTACTGAAAATACAAAAATTAGTTGGGCCTGGTGGCACATGCCTGTAATTCCAGCTACTCGGGAGGCTGAGGCAGGAGAATAGCTTGAACCCAGGAGGTGGAGGTTGCAGTCAGCGGAGATTGCACCACTGCACTCCAGCCTAGGGCGACAGAGTGAGACTCCATCTCCAAAAAAAAAAAAAAAAAAGTGATAATGTTTACTCCTGGAGAAAAAGCATAATGATATGAAGTAAGGATACATATGGGACTTCATATTTACCTTGCATTTTATTTTTTAAACTATCTAAAACCAGACCTCTATTTGTTCACTGTGGGTGCTAGGTGCATTATTAATTGTTAAATTATTCCCTATGTTTTCTCAATTTTTATTATTTCTAGATTTTAAAAATAGCAGGCAAGTTTTAGAAACACATTTTGCGATTTTTTTTCCCATTTTTTTGTAGAGATGGGGATCTCGCTAGGTTGCCCAGGCTAGTCTCAGGCCCCTGGGATCAAGAGATCCTCCTACCTTGGTCTCCCAAAATGCCAGGAGTGCAGGCCTGAGCGGCTGAACCTGACAAGCTATTTTTTAACGTATTTTTAAAAGATTTTGCCTTCGAAGGTTCACAAACAGAGAATTAAGTACAAAGATGCCAAACAAGCAAAGTCCCCCTGTAACCATCAAATATCTGCTCAGCCATTTGTTATATCAAAATAAATCATGTGGTTCAACCTTTCTTGTTGGGAATTCAGAACATTGCCTGAGAAATTTCTCCCTGCCCTGCAAAAAAAGCGATTTATTTTGTTAAGTAAAATGCAAGCATACGAGGGGAGACAGAATGGGACCAGGGGAAGAAGTTGCAACATACTGATGAATTGCTGTTTCCTCTCGGTAAGCTCACTCCACTCTTGTTTTGTGCTCGAAAGGGGTTTCCAATAAATTATTCAGGTTAGAGCATCTTTCTCTTCTGAAAGGGCTGCATGCTGAAACCAGTCCCATAGCCATAATCATAGAGAGTCTTATGCAAGTGGCATTGAGAGTCAACATCTAATTGGTGCCTTGACCAGGCCTGGGGCAAAAAGCCTGTTTAAATAGAATCGATATTCACAAGGTAAGACGACAAGGTCTGCACAGAGCAGAACTAGGCAAGATATAGATTTCCACTTATAAGTCAGCATGCAGCTAATAATTCACCCCAGATCGACCTGTTCGGAGTGAAGCATGCCCTGGACTTCTCACCAGCCCCCCAGAGGACATCAGTCCAACAACTCAGGAGTGTCCCCTCTCACACACAATGCACGCTGAAGGGGACAGTGGAAGAGAAAACTGTCCCAAACAGCCGAAGAAGACACTGACCCGGGGCTGAGCTGATGTCATCAATTAACCTAGGTCTGCAGCGGAAAGAGCCTGTCAATGTTGGAACCGAATAGAAAATCTGGTTGTCTTTTTTCTTTTTCAAGTTGATGCACAGGAAGATTTCTCTGCAGTTTGTCTAACACAGCACATCGCTAATAGCGAGGTCTCCAAGGCATTTCCAAACCTTGAGAATCTTGTAAAATTGAGAGGACGTGTCAGGAGCCCTGTGCCATCAGATTTAGGAGATCTGAATTTCAATCCCAGCTCTACTACTAATAAGGGAATTCCCTAAGCTGGGACCTCCGGGACTCAAGTCTTCCCATCGATGGAATGGGATCATAATACCCACTCAGATCTCACTAGTGTGGTTTCACGACCATTTACTCAATATGTTAATATTAAAGTGCTTTTAAATAATCTGAAGTAAACACAATGCAACAAGTATTATTTTTAAAAAAAAAAACTAAAAATACCAATGAAGCATGTTCATCCTGCTTTAGAAGTCTGGACGGTTGAAGACAAAACATAGAGACAAAGCATTTTCTCAAAAAATAATGCTTTTAAGTATAAGCCACCTGACTAGCCAAGACACGGATCTATGATCAAATGCTTTTTTTCAAACAAGAAATTGGTGTGATTTGGGAAGTGAGGTTTGCACCGAAATCAAATGGCATCTTCTTAAACCTGGTTTTGGACAAATGCTGATCATTACTGGCTAACTCTTAAAAAGTCCAAGCTGTTACAACTAAGAACAAAACTGCAGCACTGACAACCATTTCTAACTCACTATAAAGAAATGGATTGCTTCCACGTGTAACTGCTTGAACTGTTATAAAGATGCTTCATAAATACTGGCCAAATTAATGATTTGTATGATTCAGGAGCATACGGATGTAGATAATGAACTCAAAATGGTCAGGGATGTTAGAAGCTTCAATGAAACACTAGGATACTTATTTCTTTCTACCTGACTATGGTCCTTACCAACTCTAAGGAAGTGATTATCTCCTGAATATTATTTTATACTTGCGATTAGAAGGCACTACTCAAAATATACACACTCAAAACAGGACCATGTTAAATCAATTTTGCCCCCATCTCTAGTTTCTCTAACTTTCTGTTTGTATTTGGTCAACAAGATTAGAGACTTCCTCTCTAGCATGCCCCCAAACAGATATAACCGTATCTTATTCCCCAGAACCTGCGAATATTACCTTATTTGGCAAAAGAGTGAATATTGTCTTCTGTGGCGAAAGATGTAATGAAGCCTCTTCAGAGAAGTGTATCCCAGATTGTCTAGTGGGATAATCAACTTTGCATGTAACAAATTTTGCATGTTCTCATCCCTTTGTAGGAGCTAAAAATTAAAATAATCAAACTCACAGAGATAGGAGAATGATGCTGAGCGGACTCTGAGAAGGGTAGCTGTGGAGTTACCAAGGGTGTGGGGATGGTTAATGAGCACAAAACTATACTTTGATAGAATAAATAGGATCTAGTTTTTGATGGCACAACAGAGTGACTACAGTCAACCGTGATTTAATTGTATATTTAAAAATAACTAAATAACTAAAAGGAGTGTGATTGGATTGTTCTTAACGCAAAGGATAAAGGCTTGAGGTGATGCATACTCCATTTACCCTGATGTGATTACCTCACATTGCACACCTGGATCAAAATATCTCATGTATTCCATGAATTTAGACACCTACGATGTAACCACACACACACAAATGTTTTTTTAAAGAAAGAGGCAAAGGGAGTTTGTTTTGAGACAGACACATAACAGGAGGCCACGTGACTGCAGCAGCAAGGACTGGAGCGAGGTGGCTACAAGCCAAGGACACCTGGAGCCACCAGAATCCGACAGAGATAAGGAAGGATTCTCTCCTAGAGCCATTAGAGGAGTGTGACCCTGCTGACGCCTTGATATCAGACTTCCAGCCTCCAGAACCTTGAGAGAAGAAACTCCTGGTGTTTGTCAGAGCACAGCACGGTCATCTCAGACAAACACCACCACTTCAAGTTCCAGCTGCCTTTCTAGCATCATGCATTTCAAGGAATCACTTCTTTTCTAACGACAAGCATCCAGAAAGAGCAGACAGTAAAACACAGGTAAGACAGCCAGGCACGGAGGGAGGCGGGAGGAAGGTCTATTGGGTAACTGCCAAGCTTCACCCTCATGCAATGGGCCCCAGGAAAACAGCAGGGCCTTAAGAAGCGCATTCCTGTCCCTTCAGGTGAACTAAGACAGAAAAGGTAAAAGCAAACTCAAGGGGTGTGCCTTCCACTGCAGAAACATGTATGGGAACAGACACACAACTCTGTCTCCCAGATAAGCACAACAAAGAGACACAGAAGCAGTCCAAGCCTCTGATAAACCCTTCCATCCTAAATCCTTGAAAACTCTTAGTCTGTAAGAGAGTGTGCCTCTGACCTGACACATTCAGATGCCCCTCTCAGGTTTTTTTTCTCTAGAATAAGCCTGTCTTAACCATCAAGCCACCTTTCCTGTTTCTTGCCTCTGTCTTGAATTATTACAGTGTTTCAGTTCCTCATCTCTGGTGATGTACACAGCAGCCACAGAAAATTACCATACTTTCCTTTCACTAACCTGCTTTTCCCCATCTGCATCCAGTTACTTGGCTGCAAAGTCCCATCCTGTCTGCAGGTCAGGGACAGCTGTCCCCGCACTCACAATCTGTGGGCAGGTTATAGCATACTGCTTTGACTTGACCTAGCAAACCCTTGCATCCACCTTAACACATCTTGCCACCCAGCATCTTGAGATGCACATAGCTGCTGCCTCCAGATGCTTTCAAGCCAAAAAGACAAGTAAAGCTAAAAGCCTGAGTGGGTAGCGCCTATGTGTCAGATCTCTGCTGCTGTGGCAGGGACTCCAGGTGCCATTTGGAGACTCCTGTCATTTGGAGTTCTATGGGAGGAAATACTGGCTCTGCTGGGGTGACAGTGTTGTCTGTCTGTCTGTCACCTCAGCCCTTTCTTTCCTGAGTGGAGTGTAAAGCTCAGGACTCCCACAAGTGCTCCAAGCAGAACAGATTGGTGATGGCATTCCCTGAGAAGAGATGTCTGTGAGGAAAAGATGCTTGTCCACAGACCCCACGTGGCAGTGACTTTAGTCAAATCCTAGCCATGGCTACAAATCAGCTTAGTGAATTCCAAGCTGAAGTCTATTTCAGGTATCTGGCAAACAGGGTGGAAGGCCCAGCCTACTGCCTTCAAGTGACACAGATCCATTCTCTCAACATGCAGTGTGTACTTACGGGCGGTAGCCATCTTGTGAGGAACAAGTCAGAGTTTGCTGATTTTACAGAGGCAGAACCTGACGACGCTGATATATAAAGTATTGTATACTGGAATCTGCTTATTTATGTAAGACATCTTAAAAGAGTATAAAAGTAATGCCAAATGGAAAAAAAGGAGTAAATATAAACAAACGATACAGTGAATATAAGGTGGAAAACATCAAAATGGTTCACACACTTACCGCCATGAGCCAACTGTCATAAATATTGTGAAAGAAGACACCTTAGCAGTTAACAATGTTAATGAAATGAAAAAAAAAAAAAAAACTACTGGAAAAAAGCATGTTTCTTTATACTACAGTGAGGTGGACACCATGATAGGTAGTGAATTAGCAGCAGCTTCTCTATAGCGAACACTCTAAGACCTATGGGGGACTTTATTCTCCTGACAATGCCTAGAGGTCTTTGGGATCTCACTAGGAGTAAATTCAGTTCATGGGGGCAACACAGGGGCAATATGGTGAGGGAGAAGTCAAAGTAGGAAGAGAAGTTTCTGACCTTGCAGTCCAGTGATTTTTCCCCAGTTGTTATCAAGGCTAGGATGGGGTGAAGCAAGATGAGGGAAATATTTCTTTAAGAACAATGACTTTCTCACAATGACCAGCCAAGGTCTGAGGATGAAGGAGGTGGAAGGTGGTTAAAAATTCAGCCTAGATGGATCACCTGTGATCAAGAGTTCAAGACCAGCCTGGCCAACATGGCAAAACCCCATTTCTATGAAAAATACAAAAATTGGCTGGGTGTGGTGGTGGGAGCCTATAATCCCAGCTACTTGGGAGGCTGAGGCAAGAGAATAGCTTGAACCCAAGAGGCGGAGTTTGCAGTGAGCCGAGATTATGCCATTGCACTTTGGTCTAGGTAATAGAGTGAGACTCCATCTCAAAAAAAAAAAAAAAAAAAAAAAAAAAAGCCTAGATGTTAAAGCTATGAAAGTCAAGGAAAGATTCAGGAAGAACCATTCCGAATTGAAGGTGACTAAAAAGACCTGATATTTCAATACAATGTTTTTTCCCAGGATCCTGGTTGGGAAAAACATGACTGAGAATCAGCAAAGCTGAGCATGGTCCGTGGATGAGATGATTGGCATGCATCAGTATTAACTTTCTGATTGTGGTGGTCATGTTGTGATTCCATAGGAGAATGCACTTGTTTGTAGGAATGACACACAAAAATATTCAGGAATAACCGGGCATCAGGTAGACTGTTTATTCTCCATTGTTTCAGAACAAAAAAGAATCATTTTAATTGAAGCTTCGACATTTCTATAAGTTTGATTGTTTCAGAATTTAAAACTACATTTTAAAAATTCAGCTCATAAAACTTTCATGGTATGAATAAACTCAACCTTGTACAGGCATGGCAAAGAGAACATTTCATATGACAGTGCAGGTGATGGAGGAGAAGGCCGGGGAACGCCGAAGGAGAAATGCTGCTCACAGAGGCTGGATTTAATCATCTAAAAGAGAATGAGGGCAGGAAGCCAGTGCTATTCTCCATTTCGATAACAAATCTGGGGCTTCACAAATTTAAAGCGGGTCAGCGACTGCAAAGCAAGGGGCATTTTTACCCCCAGGCCTCAGGGATTCGGGCAAGTTTAACAACAGACATGCTGGCAAAAGGCTACCCAAACTATTCCAATGTCCAGCATTATACACCCAATTCTGAAATTGTCCACACTGTCATTATGGTGTGTCTATCACCACAGCCTGTTCTTCCTTGAGCAGCGAGGCAGACGAGGCATTCTTTTGTAAAGGCAGAAGTTTACATTGTCTCTAAAATATAAAAGAAGGATCCCAGCTTGAGCCTCAGCATCTAGATATCCGATACGTAGAAGATTGGTGGATTGACCTTCTAATGGTCAATTAAAAAAAGAAGCCACCTGAGAAAGAACTGCAATATCTGATTCCAGGGCAATGATTAACTCAGAAGAGGAAATATTCTGAGCAGAGGCAGCTGCCTGCCACTCTGATGGGCCCTTGGCCCACGTCCCCATGCGGACCTCTTGTCTCTGTCCTAAGGAGGGGATATTGCAATCAAAAGGCCAATAAATACTAGCCAGCCTGGCTTTGTTTGGCGGAGGAAAGACCGCTTGCTCCTGACCCGGTCACAGTACCCCCTCCACCTACTTGCCATCACGTGTCCCACAAAGCCATTCCACCTTTCCCCAAATTAACATGCAAGGTCTGCGTAATTCTAGGTATTTTCTGATCATAGCTTCTGGCCATACAGAAGGACACAACCACGCAGCTGTCAAGCTGAGGGTCTTGTGATCCAACAACTTTCAAGGGGAAGAGAGAGAGCCTTCCCACAACAGGTGGAGGTTGCAGTGAGCTGAGATTGTGCCACTGCACTCCAGCTTGGCAACAGAGCAAGACTCCATCACACACACACACACACACACACACACACACACACACACACACACAGAGACACAGAAGTAAAGCTTTTTAATCCCCTTTTTTCAGGTGATTGATCAATAGCATAACTTTAGGTCCCAGCCTTCTCAAAATCAGTATCTCAGTGGAAGGCTAATTTATCCTCTCCTGATCATGTTGCATTCCCTGCCATAGGATATGGGTTGTCAGTGTGGCAAGGAGCTGCAAGTGGGGAGCAGCTGCATATGGAAGGCAGAGCTGTCTTCCTTCTTTCATGACCTCTGTTGAGAATGCAGCCTTCCTCAGGCCCTGCCTTTCATGATGTTTGGGCTAGCTTTGTAGATGAGCCAAATCTGCTGGTATCTGTGTGCCAGAGTTGTCTGGGTCTTCTCTGAAGTTCATGCAGGACGACAATGAACCAGCAATGCCTGCAAGCGGATCCTGGCATGGGGGTGGAAATGCCAGACCCTCACCTCTGGCCTTGGAAGCCCTAGCGCAGATGTCAGCAACCATCTGTTTCCAGAGACACGCATCTTTTGGTTTGTCATTTTTTAAATTCATGGCGGGATCAGCAATCTGCGACACGTTGAATGGCTTAAAGTAACACCTTACTGGCCTCAGGTTCTAGAGGCCGGAAGTCGAAAATCTATGTCACTTGACCAAAATCAAGGTTCTAGGAGAGAATCCATTTCTCACCTCTTCCAGCCTCCGGTGGCTGCCGGCATTCCTTGGCTTGTGTCCGCATTACTCCAGTCTCTAAGAAAAGCATCTTCAAATCTCTGCTTCTGCTCCATCTTGTAGCCTTCCTCTCTGCATGTGCTAAATCTCCCTCTCCTTCCCTATCATAAGGATACGTGTGGCCGCGTGCGGTGGCTCACGTCTGTAATTCCAGCACTTTCAGATACCAAGGTGGGTGGATCATCTGAGGTCAGGAGTTCAAGATCAGTCTTGCCATCATGGTGAAACACCATCTCTGCTGAAAATATAAAAGTTAGCCGGGCGTGGTGGCACAAGCCTGTAATCCCAGCTACTTAGGAGTCTGAGGTACAAGAATCACTAGAACACAGGAGGTGGAGGTTGCAGTGAGCCAAGACTGTACCACTGCACTCCAGCCTGGTTGACAGAGTGAGACTCTGGTTTTTTTCTCAAAAAAAAAAAAAACAAAAACAAAACAAAAATACATATGATTGCATACAGGGTCCACCTGTATAATCATCACCTCATTTCAAAAGCCTTGACTTGATCATACTGGCACAGACTCTTTCTCTGAGTAAGGTAAACGTAGTTTACAGGTTCCAGGGATTGAGCTCTGGGTTATTTGGGGATCATTTTTCACCTGACTACAATGGCTAACAGGAAGCATTTGTACCCTAAACTCTGATGTGGACATACTCACCACTAGACAGCAGCCAGAGAGAAGCCTTTGACCGGTATTGGCCTTAGACATGCCGAATGAGACATGAATAAGCCCTAGAGATGTGTGCACAGCCTGCTGGAGCAGGAACAAGGAAGCTAGCAGGTCGCTTGTGTAACTCATAGATCCAAGACAACCTCTGCATTTTCATGCTTCTCCTCGGGAGAAACCTAAGAGTGGCTATAAATTTCCTGCCTGGGGGTGGGTGATGACAGAGAATGATTGTTTGGGAATTCTTGTCGGTATCACCAACTTTGTAGCACCTACAAAGGACCCAAGTAAGGACAGGTGAAGATTCAAATGAAGTCAAGCCTCTGATCTTTTCGTTTGTCATTTTCGGCATTCCTGGCGAGATCAGCAACCTGCCATTCTCAGGTGGTTGACCAATAACATAACTTTACCTCTCAGCCCCCTCCTCCCTAAATGAGCAGGGAGTAGAATGTTCTAGAACTTCATTTTTTATACTCAGATAAAATCTGCAATGTTTCTTGGAGCCTGCATATTACTACTAACTCTTCCTTGGATCAAGTAACATAATATCACCATCACTGCATAAAAGTAAAGCTTTTGGCCAGGCCTGGCTCACACCTCTCATCCCAGCACTTTGGGAGGCTGATGTGGGCAGATCATGAGGTCAGGAGATCAAGATCATCCTGGCCAACACGGTGAAACCCCGTGTCTACTAAAATACAAAAAATTAGCCAGGCATGATGGCACACGCTTGTAGTTCCAGCTACTAGGGAGGCTGAGGCAGGGGAATCACTTGAACCTGGGAGGTGGAGGTTGCCGTGAGCTGACATCATGCCACTGCACTCCAGCCTGGTGACACAGCAAGACTCTGTCTCAAAAAAAAAGGGAACCCAGCACCACATTCCCAAGTAAGGGGGCAGTGCCTAGGCAGGGTTTCCGCTGCAGTGTGCTCCCCACTTCACTGCTCTGTTTGGTTTCTATAGAAAGCAGAAACTGGAATTCTGTCCTCCAAACTCTGGGGATGAACCGAGCCATACTAGACCCAGAGAAGCATATGTAACCCTGTTATTCAGGTTGGTAGTTGCTGTGCTAAAAAGCAAAAATCAGTGTGAAGCAGGAAATGTTTTTGAGGATCACTGTGCATGAGAAATCATTTCTATTTTGCTGCTATCACGATTCTCTTTTCCTTCCACAGTCTGATCATGTGTCTTGCTGTGGATCTCTGTAAGTTCATCACAATTAGAGTTCACTGAGAGACGGGATGGAGATGGGAGAGAAAAGAGAGCCCAGTGTTCGTGCATAATGTAATATGTAGTATATTCCACAATACCATGTCATATTATGGCTAATATGCATTAAGGGCTTTTTTCCTTTTAGAATGACTGTTTTTTTTTAAGTGCCCAGTGATGGACATTTAGGAGAAATCAAACTAATAATTTCTGTTCTTCTCTCCCTATGTCACTGTGTGATCATACAAACCCCTCCCTTGGCAAGATCAAGGCTGCATGTCATCAAGCCATTTTGGACAGGCTGTTTATAGTCACTGCCTGATCGTCAAGAGAGTTTACACCACAGGTGGGATTATCCTCCACCCATTCAACGTGAGACCGCCATCGGACATTTACATCCTGTCAGCCAAAGCGCCTCGCAGAGCTGTCTTCCCCTCTCCTTCCTCCTAGATCAGTTGGGTCCTCTACCCTCGGCTGACACCCTCCACAGAAACTGCCAGATCAAAGGTTGATTGGTTAGAGGGCACATCCCTGACGGCCACAGCAGAAACGACCGCATGATTCCACAGCAGGAGAGCCGCGTCCTGGTGTCGCTGCCTAGCTGGTGCCGAGGCCGAAGGCAGAGTTCCTTCATCTCCTAAGCAGTGCCCTCCCCAGGCCGCTCTGCCTTGGGTCTGTTCTCTGCACTCCCTCTGAGAATCACTGGACAGCTTTCCATCCAACGTCAAAACCCTTTACAACCTCACCCCAGCCTTTGGTCTCTGACCACCCCATACGTGACACCCTTTACCCCAACCATCTGCAGCCAACATCCATCTCCCGAAACGCAACCCGCTCTTAAATCTGCTTTGCATGTTCTATCTCTTCTGACAAAAATGGCCTTCCCTTTGACTAACACCAATTCAGCCTAGAAGACCTGGTGCAAACAGCACATCCTCTGTGCTACCGTCTCTGGTTTCTAAGTTCACGATATACATGCTTCTCGTGCAACCGTGATCTCACTTGCTATGGTTTGGGTATTTGTCCCCTGCAAACCTTATATTAAAATTTGATCGCCGATGTTGGAAGTGGGCCTAATGAGAGGTGTTTGGGTCAAGGAAGCAGAGTCCTCATGGAGAGATTAATGCCCCGAGTGGGGGAATGAGTGAGTTCTTACTCTATTAGCTCCCTCAAGAGCTGGCTGTTTAACAGACCCTGGTACCTCTTCCTCCTTGCTTGCTTTCTAGCATTTGATCTCTGGACACACTGCCTCCCATTTTCCTTTACTACGGTGGAAGCAGCCCGAGGCCCTCACTAGAGGCGGAGGCTGCAGCCATGCTTCTTGCACAGTCTGAGTTATGACCATGAGCCAAAGAAACCTCTTTCCTTTGTAAGTCACCCAGTTGTCACTAAGACAACTAAGTCTTGTCTTAGTCTGTGTTGTGTTGCTATACAGGGATGCTTTATAGCAACACGACACAGACTAAGCCAACACTGTTATAAATTGATTCTACTGCGTTATAAATTAATTCTTTTTTTTTTTTTTTTTTGAGACAGAATCTTGCTCTATGGCTGAGGCTGGAGTGCAGTGGCATGATCTCGACTCACTGCAACCTCTGCCTCCTGGGTCCAAGTGATTCTCTGCCTCAGCCTCCCAAATAGCTGGGACTACAGGTGTATGACACCACACCCAGCTAATTTTTGTATTTTTAGTAGAAACGGAGTTTCACCATGTTGGCCAGGACAGTCTCGATCTCTTGACCTCGTGATCCGTCCGCCTCAGCCTCCCAAAGTGTTGGGATTACAGGCATGAGCCACCGTGCCCAGCCTATAAATGAATTCTTTGTCAGTTCCTGAACTCCTCATGGACAGAAGGATTTCTGCAGGATACTCTGCAGAAATAAGGTTCTGTGTAAATCCAGTGAACAAACACCTTTAAATAAACCAGACTTTGAGGAGCGCATTTTGACTTACACAGGGCTGTTCCATGCAATTGCTAATGTATTATAGCAAGGAATCCTTAGGACCGGAAACACAGGATAGGTGCCCTCATGCAATTGCAGAGGGCACCTATCCTTGTGTTTCCGGTCCTAAGGGTTCCTTTCAGGTTTCAGTGAAGTTTAGAGGACCCACATCATTCCACTGATCAATAAATGCCATATCTACTTTACCCTGCTATGTGCTTAGAATTAGACTAGTTAGTGTGGAGAATTCAAAAACAAGCCCTTGTCTTTGAAAGATTTGCATTCTAGGACTCGCATAAGCAAAACAGTGACAGAAAAGTACTTGGCAAATCATTTGAGTTAAAAAAAAATGGTAGGAGCAGTGGTTTGAAAATCTCAAGTCCTATTACACGAGTGGGTTGCAATCAGCTTGGTGGATCGTGACTAAAATTGTTAAATGAAATGGAATGGAAATACGACACAATAGGACAAGATAGGCTAGCCCAGCATAGCATTGCGTGGAATAGAAAACAGACCCAGTGCATCAGAGGGAGCAATAGTAAGTCCTGTATAAATGATTGGAGGCATGGTATACTTGCTTCTTACCATAGGTCATGGCCAAAACAACTGTGTTCGAAATTAGAAGTCAATGCTGGGCATGGTGGCTCACGCCTGTAATCTCAACACTTTGGGAGGCCGAGGTGGGCCCAACGCCGGAGGTCAGGTGTTCAAGACCAGCCTGGCCAACATGGTGAAACCTCATCTCTACTGAAAATACAAAAATTAGCTGGGCATGGTGGTACACGCCTATGGTCCCAACTACTAGGGAAGTTGAGGCAGGAGAATCACTTGAACCCAGGAGGCAGAGGTTGCAGTGAACTGAGATCACACCACTGCACTCCAGCCTGGGCAACAGAGCGAGACTCCATCTCAAAAAAAAAAAAAAGTCAATAGGGAGTGAGCAATAAGAGAGATGGCTAGAGTGCATCGTATACGTAATTTGATCCTGAAAAGAATGAAAAAGAAAGGGGCAAAAGGAAATTAAAATCGCAAGTCATCTATATTCAAAAGTTAGCAAACGTTCCCTAGTGATGGATTGTCAAAGGCATTTTAAGAACGGTAAGATACCTAATGTTTAATTAAAGGCTGTTTTGCAGAGACAAGAAAGCCAGCTAAAGTCTGCTAACAAAAACTCTGCCCTTCCTTGACTAAAACACACAACATAAACTCAATCTGCAAAGAATATCATTTGTCTGCTTGAGCAACATTACCATCGATTCGAGCTAATTATGTGTGGAATGAAGGCAGCAAAACAGCCAAAAGATGGTCCAACCGCTATGTGAAGGAAGAGATCCTCACAGCCAGCAGAGAGCAAAACAATGCAAGCTTCTAGGAGTTTGCAGAAGTGTTAGCAAGGACTTCGTACAGTCACAGGGGCAGGTGGGGATGCAAGCCAATCTTCTCGAGGTCTCAAGGGACTGGAGACCCCAGCCAACATCAGAGTCTTCTATAAATGTTCACACTGCCTTATGGTGAGGAGTGTCACAATTAAATTACAGAGACAGACTGGCATGTCACCCAGTCTAGCCAGTTATACCACTATCTTGTCTCCCAGGAGCTAGAAACAAATGCAGAGGAGGAGATGATGCTGTTTCCTGCAACCACCATCTCCCCATCAGTAACAGCCCTGAGGTGTACAAAATATGTCTGCTATGATATCCCCTCTGAATTCGAAATGCCATTCTCGGTCCCCTGTTCCAAGTCTTCTTCTCCCCTGATCCAATATCCACAAATCATTCCCAAGCTTTTCTAAAGACTTGGCTTTTATTCCCCTCACCAGCTGGTCATCCTCACCCACACTCACTCCACTTCATCCGTGGTTCCTCCACAGCATGATACCCTGAATTGAACGTAGCATTCCAGTTATGAGTGGCTGCACTCAGGACCCAGGAGCCTCAGCCACCCGTTCTTTGGATGCTACATTTGTATTAAGGCAGTCTGAGGTCCCAGGAAAATAATCATGGCTGTCGATAGTCAATGAGTTTGTCTAATTAAGCTCGTAGGAATTGAGAGGATTATACATATCCTGTCCAGCTGCCTGTGGCTTTCAAAGCGTAGGCTCTTCTGGCTAATTTGATATAAAGAGTCTGTGTTTCCTCTACAGAGCTTAACCACAGAAAAATGTGATTTCCTGCCGCTTATTCATAACAGAGTTCCACCACATCAAAACGACTCAATGTTCCTGTGGTTATAATAGTGTTTTTGCGATTTTCGCCCAGTAAGTAGTCTCAGAAAACGTTCGCCCCGGTCCGGATTTTTGAAATCATGACATTGATTGATATTCAGCTTGGTGTACCAGAAAGAGAATAGAGAGCGAATGAGGTTGCTGAGCCGCACGACTAAGCAGCTCTGTGACTTTTGCAAGTGTCTTCACCTTGACCTTGACTCACAGTGCCTCAGTTTCCCCAGCTATAAAGGAAGGGCAATGAAAGTACCCATTGGCTGTTGGGAGGTTTGAGTGTGGTCATCCGTAGGAAGTGCTTGACACAGAGTCTGGCAGCTGGCAAGTGTCCAGTAAGCAGAGCGATGATTTACTCTCTTGTCCTAATTGGGGTAATTTCAAAAGCAAAAAAGGAACACTACCTAAAATTATATAGAGACACAGCATAAAGCGGGATGCATGGCCTCCTGTCAACATGCATCAGCCTTGATGATGATGATGACATTCTACTCACGTGAGTCTTCCTTTCCCACTCTTCTAGGGAAAGTGCACACTGCTAACATTATAGGATGACTCGGGAGGATGAGAAGCAATCCAATCTACATAAATTGCCACGCATAGAGCAGTTATTCAATAAACATGGGTTTTCTTAGGTCATTTTTGTGGCCTCCAGCCCAAAGTTCATTTCCTTGATGATGTGCCCCTTCTGACATCATAAATATGGGGGAAATCCTGCTTCCCACAGATTTACATCCGAGTGAAGCCAATTAATGACTGAAGAGGAAGGAGCGGGCGTGCAGGGAGAGGCGATCTGAGCCCCTCTTGGCAGCATCGGATGAATATAAATGATTCGAAAATTAAAAAGCCATTAGGCTATTAAAAATAGCTTCTAAGAACAATCCCTCAATAAATTATTTTCATGCTTAAAAACCCAACTGCAAAGAATATAAATGGTAATACAGGCCATCTGAAAAGTCAATAACCAGATATAATGGTCAATTTCTTTGATATTATTGTCTAATTAAGCAATTTAGCATTCGTTGAAATGGCATTTAACTGAGTCAGTGTCGTCTATAAGTGACGCAGAACCAATTTCTTTAGCGCTAAAGAGAAAAAAATAATAAAACTTGAATACAAGGAAGAACAGACAAATTGATGTTTTGTACTCGACTGGCTGGATTTCCAAAATGCAATTCAAGAGCTAAAAGGGAAGCCATCAAATGAACCACTGCTTAGAGCTGAGACGCACAGACCCCAGCCTTTGGAAGGTGACGGCCCCCTGCACATTTGTGTGCCTGGGAGATGGGAAGGGCTCCATCTTCACAGCCTCTTGCCCACAGAGGCAAGAGGTTCTAAGGGGTTCTCTCTCAGGTCAGTGATTCTCAAGCTCTTTGGAAGCTTTTAAAATTTCATTGCCCAAACTACTCCCCAGACCAATCAATTCAGAATTACTGGTTACGGAACACTAGCTTCCATATTTTTTAAAGTTCCCCGAGAGAGTCCTCTGTGCACCCAAAGTTGAGAGCCACCGTTAGGGACGAGTCCTGAGGCATCTGTAAGCACCAGCCAGGTAGTCAGAAAATTCCTTAAGAACATTCAGAACACAGCCTTTCTAGTTTTCAGCCTCAATGCCCAGAAAAACAAGATCAGTTGGTAGGTTGTCTTTACATTTGCACTGACACCCCAGAGGGTCCTGGAGGAATACATCCAGTAAGAAAACTGTAGCATGTAAGGCGAACAGTCCTTGTGCTGAGAGCAAGATTCACTTTGGGGTGTGTGCTCCTGACAGCTGCTGCCCCCAAGTACTCACCTCCCTAGAAACTGCAACCTTCCCCGGAACCAGTGACATAACTAGCAATGTGTGCAATGCATTGCTTATTTATTGGTTGAGGCAGGAGCATCACTTGAGGCCAGGAGTTCAAAACCAGCCTGGGCAACCTAGAAAACCCGGTCTCTATAAAAACGTAAAAACTTAGCTGGACATGGCAGCGTGCCTGTAGTCCCAGCTACTCGAGATGCCAAGGCGGGAAGATCACCTGAGCCCAGGAGTTGGAGGCTGCAGTGAGTCGTGATGGCACCACTGCACTCCAGCCTGGGCATCAAGACCCTGTCTGAAGAAAATAATAATTATTATAATAATTATTATTCTTTTGCTGTGCAGCTTCCAAGGTAGCCTAAGAGAATTCTCCCTTTCTGATGTTCATATCCTTGTGTTATCTCTGACGCTGTGTCCGGCTGATCTGTGTGACCGATGGCATAAGGGAGACCTGACTGTATGTCACTACCAAGGCCAGATCCTAAAAGACATAGTGGCTTCTTCCGCCTTTCTCTCTCTTGAATCAGTTGCTCTGGAAGAAGCCAACTGCATGTCATGTCAAGACTCAAGCAGCCCTACGGAGAGGTGCATGGGGCTGGGAACTGAGACCTCAACCCAACACGCAGCCATGTGAGTATGTTTAAACATGGACCCTCCATCCCAGTTAAGCCTTCAGATGATCGTAGCCCCAGCCTATGCCTTGACAGCAACCTCCCAGGAGATGCTGAGCCAGATCACTCTGCTAGGCTGCTCCTAAATTTCTGGCCCACAGAAACCAGGAGACAGTAAATGTTTGTTGGGCAGGCGCGGCAGCTTACGCCTGTAATCCCAGCTCTTTTGGGGGCCGAGGGGGTTGGATCATGAGGTCAAGAGATCGAGACCATCCTGGGCAACACGGTGAAACCCCATCTCTACTAAAAATACAAAAAAATTAGCTGGGCGTGGTGGCACGTGCTTGTGGTCCCAGCTACTTGGGAGGCTGAGGCGGAAGAATTGCTTGAACTCAGGAGGCGGAGGTTGCAGTGAGCCGAGATTGCGCCACTGCACTCCAGTCTGGTGACAGAGCAAGACCATCTCAAAATAGATAGATAAATAAATAAATAAATAAATGTTCGTTATTTTAAGCCACTAAGTATCAGGGTAATTTGTTACCCAGAAAGACAAATCGAACACAGCATATATACTTGAATTCTAGGCTGGGCACAGTGGTTCATGCCTGTAATTCCAGCACTTTGGGAGGCCAAGGTGGGAGGATCACTTAAGGCCAAGAGTTCAAATCCAGCCTGGGCAGCATAGCAAGATTCTGTTTCTACAAAATAAAAATAAAAAATTACCTGGACATGGTGGTATGCACCTGTAGTCTCAGCCACTCTGGAGGCTGAACTGGGAAAACGGCTTGAACTCAAGAGGCCAAGGCTGCAGTGAGCCAGGATCACACCACTGCACTCCAGCCTGGGAGACAGAGCAAGACGATGTCTCAAAAAAGAAAAAAAGAAAAAAAAAAGTATCAATAATCTCCTGACTCATCTCCCTGCTTCTGTTCTTAAATCCTTCCCAGCCATTGTCCACATGGCAATCAGAAGGAATTTTCTAGAATCCAGGTTATGTCAGAAGTTCCCAGACTTTCTCAGTTCACGTCATTCTTAGCAATTTTTTTATTGCATCCAAAAGGAATACCTAACAGTCCTTTTTTTAAGGTCCACACAGCTTAACATGTATTTTTGTCCAAATGATGTAGCAGCCATTTGAAAAAACAATACCCTTAAGTTGAGAGAAAAAAAATATTGTTCTATCATTCTTAAGTAACACCATTTCTTGCTAGTGAGATGTGTGCCCTGTTGGATGCTCAAACCTTGGAATCAGATTGGATCCTGCCACCCTCATTTCCTGTTTCACATTGATTTTTGCTTTTTAGCACAGCAACCACCAGCCCTAATAGCAGGATGACATAAGCTTCTCTGGGTCCAATCACACTGCTCAAAATTTTAGTGAGTAATATTTACATAACCATGCAATTGTAAATGCTGTCTGTTAGTTCTAATTCTTCTTCTACCAATCCATAATCAAAGAAGCCTGGAAGATCTATTTTTATGGTTTAAGAAGAAAACGTACTATAAATCCACAAATGCAAAAGAGATGGGAGGGGAGGCAGCAGTATTAATCATCTAAATCAGGCGTCCCCAAACTTTTTACACAGGGGGCCAGGTCACTGTCCCTCAGACCATTGGAGGGCCGCCACATACTGTGCTCCTCTCACTGACCACCAATGAAAGAGGTGCCCCTTCCTGAAGTGCGGCGGGGGGCCGGATAAATGGCCTCAGGGGGCCGCAGTTTGGGGACGCCTGATCTAAATTAATGGATCAAATTTAGTTGTAGTCTTTCATTGAGGTTGATGGTGGTAACTGAGAGAAGAGCTAAAAAGTAGAATTCAGTTGGGTCTATACTGGGAGCCTAAGGATGGAGGTGGGAGAGACTTTCACTTTTCGTTTCTGAACACTCTTCCTTTTATAGCCTCTGGAACCACTTTTTAAAAATACCATATTACTTTTATAATTAAAGTAAAATCATATCAGCTTGGTGAAAAGTAATTGTGGTTTTTGTCATTACTTTTTTTTTTTTTTTTTTTTTTTTTTTTTTTTTTTTTTTTGAGATGGAATCTTGCTCTGTCACCCAGCCTAGAGTGCAGTGGCTCTACCTAAGTTCACTGCAACCTCCACCTCCCAGGTTCAAGCATGCTTCCACCTTAGCCTCCCAAGTAGGTGGGACTACCAGCACACGCCAACACGTCTGGCTAACTTCTGTGTGTTTTTTTTTTTTCTTTTTGGAGGCAGAGTCTCACTCTGTCCCCCAGGCTGGAGTGCAGTGGTGGAATCTCGGCTCACTGCAACCACCACCTCCCGGGTTCAAGCGATTCTCTTGCCTCAGCCTCCCAAGTAGCTGGGATTACAGGCATGTGCCATCATGCCCAGCTAATCGTATTTTTAGTAGAGATGGGGTTGTGCCATGTTGGCCAGGCTGATCTTGAACTCCTGACCTCAGGTGATCCACCAGCCTCTGCCTCCCAAAGTGCTGGGATTACTGACTGGTGTGAGCCACCATGCGCAGCCTAATATTTATATTTTTAGCAGAGACCAGGTTTCATCATGTTGGCCAGGCTGGGCTTGAGCTTCTGACCTCAGGTGAGCCTCCCACCTCAGCCTCCCAAAGTGCTGGAATTACAGGTGTGAGCCACATGTCCAGCCTCGTCATTAGCTTTTAATGGCAGAAACTGCAAATACTTTTGCACCAACCTAATATATTTATTTCTGGGTGGTGTATTAACACCTTCTCTTCCAGAAGTCTCCTATCCACCCTCTTTCTTCTGAGTGACTTTTTACCCACGTGCCAGGTTATGTGTTTAACTGCTAGGTCCCACTGAACTATCACAACGCTTATCCTCCTCTGGTGCCATTTCTCGTATGGTTCCTTCATACCGAACTCTGCAAACATGACATCCTCATCCAACTCCTCCTTCCAACTCATTACCTTTCAGAAGACGAACACCGTGTCCTAAGCCTTATTTATAGGTGCATCCCCACTCTTTTGTGGGGTCAGGACCACACAGAGAAGATGCTCTATAAATACTTGCTTTCTGACCCCAAGTCCCTTAGGCTACCAAAAAAGAAGCTGAATCTTAGCCTTAAGAGAATACGGCATTGACTTAAACTTGTCTTCTCTACTGGACTCATTTGTCCTGGAGGGCAGTGCTTGATTTTTACACATTCTCAAGCCATTAGAGACTAATAGATGCTAACAGACAAAAGCCACTCAATACTTGTCTGTGAAATGAATAAACTGATGAATGAGTGAATTCAGCAAATTGGAAGGACAGTCACTTAGAATTGAGATTTTGTGTGTGTCTGTCTGTCTGTCTGTCTGTCTGTCTCTCTCTCTCTCTCTCTTTTTTTTTTTCTCTCTCTCTCTCTCTCTCTCTCTGTGTGTGTGTGTGTGTGTGTGTGTGTGTGTGTGTGTGTAGATGGGGTCTCACTGGGCTGGTCTTTAACTCCTGGGCTCAAGGGAACCTCCCACCTTAGACCTCAAAAGTGTTGGAATTCATCTAGAATTAAAACTCTCACCTACTGCAGAAATTGTCTAGTAGCACGCTTGCTTTCAAATTCTATTTTTCATTAAGTTTGACATTAAACACGGAAGTATTTCATCTGCATCTGTCATTTTCAAAATCATGGTATTTAAAGAGATCTTTGCTAGAGATCTCTGCAGTGCATTTATTAAAGTTCCCATTTGGATCTGAATTTGTTTGAAAAGAAAAAAAGAGCCTTAGATTTCTTTTGCTTTGCTTTTTTTTTTTTTTTTAACTTGCTTCAGTTAACAACACCAATAATACCAAGGGCAACCAGGATGGCTCGCGCTCTCTCTCTCTCTCTCTCTCTCTCTCTCTCTCTCCCCCTCACCCACTCACACGCACATGTGTGCACACACACGCTCACACTATCACTCAGCTTCTTGAATCCCGTTGAAAGCCCTGAGGATCCATCAGGCCTTGTGAAAGATTTCCTTTGTGCAACTCACCTTGGAGGTTTTCTCTGAGATGACCCTAAGCCCTTGAAATACTTCAGGCTCATAGCTATTCCCCATGTGTGCACAGCACTAACTACATCTTAAAGGCCTTTGACGTTCTGGGAAAGAATATTACACATTGCCTTTGGAGATAGGGTAACCACCAATTACTGGTAGACGCTATGAGGATATGACCATGAAAATCCACTAGCAGCTTCTACTGTATCCGCTCAAATACACTTCCTCTGCCAGGCGCAGAGCTTGGAACAACATCTCATCCTGAATCTGTCCAATAATGCTTTTTAATAACCTCAGCAAAAAGGCTGATAGGCTGGTGTGATGGTTAGTACCGACTGTCAGCTTTATTCGATTGAAGGATGTAAGGTATTGTTCCCGGGTGTGTCTGTTGCCAAAGGAGATGAACATTTGAGACATGGACTGGGAGACGCAGACCCACCCTCAATCTGTTTGGGTACCATCTAATCAGCTACCAGTGTGGCTAGGATAAAAGCAGGCAGAGGAGCACGGAAGGTGAGACTGGCTGAGCCTTCCGGCCTCCATCTTTCTCTTGTGCTGGATGCTTCCTGCCCTCAAACATCACACTCCAAGTTCTTTAGCATTTGGACTCTTGGACTCACACTCTGGTGTGAGTTTGCCAGGGGCTCTCAGGCCTTTGGCCACAGACTGAAGGCTGTGCTGTCGGCTTCCCTACTTTTGAGCTTTGGGGACTTGACTCGGAATCACTTCCTTGGCCTCAGCTTGCAGACGGTCTACTGCGGGCTTCACCTTGTGACTGCGTGAGTCACTTCTCCCTCCGTGTACACATCTATCCTATGAGTCCCGTCCCTCTAGAGAACCCTGGCTAATACAGGTGCTCACTGGTTGTTACCGCTTATCAAACATTTATTCTGGGTCCAGAGCTGTACTAAATATATAAGGAGCTTAAGACAGTGCCCACACACAGTAAACGTCACTCCAAAACCAGAGATCACCCCACTGCTGAGTGCATGGATGGAACACTGGAACCCAGGAGGCCTGTCAGCTGGCCGCTGGCCCTGTGGTGGCTCTGTCCACCTGCTTGTGTTTGACACTGGAAGAATCAGGTGTCTGGTTCCTAGCAGGTGTTCATGGTCTGGACTGAAGGGCAAGGTGGAGGCTGTGGAGGAGGGAAGGTATCCTCTCTGACTGGCAAATAAATGGGTGTGGATATGAAAGAAAGAGAAACCAGGTTCAGCTCTTCTCCACTGCAGTTTCGAGCAATCAAGTCCAATTCATACAAAGTCCCTGTGCAATGAGGAATCAGACACATCGGGGGGTCACCACTCTAGTTAACTTGTTCCCAGGCCCCCTCCCCATAGACCTTCAGGGTGCCTCCAGCAGCCATGCGGACCAGCAGAGGTGACCCTCTATGAAGTCCAATTCATACAAAGTCCCTGTGCAATGAGGAATCGGACAAACACATCACCGCTCTAGTTAATTTGCTCCCAGGGCCCTTCCCCTGTAGACCCTCAGGGTGCCTCCAACGGCCATGCGGACCAGCCGAGGTGACCCTCTCTGTTCCAGAGGCTTCATCTTTTCCCTCCCTTCCCTCCTCTCCCCCCACATTTTCCGTTTTTTTCCTCCATGGATGTCATCACTTTTGTTCTGCTTGATAAAGAGAGGAGAACATGGGAGTCCTGAGAGAGGAAAGAGGAGGGAGGGGAAGAAGCTCTGAAGTCTCCTCTGGCTGAACCTTCAGATTGAATACCTCTGGGGAAGAAAACACTCAAAATCAGATAAGCTGTCTGGTAAAAGTTTATCTTTTTGTCAGAGTCCCCCCAAAAAACCCATAATTAATAGAAGATATAGATAGATAATAGACAGATGAGATAAATGATCACAGAGAAGATGGATAGATACGCAGATATAGATATAGATAGATAGATAGAAGAATAGGGAATCAGGGTGACCAAAGGTAAAGGAATAAGCAAAAGACCAGCATGTGCAGCCAGTTCTGCAAGGTTAGGCAGCACACAGGCCACACCCTCACTCCTGGGATAACAAGACAGAAGTTTCCACTTCAGCCTCTGAGTGACTGTGGGCCAAATCTCCACTTCCGACTCTGATTGGTCACAGGCCAATCCTTCATAGGGTATAACCAATTGGAGGCCTCTAAAGGGCCCCCGGGGCGTTACCAAATTCTTTTAGCTTAATAAAAAGCCTGAAGAACATTATAATAGAGGTTCTTGAGCCTTCTTTTTTTTTTTTTTTTTTTTTTGAGATCAAGTCTTGCTCTGTCCCCCAGGCTGGAGTGCAGTGGCATGATCTTGGCTCACTGCCACCTCCACCTCCTGGATTCAAGCAATTTTCGCACCTCAGCCTTTTAAGTAGCTAGGATTTGGGCACCCACCACCATGCCCCGCTAATTTTTGTATTTTCAGTAGAGACGGGATTTCACCATGTTGGCTAGGCTGGTCTCGAACTCCTGACCTCAGGTGATCCACCCGCCTCAGCCTCCCAAAGTCCTGGGATTACAGGAGTTAGCCACCACACCCAGCCTTAGGCCAATTTTTTGAGCCCACTCCTGCTCTCTGGAGTACACTTTTGCCTCAGTACATCTGTGTTTTTATTGCTTCTTTCCTTTGTGGCTTTGTTTGTGCACTTTGTCCAATTCTTTGTTCAACGCGTCAAGGACCCGGACAACTCACAGTCAAGACTTTCCAGCAACACGAGGACTGGTCGGGGCTTCATCACATGTAGCGGCAGTCCCTGCATGGAAATGACGTAACGGGCATTGTATCTGACTGGCCTGTGGGGCAATGACGGCATCTTACACGTAGCCAGGGTTGGACTCTTATGCCAGGACTTGCGTGATCACCCCAGAAAAAAAAAAGAAAGAAAGAAACATTGAATTTCTAACCACTGGTACCCCCAAATGTGGTCTTATTTGGAAATAGGGTATTTACAGATATAATCAAGTTAAAATGAGGTCATTAGCTTGGGACCTATAACCATACATGACTGCTGTCCTTATCAACAGGGGAACTTTGGACACAAACATATTGAAGGCAGATGACGTGGAGACAAGGTCAAGTCCATTCTCTTCCAGGCCAATCTATTTCAGGTTCACTGGGCCGGACGATCATCTTCGATCCTTGCTTTCTTCCAGCACACCAGGTCGTATTCAGGCCTCTCCACTTCCTCAAGCTGTTCTTTTTCCTGAAATCATTTCTCTCCTTCCTGAGCTGCTTCACACCCAAGGGCCTTCCAGGCTAACACTAGTGTGGCATGCCGCGTTTTGCCTGCCTGTGTATTCTCAGGAAGACCTACTCTGCAAGACTGAAAGAGAAGACAGCCACGTGACTGGAACGATACATTTACAAGCCAAGGAATGCAAGGATTGCAGGCGACCAGGGGGCGTTGGGAAAAAGCAAGGAAGAATTCCCTCCTAGAGCAATCAGAGAGAGTGTGACCCTGCTCGTGTCTTGATTTTGAACTTCTAGCTTCCAGAACTCTGAAACGATAAACTTTGGTTCTACACACCCAGTTTGGGGTGCTTCGTAACAGCAATCCTATGGAACACATACAGACCCTGTGGCCTTGACCTCATGGCCAGAGCTGTGTAGACTACAGAACACTGGTCACGGAAATAGAGAAGCAGAAAAAGCTTTCTGGTTTTTTTTTTAGTAGTGACGGGGTTTCACCATGCTGGCCATGCTGTCAAATTCCTGACCCCAAGTGATCCGCCAGCCTCAGCCTCCCAAAATACTGGGATTGCAGGTGTGAGCCACCACTCCTGGCCAACTGAGTTGACTGGATACAGGTGTCCCATAAATAAGCATCCTTCTCTTACCCTGGGTTCAAAATCCTTCCAACCACTGCGTTCTGCTCTGAAGCTAATTTTCTTCAGCATTTCTTCTGCTTCTCATTCATTCTCTGATATTCTTTTTTTCTGTTGCTCCGTCTTAGTTGGGGGTCTCATGGGAGAGAACCCTCTTGCAAAAACTCAGCAAAAAGAGCAAGAGAAAACTGAAGCATAGAAAATGTAAGACCTAGAGCAAGCCAACTTTGACTATTGTTTGATTCTGTTTGGTCTGTTCTTGAGGGTCAGCTGAATTTCTGCCCTAACTCTGAAAGTAACCATAAGGACCTATAAACAGTTTTTAGATTTTCATATAGCTCAAATGAGTTCCCACTAGTTGTAACCAAAGAGATCTAAAAAATGCAATGGCATACACACACACACACACACACACACACACACACATACACACACACGCAATGGCCATTGTGTCTCAGTGCCGTAGATATGTGCTGCCTCCAGGATGTGGTGGGCAGAGTACAGGTGCCAAGGATGTACAGAGGACAGGGGATCCTTCCACCTGACAGCAGAGAGAGGCTTTTCACAGACATCAGCTTTGCAGGGTGCCCAGGAATTGTTCCGCAGAGGAACCAGTCCAGGTGGCAGGAGCCGCACTTCAGATTCCTATGTCTCTGCAAGATTAACACTGAGCTGACTGGTACTGGGAAGGCCAAAAACCAGCCAGCCTAGAAACAACATCGCCTCCTGGTTGCCATGTTAAATGGAGCCAGGTGTTTATGGACTGAGTTGTCCTGGATCCTCCCATTTCCAAAAGGAAGCCTTAAATTCTCTGCCAATGGACACCACATCTATGGATTCCCAAAGCCAATCGATTTCCCTGCCTGTGGATTACCATTCAGACACAGACACCGATAAACGCTACCTCCTAATTACAAGAGCAACGTTCAAGCTGCACAAATATTTGCTTTGTTTCTCCATACTTCACCAATTAAGCTAAAGTATAGAGTCAAATTGCATTACGGCGGATTGAACAAACAAAATGCCGTGGTTGGCAGCCTCCTCAGGGATGCGTGGGAAGGGGAGATCGGTCTCATGGCTTGACTACAGGTCTCTCCCTTGCATCCCAGGACGGGATCCTGCGGGACGTTTCTTTTAAGTCAATGTATACATGTAAGTCAACATGCGTCTTTGAAGTCAATGTATGTGAATGTCTATGTTACAGGCATATATACTGCAGGCGACACCAACTGACTGTGTGTTTGTTTGTTTGTTTGTTTTGAGACAGCGTCTCATGCTGTCAACCAGGCTGGAGTTCAGCAGTGCAATCTCTGCTCACTGCAACCTCTGCCTGCCAGGTTCAAGCGATTCACCTGCCTCGGCCTTTTGAGTAGTTGGGACTACAGGTGCCTGCCACCATGCCCAGCTATTTTTTTTTTTTTGTAGTGATGGGGTTTCACCATATTGGCCATGCTGGACTTGAACTCCTGACCTCCAGTGATCTGCCAGCCTCAGCCTCCTGAAGTACGGGGATTACAGGTGTGAGCCACCACGCCTGGCCAACTGAGTTGATGGGATACAGGTGTCCCATAAATAAGCATCCTTCTCTTAGCTTGGGTTCAAAATCCTTCCATCCACTGCGTTCTGTTCTCAAGCTAATCCTCTTCAGCATTTCCTCTGCTTCTCACTCATTCTTCTCTGCTTTTCTTTTTCCCTCTTGCTCTGCCTTAGTTGGGGGTCTCGTGGGAGAGAAGCCTCCCGCAGAAACATGAGAGAAAGAAAAACAGTGAAAGCATTTTCCATCTGCTGGTAACACTGGGGGAAGAAACGGTTTTAAAACATTGTCACGTGGTTTGATTTTATCCTAGGGTCGGTCTTGCTGCTGACAGTCTTCCTGGCCCCAGGCCAGTGGGTTCTGTGTCCTCACCATGCTGGGACCGGCATAAGAGGGCGTTCAGAGCCTGACCTGGGACAGTGCTACTCAGGCAGTTTGACGGCTTTTATGAGTGTCAAATCGCAGGCAAATGACCTGGTCTAGCCTTGTACATAACCAGGAATTCTGATAAATTCTAACCAGAAAGAAGAGGAGGAAGAGGCGGGGAAATGATGCTCCCTGCCACCGGGATGCCTCCGTGGTATCACAGAGCTCTAACAGGTAGTCCCCAAAGACTCACTGCCGTTACCCATTCCCATCTGTGGGAGGCCCAAGAGCTGTAGAGACGAAGACACAGATCAGGCTTTGGGGATGCCTCAGGCCTGGACACAGCCTGGCAGACGGGGTTCCTGGGAGATTGTACACAGGCAGGCAGAACGCAGCATGCCACGCTAGAGTTAGCCTGGAAGGTCCTTAGGGGGTAGGCAGGCCAGGAAGGAGAGAAATGATTTCAGGAAAAAGAACAGCTTGAGGAAGTGGAGAGGCCTGAATACGACCGGTGTGCTGGAAGAAAGCAAGGATCTAAGATGATCGTCCGGCCCAGTGAGCCTGAAATAGATTGGCCTGAAAGAGAATGGACTTGACCTTGTGTCCTTACAACACCTTGTCTCCTAGGGGTGAAAGTGTCTTTGACCAGGGTTTGTTTTTGTTTTTGTGTTTTGAGACGGAGTTTTGCTCTGTTGCCCAGGCTGGAGTGCAGTGGTGCGATCTCAGTTCACTGCAACCTCCACCTCCCGGGTTCAAGTGATTCTCCTGCCTCAGCCTCCCGAGTAGCTGAGACTACAGGCGCCCACCATCACACCTGGCTAATTTTTGTGTTTTTAGTAGAGATGGGGTTTCATCGTGTTAGCCAGGATGGTCTGGATCTCTTGACCTTGTGATCTGTCTGCCTCGGCCTCCCAAAGTGCTGGGATGACATTTTGTTTTTTTTTGTTTTTATTTTGAGCAGGCCTTGCAGGAGCTGGGCATAGAGCAATGAGTAAGACACTGCTCCTGCCTCCAAGGGTCCCCGTCTAGGAAGAGAGGCCCTGTGCTCATGCAAAGACATAGCACGTGCAGGATGGGGGCTTGATGCTCACATTGCTCCAAAGAGTCAGAACGGAAAGAGAGCCCTGAAGACTGGAATGCTCATCCACCTTGGGATGGAACCCTCCAGGGGAGGAACAGCGAGTAAAACATGCAGAACCAGGAAGGAGGGTGTGAAGCAGTTGGTGATAAGACAAGCTGAGCTCAAATGCCAATCAGTGAAGCTTGGCCTTCAGGAGACTAAAATGGGCCGGGTGCAGTGGCTCGTGCTTATAATCCCGACACTTTGGGAGGCCGTGGTGGGTGGATCACTTGAGGTCAGGAGTTCGAGACCAGCCTGGCCAACATGGTGAAACCTTGTCTCTACCAAAGATACAAAAATTAGCCGGGCATGGTGGTGGGCCCCTGTAATCCCAGCTACTCAGGGAGGCTGAGGTGGAAGAATCACTTGGACTCAGGAGATGGAGGTTGCAGTGAGCTTAGGTGGCACCATTGCACTCCAGCCTAGGCAACAGAGCAAGACTCTGTCTCAAAAAAAAAAAAAAGAAAAGAAAGAAAAAGAAAAAAGAAAGAAGGAGAGATTAAAATGATGCAAAGGCTCCAGCTGAAGGCAAGTTATGTTGGTGCCATCCCTAACCCTTCTGCAGGTTTCAGATGCTTCAGGGAACAGGCAGGTCGGCCAGGAAACCCTCCCACTGGTACACAGTATGAGATGGCAGTGAGGGCCTCCCGGGATTTGGAGAGCTTGGTTAATAAAATTAAGACATGGCAGATGAGACTGGATGTGCCTAAAATCACCTCAAGAGACAGACCCAGGCAGAAGGCAGGAAAAAGAGGGTTGATCTGAGGCCCAATCAATGACATTTGCAATATCCTAAGAAGAAATGGGTCAAGGAAATTGATGGCCAGCGTGGAGCTTGGTGACCTTCCTCACCCACCTGTCCACTGGGAGGAATTCTTAGAACCTGGGGCGCAATTAACATGATGAGATGGTTTGGGGGATATTACTTCCGAGGGTGGAGCTGGATGCATCAGGCTGTTGTGCTCTGACAGCATCAGCTGTAGAGATGGTCTCGCCAAATCCCTCAGAAGGAGATGGCTTTCTGTTTGGATCAGTTAACACGTTTTTTTTTTTTTTCCCATGACAGAAAACCCAGCCCAAACTGGCTGAAGCAGAAAAAGAGGGATTTGTTGGCTGAAAGGCTGAGGTGCCCAGGACAGGACTGGCCTCCTCTCGTCCTGTGCAAGGACACAGGGCTGTTATCAGGCACTGGCCTAGCGGGTGCCACATGCTGTGCTGAGTACGGAGGATTTCAGAGGAAACTCAGTCCCCTCCTTAGCAGAGCGGGGTTCTTGCTGGTCACCTCTCCCAGCAGCTATGTCCATGGCAGACTTTTTCTTGTTTTGTTTTTTTAAGACAGAGTCTCACTCTGTTGCCAGGCTGCAGTGCAGTGGTGTAATCTGGGCTCACTGCAACCTCCGCCTCCTGGGTTCAAATGATTCTCCTGCTTCAGCCTCCCGAGTAGCTGGAACTACAGGTGTGCGCCACCATGCCCAGCTAATTTTTGTATTTTTAGTAGAGATGGAGTTTCACCATGTTGGCCATGTTGGCCAAGACTCCAGGATGGTCTTAATCTCTTGACCTCATGGTCCTCCCGCCTTGGCCTCCCAAAGTGCTGGCATTACAGGTGTCAGCCACTGTGCCCAGCCTTTTTTTTTTTCAATGAGACACAGTCTTGTTCTGTTGCCCAGGCTAGAATGCAGTGGAGCTATCATGGCTCACTGCAGCCTCGACCTCTTGAGCTGAAACCATTCTCCTGCCTCAGCCTCCCAAGTAGCTGGAAATACAGATACTTGCCATCATGCTAAGCTACTTTTTAAATTAGAGAGAGGGTCTCATTATGTTGCCTAGGCTGGTCTGGAACTCCTGACCTCAAGTGATCCCCCCTCCCCCACACCACAGCATCCCAAGTAGTTTACATTACAGCCATGCACCACCCTGCCTGGCTAAATTTTTAAAAATTTTTTTGTAGAGATAGGGTCTTGCTATGTTGCCCAGGCTGATCTCAAACACCTGAACTCAAGCAAATCCTCCTGCCCACCTCCCAAGTAGCTGGGACTATGGGCACACGCCACCATGCCCAGCTATTTTTCAGACGCAGGTTTTGCCACGTAGCCCAGGCTAGTCTTGAACTCCTGGCCTCAGGCATTTCTCCCACCTCAGCCTCCCAAAGTGCTGGGATTACAGGAGTGAGCCACCACGCCTGGCCCACGCAGACATTGCTCATGGGTCCCTGCACTCTGTGCTGAGCTCAGTCTGGATCTCTGGGTCTGTCTTCACATCGTGCCCCAGAAAAGCGCTACCAATTGGTTACAATGGGTTCATGAGATAAAACGACCTGCCACCCTTCCCCTAGAGCCCAGCAGCTTTAGATACAGCCAACTGCAGGTCCAGCCCTACTGCGTCCTGTGAGCCCCTCTCTGCTGGTGCAGAGATGAGAAACTGTGGAAATGAAAGACACAAGACACAGAGATCAAGAGAAAAAGAGTTTGGGCCTGGGCGTCCACTGCCAGCCAACGTGCGGAGTCCAGCGCGGTCCCCAAGCACCTGGACGCTCTTTTGTTGAGTACAAAGCAGGGGACAGGGAAGGTAGGGCGGGGCACTGGTGGTCGGTGATGGGGTCAGGTAGATCACGTGTCTTGGAGATGGGGGCCCAGGCCTTTCAGGTAGCTGAGGCGAGGAGAATACCTAATGTGTCGGTGCTCTTCGCATATTTGTCAGAAATATCAAGGACATTAAGATTATGTTACTATTATTATCTTCTGAGAAAAAGAGAAACCAGGTGCAGCAGTGGAGCCTGAGAGTGGACATGGAGTGTGACCGCTGAAGCCAGCATCACACGGAGACAGTAAAGCCCCGATATCTGTGGGCTTCCCTGACAGCCGTCAGGCCCACCGCAACAGCTTGGAGGAGCGGAGTTTTCTCCTAACTCCCCCTGGAAGGCGACATCTCGGCCGTCTTGGACATCTCCTTCCCTAGCTGGCTGAACGGTGGGCGCTTTCCCAGCCCTGGCACTGCCGCACAGCCGAGGCGCCCTCCAGCAGCCCTTATGCGGGTGACAGGGGGCTTAGAGCATCTTGCCTTAGGATCACTTTGTTCACAATGTCACCTCAGTTCCATGCTTCATAACCTGATAGTCATTAGTAAAATTAAAGGTTTCATTGAGTATATATATATTTATAAGTAACTATAAGATCACATATAATTATATAAAGGAATAACTATGTGCCTATATTTCTAATTCTTTTCTAAATCAATATCTCTGTGGGAACAGGCTGAGGCTTCAGACCCTTGCCACGGCACTTACGGGGATCCCCCCTCCCACCACAGCCAACACTTAAAGGATGCTTGTATTAGTCCATTTCCACACTGCTGATAAGGACATAGGTGAGACTGGGCAATTTAAAAAAGAAAGAGATTTAATGGACTTACAGTACCACGTGGCTAAGGAGGCCTCACAATAATGGCAGAAGGTGAAAGGTACGTCTCGCATGGCGGCAGACAAGAGAAGAGAGCTTGTGCAGGGAAACTGCCCTTTTACAACCATCAGATTTTACGAGACTTATTCACTATCACGAGAACAGCATGGGAAATACCCATCCCCGTGAGTCAATCACCTCTGACCAGGCTCTTCCCATGACATGTGGGACCTGTGGGAGCTACAGTTCAAGAGATTTGGGTGGGGACAGAGCCCACCCACATCAGTGCTCACTGTGTGTTCCTGGGGTGTTATCTGTGCTAACTCATTTAATCCTCAGAATGGCCCTGTGAAGTGGAAACTCTGTCACTAACCCCATTTTACGGATGAGAAAACAGAGGCACAGAGAGATTAAGTACCTGCCCAAGGTTACAGCTAGCAGATTGGTTTTTCTGTTTTGTTTTGTTTTTCAACATCTATTTTAGACTCGGCGGTACACGTGCAGGTTTGTAACCTGGGTATACTGTGTGATCTGGAGGTTTGGGACTGTGACCCTAACTCAGGGCCTGTAGCACGTGGAGGCCTCCCTGATGGCCACTAGTGCTAGCACCAGAGGAGCCTCAAAACCTTGACAGCCTCATGGGATTGGGATCAGCCCAGGGCCTCCACATGGTACACAACTGAGAAAAGAAACCCAAAATAAATCATACCTCAAAGAAAAAAAAAAAAGATCCCATCACCCAGGTAATGAGCATAGCACCCAATAGGCAGTTTTTCAATCCTTGCCCCATCCCTTTCTACCCCTCTTATCTTCCTCAGAATCTATTACTCCCATTTTTGTGTCCATGTTAGCTCCCACCTACGAGTGAGAACATGCAGTATCTGGTTTTCTGTTCCTGCATTAATTGGCTTAGGATAATGGCCTCCAGCTACAACCACGGTACTGCAAAGGACATGATTTCTTTATTTTTCCTGGCTGCATAGTATTCTGTGGTGAGCATGGACCACATTGTCTTCGTCCAGTCCATCACTGATGGAAACCTGGATTGATTCCGTATCTTTGCTCTTGTGAATGGTGCTGTGATGAACATACTCGTGCATATCAATGAAGCTTGACCTTACTGAGGATACATTCAAAGGGAAATAAATTGTTCTGTTTTTAGTAGAACCATCAATTTCCCTTTGAATATATACCCAGTAATGGAATTGCTGGGTTGAATGGTATCTCAACTCTTAGATGAGAAATCTCCAAACTGCTCTCCACAATGGCTGGACTAATTTACATTCCCACCAACTGTGTATATGTGTCCCCTTTTCTCCTAGCCTAGCCAATATCTGCTATTTTTGTACTTGTTAACAATAGCCATTCTGACTGGTGTGAGATGGTATCTCATTGTGGTTTTGATTTGTATTTCTCTGATGATGCAAATCATCATCCAAGATGCTGGGCATTTTTCCATGTATTTGTTGGCTACTGTGTGTCTTCTTTTGAGAAGTGTCTGTTCATGTCCTTTGCCCAATTTTTAACGGGGTTGTTTGTTTTTCTTTGCTTGTTGATTTGTTTAAGTTCCTTATAGATTCTGGACATGAGTCCTTTGTCAGATGCATGGTTTGTGAACGCTCTTTCCCATTCTGTGGGTTGTCTGCTTACTCCCTTAATCATTTCTCTTGCTGTGCAGAAGCTCTGTCGTTTAATTAGGTCCCACTTGTCAGTTATTGTGTTTGTTGCAATTCTAGCAGACTGTTGAAGCTGGATTTGAACCCAGCCTTCCGGACTACCCTGAGGGATGCTTTCTGGGGAACCAGCCAAGTCCCCCACCAAATCTCCATCCTGTCTTCAAACCACCACAGAAACATGAAACACAATGACAGGATTTCAGAGGAAATTACAGCATTTTCTAAAGTGTGTTAGCTTTTTATCCAAACTCAAAGGGAGGAGCTAAAATGAATTACATTATAATTGGACAATATGGGTTTTTTGACTTGTAATTGTCATAATTAATTTGCCATCGATATAAGGCAAGGAGTTAAAAAATAATGGATTGGAAATGGTTGGAAACCCACTGAAAATGTAATATGTACAAGGGAAAGACTCATCTTACATATAAAGTAGTTAACCAAATATGACATCCTCTAATAAATCTCTCCCATTCATTACGGGCTGCCGATGTTTCAGTTCACAGTCAAGCTTAGCAATCACATGTAAGAGCTGCTGCAACTGCTTTTTTTTTTTTTTTTTTTGACATGGAGTTTTGCACTTCTTGTCCAGGCTGGCGTTCAACGGCACAATCTCGGCTCACTGCAACCTCTGCCTCCTGGATTCAAGTGATCCTCTTGCCTCAGCCTCTGGAGTAGTTGGGATTGCAGACACCTACCACCCTGCCCAGCTAATTTTTTGAGTATGTTTAGTAGAGACAGGGTTTCGCCATGTTGGCCAGGCTGGTCTCAAACTCCTGACCTCAGGTGATCTGCCCACCTCAGCCTCTCAAAGTGCTGGGATTGCAGGTGTGAGCCACCGCACCTGGCCACAATCACTCTTGAAGTCTCTCTCAAACCCACTTTTGGCATCAGAATAAACTTCATGACAGTTCACTCTTTTAAAGCTTCTGCCTTTGGGGGTTGGGCATGCCTTCTCGCAAGAGTCCTCTGCGCACCCACCAGAACCAGAGGCAGCATCAGAGCTCTGGAAACATCAGCTCTGGTAGCTTAATAGAGAATCAACAAAAAAAGAAAGGCACTGCTCTGGCATCAGGCAGAGCTGGGTTCAAATCTCAGCTTGGCCACCCTGAGCCAGGTGACGTCTCACCTCTCTAAACCATAGTTTCCTGATTTTTAAAACGTGGATAAGCATGTTCCCTTCTCAAAGGGTAGCTGTGAGAACTTAGAGTAGATTACAGGTAATGCACTGGCATGGTGCTTGGCATATAAGAGCACTGTTATTCATTTAAACAATTTTCTTAACATTAGAGCAAAGGCAAAATCTCTGTGCATTTGTAAAAATAAAAAATAAAACACCACACTATCTTCCTTCTCTCCCCAAAGGCCATTGTTCAAGTCCTCACATATAAATGAGGCTAGAGGCCAGGTATGGTGGCTCACACCTGTAATCCTAGTTCTTTGAGACACCGAGGTGGGAGGACTGCTCGAGCCCAGGAATTCAGGACCAGCCTGGGCAACACAGCAAGATCCCTAGGTCTAAATAATAATAATAATAATAATAATAATAATAATAATAAAGCAGCTGTGGTGGCAAGTGCCTGTAGTCCCAGCTACTCAGGAGGCTGAGAGAGGAGGATCACTTGAGCCCAGAAGGTCAAGGCGGAAGTGAGCTATGACCACACCACTGCACTCCAGCCTGGGTGACAGAGCAAGACTCTGTCTCTAAAAATAAAATTTCAAAACTAAAAATAAATTTGACTAGCCATATGGAGCTCACACGACCATTGATAGGATTACAATGATCACTGAATACTCATTGATGCCCTTCCAGATGCCGGGGGCTGTGTGGGGGACCCACACAAAGCAAGGAGTAAAACGAGGTGCTTGCTTTCAAAGAGCTCACAGTTTAGCATGGAACGGAAAACTGAGCTTCAGGAACCGCAGGGAGATGAATGTGTGTAGTAGTGTCTGCTGGAAAATCAGAGCTGCTTCTCCCAGGGAGGTTAAAAAAAGCCCTCCGCCCCAACAATCATGCCCTTTGCCTGACACTCTAGCCCAGTGCAACCACCAGAGAAAGCTGGACTGATGGCGGAGTGCTGGAATGAGCAAGCTGCAGCTTCAGGGGAGCCGCAGGGCAGGCTGGCTGCGGAACTGGAGAGCATCTGGACCCATCAGGGTCTGAATGGACCCAACCCCAGGCAAATGGAAATCAACATTTGGCGGGGAGAGGAAAGTCAAAGCGGAAAGGGAAAGCCATTCCTGAACTCCAGGCCCTCCAGACAAGGCTGATGCAGCCAGATCAGCTTCAGGTGCCACCTGCTAGTGCAGCCCAAATATCGCCCAAATGAAGGCCACAGCAAGACACGCTTTCTACTGCCAATGCCCAAAATAAATCCGTGTCCCCCAGGTGGGGACTGCAGAAGGGAAAGCCTAGTTCTGTGCTAGGAAGAAAGAAAGGAGAAGGGGAGGGAGGGAGGGAGGAAGGGAGGAAGGAAGAGAGGGAGGGAGGGAGGGAGGCAGGGAGGGAGGGAGGAAGGAAGAGAGGGAGGGAGGGAGGGAGGGAGGGAAATGAAAGGAAAAAGAAAGTTCAGGGCTGTTTCCAGAACCCACGGGAACACGCTGAGGGAGCTGTGCAGACGGGGCTGCCGGGCATGCTGGAGGTGGCAGCTGCTGTTCCTTATTTCAGTTTTGCCACCAGTCGGGGAGATGCTGCTTTGCTCTGAACAAATCCGCATGAAGATGAGAGAGCTGTCTAGATGCATTTAATCCAGAAAATCCTTCTTTCTGAAAGGAAACCACTCTCTACCCGGTAGCGATATCAAGAGGCAGTTGTAAAGGGATATAAAAAGCATGGATTCGGGCATCAGACAGATCTATGTTCAAAACCCAAGTCTCACACTAGATACCTTTGTTCCTGGGCAAGGAAGAATCGCTCGGGGTCAGTTTTTCTGATTACAAATGGAAGAATCATACCGACCTCACAGGACTGTTGTCAGGATTACAGTTTCACACAGTATTCACCGAGAGCCTCCCGGGTGCCAGGAACTGTGCTGGGATTTACACAAGACAATGAAGAAGACAAGGTTCTCGGCAGAGTGCAGTGGCACATGCCTGCGATCCCGGCGCTTTTAGAGGCCAAGGCAGGCAGATCACGAGGTCAGGAGTTCAAGACCAGCCTTGACAACATGGGGAAACCCCGTGTACTAATGGTACAGAAATTAGCTGGGGGTGGTGTATTACCAGCGACTCGGGAGACTGAGGCAGGAGAATCACTTGAACCCAGGAGGCGGAGGTTGTGGTGAGCCAAGATCGCGCCACTGCACTCCAGACTGCTGACAGAGCAAGGCTCTGTCTCCAAAAAAGTAAAAATAAAAATAATTCCTGTCATGCCTAGCACAGTGGCTCACACCTGTAATCAAAGCACTTTGGGAGGCTGAAGCCGGAGGATCACTCGTACCCAAGAGTTTGAGACCAGTTGGGCAGCATAGCAAGACCCCAGTGTCAAAAAACCTTAAACATTATCTAGCATGGTGGCATGTGCTTGTAATCCCAGCTGCTCAGGAGGCTGAGGTGAGAGGATTGCTCGATTTCAGGAGGCTGAGATTGCAGTGAGCTGTGACAGTGCCACTCCACTCCAGCCTGGGTGACAGAGTGAAACTCGGCATAAAAAAAAAAAAAAAAAAAAAAAAAAAAAAAAAGTGCAGGGGTCAGAGGTGATTCTCTTGAATGTATTGAGCCTGGAGTCCCTGATCTTACAAAATGTGATACTGGCTGCTGAAGGCTGTGGTGTCAAAGAATAATAAGGTGACCCTGCATTAGTCTCTGGCTGCTTGCTTGCCATGGTAATTTGGACAAGTTACTCACTGAACTCCTCCGAGACTATTTCTTCATCTGTAAAAGTAGATGACAGAAATCTCAATGAAATAAAATACAGAAAGTGCCTGGCCCATGGTAGTCTAATGAACGCTGTCTTTCCTTCCTTGTGAACAAACGTCATTGACATGGTATTTCTGAGACAGAAGTTCATTCAAAAGGTTTAGGGTAGGGGGTGGGGACACTGGAGTCTCTCAAGCCACAAGAATATCATTAAAGCTGGAAGGCACAGTAGAAGGTCAAGATAATGAGCACTCAGAAGTCACAGAAGGGCCAGGCGCAGTGGCTCATGCCTCTACTCCCAGCACTTTGGGAGGCTGAGGCGGGAGGATCACTTGGGGCCAGGAGTTTGAGACCAGTGTGGTTAACAGAGCAAGACCTCCTCAACTCTATAAATTTTTTTTACACAGCCAGGCACGATGGCATGAACCTGTAGTCCCAGCTAGTTGGGGGGTCATGGGGAGGAGGCAGGAGGAGGGCTTGAGTTCAGGGGGTAGAAGCTGAAGTTGCAGTGAGCTATCATCCAGGCCCTGCACTCCAGCCTCTGAGAGAGCAAGACCCTGTCACACACACACACACAAAAGGAAGTCACAGAAGCGAAGAAGACACTCGTCCTTCAGCCAACATCACTGAGGATCAGCAAGTGTCAGACCTGGGCTCAGCTGAGGAGTCACATGGCCTGGTTGGAAAAGGGGTGGCTTTGGAGGGGGGCGGTTTGAGATTTAGTTGGAACTCCGCCAGCCAATGGCTGAGTGGCCTTGGGAAAGACATCCAGCCATTTCAGTTTGTTCGTTAATAAAATATTACCTTGCTGGGATATTGGACAAGCTGCTGAAAAGGTAAGTGATGTACCTTAGTTGGAACCAGCACTCAGAAGGTACTCAACGTAGAATAAAGGTGACCGTCATTGCCATCACCATTCTATCTGTCATCACTGGTTTTTGTTTGTGAGACAGGGTCTCTATTGCCCAGGCTTGAGTGCGGCGACTTGATCACAGTTCACTGCAGCCTCAGACTGCTGGGCTCACATGGTCCTCCTGCCTCAGCATCCCAAGCAGTTGGGACTACAGGCACGCACCACCACACCCAGCTGATTTTTTAAGTTTTTCTTTTGTAGAGATGGGGTCTCACGACGTTGCCCAGGCTGGTTTCAAACACCTGGCCTCTAGCCATCCTCCTGCCTTAGCCTCCAAAAGTGCTGCGATGATAAGCACAAGAGAGTATCATCACTTTCATCGTGTAGCCTCTGCCCTGGGTAGCTCAGAGTCTGCAGGGGAAATAGATGTTTGGTGCATAGGGTTAGAAGCATGCCAAGTACTTCAGCAGCCCTGGGAAAGTCAGCAGTAAGGGGATCCTCCTCTTGGAATAAAGCTGAGCTCACATGAAAAGCCAGTTAAGCTCTTCTCCCGCAGCCCAGCCTGGAGCCAGGGGAGCGGAGGAATGCATCGGCCCCTCCAGCCTCGCAGCTAGCCGAGTACAAGTCTCCGCACACCCAGGAGCCGCGCAAACAGAGGTTGCCTCCCTCCCGAGTTGCGGTACACGACGCCACCCTTCTGCGTGCGCAAGCTGTCCCAGTAGCTGATGCCAGCAGCTCCGTGGCAATAGAAATGTGTTCGGTTCCTCCTCCCTCTACCCCACGACGCCTGGCAAAAAGTTAACGGCGCTTTACTTTGCTTTGAGTCCATATGCCACTTCAATTTCTGATCAGAGATGTTACAAATTACAGTCTGTCTCTGCAGAACATAAAAGTAGGCTCGTTTCTCTTTCTGTGTCGACGCATTAGTTTCAATTGTTTGAGAGCATGTGCTAGACGGTCTTCTCTCCGTTTGAAGATAATTTTCTCTGCTCTCCAGTGGCAGAATTCCAGGTTAAGACAGCTAGCCTCCCCTCCCCTTTTCCTCCTGCCCCCCCCACCCCGATTTAATCTGCCTGGGGCAGGCAGGTTGTTTCACAATCAAAGTTTGCAATCTAACAATTGGAAAAGAGATTAATTAGAGAAGAAAGGATTTTCTCTCTTTCTTTCTTGTGGGTTCAAAGGCTTCTTTAATAAGAGGAATCAATGGTAATGAAAATAAAAGAGCAGGAATGAAGTCTCTGAAGCCCCCTCCTCTCCCCCGAGGTCCCTGCCATCAGCCCCAATGCACAAGGGTCTTTGACAGCCTTTTCTTGAACCCTCCGTCTCCTGTGCCCTCTGAGAAATCAGTCACATGCCCCTGTAGGGAGGGGTGAGATGGACAGGAAGAAGTTTAAAGGGGATTTTTATAAATTTCATCAATACTCGCACAAAACAGAAGCGGGACCGTTTTATTGATTTAAACATTAAAATAACATGTGCTTTCTCTGCCTTTTCCCAGAGGTGATAATGTTTCTTATTTTTAATCTAGATTGAAATCTCGGAGACTTTCCACGAACCCCTTGTGGTGATTACCAAAGATTAGTAATAACATGTCTAATTAGTGTAGAAAGACAGAAAAATCGATGGCAGTGTGGGATGTTAGGCTGACTGACGGCTCTTGGAGGAGAGGCTGGGTGCCTCTCCAGAGCTGGGAAAGTGCCCGGCGGGCCCGGCTCGGCACAGGGCCCTGGGGGTCGGCTTGCACCTGTCAGAGGAGGCTTTCCAAGGTCCCTGATCCTCTTTGAGCTTTTGATGTCTTTGTTGGAGGAAACGGCAAAAAGAAGAGAACAGGACTCATTGGCGGGGGAACCAAGTCAATCCAGCCAGTGCCCCGATGATGAGTTTTGCTTTTCTGTCCAGGATGTCCCAGGGATCCACAGGACACAGATTGCAGGCCAGGCGCTGGAGGGACAGGAAGGAAGACCCAGCCTCCGCCAACAATAAAAATTAGCCGCATGAGAGCCAGGCCCTGTGGTTCACGCCTGTAATCCCAGCACTTTGGGAGGCTGAGGCAGGCGGATCGCTTGAGGTCAGGAGTTTGAGACCAGCCTGGCCAACGTGGCGATAACTGTCTCCACTAAAAATTTAAAAATTAGCCAGGTTTGGTGGCACACACCTGTATTCCCAGCTACTTGGAAGATGAAGACAGGAGAATCACTTCAACCGGGGAGGCGGAGGTTGCAGTAAGCTGAGGTCACATCACTGCACTCTAGCCTGGGCAACAGAGTGAGACTCATCTCGAAAGATAAAATAACATCAGCCAGACACAATGGTGCACTTCTGTGGTCCCAGCTACTCAGAAAGCTGAAGGCGGAGGATTGCTTAAACCCAAGGAGGTGTAGGCTGCTGTGAGCTGTGACGGCACCACTGCACTCCAGCCTGGGCAACAGAGCAAGACACCGCCTCAAAAAAAAAGGTGGGGGGAGAGAATGAGGTCAAACGCATTAGGGTTGCGTTAGGGAAGACAGTTGTAGGAACACATTAGGGTATCTTCATTCAGACGTGGGGTCTGCGTATTTGTGCTCCCTCAGAGAAAAATGCCCTTCCTCCTCTTGTTTATCAGCCAGTATGTTTCTTCTTCCAGGATTCAATTCAAGTGCCAGCTTCCACCGTTAGGCCTGATGAGCAACGCTTTCCCGTCAGGCACCCACAGCAGCTCATCCTTACAGAGGCTTAACTCTTGATCTGTTTCATGACATCTGCCTTTAGATTTGCAATTAAGACCTGTGCCTTTCTTTCTTCCTAATCCCTGAAACAGAGAGCCCAGCCCAAAGCAGACACTTGATAAATATTTTCTGTAGAAAGTGAATAAATGAAGTGCTGCAGGGATCCATTTTTTTTTTCTCATGTCTAATGAGAGCAGGGACAGAAAAATCGTACTGAGCTGGCTACTCCCTCCCAGAAAAGCACGTGTAGACACCTTGGAATTCCTTAAGGCGGGTCTCTTAGAGGGCTGCTTCCCTACAGTCTCCCCCGGGAGCAGGAGCAGCTATGAGTTCCTCTGTCTGCAGGGTCTTAAAGGTGTGCAACTCAGCAGGGGTGAGGGTGGGAGTGGAGGCAGGTGGGGGAGACTGAGGGTTCAAGGGCTGGGAGGGGCAGCACCAGTGCCCAGCCAGTTGATTTCTAGGGTGAGCTGGTCCATCAGAGGAGGCTCTGAATGTGAACTGAAAGGGCTGAGCTCTGAGAACGATGACCTCCGGGAAGTTCAAGCCTGGAGCGCCTTCGCCAGGCTCAGGATTGGGGTTTAAGCTTATCCTTGGCTATTCCCAGGGGCCCCTCTGCAGGGCGCTGGATCGGCCAGGCCTGCAAGATGAGGCAGGACAGAGTGCCAACAGCGACACCATGTGGCCCCGAGGAGCCATAGCAAGAGCTGATCAACTCGGTCGGGGGTGGAGGGATGAAACCAGCTCTATTTTGGATTGAGACACTTGAAAACGTCAAGAAAGGGATGAGGTTCGGGAAAGAGAGAATAACTTCCGAAAAATAAGGCGTCTTTTAAATTTATTGTTTAACTTTTTAATTATTTTTGGAGGGGGGCAGTGTGTCTCTCCGTTGCCCAGGCTGGAGTGCAGTGGCACCATCCTAGCTCACTGCAGCCTCCACCTCCCAGACTCAAGCAGACCTCCCACCTCAGCCTCCCTAGTAGCTCGGATTACAGGTTTGAGCCACCGCACCTGGCTGACCTTTTTTTTTTCTTTGTAGAGAGGGGGTTTCACCATGTCTCCTAGGTTGGTCTCAAACTCCTTTGAAATACATTCAGACTTATTTTTTAAAGTTGAGCCAAAAATAACAAGTAATTCTCATAAACTCTTAGCGACTTTCTCTAAATGTGACTACACCTTACACAGGCACAATGCAATCACCTACATGAGTCAAAGCTGATGAGACACTGTAAATTAACCTACAGACCTTTCTCAAGCTTCTCAGATTTGTCCCATGAACGGCCTTTATCTGATCCAAGATCTTATCTAGGATCTGAGGCTGCCTTCATTTGCAGGGTCTCTTTAAACATCCTGCTGTCTAGAATAGTTCTGTCTGTTCTTTCATGATCTTGCCATTTCTGAAGAGTACTGGCCAGTTAGTTTCTAGAACGTGCCCAAATTTGGATCGATCTGAGGTCTTCTCATACCTAAATTCAGTGGGGGCAAAAGCATCACAGATGTGAAGCTGGACCCTTCTCAGTGCGTCAGGCCAGCAGGCTTACGATGTCACTGTGTCTTTTCTCTACAGGGTGAAACCAATCTGAAAATCAAAACTCTTTGATGCTCCAAAACCCAAAACTTTTTGAGTGCAGGTGGAAAGTTCCACACCTGTCTCATGTGATGGGTCATAGTTAAAACACGGTCAAAACTAGCTACTCAGGAGCCTGAGGCAGGAGAATCGCTTGAACCCGGGAGGCAGAGGTTGCAGTGAGCCAAGATCGTGCCATTGCACTGCAGCCTCGGCAACAAGAGCAGAACTCTGTCTCAAAAAAAAAAAAAAAAAAATTTACAACTATTGTATAAAATTACCTTCAGGCTATGTGTATCATTTATAAAACACATAAATGAATTTTGACTTTAGATTTGGGTCCTATCCCCAAGATATCTTATTATGTATATGCAGATATTCCAAAATCCAGACACATCCAAAATCCAAAACACTTCCCATGCATTTTGGATAATGGATACTCGACCCATAGTGATCTTTAAAATATGATCATTTGATAAAATTTGGACTGCCGGACTCTCTACCGTAAAGTTGCCATTTTCTCTTTGTAACTGGTAAGTATCAAGGGGGTATACTTTGAGATTCCGTGAATATCACGTTTCTCACCACTCTCTTCCCCGCTCACTTCCGCATCCGTTGGTGAGTTTTGCCTGAAACACTCACTCCTGTGGTGTTTGCCTGTTTCCATCAGCCCTTCTGCATTCAGTGATCAGAATTCTACCGTAGAGAAGTGCTTTCCCCGCTCTTCAGTTTATGTACGTAATGATTTGCTCATGCATGCCGGTGTGGACTCCAGGATACTGGTTTTTATTCTATGCGTTGCAGTGCATTCTTCTCATTATTTATTTTGTTGCTCGGCTTGGCCACATTTGGCCACCGAGGGCTCCTTCAAGCTGGTTCCTGTGTCCTTCTGGCATGGCTTCATCTTTCCCCCCACCCAAGTAATTTACTTTTTGACATCACAAGATCATCTAGGCTTATCCCATGCTTTCTCTGCCCCTTCCTGGAATTAGACATTGAGTAATGCTTTGACACCCAATAACCAGTCAACCAACTACTGTGGAAGGGTGCTAAAACCATGCCCTGTGGTATAGGTGATCATTACTCCCTCTGCACAAGCCCAGGGCCCAGCGGTTGGTCATTTATTTGCTCAATAAATTACTGATTATTCACTGAAAGAGATTGGTGACATTTATTCATTGGTTCCGCAAGAATGCACCAGGTGCTTACCACAAGCTAGACCTGGGCTGCTCACTGAAGATAGAAACTAATCAAACCTGAACCCCACCCCCAAGAGCTCAGAAACAAGTGGGAAGGAAGACAGACCAGTCAGTATAGTCAGAGCATCGCATGAGGCTGAAACAAAGACACTAAGGACAATACTCATCATATTCCAAAAGAGATTCAAGATAGGCACAAATAACACAACCAAAGAGCTGCCTAAATTATAGCTTAATAACTCCTTAACCTCCCACCTCTACCAAGGGTTAAGAGTTGGAGATTGGGGTCCAGGCACAGTGGCTCATGCCTGCAATCCCAGCACTTTGAGAGGCCAAGGTGGGCAGTTCACCTGAGGTCAGGAGTTCAAGACCAGCCTGGCCTACATGGTGAAACACTGTTTCTACTAAAAATACAAAAAATTAGTCGGGCATGGTAGCATGTGCCTGTAATCTCAGCTACTTCAGAGGCTGAGGCAGGAGAATCACTTGAACCCAGGAGGCAGAGGTTGCTGTGAGCTGAGGTCACATCACTGCACTCCAGCCTGGTCAACAAAAGCAAAACTCAATCTCAAAAAATAAAAAGAGTTGAAGATTGGGGATGATTTTTGCAGACAGCGCCTTTGAAGAAAGCTGTGCTTAGTCCCAACCTCACCCAATCCTCACCTCCAAGTAGAAGGGACACTTCTGCCTAACTCAAGCTTAGCATCAGAGACTTCAAGGAAAGGAGATAAGAAAGGGTTTTAGGACTAGCTGTTGATGTACTATAAATCTTACTTCCTAGCAAGGGTGAGGGCTGCGGGGTGCCTGCTCTTCTTGAGATAAGAGAGGGGGGTTCTGGGGCTTTAACAGAAACCCCCAAATATATGCTTACTATAGATCCCCTCTACAGGAAGACATAAAGGGTTTGGTCAATTTCCTACCCAGGAAACATGAAGGGTGAGAGATGGGTTAGTCAGTTGCCAGCAGACAAAACTCCAGAAGAGCTGCTTGCATTTGAAGTCTTCCTGTTTCAGAACATGTCAGGACAAAGCATCCACCTGTGTCTCCCATGGACCCAGTGTGGTTTTCAACCTCATCCAGGAGGGCTGCTTGGAGGGGCAGCGGACTTCAGCAGAGAAAAGCTAGAGGCTCCCCTGGAAGTGAAGCGACGTCATCGTCTAGGATAAACACGCAAGGTTTGTTGTTTCACGAGCACAGCAAACTAGGATGCAGACACATCGGAGGGAGTTTAAGAGCAGATGTTTAATAGGAGAAAGAAAGAGAGGAGCTCTCTCTGCTGCAGAGAGAGGGGTCCTGGGGAAATGGGTTGCCGCTTCCAAAGTAGAATGCCAGCGATTTTATAGATGAACTTGAGGTAGTGTCTGATTTACATAGGGCACCAGTGATTGGTTGGACCACATGTGTCATGTGCACAGGACACAAAAACCTGGCTGCCCCCACCTCCATCTTTTACTATGCAGATGGGTTCTTTGCCTGGCTGGCACCATGTTGCCTGTTCCTTACTGTACACATAGTGACAAAGAAAAGGGACGAAAAAGCCTCCATGTCGAACACACCTGGCCCCCAGGTAGCCCTTTGCTATTGGCACGGTTACCAGCATTCACCTGTGCAAGTTTCCAGCTTATTTATATTTGCGGCTCGATTTTTCAAGCTGCTTTTTGTTAAAAGAGAAATGATTTGGGGGTTGTTGCTTTTTTGTTAAGAGGGAAATTCCACCAAGCACTCTGTTGCCCTTACTGTCTGCCTCAACAATTTCTGTCTCCTATATCAGAAGTTTAGGGGCCAGACAGACTGAGGAATGAATCCAAGGAAAATGCACCACTCACACCAAGGGAACTGCAGGTTGGAAGTCCCCAGAAATGGAAGAAGGGGTTGGGTGCGGTGGCTCACGCCTGTAATCCCAGCACTTTGGGAGGCCGAGGCAGGTGGATCACGAGGTCAAGAGATGGAGACCATCCTGGCCAAGATGGTGAAACCTCGCCCCTACTAAAAATACAAAAATTAGCCAGTCGTGGCGGTGGGCACCTGTAATCCCCAGCTACTGAGGAGGCTGAGGCAGGAGAATCGCTTGAACTCGGGAGGCAGAGGTTGCAGTGAGCCAAGATCATGCCACTGCACTCCAGCCTGAGTGACAGAGCGAGACTCAGTCTCAAAAAAATAAAGAAAGAAAAAGAGAAAGAAATGAAAGAAAGGTCTCCAAAGAATCAAAGCATCCACAAAAGTGCCCCCAAAAGGAAGCATCCAAGGCGGTGACTGATGCTTGTCAAGTCCCAGACACACAGATGGCTGCTTTCACTTCACCTCCTTTCCCTCTTCACGCCCCCATCCCATCAGGTCGGACCATCCAGGAAGAAAGGTCACGGAGGAGGAGGACGAGAAGCAAGAAGAAAAGAGAGGAGACAAAAAACGGACCCGTGTCTGAATTTTCTATCTGCACCGGCACAATGGGGAAGCGTGGGGCAAGATCAACCTTAAATTAGGTTAAGAATTTTGGTTACCACGTGGGACTGGGACTCTGTGTTTGTTCGTTTGTTGTTTGTTTTGAGACAGAGTCTTGCTCTGTCAGCCAGGCTGGAGTGCAATGGCGCGATCTCCGCTCACTGCAACCTCTGCCTCCCGGGTTCAAGCAACTCTCCTGCCTCAGCCTCCTGAGTAGCTGGGATTACAGGCATGTGCCACCAGGCCCAGCTGATTTTTGTATTTTTAGTAGAGAAAGGGTCTCACCATGTTGGCCAGGATGGTCTCAAACTCCTGACCTCAGGTAATCCGCCCACCTTGGCCTCCCAATGTGTTGAGATTACAGGCGTGCGCCTGGCCAACTCTGTTTTATAACTTAGATTAGCTACAGGAGTTTTCCTTCCCTACAAGTGACCAGAGGAGTCTAGAGACTTGCCGCTGGCCATGTAAAAACTATCCCCATGTAACCCCCAAGGCCCAGACAGAGGGATTTATCAAGACAAGGGAACTGCAATAGGGAAAGAGTAATTTACACAGAGCCTGCTGTGCAGGAGATGGGAGTTTTATTATGACTCAAATCAGTCTCCCCAAAACTCAGGGATCAGAGTTCTTAAAGATAATTTGGCAGGTAGGGGCTTGGAAGTGGGGTGAGCTGATTAGTCAGGTTGGAAACGGAATCACAGGCAATGGAAGTGAGTTTTTCTTGCTGTCTTCCATTCCTGGGTGAGACAGCAGAGCTGGCTGAGCCAGGTTACCAGTCTGTGTGCTGTCAGCTGACCCATCCAGTGCAGGGTCTACAGAATATCTCAAGCACTGATCTTTGGTTTCTCAATAGTGATGTTATCCCCAGGAACAATCCAGGGAGGTTCAGACTCTTGGGGCCGGAGGCTGCATGACTTCTATAGCATAATTTTTAATCTTACAGCTAATTTGTTAGTTCTGCAAAGGCTGACTGGTCCCTGGGCAAGAAGGGGGTCTTTTTGGGAAAAGGCTGTTATCAATTTTGTTTCAGAGTCAAACCATGGACTGAATTCCTTCCCAATGTTAGTTTGGCCTATGCCCAAGGATGAAGAACAGCTTAAAGGTTAGAAGCAGGATGGAATCGGTTAGGTCTGATCTCTTTCACTGTCATAATTTCCTCAGTTATGATTTTGCAAAGGCGATTTCACCCACAGAGCAAACTTAAGGGGACAGTAAGAGACACATAGATTTGCTTTACAGTGACGGCCCATGCTTTGTGTTACTTAAAGAAATGCTGCTTTAAGAACGAAGCCATGTAAAACCCCAAGAGGGAAACCTGCCACAAACTTTTTCATCTCCTGGTTCCTCCGTGCCCTCATCTGAAAGCAGAAAGGAAGGAAGAATTTAGGAACTGGCTCTTTTTGAAAGCTTTAAGAAGATAATAAAGAATTTAGGAGGCCGAGGCGGGCAGATCACTGGAGGCCAGGCCAGGAGTTTGAGACCAGCCTGACCAACACGGTGAAACCCTGTCTCTACTAAAAACACAAAAAACAGCTGGGCATGGTAGCGCACACCTGTAATCCCAGCAACGAGGAAGGCTGAGGCAGGAGAACTGCTTGAACCCAGGAAGCAGAGGTTGCAGTGAGCCAAGATCACGCCACTGCACTCCAGCTTGCATGACAGAGCGAGACTCCATCACAAAAAAAAAAAAAAAAAAAAAAAAAAACGACAACAAAGAAGATAATGAAGAAGCAGGGATATCTATATCTGGGCTCCGGGCTAAGCCGCTTTCCTATGCTGGAATATTTAATCGGTGCCTAAAAACAGAGAAATGCAGTGAGATGCCAGATACAGCCAGATGAAAGAAAAGCATTTTTGTCTCAATGGATGCCCTCAGACTAGAAATCTTCATTTGTTGCTCGGCTGATAGGGATGGAAGAACAAAAGACCCAGAGAGAACTCCTGGATTCAATCAGCGCTCCCTTTTATATTATTTTCTTTTTCTTCAGAAGCACTTTTCACCACCTGGCAATATTTCTCCTTTTAAGCCAGGATTTGTGCTTTTAACGCCTTATAAAATGTGCAGTTCAGGCTTTATTTTCCTGGCAGGCGGACTTATCCTCTATTCCCAGGGCCCTCCCCATCCCCTGCAGCCGTTCTCTCTGGCTGATGTCATCGTTCGGGGAGGCAGCACCGTCACCTGCCCAGAACACACTCCCTGCAAACCAAGCCAGCAAAAGGCTCGTAGTGAGCAGATGTTTCTGTTTAAGGCTGATAGGAAGTGCAGGAACCATTTTTCTCCCCATCAGTTTTCAAGTACAAGAAGCAGCTGTGTGCCAGGAACACAGACCTGGATTCTAATGAGGTTCAGGGCTGAGCTGGGCCCCCCGAGATGGCGGCCCAACCAATAGTAGGATGAGGTTATTCACCAAATCCAGGAGAAAGCTGGTGACAGGCGATCAAAAAAGAGCCTGGAGGCGGAATGTCTTGTTTCCTGGGACGAAGCTGGATATTTTTGCAAGCGTAATCAAGGGGAATGGTTGGCGTAGAGTAATCTCTGCCAGGGATTGTTGTTCAGAGGAAAGGAGGGCCGCTGATTTTTCCATGAATTGTCTGCTGCCCAGAGCACACCCTGCTTTGAACATAGCACACACTTCCATTTCTAGAACCCTAACCTATAGCTTTTCAGAGATTGCGCAGGCAGGTTGGTGCAAAGTGGCTTGACTGTCACCCCATGTAATACCGACTAACTCAGGTTAGTACTGACTGCATTCTGTTATAACCTTGGGACAAACCAGGAGCCCTCACACCTCCACGTGTCAAAACACTCCTTCCAATGAAGTGTCTCCCAAACCATTGGAATTGGCAGAGTCAACACAGGCTTTGCAGAAACACCGGTGTATTCAAATAACCAAATACGACTTCGCAAACTCAGTCTAGCTCCTAAGAGTTTCTGCTGTGATCGTTATGGTAGCAGGCAAACAAGTTTTTGATGTGGTTTTAGACTGAGCAAATGAAAATGGAGAAAATTCCTAGCCATCGACTTCAATTTTTCTACAAATTGGAAAAAGACTGCAACTATTCTTTAATTAGAAGGTTGGAGAAACAAATCATTCATTGTATAACAAAAACCTCACAGACGTAGAATAAAATCCATCTGGGAAAAAAGAAGACATTCATTTAAATTCACTGTAAAATATAACAGCTTAATATTAGAACCTCTCCTATGTGCACATGGGGAGGGAGAGCGTACCAAAGAAAATAAGACATTGCATTTACTGAGTGATCAATATGGATCAGAAAGCTTTCATAAGTATTATCCCATTTCATCTGCACCCCACAATTCTAAGTGGTAGATATCATTATGCAAATTTTGCAGATGCAAAAGCTTAGGCTCAGAGAGTTTAAGGAACTTACTTAAGATAATACAGCTAGTAATAGTGAGCTCTGGAGAGTTTTTCAATTAAATAACTTTTTCTAAATCTGCTTACATGAGCCATATAATGGGAAAGGAAATCCTGTATGTATTAGCAGTATCATGTTTATGTCACACATATTAGATTTTATACAATACTTTGTTATATAAATATACATGGGTGTATATATATACATATATATGTATATGTGTGTATACACACACACACACACATTAGTGAGAAGTAAAAGTTTCCTGCAATACTCAGAGATAACCACCTTCTGTGTATGTATGTGTGTGAACACACATTTAAAATGGACTTATTACTGGTGTTAAATCCTCACATATCTGCAGCAGTCTGAATTCTTGCCTCTTCAGAAGAATTCGACCAAAGGACGTAAGAGACAGGGAGAGGCCCGGGTAACTTTTAGAGCAGGAGAGAAAGTCTATTAAAAAGTTTTAAAAGCTGGCTGAGGTGACTCACGCCTGTAGTCCCAGCACTTTGGGAGGCCGAGATGGGCGGATCACGAGGTCAAGAGATCGAGACCATCCTGGCCAACATAGTGAGACCCCGTCTCTACTAAAAATACAAAAGTCAGCTGGGCGTGGTGGCGCATGCCTGTAATCCCAGCTACTCAGGAGGCTGAGGCAGGGGAATCGCTTAAACCCCGGAGGCGGAGGTTACAGTGAGCCGAGATCCGCCACTGCACTCCAGCCTGGACAACAAGAGCGAAATTCCAAGCCTGTAATCCCAGCACTTTGGGAGGCCGAGGCGGGTGGATCACGAGGTCAAGAGATCAAAACCATCCTGGTAAACACGGTGAAACCCCGTCTCTACTAAAAATACAAAAAAATTGGCTGGGCATGGTGGCGGGTGCCTGTAATCCCAGCTACTCAGGAGGCTGAGGCAGGAGAATTACTTGAATCCAGGAGGCGGAGGTTGCGGTGAGCCGAGATCGCGCCATTGCACTCTAGCCTGGGTAACAGGAGCGAAACCCCCCCTCAAAAAAAAAAAGAGCGAAATTCCGTCTCAAAATAAAAAAAAAGTTTTAGAGCAGGAATGAAATGAAATAAAGTTCCCTTGTAAGAGGGCAAAGTGGGTGACTTGAGAGACCTCAGACTTGGGGTCCGGATGTTTAAGTCCCTTCTCCCCTGATTCTTCCCACTGGGTAGGCTTCTTCCCACGTGGGCAGGCTTCTTCCCACGTGGGCTGTGCACATGTGCAGTGACCTTCCAGCCTCTGGGAGGGGGCCGCATGCGCATTGTTTCCTGAAACTGCACGCATGCTCACTGGAGGCGTTTTTCCCTTACCCGGCGAGTTTTCCCAGGGGCAGGTCATATGCCCATGAAACGCCGCCATTTTGCCTGTTAGTGCGCATGCGTGAGCCCACTCACCCGGCCCCCGAGTTCTCACTGGGCGGCTGCTGATCACCAGTTTCAGATTTTTCCATCTGCTGGGAGGCTGCCTTTCCTTGGTGCAGGCTGCGACCAATTCTTATTTTAGAGAGACAGTTTAACAACCACCTAACCACCACCTGATGGTCACCTGACCTTACTGGTGGGGTCGGTGGGGCTCTCCTGCCCTTCTCACGTCTGTCTGATTACCTACTGGAACAGAATCATATTACACATGCTATTATATAATCTGCATTTTCACTTTACGTGTTCTAGTCATAATCCTGGGTCTTCCACACTATTTTTTATTGTCCCATAATACTCCATTGCATTCTTGTACCAAATTACTTTTAACCGTTCCTCTATTGGACAGCTTGTTTCTAATTTGTTATAAACAAGGATGCAATGAATATCCTTGTAAATAAACCTTTGCCTATACCCAGAGTTACTCCTTAGAAAAACTTGCTACACGTGAAATTTCTAAGTGAAAAAATAAGAACATTTTAAGGCTTTTTTTGACAAGTATATTGTAAAATCATATGTCCAAAAGGTTGTGCCAGGTTAAATCAGAGTGTAAAGTGCCCATTTTCTCAAACTCTTACCAACACTGGCATTGTCTTTCTAAAAATATCAATTTTATAGTAAAAATATATATCTTGTTGTTTAAATTTATTTATTTACTAGTAACCCTGAGCTATTTTGATGTTTCTTGGCTGTTTGTAAATCTTCTCTTGTGAACTACCATTTATGTTTTTTGCTAATTTTTTAACCAGGGCAATCATCTTTTATTTTATTAACTTGCAAACATTCTCGATCTATTAAGATCATCACACTGTTTTCTGTAATCTATGCTGCAAATAGATGTCCCAGCTCATATTAAGCCATTTTTCTACTTAATGGTGGTAATCTTCCAAACTGCAACTTTAAATGTTTAGTTTGTCAAATGTATCAATCAGCTTTTAAATTTCTGTCTTTGACTAGAACATTAAAATCAACACATGTATATTATCCTAGCACGCTTACAAGTTTTTAAAATCTTTAATGCATTCTGAATTTAATTTTCAAACAGTAATGTATTGAGTAAAATCATTTATCTCACTTTATTAAACATTAGGTTACTACATATACTTAAGTCTATTTGTGCATTTTAGACTCTTGCTTTGATTTACTTGGGTCTGAGCCAGGGGCACCGGCTCGAATCATTGGAAGTTTACAGTGTGTTTTCATATCCAGTCACTGGAAGCTACTTCTTTCTAACCGCAAAGCCTACATTTTTCCAATAGAGCCTCCCTGAGGATTTGGGGAGAAGGCTGCTATCATGATGGAGTTATGAAGAAAAATTCTTGTAGAAATATAACACTACTTCCTAATTTTCACTAAAGTTGGTCCTGCCCAGAAAAGTGAAATGAACAGAAGATGGACTGAACTGCAGATACCAAATTGAGACTATCTTTATGGAGTTGCGAAAGACTCATTCCATCTCGGTAACATTAGTGGAAAATAATGGAGGACTAGTATTGAGTGCTGAGAACTGTGCTACACAGCGGAGACATGCAGATGAACAAGACACGATATGTGAAGCCAGGTGAGAACTGTGCTACACAGCGGAGACATGCAGATGAACAAGACACGATATGTGAAGCCAGGTGAGAACTGTGCTACACAGCGGAGACATGCAGATGAACAAGACACGATATGTGAAGCCAGGTGAGAACTGTGCTACACAGCGGAGACATGCAGATGAACAAGACACGATATGTGAAGCCAGGTGAGAACTGTGCTACACAGCGGAGACATGCAGATGAACAAGACACGATATGTGAAGCCAGGTGAGAACTGTGCTACACAGCGGAGACATGCAGATGAACAAGACACGATATGTGAAGCCAGGTGAGAACTGTGCTACACAGCGGAGACATGCAGATGAACAAGACACGATATGTGAAGCCAGGTGAGAACTGTGCTACACAGCGGAGACATGCAGATGAACAAGACACGATATGTGAAGCCAGGTGAGAACTGTGCTACACAGCGGAGACATGCAGATGAACAAGACACGATATGTGAAGCCAGGTGAGAACTGTGCTACACAGCGGAGACATGCAGATGAACAAGACACGATATGTGAAGCCAGGTGAGAACTGTGCTACACAGCGGAGACATGCAGATGAACAAGACACGATATGTGAAGCCAGGTGAGAACTGTGCTACACAGCGGAGACATGCAGATGAACAAGACACGATATGTGAAGCCAGGTGAGAACTGTGCTACACAGCGGAGACATGCAGATGAACAAGACACGATATGTGAAGCCAGGTGAGAACTGTGCTACACAGCGGAGACATGCAGATGAACAAGACACGATATGTGAAGCCAGGTGAGAACTGTGCTACACAGCGGAGACATGCAGATGAACAAGACACGATATGTGAAGCCAGGTGAGAACTGTGCTACACAGCGGAGACATGCAGATGAACAAGACACGATATGTGAAGCCAGGTGAGAACTGTGCTACACAGCGGAGACATGCAGATGAACAAGACACGATATGTGAAGCCAGGTGAGAACTGTGCTACACAGCGGAGACATGCAGATGAACAAGACACGATATGTGAAGCCAGGTGAGAACTGTGCTACACAGCGGAGACATGCAGATGAACAAGACACGATATGTGAAGCCAGGTGAGAACTGTGCTACACAGCGGAGACATGCAGATGAACAAGACACGATATGTGAAGCCAGGTGAGAACTGTGCTACACAGCGGAGACATGCAGATGAACAAGACACGATATGTGAAGCCAGGTGAGAACTGTGCTACACAGCGGAGACATGCAGATGAACAAGACACGATATGTGAAGCCAGGTGAGAACTGTGCTACACAGCGGAGACATGCAGATGAACAAGACACGATATGTGAAGCCAGGTGAGAACTGTGCTACACAGCGGAGACATGCAGATGAACAAGACACGATATGTGAAGCCAGGTGAGAACTGTGCTACACAGCGGAGACATGCAGATGAACAAGACACGATATGTGAAGCCAGGTGTGGTGATTTACGCCTGTCATCCCAGCACTTTGGGAGGCTGAGGTGGGCAGATCACTTGAGGTCAGGAGTTCGAGACCAGCCTGGCCAACATGGTGAAACCTTGTCTCTACTAAAAATACAAAAATTATCCGGGCATGATGGCTCATGCCTGTAGTCTCAGCTACTCAGGAGGCTTGAGGCAGGAGACTCGCTTGAACCCAGGAGGTGGAGGTTGCAATAAGCCGAGATGACACCACCACACTCCAGCCTGGGCTACTAGAGTGAGATATCAACAAAAAGAAAAAAAAGAAAGAGAGAGAGAAAAAAAATCACAATGTGTGATTTCAACAAGATCACAGATGAGTGACATATATATGAAACCAGACACATATACATCTGTATATTCTGGTCCCTCTCCAGGCAGCAGAAAGAAGTATACTTTATTTTGACATGAACGGTATTTTCTTTACAGGAATAGCCCTTGCCAAGCAATACCCATCCTTGGCCTGATCTTGTCATGTTGTTGAGACAAGTTCTGGGTCCCACATCTGTGTCCATTGCTTCCAACCTCATCTCAGTGGCCATTGCTCTCTCTGGTAACTCCCAGCTGGGACCACTGTCCCTGGGCTCAGGATCAGCCCTGCCTTGACTTCTGATGAGGGAAACATGACCCAAGCAGACCATCCTTCTCTCCTATGGGGTTGCTATCAAATCAAATTCCCTAGGGCCTTCCCCAGGAACCGATGTTGCCCCTTTCCTGAAGGCTGCATCTCTGAACGGTGCTGATCTATCCTGAGGCCAAACATCACCACTGCAGACCTTACCATGCCAAGACCCAGGTCCTGCAGCTGAGGACCTCCAGGTCATCCTATGTATAAATCCATGTGTGATTTCCAGGATTTTTTTCTTTGGTTCTCATACATACATCATTGGTTGACTGAACCAACCTTCTGGAATTCTGTCCCAAGTCACTTTATTGTTAATGGATCAATGCAGGATTCTCTGACCCAATACTGTTCTTGTGAGTGGTGGATTCAGGAAATCTTATTTAAAAGGTCTGACTTAGCCGGGCGCGGTGGCTCAAGCCTGTAATCCCAGCACTTTGGGAGGCCGAGGTGGGTGGATCACGAGGTCGAGAGATCGAGACCATCCTGGTCAACATGGTGAAACCCCGTCTCTACTAAAAATACAAAAAATTAGCTAGGCATGGTGGCACGTGCCTGTAATCCCAGCTACTCAGGAGGCTGAGGCAGGAGAATTGCCTGAACCCAGGAGGCGGAGGTTGCGGTGAGCCGAGATCGCGCCATTGCACTCCAGCCTGGGTAACAAGAGCGAAACTCCGTCTCAAAAAAAAAAAAAAAAAAAAAAAAAAAAAAAGGTCTGACTTAGGCCAGGCATGGTGGCATACACCTGTAGCCCCAGCACTTTGGGACACTGAGGCAAATGGATCACCTGAAATCAGGAGTTCAAGACCAGCCTGGCCAACGCACTGAAACCCAGTCTCTACTAAAAACACAAAAATTAGCTGGCATGGTGATGTGCACCTGTAGTTTCAGCTACTGAAGAGGCTGAGGAAAGAGAATCACTTGAACCTGGGAAGCGGAGGTTGCAGTAAGCCGAGATCATGCCACTGCACCCCAGCCTGGGTGACAGAGCAACAGAGTGAGACTACCTCAAAAAAAAAAAAAAAAAAAGAAAAGAAAGAGGAAAAAAAAAGGTCGGATTCAACTGAAAATGCTCCTACAGTTCTTTACAATTTTCCCTTTCTCCTGCCTGGAACATATAGATACAGTGGCTGGAATGGTAGCAGCTATTTTGTGTTATTGAGGCAAGAGGAATGAGTCCAAAAGCACATACATACTAAGAACAGTAGAGAAGAAGAGTAAGAGCTTGGACTCCTAATATCATTGCCAGGGTCATTATGAGTCTCCATCCCAGACTTCTGAGTGGAGAATATAAATCCACATTTATTTAAGCTATTGTGAATATAATTTACATTACTATTATCCGTACAGCCAACCCCATACCTGATATGATCCTCTTTCTGGGTTTCAGTAACATGGCTGGTTTCTCAATGTATCTGCCCATCTCCCAGTGCAGGCTAGAGTCCTACTTTTTTTTTTTAATTAAGGTAAAATTCCCATAATATCAAATATAACCATTATCCATTTTAAAGTGTGTAATTCCTTGTCATATAACACATTCACAAAAGTGTGCAACCATCATATCTATCTAGTTCTCAGATATCTGTACCACCCGAAAAGGAAACCCTGATCCCATTGCAGTCACTTCCCATATCTCCCATCCCCAGCCCCTGAAAACCACTAGTCTATTTTGGGGCTCTATAGACTTGCCTATTCTGAACATTTCACATAAATAGAATCATATAATGGTGGCCTTTTGTGTCTAACTTCTTTCACTTAGCACAGCGTTTCAAGGTTTATCCACATTGTAGAATGTGTCAGTACTGCGTTCTTTTTAATGACTGAATAATATTCCACTGGATGGATGTTCCACGTTGCAGTCCTCCATTCGTCTGCTGATGGACATAGGGGTAGTTTCTACCTTTTGGCTATTGTGAATAGCGCTGCTATAAACATTAGCGTACACGTTTTTATTTGAACCCCTGTTGTCAGTTATTTGGGATATATATTTAGGAGTGGAATTGTTGGGTCATGTGGTAATTCTATGCCTAGGTTTGTGAGAATCTGTAGCCTAACTCTTAGCAGCTCATTTCCTTCTAATCTTGGAGTGTGTCCCCTGAATGCCAGTTCACCAACAAGGTCTCTGCTCCCCAGGGACCAGCCTGCCCAAGGGCTGTGTGTGCTGTTCAGCTAGATATATCTGCCACTCACTGTGCCCCTTCCACAAGTGGTCCACCCAGAACTTTAGCTTTGAGCCCAGGGCTGGCCAGAGGCCACTCTATTGAGCAGCAGTCCCTGGTCCTTCGGGACTGCTGTAGGTCCCAGTGTCCTACCCCAGGCTGTCTATCCCACTCCCTACGGTATTGGAGAAAGAAGACCTCAGACAGGAGAAAAACCAGATGAGCGGCTGCCCAAGCCCTCATGGGTAAGTGGACTCTGGTGATTTCGGAGCCAGAGTGAGGGTCGGGAAGGGGAAAACTGGGAGACTGTGGAGTCAAGGGATGGGAAGGGCAGGTCCTGGATGAAGCCAAAATGATGAACCAGGTAGAATACCCAGCCAAAGTACCAGACACACCCTACCCAGAGGAAAGAAATGAGGAGGCAGAAGGGGAGACCGTGGGAGATGCCAGAACTACGTGTCAGAAACGACAGACTCCCCCAAGGCACTGCAGCTTTTTAGGATTTCTGAGACTCCCAGAGTGGCACGCCCTGATAGAGGCACCAAAGCAGTCAGACAGCATGCCTTTGTCATGCCCAGGAAAGCGCGCACCTGTACCTAAAACCGTTCTTCAATCCTCCACCTGCACTTAATCCTTACTAAATTGCGTTAGAGACTCTAAGAAACTCCAAATCTCAGCCCATCTTTTCAATGAAAGGCACCCATAAACGCAGTAATATGTTCCTGCTGTGAGCAGATACACCAGTGCATTTGTTATATTACAGATACAAGACTTCCAGGCATAGATCTTTGCTTTCTGCAATCCATAAGTGCTCAGAGAGATCACCAAATCTAGAAAAGTTACGCACATTGACATATTATCTCAAAGTGATGGACGATGGAAAATTGTGTTTCATCTTCTCATTGTTTCCAAGGAGACTCACAGTTTCCATACCCCAGGATTTTATTACTCTTTAAGAGAAACAGACACACCCCTCCCCCTACCCCATAAAGAAATGCAGCTCATCCCTCATACAGAGGAGGATTGGAGGGATATGTGCTTCACTTCCTGGAGTAAGAGCATCACAGAGCAGGAAGCACTCGGGTAACCCACCTGGTCCGATCAACCCACTTTACAAATTGGGAAGCTGGCCCTGCAAAGTGAGGTGACGGTCAGGGTTGGGCAGGGATGACAGCTTGGGTCTTATCACACCACAATGTCTCCCTTCTTGCAGCTTCCAAAGGCAGAAATTGATCATTGCACACCAATCAACTGCAGGATCCCACTTTTGCCTTTGTTTGCAAGACAGCTGCCAAAACAGTTTGACAGTTCCGTAGAGAGAGCGCACGCCTCCCCAGAGGAGCTCTGATTGTCTTCCTCACCGTACAATGACCCATCTCATTCAGGGATGACCGGCTGTGGCCACTGGTGAGAATGCGGGAGACCAGCCACTCTGATTCTGAGGCTTAAAGCCCATGGGTTGAAGCTGTAACAAAATTAATACACATACCTACTGTTTGGAGAGTGTTGGTCTTGTGCCTGGCAAGTTACAGAAACTACCTCTGTAAATCTTCACAATTACCTTAGCAATAGATAGGACCATCAGTCTTGTTCGTGGTGTGAAGAAACTGTGGCACAGAGGCGGAAACGCTTGCCCAATGCTACCTTATTAATAAACAGCAGAGTCCTCTGGTCCCCAGAACCCATGTTCTCAGACACTGCAGAAACAGGCTCCTATCCCGGGGCAGATACAGAGGGGAGTGGGCGTTTAAAAGGTTAAGATTGCACCGGATGCGGTGGCTCACGCCTGCAATCCCACTACTTTGGGAGGCCAAGGCTGCGGGATCACTTGAGGTCAGGAGTTTGAGACAAGCCTGGCCAACAGGATGAAATCTCATCTCTGCTAAAAACACAGAAGTTCCCTGGGCGTGGTGGCACATACCTATAATCCCAGCTACTCTGGAGGCTGAGGCAGGAGAATCACTTGAACCCCAGAGACAGAGGTTGCAGTGAGCCAAGATCGCACCACTGCGCTCCAGCCTGGGCAACAGAGAAAGAGAAAGACTCCATCTCAAAAAAAAAAAGGAAGGTTGGCAGTGAATGGCTGAACCACATGTTGAATGAGAACTACACTTAACACTAAGTTCAAAACAGAAACACACTTAACATGAAGTTAAAGACACGTGTACAGGTCTCCAGGCCCCGTCCCTTACCCTTTGTGAATTCCAAGTGCACAATTGAGTAGAAGAGTTGGAAGTTTATTTAAATTTAAATAGCCTGATGTGGTTTGTGGACATCCTACGTTTCCTTGCCAACCTTAGATGGTATTGCATTCCACTCCAAAGCCTTTCAAGCCACTTCCTGTAACAGGAAGTCTCATCTTAGGAAAACCTAGATGCAAATCCAACCAGATACGAAGACAAAACAGGCTGCATGCTGCATGGATTCTGACATTATCTTCCAATTCTCTCTCAGTTGAGAAGACATAAAAACTCCCAGCTAACCGGAGACAGGAGAGTATTCTCTCTGCCCTTTCCCTTATATTATCTTTTTCTGTGACTTCCTTTTTTGGTTTTATTTTGTTTTGTTTTGTTTTTGAGATGGAGTCTTTTTCTGTCATCCAGGCTGGAGTGCAATGGCGCGATCTCGGCTCACTGCAACCTCTGCCTCCTGGGTTCAAGCCATTCTCCTGCCTCAGCCTCCCCAGTAGCTGGGATTACAGGCATACACCACCAGTCCCAGCTAATTTTTGTATTTTTAGTAGAGACAGGGTTTCATCACGTTGGCCAGGATGGTCTCGAACTCCTGACTTCATGATCTGCCCACCTTGGCCTCCCAAGGTGTTCGGATTATGGCGTGAGCCACCACACCTGGCCCTTCTGCGACTTCTTTACAAGCTGTGTCACACTGTCCTTATTCTAAGCAGGCCCAAACTGTGAGCTCCTGTCTTGTGTCAGGAATTTGTGATGCTTTGCAGAATCATCTTACCTCTTTGCTGACCTCCGGGCTCAAAATAAATGCCAAGTACAGACTTCTTAGCTAAAGGATTGCTAAGAAAACTGCTTCTGCCCAAAGCAGCCTGAGAAATGCCCTCTACTCCTCACCTTTTGTGCAGGAGTGGCTTTTCTCTGGGGGTAGGACCCTCCCCTTGCTGTCTGTCTGTCCGCCTCTCTGTGCTATGCCTTCGTATGACGCCGGGGATATTTTCTTCTGATATCCTGATTGCAAGATGCAAAACAGATTTTCAGCACCACACAGAAAGGTGGACAGGGTGATGTTTGTTAGAGTGAACCCCAGTTTCTCCTCAAAGAATCAGTACGTCAGTATGTTCAGCTCTCTTATTCTTTAATTCTCTGTTTTAAAGTTTAACTTCCTTGTAATTCCAGTAAACAACCTTCTCCACCGGTTCTAATCAGTCGTTCACGTCTGTTGCCCCTCCTCTGGCTCTGTCCTGACTCATCCAGGTCACCTCCTCGGTCCCCTTCCTTAAGTGACGTCACCCCGGCTACCTGCTCTGACCCACCCCCAACCGTCCTGCCCGCAAAACCGCCCACCCTGCCACTCCAGCTCAGACCCCTGCTCTCTTTAAAATAGCCAATCAGGAGGAGTCTAGCTGGTGTGGTCTAACCCTAGCCAACAGGGAAGGACACAGTGGTAGGGACGACCCCCGTCAGGCAGAGTACCTGTTCCCTATAGGGTCCAGCCCTACAGGGTCCTGTGAGTCCCTCTCTGCAGGTAAAAAGACAAGAAACTGTGGAAATAAAAGGCACAAGACACCGAGAAAGAGAAAACAGAGTGTGGGCCCAGGTGTCCACTGCCGGCCAAAGCGCGGAGTCCAGCAGTGGCCCCGAGCGCCTGGACGCTGTGACTTTTGCTGAGTACAAAGCAGGGGACAGGGTAGGTAGGGTGAGGTCATGGTGGTCAGTGATGGGGTCAGGTCAATCACGTGTCTTGGAGACGGGGGCCCAGGACTTTCAAGAAGCAGAGGCGAAGAGAAAACCTCATGCGTCAGAACTTTTCACATACTTGTCAAAAACATCAAGGACCTCAAGATTTATATTACTTTTACTGATTCTGTCTTCTAAGAAAAAGAGGGACGAGAGTGGACATGGAGCGTGACCGCTGAAGCACAGTGTCACACAGAGACAGTAAAGCCCCCGGATGTCTGTGGCCCAACGCAACAGCTTGGAGGAGCGGAGTTTTCTCCTAACTCCCCCTGGAAGGCGACATCTCGGCCATCTTGGACACCTCCTTCCCCAGCTGGCTGAACGGCGGGCGCTTTCCCAGCCCTGGCACTGCCGCACAGCCGAGACACCCTCCAGCAGCCCGTATGCGGGTGTGACAGAGGGCTTAGAGCATCTTGCCTTAGGATCACTTTGTTCACAATGTCACCTCAGTTCCATACTTCATAACCTGATGGTCATTAGTAAAATTAAAAGGTTATGTCAAGTATGTATATCTTTATGATTATATGTGAATAATTATGTGATTATATATGATTATATATAGGAAAAACTATGTGCTTATAGTTCTAATTCTTTTCTAATTCGCTATGTAGGTAGGAGCAGGCTGAGGCTTCAGACCCTTGCCTCAGCACTTGTGGGGTTCCCCCCACTCCTCCCCCCTTGTCCACGCGTGTGGCCTCCCTTGCTCCATCTGTTAGCTGCACACTTCCATAGAAGTAAATTGCCTTGCAGAGAGGATTTATCGTCGAGTGCTGTTTCTTTTGTGGCATGGCAATGGTACTTACAACATGTTTAATATCACTTTTACCCATCACTCCCCAGATGATCCACTCTGGAGGTGAAAACGTCATGCCCTTACTCTGGGAACTACCACAGATGCACATCCCCACTTGCATATGCAAAGAGTCCCTTAGCTTCTGTGGTTGAGAATTCAAGGGAGTCAAACCAGGATAGGTTGCATAGCCTTTCTCTAACTGTATCTGCAGAGACAAATATCAGGTGTTAACATAAGAGGTTTTTGTGTGTCATATAAATTTGACAACGAATAGACAGTGATTGAACATAGAGTCTCAAATTAATGGTTCAGGACATGGACTCTGTATAATCTGACAATAATTGGTCAGACATCCTGCCCGAGGCTCCGTCCATATGACCTGTTTCATCTGCAGAGCATTTAAGCGTTAAGGAGGTTCACACGGGTGATTCCATTTCCCTGTGGAAGGGAATTGCAAGCCAGTCTAGGTTGTGGGTTCCTTCCTTGTTTCAGGAATTCATGATGATTTGCAGAATCATCTGACATCTTGACTTACCTTCGGGCTCAAAATAAACTCACTGTCCTTGCTCTTAACGATCGCCTCTCCCTCCCCAATATCACTCCTCTCTCCCTTTCTGCAAATTCTTTTTCCTTCAGCATATTAACATGCTCCCAACTCACTCATCTTAAAAAATGTAAATAATGCCTCCCTTAATCTTAAGTAACTGTCACGTTCAATTAACACTAACCAATCTAGACTCGGGAAAGGAGGAGCAGAAACCAGCTTCATGGATTCTCTCATGGTTCCATCAGCCACTCTCTGGAACCGCCCTGTCCAAGTAAATTCTCTGCAGAGTGAAAACATACCCTTGTCCGGCAGCTAATGGCAGGCAGCTTACACCAAATGTAGCCGTTGTGCCTCACTGCACTTCCATCTTCCTGAAAATCTAGGGAACACTATTTCCCCATACTTTTCTGCTCTGTTCCTGAAGCAGTAAGTAGAAGCTCTCAGCCAGAGAGTCAGGTGGCTGTCTCCCCATCTAGCAAGTACCCCACTCCCTACAGGGGGTGATCTCAGGGACCTTCAAATGCCTTAAATTTAGAGGTGGAGATGAGAGGAGCACATCCTGCAAAAGTTGAAGAAAAGCCTACCCAAGAGCACTGTACTCCAAGATGGGTGATGGTCTTGTAATAACCATCTTCTTGCCCAGTGCACAGATAGAGCCAATTCACTGAGACAGGAGTGTTGCAGTAGAGAAGAGGTTTAATAAATGCAGAGCTAGCCAAGGGGAAGACAAGAGCTTATTACTTGAATCAGCCTCCCCAAAAAATCAGATTTTTTAAGGATCCCTAGTTTTTTCTTAAAACAAAAACTAGGGATTTCTTAAGGATCATTTGGCAGGAAGGGTGTTAGGAAATTGGGAATGCTTTGGTTGGGTCAGGGATGAAATCATAGGAAGTTAGAACTGTCTTCCTGTGCTGAGTCATTTCCTGGGTGGGATCACAAGACCAGTTGAGCCAGTTTCCTGGTATGGGCCAGTTTCTGGGTCCAGGTGGTACCAGCTGATGCATCGGAAGGGAGGGTCTGAAAATACCTCAAACACCAGTGTTAGGTTTTACAATAGTGCTCTTATCTATAAGAGCGATTTGTGGAGGTTATGGATCTTGTGACTTCTGGCTCTGTGACTCCAGAGCCATATTTCTAATCTTGTGGCTAATCTGTTAGCTCTACAAAGGCATTTTCAGTCCCCAAGCAATGAAGGGGTTTGGTTCTGGAAGGGGTTGTTATCATCTTTGTTTTAAAATTAAACTAAAAACTAAATTCCTCCCACAGTTAGCTGGGTGTACACCCAGGAATAAGCAAGGGCAGCTGGGAGGTTAGAAGCAAGATGGAGTCAGTTAGGTCAGATTTCTTTCACTGTCATCATTTTTACAAAAGTAGTTTTAGTCTCAAAGCCTTGGAGCTTGTCTGGACCACCACTCATAGCTCCTGCTGAGACAGCTCCAGCAGTTCTATTCCGAGGTATTGTTCAGGGTCTGAACTGAATCCTCCCCACCCAGACTTTTAATTGTTCATATTTATCGAGTGCCTGCTAACCAAATGTCCCTTGCAGAATGCTTTGTAACAGTTTCCATTCAATGCTTCATTTGGCCCTCAAGATAGATATTGTTGCAAACTCCGTTACAGATGACCATGGAATATTCCAAGGAGTCAAAGAGCTAATAAGAGTCTGAGCCCGGCAGTCCATGCAATCAAACCACTGTACTCAGCATTGTGGAAGAGGCTCCCTTTGCCCCCTAGGAGTCAAATAATTAATCATACAGTAAGTGGTTCAATACCCCTCTTTCCCTCCTCTCCCTCATGTTCAACAGCCTTTTATTCACTGCTCAACTTTCCATGTCTACTGTCATGCTGCTTACATAGTATGTGATCAGTAAGTATTTATGGAATTAATGAATGGAGAATTTCTAAGGAAAATGGGAGAAGACCTTGGCCTTGCCTTGGACCCCCCCCAACACAGCTAAATGGGCCAATTATCTAAGTTATTATAAGAATTTATAGCCTAGTGTCAAGTGGACACAGCTCAAAAAAGAGGAAACTCAGGACAATAAACTGCGAAGACTCCCATCTTACAAATGTCATCTGTAACTGGATCCAACCTATATTGCTGTGTGGCCTCTCGGCAAGTCAGCTACCCTCTCTGTTCTAAATTTCCTAATCTGTAAAATGCATGGGCTATTCTGATTATATCAAAAGACTCTCTCAGCCCTAAAAATGCTATGAATTCCTAGTAGTGTGATTCTAATAGGAATCAGACTCATGGCTAGTCTGACATGTAAGCCAAATTGGTAGCAGCCTATGTGACCAGAGGTCTCTCTACCATGTAATATGACCACCCCTTAAAGATCTCTATCTATTCTCTTCCAATTCCTCCATGGTCTAGCCTACTTTAGCTCTGGGAGCTCAGGGTTGAGAGCTCAGGACCCAACGCTACTCTCTTGCTAGGAATCTGTGAGTTCCCAAGGTTGTCAGAAAAGGGCCTGGACAGGCAAGGGGGTGATGGGGCCAGAGCCCTGGAGTGAACAAGGAAAGGGCCTGTCAAGGTGGTGGAGGGATGTGGCTCATGGGAATGGGGCTTCATTCTCTTTACTCTTCCTGCTTCTTTCCTAGAAAGGTAGTGCCTTTCAGAAGCTCCGAATATGTGTTTCATATAATAAAATCCGTCTAATAACATGCTACTTTTCTCAAAAACTATCATCATTAAAAGCAACAGCATTGATTCAACATGGTTGAAATGGGTCAACCATCCCACTGTGTGTTCTTGGGTGTATTAGTCAAGAGTGAGCCAACTGACCCACTGTGTGCCCTTAGATGTATTAGTCAAGAGTGGGTCAACTGTCCCACTGTGTGTCCTTAGGTATATTTGACCCACTGTGTGTTCTTGGGTGTCACCTGATCCAGGGCTTCCTTAAATACTCTCCCATAGTGGACTTGTCACTTGCTTCAAAAAGGCTTCCATGAATCTCTTTTAGGTCAACATCATTCTTTGGAATCAGGTAGTAGAAATGAGAATTTGTGCTGAGGATAAATAGAATCAACCCCAAAGGAGGTAGAGAATGGACATTTTTAGCACGCTTCATACCTATCGTCAAATTGCTTCTGTGCACAGAGCATTTCCCTGGGGAATATGGTTTTTAACTGTTGCTCTTTTTCATGGCCACTGGCCTGGATTTCCGTTCTAGCTCTTTCATCCTGGACAGAGTCCCCCTTCTTCTATGTCCCTCAATTTCCAAGAAGGGGCGTGGGGGGTGGTTTTGCAGCTACAATGTTTGTTTCTCTGCTCTTTGACTAATAAATCTGGGATCAAAAGAGTCTATGCTATTATTTTGAGCGATTACACTTGAAAACAGGATTTATTTTCAGCCTCCCTTCTCCAGCTTCCTTTTTTCAAGGTGAAACCAGGCAGGAGACGAATCTATACAGCTTATCTCCCTCACACCCACACATAAATCTCATTTTCTGCCAGATTTCAAATGCAATAGTTACAGAGTGGTGCCCATTACTCGAGTCAATGTGATGTCCTCACCCAGAAGTCCGGTCACCGTTATATATAATTTATGAATCCAACCCAGAAACAAGGCAAAGGGAAAATGAACATGGACTTGAAGTGTCTGTGGTCATGAAATCGCTTTCCAGTTTGATGTCCCTATGAGTTCATGTTCATTTTCATTTCTCGATTTCTTCCCAAATTTGTTACCCCAGTGACTGACGCTCCAATTACAGTTTCCTTCCCCCACTCGTTCCCGTGCTATCCAATAAATGTCACGGCCTTTCGCTGTGCCATGCATTTATTTTCCAATTACTGTGGGTAAACAGGGATGGGCGAGCAATTGCATTGAAGCTTTTAACTCATTTGATTTGGTCCCAAGCAAAATTTCAGAATTGAGACATAAACATCAAGGCTCTTCTCTACAGAAATGACAAGGGTTGGGAGAAACCGCCTGAATAATCCCCCTTTTTCGCAAAGAGCGAAAAGATGTCTGCTGGGACATCTTTACCCCAAAGTGAATTCACGTTCCAAAAACACATGCTTCCAGGTCTGTCCGAGCAACGCTCTCATCTGTTTCAATTCTGAGCCAGTGCCCATCAGCCTCTTTCAATCTCCATTAGCAGGTTGGAAATTTATTTAGAAAGCCGACAGGTACTATTTGGGGGATTAATGACCACTGATTTATGAATATTGAGTAGCATTTCAATAATCGGAGGCAGAGTAATCACTTGTGGCTGCAGCCAGCTCTCCTCACCATCACAGCCTACAGCAATCACTCAAAACCAGTTAAATGATTCTGATTTATGACCTTAACCTTCAGGGTCCACTCCATTTGCTCTCTTGGTGTGTAAATTCTAAAAATGCAATTCCCTCCATCTCCAGAGAGGCAATTTAAGTCAACATTATGCATGAGCCGAGAATGCGGGAATTCTCAGATCTCTTATTTCACTCATTAAATTTACACCGAACATCTTGCAATTAAAATTTCATATAGATTTCTTCTTATGATTGACATTTGGCCTTGATGAAACAAGTTCAAATTTGGACTCTCAGAAGACTTAGAAGGAGTGAGATGGGTCTGGGCATTGTTTGGAGAAAGATGGTGATCAGGCACTAATACTTTGATTAGCATTTTGAACAGACACGTTGGTGAAGTGTTGGCTCTACCCCGCAATGAAAGACATTGGGGATCCGAGCCAGGAGTGAGAAGCAAACCCAATCTGCTTTGAAAACTCTGCTCATTTAGTTTGGCAATAACAAAAGAAGAAACTCATGGACTCAGAGCAAGAAGAAGCCTTGCAGATCTCATAGATCAAAGTACCTGTGTTTCAGCCGCAGAATCCAGCATCTAGAAGTAAAGGGACTTCCCCAACACAGCAGAGACGTGGGTACGCACCAACCTCTTCCTTCCTTTCACTGCTGCCTTGCAGTTTGGCCATGTGATCAAATTCTGGTTAACTGGGGATTAAAGAAAGTAATGACTGTCACACCCAGGCTAGTTCATCAAACCTCTCCACTCCCAGTCATCACTCAGTTTCCCCATCCAACTGCATGGACAGTCATGAGTGAGAAATAAACATGTTGAGTGAACCACTGAAGTGGAGGGTTGCTTTAGCAATTAAACCACTCTAGCCCACCCACGAGCATGCTGTGGGTCAGTAAACCTGCCCTTGAGCAATACATCCGAGGGCACACAGTGTGCCAGCTGGCCCACTTTTGACACCCAAGAACACACAGTGGGTCTAATATACCCAAGGACACTCAGCGGGACAGTTGACCCACTCTCGACTAATACATCCAAGGGCACACAGTGGGTCAGTTGGCTCACTCTTGACTAATACACCCGAGAACACACAGTGGGTGTAATATACCCAAGGACACACAGTGGGTCTAATATACCCAAGGACACACAGTGGGTCTAATATACCCAAGGACATGCAGTGGGTCTAATATACCCAAGGACACACAGTGGGTCTAATATACTCAAGGATACGCAGTGGGACAGTTGACCCACTCTTGACTAATACATCCAAGAGCACACAGTGGGTCAGTTGGCTCACTTTTGACTAATACACCCAAGAACACACAGTGGGTGTAATATACCCAAGAACACATAGTGGGTCTAATGTACCCAAGGAAATGCAGTGGGACAGTTGACCCACTCTTGACTAATACATCTAAGGGCACACAATAGAGTAATTGGCCCACCCTTGAATAATACACCCAAGAACACACAGTGGGTCCAATATACCCAAGAGTGGGACTGTTAACCCACTCTTGACTAATACACCCAAGAACACACAGTGGGTCAATTTGCCCACCCTTGAATAATACATCTCAGGGCACACAGTACGTCAGTTGCCCCACCCTTGACTAGCAAACCCAAGGGCACACAGTAGATTAATTGGTTTACCCTTGCCTAATACACCTAAGAGCATACAGGGGATCAATTGACATCCAAGGACACACAGTGGGTCAGTTGGCCCAGGCTCGCTTAGTAAACCCAAGACCACACAGTGAGTTCGTTGGCCCAGACTTGACTAATAAACACAGAGGCACACAATGTGTAAGTTGGTTCACCCTTTTCTAACATACCCATGGGCACACAGTGGGTCACTGAAGGAGTCAGAACTGGAACCCAGGCTTCAAGATTTGAGGTCCAGTGCCTTCTACTCCTTTCAAAGTGCCTTGGTTTTGGGGGGTTTCTGGAGAAATCAAAGTAAGAAATGTACACATCTAAGTAGGTGACAAGACTAGTTCCAAAGTAGGATTTATAAAAGTAACTCCCCTCTCCCATGTATCTATTTAAATCAGTGAGTACACACTGGCACCATTGCTTTGTTGTGCTGTGTTTTTGTTTGTTTTATTTGGACCAGGGGACATTCTGACATAAGGAGGATAAAGAAGCTTAATGGTGGCAGGGCGCAGTGGCTCACGCCTATAATCCCAGCACTTTGGGAGGCCAAGGTAGGTGGATCATGAGGCCAAGAGATCGAGACCATCCTGGGCAACATGGTGAAACCCCGTCTCTACTAAAAATACAAAAAAATTAGCTGGGCATCGTGGCGCACCTGTAGTCCCAGCTACTCGGGAGACTGAGGCAGGAGAATTGCTTTAACCCAGGAGGTGGAGGTTGCGGTGAGCCGAGATCGTGCCATTGCACTCCAGCCTGGGTAACAAGAGCGAAACTCTGTCTCAAAAAAATAAATAAATAAAAATAAGCTTAATGGTTCAAGTTGTTTTTCTGGGGTGGAGCCTAAGAGAGAAAGAGAAGAAAGATGGAAGTGCTGACATGTTGCCCATATCTGCAGAGAATCAGAGTAACTGAACCGAGCCCCACAGCTGAAGGAGTGGGGTTGATGGAAGGCTACGTGAGACTCCAAGACACCTCAGACCCAGGGCAGAAAATGCAGCAGAGAGGAGGCAATGGTGTGTAAATGTTCAGAAGCAGACTGGTGCAGAGGGGTTCTTGATAGGTAGCAACTGTCTGTTTCCATGGTGTACATACTCCCATCATAACCAATTTCAAGCTATCCACATGATGCCATTAACCTCAGAGATGGGATGAGATGCACATGATGGACTCTAAAAAGCCAGTAGTGAGGTCGGAGGCAGGACTCAGCTCAGGAGGTAGGGCTTGGATACTGGACCAAGTTGAGGACCAGCTAAAACAGGGATGGGGCAGAAGCAGCTTTCCAGAAAACATACCCACGATATGCCACATCAGTTTTCCGTTGCCATGGCAACACTTGGAAATTACTGCCCCTTTCTGTGGTGATGACCTGATGACCCAGAAGTTATCAGCCTTTCCCTGGAAATGTCTGCATAATCCACCTCTTCGTCTGAGTGTAATGAAAAGTGGGTATGAGTGTGGCACTGCCTCTGAGCTGCTACTCCGGGCACACTGCCTACGGGGTAACCCTGCTCTGCAAGGAGCAGTATCTCTGTTATAGCTGTGTACCATGGCTTCAATAAAATTGCAGTCTAACACCACCGGCTGGCCCTTGAATTCTTTCCCGGGCAAAGCCAAGAACCTTCCCAGGATAAGCCCCCATTTGGGGGCTCACCTGCCCTGCATCTGTAGAAACCATCTCCAGCCCACCACCAGGAGGAACCATGTCTCCCCCACTATACCACAATAATTCAGGATGGCTTCAGCATCCCACAGATTCAAGAGGGTTCCAAGAAGAGCTGAGCTCAGCAGAATACAAGAAAAAACTGCGGAGCCCCCTGGGAGCAGACTCACATGAAAGACACCAGCAGCCAGGTCGGGAGTGGCCCCTCTCCTGGGTAATGTGCACAGCAGACTGTGGACAGGGAAGGAGAGGTGGCATGAAACACACGGAAGCATCCTTAGGCAAGGCCCTTGTTAGAAATGGGGGCTGACTAGATATTGCAGAGTTGGTATTTCATGGACTGGGGAGAGAAGGTAGCGTGGCTTTGTACTCTGTGAATACATCTTCATCTTCCCTGACAGGCTGCTGAGACCTAGGCCATTGCAGATACACAGGACAGACAGTGCTAACAGCTGGAACAAGAGATTTTCCCAGCCTAGATGTCTCTAATATCTACCAGACACTTGGGGGGGAAACAAAAAACAAAAAGAATAGTGCACAAAGCGTGTTGCTCAGAAAGCGTGCTGGAATTTGAGTGAAAATACCCAATTCTGGTCTCAGTCCTGTCACTTCACATCTCAAATTTAGTTTCTTCAACTGTAAAATAGGAGTGAAACTCCCAGCCTCTCACAGGTTTCCTGGAAGAGTCCATGAGCTAGAACGCGTGACAGTGCCTCTCCTCCACGAGCAATCTCACCATCACTCAGAGGACGCGGGTTGAATCTGATTTGGAACCAGAACAAATGATTCCCTCTCATCTGGACTAAAGACTGGCCTAGGATGACACTCCTGACCTCATAGCCAAGTTGGAGGCAAAACAGAATTTGACTTATCCACCTTCCCCCTGACCGGCCCAAACCCAACCCAAACCCTCCTTTTGAGAGCATCTCATCGTTAGCCAGTCAGCTTCGCTGATTCATGGCCAACTGTTGTTTACTGTGTCGGTTCCAAATGCCAGGCAGCACCGCACAGAGGACACGGGCAGAACTTCAACAGGCAGAGACCCATCAGGCAGACAAACGTGTTCGAAAGACTCTCCAGCATGGCAGGTGGAGCCCCGCTCCCTGGGAAGCAAGTCCCACACCTGGCACAGGAAATCAAGCCTATCTATCCAGACTGTAGCAAAGCCAGCCCCAGGCAAGTCTGAAAAATAGCAATACATTCCCAAGGAGCCTTCCTTCTCAGTGTCTAATGCTGCTCTCAGGACATCACCCCATCCTCCACCTCACCAAGCCAAAGTGGACATAGTAATGGAGCCGAGGAGGGCTGATATGAATAAATAGAAGACTTGGCATCCTGCATCACGTACCTCATTCATTTCTTTCATTTGTTCATTACTAAGGGAGCATTTGGTGAATGTCTGGGTTCCAGGCACAGGGCTAGAAGCAGTGGACACAGGCGCCAAGCTAGGAACAGGGACACAGGACATATGAGGCAAGGTCTCTGCCACTCAGTAGCTCAATTCGGGAGGAGCAGGGGACAAGAAGACAGACTTGTTTTTAGAGACAGTCTTGCGCTGTCCCTCAGACTGGACTACAGTGGCACAATCAGGACTCACTGAAGCCTCAAGCGATCCTCCTGCACTCTAGTGATCCTCCCACCTCAGCCCCCCAAGCAGCCGGGACTACAGCGGTGCACCATCACACCTGGCTCATTCTTGTTTGTTTCTGTAGAGATGAAGTCTTGCCACGCTCCTCAGGCTAGTTTCAAACTCCTGAGCCCAAGCAATCCGCCTGCATTCGTCTCTTAAAGTGCTGGCATTACAAGACAGACTTTTAAATACAGCAGAGCAATACTGTATTACAGATGCTAACACATTGTCTAGACAGAGCCTCACGAGGACCTAGAAGGGACCCAGTGGGGAGAGTGTTCAATCTCACCCATTGGAGCTCCCTATGAAGTACATCCCTTAAGCTGAGCGGGCAGTCATGCAGCAGCCATCGGGAGAGGGCTCACTGCAGCCTCCATCAATCAGTGCTCAGAGGCATTGGTACCTGACATAGGACGGCAGTTTTGGGAGCTGCTGGTAACAATTCAGTTAGACCAGAGTTTTGAGAGCAAAAGGAGCTTCCATGAATGATAAGGCTGGAGAGGTAAGCAGAGGACAGATCGGGGTCACCGTCACTTTGACCGCGACCAGCAGAGGTACCCCATATTCCTGCATCCAGTGCCGTTTTCATCCCTTCCTGTGTTTATGGACATAAAGGCTTGGGAAACAGGAGCATCATGAAGGAGACAGGACTCAGGGGGACATGCTTCTTTAGGCACAAGGTCACGTAAGGTTGCTGGTCTTTGCAAATTCACTCTGTACTCTATCCTTACAGGGAGAGAAGGCACAAAGTACACGTTCTGGGAGCCGATGACTCAGAGCACACCGCTGTCTGGAAACATGATACGATAAGAAACATTGGTCCAGCTCCTGGATGCACCTGTTGGGCAGCAGTAGCTATTGGCTTGCAGAAAACGATGTAGATAATCACAGCCCTTCAGCCTCCAGCAGCACCGTCTGTAAAGTCACGGTGTCAATCATTTTGTGATGTGTCCACCAGTGTTATTCACTTTGTGGCATTCAGTAGCGCCTCTGAAATGCTGCCCTGCATGGCATAATCCTTTCCCATGCTCTAGAGAGTTGCACCTGCCACCCTCGCAATGAGGGTGGGATGGGGAGAATAGTGTTTATTGGGACAGAGTCTTGCTCTGTTGTCCATGCTGAAGTGCAGTGGCACCATCATGACTCACTGCAGCCTCAGCTTCCTGGGTTCAAGGGATCCTCCCACCTCAGCCTCCCAAAGTGCTGGGACTAATTATAGGCATGAGGCACCATGCCCAACGGAACCTAATGATTAACACAGTGGCACCATTACTCTGCATTCGGGCACCGCTGTGGGTTCTTGAAGCACTTTTTCTGCATGCTCCTTCAGTTACTCTGGTTTCTGAGTGACCAGGTGGCACCTGCTCAAATCGGAATCTTTGCAGTTGGAACCCTGAGGGTCTTCCTAGCCCACCTCTCTGTCCATTGCAGACGTGTCTTCCCCACTTGAGTTTAGTGCTTGGCATTTAGCATGTTGCCACCTTGGAGATGAGTACCACTCTAATGATAATCACAGTAATAACATCCAGTGGTCATGAGGGCGCTGGGCTAAGCCTGTGAACCGAGGTAGGCGTAGTTGTTATTTCCCATTTTACAGAAGAGGAACCTGAGGCTGAGAGGGGCAGACTGCCCGAGACACAGGGAGCAAGTTTGAAAGCAGAGACTCAACCCAGTTTTCTGGAACATCGTCTCTTAATAAATAAGCAATTGGTGATGATTGCTAACTACAGCGTTGCTGACTCCCAAACAGAAGTATCGCATGGCCGCCTCCCCGGTGTGGTCTCCTTATACGTAAATGCCTGGTCTGAGAGACTCTAAAGAGTCTCACCATCCCTGTGAGTGCTTTTATGCAGGGCTGAGCTAAGTCACCCAGACCACCAAGGAGAAGATTATTAAACAACTTTTTCAAAGTCCAATAACCTCCCCTATCTGGAAGTTCTTTATGGACTCAGAGAAGAGAGGGGTGTGTGTGTGTGTGTGTGTGTGTGTGTGTGTGTGTGTCACAGAGAGAGAAACAGAGAAAGACAGAGAGACAGAGGGAGCCCTAGACAAATCAAGAAAGGCAGAGAGCATCATCTCCAGTTACAAAATAATATAGTATTTGGGACTCACCTTCAAGAATCGCAGCATACCTTTTTCAGGTAGGATGAATATACTGAGCTCAGAGCAGCAAAATATTGGAACATCTCAGAAACAATTGCAATCGGTCTCCCCATTTCCCCATTCTAATTCTTATGATACATTTTATTGGGGTTACAGCTCTAACTGTATTCTAGCTAGTATCAGATCACAACATGTACAGCTATGTAGGCGTATCTGGTGGGTAGAGCAATTCTAAGCTTGTTCACAAAGAACAGGAGTTCTGGCCTGTACAACACCCTACCCACGATGCCAAGTATACGATAGCTGTTTGGCAAACATTTGTTGGCCAAAAAGATCACATTTCAGAAGGGAAATCTAGCATTGAAGCAAATGGGGTTTGATATGGCATAGTCACCACCGTGACAGAAGCAGAGGCAATGCGTAAAAGTTGACCAGTGTGATACTTGTCCATCCATGTTCATGGCAAGAGCCAAACAGTAGAGATGACCCATGTGCTGCCAACAGATGAATGAATAAACAACACGTGGTATATCCCTACATAGACCATGATTCAACATGCGTGAATCTTAAAAATATGCTGAACAAGATAAGCCAGTTACAAAAGGCCAGATGTTATACGAGTTCATGTAATGAAATTCCCAGAAAAGGCAAATTCAGAGACAGAAAGTAAATTAGAAGTTACCATGGGCCAGGCGCGGTGGCTCACACCTATGATCTCAGCACTTTGGGAGGCCAAGGCAGGCGTATCACCCGAGGTCAGGATTCCAGACCAGCCTGGCAACATGGCAAAACCCTGTCTTTATTAAAAATACAAAAATTAGTCTGGCATGGTGGCGGGCACCTGTAGTCCCAGCTATTCTGGAGGCTGAGGTGGGGGAAATCACTTGAACCCAGGAAGGAGAGGTTGCAGTAAGCCAAGATCGCACCACTGCACTCCAGCCTCCAGACTCCATCTCAAAAAAAAAAAAAAAAAAAAGTTACCAGAAGTTGGGATAAGGAGGAAGGGGAAGTTATGCCTTTTCTACCTCCATCTCCCAGGTTCAAGCAATTCTCCTGCCTCAGCCTCCCAAGTAGCTGGGACTATAGGCATGAGCCACCATGCCCAGCTAATTTTTTTGTATTTTTAGTAGAGATGGGGTTTCACCATCATAGCCAGGCTGGTCTCAAACCCTTGACCTCAAGTGATCCACCCGCTTTGGCCTCCCAAAGTGCTGGAATTACTGGCACGAGCCATGGCACCTGGCCTGGTAAGTTATCCTTAATGGGCATGGAGTTTCTGTTTGGAGTGATTAAAAGATTTCAAAACTAGAATAGAGGTGATAGAGAATAAGAGGAGAGAGAGGGTCAAGAAAAATAACTAATGGGCACTGGGCTCAATACCTAGGCAATGAAATAATCTGTACCGCAAGCCCCCAGGACACAAGTTTACCTGTATAACAAACCTACACATGCACCCCTGAACTTAATAAAAGTTAAATTAAATAAAAAAGGTGATAGCTACAAAGCTGATTGTAATAAATGCCACTGAATTTTATACTTACAATGAGTTAATAGGGTTTTATCATCATCTTTTTCTGCATCTATTGAAATAATCATGTAGTTTTTGTTAATACTGTTTATATGGTGAATCACATTTGCTGATTTCTGTGTGTTGAACTATGCTTGCATCCCAGCAATAAGGCCTATTCATGGCTGCATAGTATTCCACAGTGTATATATTCCACAGTGTATATATGCACTGTGGAATGCTATGCATCCATGAAAAAGACCAGTATCATGTTCTTTTCAGCAACATAGATGCAGCTGGAGGCCATCATCCTAACTGAATTAATGCAGAAGCAGAAAACCGAACACAACATAGTCTCACTTACAAGTGGAAGCTAAACACTGGATATATAAGGACATAAAGATGAGAATAAGAGACACCAGGGAATACAAGATTAGCGGGGAAAGGGGAATCGACAACTGAAAACTTAGCTACGGGATACTATGCTCACTTGCTGGAGCATACTCTGAACCTTGGCATCACACAATATACCTTTGCAATAAACCTGCACATGTACCCACAGAATATAAAAGTTGCAAACAAATAAATAAGCAAAACAAAATAAATGTTGCTTTATTTTTCCATAGTATGAATAAATAAATGTATAAACATTAAAATAATGAGCCAATAGGGCAAATGTTATTTGCACACGCAGACACACACACATGTGTATAAAATCACACACACAAAAAAGGCCAAGGAGAGTAATCAGGGATTGATTGATGGATGACATTGGCAATCCTTGAGTCTAAGCGCTGAGCATTTAAAAGAAAACAAAGAGCAAAGTAAAACCTGCACGAACGTTCATTTCAGGGCATCAGAGAGGGCTTCTGGGAGGAAGTGATAACTAAACGCTGCCAAAAGCATTAATTTGTGCAAACAAGCAGTCACTCCAAGAGCAGAAATAGCACATGAAAAGTTTTGCCTCTTTCAATTTGTGGCAGAGACAGACGAGAACTGCCACCTGCCCAGAGGACTCTCCCTCTCTGGGTTCCAGGAGAAGGGCCATCCACACCCATTAGGGAGGCTACTCTCCTCTCTCAGCACCCTTTCAGAATCTGCAAGATTCAGCTCAACTCCACCATGAAGCCTCTCCATGTTCCCGGCCAACACGGACTCTCCCTTCGCTGAATTCTATTGCACTCCCAAGCTGTTCCACACATCCTAAGAACTTAATTACACATGGCTTTGTATTGCTTCCTAATTCAGGGTCCCCAAAGTCATTCTGTGGTTTACTAATCCCCTGAAATGTTCTGTGAACAAGAGTTTCCATGGTCAAATAACTCTGGGAGACATAGCCGGCAGTATCTGCCTTTTGAACATCACAATGCATGTGAGCTCATTAAAGACTCCGAGAAGCCCAGCAATTTTTAATTTTGTTTTGCTCGGTATGCTCTGCAGAATCATTTGTCCTTGTCCCCATGACTCTTTTGTTTTTTATAACACCAGTTAATATCTTCCAGTACTCGTGTACTCCTGCTCCTTAGGGAGGGCAAGGCTGCCCTAATAGATTTACAAAGCAAAGCCTGGGCTCCCCAAGAAGAATGTAGGCTTGCAGAGGGTAGGGTGTGCATTTGCAATTTCTTTTATCTCATCCCCTCACAGTGCCAAGCACAGCACCTGACAACGCATCCTCATGGATCCTGTTGCCTTGACGACGAGCTCGGAGTTGCTATTTCAGGACTTTCTCTCCATCTTTGGAGCCCCAGGAAGGCAGCAAATGCCATAAGGCATTAGTCTGAGTGTGCTGCATTTTCAGCAAAATGGCGTTAATAATGTTCCCCGCATCTCATCAGCCAGGGCTCCGCAAGACAGGCAGTACGAGAGGCTGCCAGTGAAATGTCACTGAAGCCACCTCCTCAAGCACCCACTGCTCACAGTAACTCTCGCTTCTTTTTTTTTTTTCCCCAGCTAATTTGGTAGGTGGGAAGTGGCCTTGCATTGTTCACAGTCCCCCATTCTTGGGGGCAATATGACCCCTCTGGTAAGAACCTCCCTCTGGGTGGCCCCATCTGTTTTTGTGACCCTGAACAACTCCTCTGTTCTTGTGGAGCTCTTTACAGGGATGTCAAAGCCCAGAGGTAGTCTCTGTGTCTCTAAACATAAGAAGAGCACAATTGCCACCTGGTCCCCGGGAAGAGAAGCACAGACGAGGCTTCCTTCCTCCTCAGCTAAGTGCCAGTGGCAGCCCCCGCTACCAGGAATCCCATCTGTCTCCCCTCTGGTCTGTCCTGAGCCCACGGGCCCAGCCTGGGATTGAGAGAGACCCAAAGCCCTTCCTTAATAGCACCAATCTGCCAACAAAGCTGAAAGAAACAGACTTGGCCAATGAGTGAAGGAAGGATGTATGGGCTGGTTGAGTTGGAAGAGAGAAAGAGCCACACTGGACAGATAGAGAGGTCTGTGACTTCCATCATGAGTTGTGTTTACTTCTTTGAAGACCTTCCTGGTGCCTAGTTCACTGTTTGTGCCACTGGGCACACTTGTTCTAGTTAACTGTTGCTCCATAACAAACCATCCCAAAACAGAGAGCCTTCAAACAACAATCATTTGCTTTGCTCACTAACGTTCAGTGTTGGCAGGACTCAGAGGGGGTGGCTCATCTTGGTTCCAGGAAGCATAAGGTGAAGCAGCTCCACTGGGGCAGGAGGATTCAAGATGGTGCACTCACTTGGCTGGCAAGATGGTGCTGGTTGTTGGCTGGTAGCTCAGCTATGGCATTCATCTGAGGGCCTTGGTTCCTTTCCACATGGGCCTCACAGCTTCCTCATAGCATGGCAGCTGCTTGAGCTTCCTCGTCGCATGGCAGCTGCTTGAGCTTCCTCATAGCGTGGCGGCTCAAGACAGTCCAAGTATTTCAAGAGCAAGGAATGAAAACTGCTATTCTCTTAATATCTGGGCCTGAAAACTGGCACAGCATCACTCCAACATATTCCATTATTCAACCAACCACAGAGCCTTCCCAGATACAAGAGGAGGTATCGCAGACCCCCAACTCTTGATGAGAAGAGTTTCAAAGAATTGTTGTCATCTCTAATTTACTTCAGTGCCTGACACTGTCAGGTGACTTATAACAAACTCTTGCTTTGGTCCATGTGACCTGGTACAAACAAAAGCTATGTTGTTGGTTCTTAGCACAAATCTCCATTCTTAGCAGGAAAGAAGGAAGGAAGGAAGGAAGGAAGGACGGAAGGAAGGAAGGAAGGAAGGAAGGAAGGAGAGAAGGATCTATCATTTATGAAGACTCCATCATTGACCATTCACCATGATCAGGTCTTCCAACACATCCTCTCATATGTTTCTCACAATTACCCTGGCAGTAGAGATTTGCTTCCTCATTCTACAGATGAGAAGACTGGGCACAGAGAAGTTAAAAAATTCCCAAGCTCACACAGCTAGGAAAGGGTAGAGTCAGGATTTGAGCCCAGATCTGCTTGGCCCCCAAGGCTGTGTCTGTCCTGCCTTGTCAGGGACTTCTTAAGCCTACCTGAGTCATAACATCAGTTGTGTTCACATTGGGATTCTCTACCATGGACCATCCATCAGTACATCTCTGAGAGGTGGCTCCATCCACACACAGAGTGCCAGGGCTACTCCTTGGCTCCTCCCCTGAACTCCTTCTTGCTATTCATTGTTCTGAGGACACTTGTTGCCGGTTTTCTGTGGTGAAGGTAGCTACCACCATTTCACTGCTAGCCTGGCATCCAGCATGCCCTTAGTACACGCTCTATATATGGCTCTGGTATCTGTTTCAAGGTCCTCACTTGGACCTTGAGTCCTAGTTCTCGGACTGAAGCCCTTCACTGCTCTCCAACCTTCCTGCCCAGATCTTGGCAGCATCCTCCCAGCTATGCTGCCCATGCTCTCAGCACCTGGCTGGGCCCAATGGACGAGGCACTCACAATCCCTACAACGATGCCTGGACACCTGGCATGCCACCTGCTAATTGAAGTCTCCTGACATTCAGACTCACTACCAGCTTCTAGCCTACTCCACTGATCTCTGCATCTGCCCCAGCCATGTCTGATCTCTCTATATCACACCTGACCTCCCCATACTACAACTGACCTTCCTCTACCCACATCTGCCACTCCAACCCATGTCCAAGATCTTCTGTCCAGCCTCCTTTGCAAAGTCTGCCAAATGCTCCCAGTCCCCAACGAACCTGGCCACCCAGCCTAGTCTCAGCATGCCACATGGAAGTGAAAAACGTCGGGGTGTGGAGAGCAAAATATACCAAACTTGTCAAAGCATTTCTGAGCTGCAAACACGTTAACTCCCAGCCCCCACCCCACTGGATGGCCCCCCACGGAGATTCTGACAGCCGCCTCATTCTACCAATTGCTTCTCACTGTCCTGGGTTTTCACCCTTTCCCTCTTTATGGCCCATCCTACTTGATCCTCCAGTCTCTCCTATCTTACAGTCTCTTCCTTCAACTACATAGCCTACAGTTTTTTCTTCTGAGCCAAAATTGCGGAAACACTCTGTGCTGTGTTTCTAGTTGCCAATTTTCTATCTACTCCTAATTTCACTGCAGTCTGTCTCCCTTCCCTTTACTGAAATCATTACTGTCAAATCACCAATGGCCACTTTTTGCTAAATCCAAAAGATGCTTCTCTCTCCTTGTCTTTCTAGAACTCGTACGCAGTGATGATTCTTCCTCCTTCTCTGCACCTCTCCCTCCTTGACTGCTGGGACAGGACAAACTCACCTTACTTTCAATACTCTCTTTCTCTGTCTCTGTCCCTTTGCCCAACCTCAAATATCCTTTTCCCAGTACCCGCTGCTCAACCTCTCTTCTCACTCTATGCATGTGCCCTTCCCAAATCCTGAGTGAGAACATCGTGCAATTCCACATTCCCCAGCCCAGATTACTCTTCTGAGCACCAAAACCAAGTAGCCATATCATCAAGTCCCCTTAGAGTTAATATTTGTCCCTGTCTCTTGGGGATTCCCCACAGTCTATCCAACTCCCCAAGCCAGGGTCCTTAACTACTCGCTCTCCGTCAATCCCACGTCTCATTAGGTACCAAGTCCAGCCAATGCTACTTCCTCTGTCCAAAACTGTAACCGTCCAATGGGTTCACCTTGCCTGCTGCCTAGACAGAGCCAGTTTATCAAGACAGGAGAATTGCAATAGAGAAAAAGTAATTGACACAGAGCCAGCTGGGCAGGAGATTGGAGTTTTATCATTACTCAAATTATTCTCCCTGAGCATTCATGCAACAGAAATTTTAAAGATAATTTGGCAGATAGAGGCTTGGGAAGTGGGGAGTGCTGATTGGTCAGGTTGGAAGTGGAAGCATAGGGGGTCTAAGTGAGTTTTTCTTGCTGTCTTCTATTCCTGGGTGAGATGGCAGAACCGGTCGGGCCAGATTACCAGTCTGGGTGGTGTCAGCATATCCATCCAGCACAGGGTCTGCAAAATACCTCAAGCACTGATCTTAGGTTGTACAATAGCAATGTTATCCCCAGGAGAAACTTGGGGAGGTTCAGATTCTTGCAGCTAGAGGCTGTATGACCCCTAAATGGTAATTTCTAATCTTATAGCTAATTTGTTAGTCTTGCAAAGGCAGACTGGTCCCCAGGCAAGAAGGGGGTCTTTTCTGGAAAGGGCTGTTATCAACTTTGTTTCAGAGTCAAACCATGAACCGAATTCCCTCCTAAAGTTAGTTCAGCCTACACCCAGGAATGAATGAGGACAGTTTAAAGTTTAGAAGCAAGATGGAGTCTGTTAGGACTGAACTTTTTCACTGTCATAATTTTTTCAGATATAATTTTCACAAAGGCGGTTTCAGAATCTGACCTCCAAATTCCATCTCTATGGCTACCACCTTTTTTCTCAAGTCTTTTCATCTTTGCAACCAAATTCCTATAAAAACCTTCACAGGGTTCCCTCTCCACCATTGCCAGGGACCTCTTGCTAAAAGGCCAATATGATCATCCCACTCCCAACTTAAATCCATCAATGGCTCTGTTATAGGAAAGGGTTCCCAATCCAGACCCCAAGAGAGGGTTCTTGGATCTCATGCAAGAAAGAATTCAGGGTGAGTCCATAGAACAAAGTGAAAGCAAATTTATTAAGAAAGTGGAGGAATAAAAAAATAGCTACTCCATAGACAGAGCAGCCCCAAGGGCCACTGGTTGCCCATTTTTATGGTTATTTCTTGATGGTATGCTAAACAAGGGGTGAGTTATTCATGCCTCCCCTTTTCAGACCATATAGGGTAACTTCCTGACATTGCCATGGCACTTATAAACTGTCACTGTGCCGGTGGGAGTGTAGCAGTGAGGACGACCCGAGGTCACTCTTGCTGCCCTCTGGGTTTTGGTGGGGTTTAGCCAGCTTCTTACTGCAGCCTGTTTTATCAGCAAGGTCTTCATGACCTGTATCTTGTGCCAACCTCCTATCTCATCTTGTGACTTAGAATGCCTTAACTGTCTGGGAATGCAGCCCAGTAGGTCTCACCTCATTTAAGGGGGAGTTTCTTTGATTCAAACACCTCTGACAGCTCTGTGACAGGTTTCTGGAAAAATTCCAAAATCTCCATGACCTGGACCCTAAAAGTCTCTCCAGCCTGCTGATCCCTTCACTAATGGCTCAGCATGTCCACCCCTCCTTCACTCTTGCAGTGGCTTTTGCCAGAAATGTCTTCCTTCATCTCCTCCAACTCCTCTACCCTTTCCTCCACCTGCCTTGTTGTCCATCATTTTCTCAGACTTGTAACAAAAAGAATGGCTCCTCCAGAAAGCCTTCCAGACTGTCCGCATTTCCTCTGTCCAGGCTCAGCTATGCTGAGGGACCATCTGCTTAGATATGCATCTCCCAAAGGAGACTGAATCCCTGAAAGCAGAAACTACCCATTGCATAGTATTGCACTCAGAGACATTTGGTGAGGGTCAGAAGTATGAATGAAGGGATACAGGAGCACAAGAGATCACGTGGACATCCTATGGTGCAAAGGGGAGCTTGCCATGAAGATCCAGCAACATATATGAAACTGCCTGTGCAAACATCGTAACAGTGAGAAAATTACGGCAGTGAAAGAGATCTGATTTAGCGCACCCCCGTCTTGCCTTTCCCTTAAATACTTTTGGGCTTTTAGGCCTAGCTGACACTGAAAGACATTTAGGTTGAAGTTTAAATGATAATAGGCCTTCTCCCAAACTCAATTACCTTTGTAAAGCTAATGAAAAGCCACCAGGCTAGTGGGGTGGAATGGAGCCCAAATTCTGCTAAGATGTAGTCATAGGTTGCCAGACTTTCCTGTAGATTACATGACTATTGTAGATTGGCCTTTTGAGATACCTTTTCAGATTCTTTGCATGTCTGACACTATGGCCTTAGGTGGAACCAGTGGCTCCTGTGGCCCCACATGGGAGCAACTCAGCTCAAAAAGACAGTTTCGACACTCTGTAATTTCGTCTCCACCACAACCAATCAACAGCAAGCACCTATTTCCTAGCTACGCTTACTCCTTCCCCCAAACTGCCTTTGAAAAACTCCTAATCATGAGCCTTCAGGGAGACTGATTTGAGTAGTAACCACTCTCTCGTGTGGTGTGACTGTGCTTCAATTAAACTCTGTCAATTAAACTCTTTCTTAACTGCAATGTCATCATCTTTATTTGTGCAGCAGGCAGGAAGAACCCAGCAGGCAGTTGCATGTAGAAGTAAAGTTGCTAATGCCTCCTCCAATTCCAGTAACCCTGTAAAGATTCTCCCTTGTTTTTAGCTTTTGTCTAATTGTCATTTCTCCTGGCCACTATTATGGGCTGGGAAGAGATGGAGAGGAAAATATAGCAGAAAGTGTCAGTCACTCCTCTCCTCTGGAGACATTTGCTGCAAAATGTCATTGTCATTCCCAGCTTGAGCTTGTTTGCCCTAGTGCAGCATGACTAGGGGCGGTAGCCCTGAGGGGAAGCCCAAGAGGCAGATAACTACAAGTCGTTTTTCCCAGAGATTCTCCAAACAAAGCACCTCTCTCCCTTTCAATCTCTCTCTCTCTCTCTCTCTCTCTCTGTCTCTCTCTCTCTCTCTTCTCCTCTCTACTCTAAATGGGAACCAAGAATTCCCTTCGGGTCTGGCCCTGGCCCATATTTATTTTGGACTCCCATGAAAAGACACCCAAATAGGCGTTGTCTGTACCTTGAGTCATTTCTCTTTACAGGATACATTTTTTTAAAGACAGGGTCTTGCTCTGTCACCCAGGCTAGAGTGCAGTGGAATGATCATAATTCATTGCAGCCTTCAACTCCTGGGCTTAAAGGATCTTCCCACCTCAGCCTCCCAGGTAGCTCGGACTACAGGCATGCACTACCCTGCTGGGTTAGTTTATCTTTTTAGATATGGAGTCTTTCTGTGTTGCTCAGGATGGTCTCAAACTCCTAGCCTCAAACAATCCTCCTGCCTCAGCTCTCTACAGAATTACTAAGAAGCAGGGATCCTTAGGCCCATTGAGAGTTGAGTTGAGTTTCAGACAGACTGTGTTACTTGTCCAAAGTCACGAGGTTACTAGGTGGCAAGCCAGGCCCAGGAGCCCAAGTTAATCTACTTCTCAAGCCTACACCCTCCATATTACCTCCTAAGTCATATCTCATGTAACTGAACCATCTCAGGCTTTCTCAACCTCTGAGTTTGCTGAAGTCACTTTAATATTAATGCTAAATCACTACTTCTTTTAATATCCACTGGCTTTCATGATGTCCCAGAGCTGACCCCCCTAACAATCTTTCCAAAATAATTCTGGTTTTCCAGGAGATTGGGGGGAACGTGTTATAAGCATCATCCAAATGCAGGATGCTGCCACACCCAAGTGTTTAAACATGGTGCCATCATTGTACAGGCCAACATAGACCCATGGACAATCTTCCAAATCTGGAGGCTTGGGTGGTGGGAAGGGAAAGTTGAAGTAAGTCAGACAGGTATTTGAATTCCAACTCCAGCTATTCTCAGGTGCAAATCACAGAGGCTCATTGGACCTTAGCTGCTTCTTCTACACAATGGTTGTGTCAGAAGTATTCTAACTAGAGCAACTCCATTTTGAGTGAGGGCTAGGAGAATGGGGCTGAGCCTAGCTGGGCTGCATTCCCAGAAAGTCAGGCATTTCTGGCCTCTAGATGTTTATGGTGAAGGGAACAAATTAATCATGTTTACTAAACAGATCCAGACTTGGGAGTGCCCAGATATCCTAATATTTGGAAAACAAAGGCATTCCTAATTTTGCATCAAAGGTAATAATACTGATTCTCACAAAATATAGTAATTAAGAAAATGTATCCTTTATCACAAACCCTTGTAGCAGAGCACATCTCCCCATATATACAAGTATTTACTTAGGGTGGACGTGTTCCTCCTTTTACTTTCAGTAACACCCTACGCTGTCTGTGGAGTAGGTGTACTTTCACCACTTTACTTTCCTTTTTTTTTTTTGAGACGGAGTTTCGCTGTTGTTACCCAGGCTGGAGTGCAATGGCGCGATCTCGGCTCACCGCAACCTCCGCCTCCTGGGTTCACACAATTCTCCTGCCTCAGCCTCCCAAGTAGCAGGGACTACAGGCGTGCGCCACCACGCCCAGCTAATTTTTGTATTTTTAGTAGAGACAGGGTTTCACCATGTTGACCAGGATGGTCTCGATCTCTTGACCTTGTGATCCACCCGTCTCAGCCTCCCAAAGTGCTGGGATTATAGGCGTGAGCCACTGCACCCAGCGACTTTACTTTCTTAATAAACTTGCTTTTACTTTGCACTGCAGACTCACTCTGAATTCTTTCTTGCGTGAGATCCAAGAACCCTCTCTTGGGGTCTGAATTGGGACTCCTTTCCTGTAACAGTTGGGTGTGGGAGCACTAATAGCATCTCCTTCTAGTTTACAAAAGACTAGCCACTGACTGTGCCTAGACTATGGTACAAACTAAGTAAATAGGAACTCCTATTTTAATTACTACCTTCACTGTTTCTATTAAATTACAGGAAAACAGGCAGAAGTACTAAGGCTGCTTTTAATATATAAAGTAATCAGCCCAGAGGCGCAATGAGTTGGACATTGCTATAGTTTGAGTGCATTCCTCCAAAATTCATGTGTTAGAAACTTGGTCACTGATACAGCACTGTTGAGAGGTAGGACCTTTGAGAGGTGACTGGCCATGCATGAGGGCAGAACTCTCATGACTAGATTAATGCATTCATGAATTAAGAAATTAATAGATTAATGGGTTATCAAATGAGCGAGTTACTTGTCACAAGAGCAGGTCTATTATAAAAGCCACTTGAGTCCTCTTTCATGAGCCCCTAACCTTATGATGCCCTGTGCTGCTTTGGAACTCTGCAGAGAGTCCACATTAGCAAGAAGGTTCTCACAGGATGAAGTCCGTTGACCTTGGACTTCCCAGCCCCCAGAACTGTAAGAGATAAATTTCTGGCTGGGTGTGATGGCTCACACCTGTAATCCCAGTGCTTTGGGAGTCTGAGGTAGGAGGATCACTTGAGGCCAGGAGTTCCAGACCAGACTGGGAAACACAGTGAGACCTCATCACTACAAAAAGGTTAAAAATGAAAAAACCAGCCAGATATAGTGGCATATGTCTGTACTCCCAGCTACTTGGGAGGCTGAAGCAGGAGGATTGCTTGAGCCCAGAAGTCCAAAGGTGGAGAAAGCTATGATCACACCACTGCACTCTAGACTGGGCAACAGAGAAAGACTCTATCTCAAAAAAAAAAAAAAAAAAAAGGAAGAAATAAATTATTTTCTTCATAAATTACCCAGTCTCAGGTATTCAGTTATAGCAACAGAGAAAACAGACTAAGACAGATATCAAGCCATTACCAAAATATCCTGCATTGATTGACTGCCCTTTGTTAAAATAGCGTTTTTCAGAAGCAGACAGAGAAGCAGGAGCGGGATGGCTTACTGGTCAGTTAGGATTTGTAAATACACTGAGCTGCTCCCAATGTTCCCTTTGCTGAAATTCAATGCCGGAAAGTGTAGGTATAAGTTGCTGGCATTGCTGCTGTACTCAATCCTTCTGAGGCTGTAGAGATGCCCTCCAGATATGATAACCACCAATTTCTAGCTTCCAGTATCTCCATTCTCCAGGGATCTAATTCACCTGAGGAACACGAAAAATGAAGAGTATTCCTAACATGAACTGCGTCAGAGTCTTGTTAGATGGACTCCAAGATCTGGTCTCAAGAAGTTCTCTATGGCCTCCTTAGCCTACCAAAGTTTAGGGGCCACATTTATGAACCCAGCCCATCTTTCAAAACCCAGCTGAAGTTTTGCCTCTTTCAGGAAGCCCTCCCTGATTTTTAGTGGGCTGCCTCTTTTCTGCATCAGAGAATTGGTAGTTGTATTAGGCTATTCTCACATTGCTATAAAAAACTCCCTGAAACTGGGTAATTTATAAACAAAAGAGATTTAATTGACTCACAGTTCCATAGGACGTACAGGAGGCATGCCTGGGGGAGGCCTCAGGAAACTTTTAATTATGGCAGAAGGCAAAGAGGAAGCAGACATGTCTGGCATGGCTGGAGCAAGAGGAAGAGAGAACAAAAGGAAGGGGGTGTGCCGCACACTTTTAAACAACCACATCTCATGAGAACTCACTCACTATCACAGGAACAGCAAGGGGGAAATTTGCCCCCATGATGCAGTCAGCTCCCACCAGGCCCCTCCTCCAACATTGAGAATTGTAACTGGGCAGGAGATTTGGGCAGGGACACAAATCCAAACCATATCAGCAGTCGTACCACGAAACAGTGCCATAACTTTACTTACATCTGCCAAGAGAGAAGAAATAGGGGAATAACGTCTCCCATACCAAGCATCTGTTCTCTCTCGTTCTCTCTCTCGTTCTCTCTCTCTCTCTCTCTCTCTCTCTGTCTCTCTCTGTCTCCATTAGGTAAGGACATAGCAAGAAGGCAGCTGTATGCAAGCCAGAAAAAGAGCCCTCACCAGAACCTAACCACACTGAGAATCCTCATCTTCCAGCCTCCAGAACTGAAACAAAAATCAGTTTCCATTGTATGAGCTGCTCTGGCTATGGTATATTTCATGGCAGTCTGAACTGCCATAAAGTATGTTCATACATTAAAAACATCATGTTTTACGATTACACATTATAAACATTGTTTTCATTGGTATTGTAACTCCTCTGTCAAGACCCCTTCTTTCCCTGGGTTGTCGGCTGCTCTTCTCACATAATGTCATTTAATTTTATAATTAATTAATTATATTATTAATTAATTAATTAATGAAACAACCTTGTTCATGTTTTTAAGGTGGTCCCATTTGTTCTACAACGTTAACCTTGTGTTTGATGCTAAACTCTTTCTTTCCCATCTCGTGGCAGCTGAGGCTGGTTCTGTTCTCTCAGATGGGCCACCATCTAGCCTCTTGCTGCTGGGGTTTTCTTGTCCTCAGGGGGCCCCAGGAGATGTTGGTATCACCATGATATCTTACCCCTGACCATGGGGGAATCTTGTCCCTGCCAGGCCACATGGCAAGACTGCCACCACCCTCCACACCCCTTTTTTGGGCGCTCCATAATCTTCTGCTTTCTTGACTTCCTCTCTCTTCTTGTACCACGACACAAGGTGGCTCTATCAGTCAGCAGCTGGGCGGGTAAGAGATAGGTTCTAGGCTCTGCCTGAATGGTGGAGGTAATTCACACACCCTAACTACACAGCAAGGAAGATCAAGGGCAAGCCCATGGGAACGTGACTGCTCCTTCCCCCAAAACTTTATGTTCTCCCAAAAGACTCCATTCTCATGGCAGTGGCTGGGGCCTTCACAGGGTTGGGAGGCCAGAGGCTCCGCAGAAGGCCAATACCCTGCCCTACTCCACTCCCAGATCAGAGTGGCTCTGGATCGTCTGGCCAGAGTGGCCTTGAGTATGTGTATTAAAGAAACTTAAATGTGGCTGAGCACAGTGGCTCCTTCCTGTAATCCAAACACCTTCGGAGGCCAAGGCAGGAGGATCGCTTGAGGCCAAGAGTTCAAGACCAGCCTGGGCAAGGTAGCAAGACCTCATCTCTGCTAAGAATAAAACAAAAATTAGCTGAGCATGGTGGCATGAGATTACAGTCCCAGCTACTCAGGAGGCTGAGGCAGGAGGATCACTTGAGCCCAGGAGAGCAAGTCTATAGGGAGTTATGATCTCACCACTGCACTCCAGCCTAGGCAATACAGCAAGACCTTGTCTCAAAAAATAAATAAAACCAAAAACCTAGCAAGAAAACCTAGAAGACCACATGTACAATTTGGGAGTTAACCTAGACTAGAAACCCAAAAGCTGTAAAATAAAGACACACACATTTAACTGTGTAAAATGTAGATCTTAAATGAGCAAGAAGAACCATAAATTAGTTGAAGAGGCAAATGATGGATCTGGAAGAAGCACTTTTCCAATGCGACGCAAAGGATTCATATCTGTAATATGCAAAGGACTCTTGGAAATTTACAAGAAAAGATAAACGCCCTAGTATAAAAAGGGAGCCAACCATACATGCATAGACAATTCATATAAGAGCAAATCTACATGGCTGTAAGCATATGAAAAGATGCTCACGTTGGCTGCTAGTCAGAAAATGCAAATGAAAGTCACAATGAGATATCACTTTACGCCCGTCAGAGTAAAAACCAGCAGAAAGAGCTCCAGCACCTACTGGTGAGAGAAGCCATCTCCTCTAACATGAGGTGTTTCTGCCTTCGGGAAAAGCAATCCAGTAACATTTATCACAAAGTTAGTTAATTAGCTTATTTATTTATTTATCTCGAGATGGAGTCTCGCTCTGTCACCCAGGCTGGAGTGCCGTGGCGCGATCGTGGCTCATTGCAGTCTCAAACTTCTGAACTCAAGTGATCCTCCTGTCTCAGCTTCCTGAGTCGCTAGGACTACAGGCACACACTATCATGCTCAGCTAATTTTATTTTATTTTATTTTTTTGAGACGGAGTCTCACTCTGTCACCCAGGCTGGAGTGTAGTGGTGTGATCTCAGCTCACTGCAACCTCCACCTCCCAGGTTCAAGGAATTGTCCTGCATCAGCCTCCCAGGTAGCTAGAATTATGGGCATGTGTTACCACGCCTGGCTAATTTTTGTATTTGTAGTAGAGACAGAGTTTCGCCATGTTGGTCGGGCTGGTCTCGAACTCCCAACCTTAGGTGATCCTCCTGCCTTGGCCTCCCAAAGTGCTGGGAATACAGGCATGAGCCAACATGCCTGGCCTCATGCCTGGATAATTTTTAAAAATTTTTTGTAGAGGCAGTATCTCATGACATTGCCCAGGCTGGTCTCAAACTCCTGGACTCAAGAGATTCTCCCACCTCGACTTCCCAAAGTGCCGGGATTACAGGCATCAGCCACTGTGCCCAGCCATGAGACAATACATTTCTGTTGTTTAAGTCACTCTGTGATACTTTATTACCACATTCATATGAAATAAATAACCCTTTCCTTCTTACCTATGCATTCTACAAGACCTATGTAAAATTTCTCAGCCTCTGCAGACTTCCTGATACAGCTTGACGCTGTGTCTCCACCCAAATCTCATCTAGAACTGTAATCCCCAGGTGTTGAGGGAAGGGTGGGAGGTGATTGGATCATGAGGGCAGTTTCCTTCATGTTGTTCTCATGACTGCGAGTGAGTTCTCTAGAGATCTGATGGTTTAAAAGTATATGACTTTCTTCTCCCTCTTTGGCCACCATGTAAGAAGTACCTTGCCTTCCCTTCATCTTCCACCATGACTGAGGCCTCCCCAGCCATGCAAAACTGTGAGTCAATTAAACCTCTTTCCTTTATAAATTACCCAGCCTCAGGTATGGCTTTATAGCAGTGTGAGAACAGACTAATCCACTTCCCAAAATTAATCACCCCCCTCATCTTCTGTGTTTGGATATTTTGTGCATGCCCAGGCTCCAGTACTTACATCTCTGACTTATTCCTTTTATTTTATCCCTTTTCTACTAGTTCTTGACCCCCGTGAAGGCAAGGAGTACATCTAACTTACCTTTGCATCCTCCATACCCACAGCACTGAGCATAAAGTAAGAGGCTCAAGAATATTTGCTAAATGAATGAAAAAAACAGTCTAAAATAGACCTTTCAACTTTATCACCTCAAAGCAGGAGGAGCCAACAGTGAACACAGGAGGCTCTTCGGACAATAAATTTTCTGTCTTGGCAAAGCTCTTCGATGCTGACAAATGGACTTACTAGTGAAAACGTCTTTAATGGGGGCAATATGGCAAAAAGTAATTAACTCTCTAATTGAAATCTAGAACTTTGAAAGTAATTAATGGGAGGCCAAATTGTCCTTCACAGCAAGAGTGCCGGAAGCAGCCAGCCGGCAGTGGCTCTGCAGTGGGGCTGGAGGAAGGTGTCAACTGAGCAAACATCATCAGAGGGCAGGGCCCGCACATCCGGACGATAAGTGTTCCTCGTCGTCAACCCGGAGATGCCATCAGCCTGGGCAGGCAGGTGCCACTTTGCTCCGTAAGGAGGAACATTTTTTTCTAATAGGCAGGAATTTCCATCACTGTTTTGTACTGATGCTGGGGACTTTCAGGAAGTGGGAGGAGCCCCGCTTTTCTGAGTCAATGAGCATGATGCAAGTACCCGGCTAGTCAAGAATCACAGAATCTTGGAATTCCGGCAACCTTCCATCATCCTGAGGTCCTGGAGTCCCGCCCAACTGCAGGATTTTCCCGCAGGTTCTCACTGGCTGAAGGCCGTATGGAGGATGTGCCTCCCCCTCGAGGCCCTGCAACCTCCCCTCCTTGCATAGGAGGAGGTAATTGTTAAGTGAGTGATCAGTGATAACATATTGCCTGGCAACAGATGGCATCTATATTTAGAGGCCCTTCTGAGGAAGGATTAATGCCATTAAGAACACATCACAGGCCAAGAAAACGGCAATCAAGTGTTTCAGATGACTCCCAAAAATAAAAATTAGGAAAAAAGAAAAAGCACCTCTATGTGTCCCCTGTGACGGGCTCCATTGTGACACCCCCCAGCCCCACAGCAAAAATAATTCATACGTTGGAGTCCTGATGCCCAGTCCTTCAGAAGGACAAAAGACCATATATCGGGTGCAGCGTACACTGACTGGGTGATGGCTGCACCAAAGCCTCAGAAGTCACCGCTGGAGAACTTATCCACGTAACCACAAACCACCTCTGCTTAAAACTATTGAAATGAAAATAAAAAGGAAGAAAGAATGTGACTGTATGTGGAGGTCGGGTCTTTAGAGAGAGGACGAAGGTAGAATGAGGTCACGGAGTAGGCACGGATCTAATCTGGCTGGCGTCCCTGTGAGAGGAGATTAGGACGGAGCACACATCAAGGGTGGCCATGGGAGGACACGGGGAGAGGACGGCCATCCACAAACCAAACAGAGAGGACTCAGGGGAAACCAGGCCTGCTGACACAATGACACAGAACCCTCCAGAAGTGTGAGAAAACCAGTGCCTGTTGTTTAAGCAGCCCAGTCGGCCACACTGTGTTATGGCAGCTGGAGTGACATAATGTATGTCCCCTTGCTCATAGGACAAAGGACCATCTCAGTGTGGCACACATCACCCTTGGCCAGCTGACCCCACCTACACTCTCAGGTCCCCTTCCCACGTGTGGCCTCCTCCAGACACGCAACCCCAAACACACCATGAGCTTTCATGCCACAGGACCTTAGCACATGACTTTCACTCTATAGGGGGTCCCTCTCCTACCCTCATAGTCCTCTTGGAAGGTCCTGTTCACCTTCCAGGCTCAATTTAAAAGCCTCACCCTCAGAAGGGATCTCCCGAACGTCTCAGCCCTCCCCATACTAGCATGCTTGTTCTGTGTTCCCCTCACATTCTCTTTTTACCTCCGATGTAGCCGTGGCTCCTTGGTGGTCCAGACTGCATCTTTCTCGGCATTGAAGTCCCACGCATAATGGTCACTCAAGAAGGGTCTGCGGAATGACAGAATTAACACGAAATCTTACAAAAGAGTCACGGGGTGAGAAAGAGGGATCCCAGTGGCCAACCAGTCCCTACTGCCTGAAGCAGCCCCGTAGATGTAACAGAGACAGACCCACGGAACCACGGACGCAGAAGCAAAGAAAAAGGTCTGGGCTCAGAATTAGGAATCCTGTGTTCTAGTTCTATTTACTTCTGGCGCTGACTCACTGTGTGACATGACTGAGTCACCTAATCTCTCAGTCTCAGGTTGGAGCAGTTCATCTTTAGTTGTAAGAAAAAAAAAAAAAAAAAAAAGCTTGTGACTCCATAACCATGGACAAAATAAAATAAAAAGACCTTTTGCTCTTCCACTCATACATTTATTCATACGTTAATGCATCGCACATTTCCCGAGCACCTATAACTTGCCAGGAGAGTGAGAGGCTGCTTCCAGGGGAAGCAACATTTGAGCAGGATCTTGCAGGAGACTTGGAAATGAGAAAATAGCATTTCCATAGAAATTGAATTTCCCAACTTCAAAGAATCCTTCCAACTCTTACAAATGTTATGCTGTGCCATTCCAGAAACAGAAAAGTACTTCTGTTAAGCATGAGTGGGTGGGAGGAGGAGGGTGTAAGATGGTTCTGGCACTGGGACCGTGATGGACAAGGGTCAAGCTGGGACAGCAGTGGGGCCCTCAGGGACCAGAGAGAGGCCATGTCCTGGAAATGGGAGGCATCTGCAGTGGATGAACAAGACGGCATGCTTTGGTTGTTTACGCACTTGGAAGAGGGTTTTGTTCATCTCGAGTCTCTCTGCCGAACTCAGTAGCAATTAGAAGCCCACCAGTGTCAGAGGCATGTGAACCAGAGCAACTCCATCTTGAATAGGAGCTGAAACCTACTGGGCTGCATTCCCAGACTGTTAAAGCATTCTATGTCATGGGATGAGATGGGAGCCTGGCACAAGATACAGGTCATGAAGACCCTGCTGATAAAAACAGGTTGCCGTAAAGAAACCAGCTAAAACCCACCAAAACCCAGAAGGTGAGGAGACTGACCTCTGGTCGTCCTCACTGCTACACTCCCACCAACACCATGGCAATGTCAGGAAGTTACCCTAGACGGTCTAAAAAGGGGAGGCATGAATAGTCCACCCCTTGTTCAGCATATCAAGAAATAGCCATAAAAATGGGCAACCAGCCACTTTCAGGGCTGCTCTGTCTAAGAAGTAGCCTTTCTTTATTCCTTTACTTTCTTAGTAAACTTGCTTTCACTTTATGGACTCAGCCTACATTCATTCTTGCAAGATCCAAGAACCCTCTCTTGGGGTTCGGATCTGGACCCTTGATGGTTAAGACACAGGGTGTGTGTCTGAGAAAGAAGTGACTGAGCAGATATTCATGTTAAAAAAGAAATATGTGTTGGCAGATGCTTGGAAGTAGGGTGGAGATGGTGACGCTAGAGGTGAGAACCCGTTAGGATGCCCAGAAATGGCTGAGACCTGTGATGAACCGTGCAGCCAGCACAGGGGTGGAATAGAAAGAGGGTGGTGGAGGTTTGCCCAGGATTGCTCAGCTATCCAAGACCCCAAGTCTCTGTCTATATTGGAAATCATGGCATGCTCGGCCCAGCAGAAATGTTGATAATTTCATCAGATCCCAAATCCCCATTAGAAATGAAAGAGCTTTAAATTCAATCATCAGTTGGAATGCGTCTCTTCTCATCAACCTCAATCCATTATCCCCACCATGTGAGTGCGTGCAAGAGCAGACACACACACACACACCTTTGTCTTTTCATGGGAAGCCAGCGAGTTGTCTAGCCTATTATTTAGTTTAGAGAAGATCTCTGTGGTTTAAATTGGAGGCTTCAGACAAATTGCATTTGAAATTGAAAAGGGGTGAAGTAGCCAGATGTATCATCAATTTAGGAAGATAACTAGTATATTCGATTGCCACCAGAGCCCATTTATCCCACTGTTACTTAAAATAAAAGACCAGGAGCTGGGCAACTCTAAATTTCTCAATCTGGGCCTTTGACAGGAAACTGAAAGATTCGTCCGTAGAATTCTTTATTTCTCATTAAGACCCAGGCCTTTTCTTTCCCAGTGAATGAAGATGATGTGTCTGAATTACAGGCTGGACCTCATTCTCTTCCTACCCTCTCAGCAGAGTCTATTTGGAAAACAAGCTGGTTAATTAGGTTTAGGTGGGTTGGGGAAGTGGCGGGGGGGGGGGGGGGGGGGTTAGGGGGGGGCGCCATGATGAACCAGAATTTCTGAGAACAGCGAGTATAGAAGAGCTCTAGGAGGCAGCCCTGATCTTCCTAAAAAAGGAAAATAAAATATCGGGGAGTCTAAGCGAAGGAAATAATGTAGACAGTGGTTCATTTCCGAGGCAAAGTGCCTCACATCGGCTTCGGTCAGCAAACTACAGAAGGAACAGGATATACTAAGGCCCCTGCTTGGATACCCACAGCCTGCTTGTGGCCTCCCTCCCAACTTAGTTGCCCTCACCCGAACCAGAGAAGTTTAGTCCCAGATAAAAGTTTACCAGCCTGCAAAATAGCTCACTTTGTCTGTTCTCATCAGCCGGTCCAGCTACTCAGGTCCTAAGTCAAATACTTGAAAAGCCCAGAGCGAAACTAACTAGGATTGCAATGCATTGTGGGCTGCAACAGAATGCAGCAAGATAACCCTAAAGAAAACACCTGAAGCCCCTACCCAACAACCAATAGGCGACGTCCAGGAAGGTTGCAGCCCCATAGTACTCAGCCTATGAGGAACCGAGGGAGGGACCTGAGCACTAGGATTGAAACTGTGCTGGGTGTGCCTGCCCATCAGACACCTGATCTTGCAAGACTGTCATTAAAAGTCTCCCTTTCGGTGGGGCCTGGTGGCTCACGCCTGTAATCCCAGCACTTTGGGAGGCCGAGGCGGGTGGATCATGAGCTCAAGAGATCGAGACCATCCTGGTCAACATGGTGAAGCCCCCTCTCTACTAAAAACACAAAAATTAGCTGGGCATGGTGGCGCGTGCATGTAATCTCAGCTACTCAGGAGGTTGAGGCAGGAGAATCGCTTGAACCCAGGAGGTGGAGGTTACAGTGAGCCGAGATCGCGCCATTGCACTCCAGCCTGGGTAACAAGAGCAAAACTTTGTCACAAAAAAAAAAAAAAAAAAAAAAAAAAAAAAGTATCACTTATGCTGTTCCAGCCTCTGAGTCAGTTCTTTGGGTTTGTACAGGTGAGTTTGTTTTTCACACTAAGAAAGGACTAGACTCTTGGAGCTGGCTCCTTGAGCCAAGGACAGCCCCTTAATGTCCTTCAATGCCTGTATCTTAGAATCTGTCAAGTCATATACACTATTGTAAGGTATACTGTACTATTAGGAAAATTTAGGAAGGGACCCCTCGGAATGATGGGGCCTGAATTTCGCCCAGAAACTGAATAAAAAAGGACTTCCCTCTCTGAAATGTCACCATTTAAACAGCTACTTCTCTACAGCCTGAATTTCGGATCTCCCCTAAGATGTTGGAGTCTGAACTACAGACTCATGCAACACCAGGTTGGAATCCTGGCTTAGCACCTAGGAACTGTGTGACCTTGGCCGGGAAAGTACCTTTCTGCGATGTGAGTTCCTCCTTTGTTAATTGCAGTCATCACGGCATCTCCATCCTCACACCGCTGTTTTGATAATTAAATGAGATGGCAAATGTAAAATGGTGAACATAGGTCCTGGCATATATATGTGCTCAATAAATCATAGCTATTACTTGTCATAACTGTCTCTTTTTATTAAATTTGGAAAAACCAATTCAGAATCTCATCCTAGTCTCTCAAAAAAAAAAAAAAAAAAAGCTGGAGATCGTTCTGCTTTCAGTTCTAAGTGTTTAAAAATATTTCAAATGAAAGGCAGACGGGTTGGAGAGGGGGAGGGAAGGCTGTGGTATCTGGGAAGGGAAGACATCACAGATGGGCCATCAGGAACTTCACAGAGTGTCACATCCAGAGGTACCTGCCAGCTCACCCAGGGATGAATCTTCTATGAGGACCAGATGCTACTAATTGGCAAGGAATCCTGTGGCTGCCACCCAAAGAAGGGAACAAATTCTTTGTCACCACATGGTTGTTTTTTCCTTCCAAGCAGAATGTGTTAACTCTTTCAAATAGTAGTACCAGCTTCAGTCTCCAAAAATGCATGTCTACATTTAAGAAACTCTTAAGAAAGATACCGAGGCATTTGTTTCATTGACTCTGATTCTCTGCCCAATGGACAATGCTTGGTTCTCTATCTGGTCATTGCGTCTCTGGGCCAGCAAGAACCATGGATGGGACCAGGCCTGGTGGCTCACGCCTATAATCCCAGCACTTTGGGAGGCCAAGGTAGGAGGATCACTTGAACCCAGGAGTGTGAGACCAGCCTGGGCAACATGGCGAGACCCCATCTCTACAAAAAAAAATACAAAGATTAGGTGGGTGTGGTGGCACACACCTGTAGTCTCAGGTACGGAGGAGGCTGAAGCGAAAGGATCGCTTGAGCCAGGGAGGTTGAGGCTGCGGTGAGCTAAGATTACTGCACTCCAGCCTGGGTGACAGAGTGAGGCCCCATCTCACACATACACACAAAAAGAACACCATAAATGATACCCTATGATGGGACTTCACTTAAACCGTTCCCATATGGGACTCAGACGTTCACTGCCTCCACACTCTGCCCACTCTTACCCTGTTACCACTTCTTTCCAGGTCTCTCTCTTCCTTCCAAATTGTCACCTCTTTCAAAGACAGGAACTGCTCTTCACCTTCTCTGTTGGTGCTCTCAGAGCCTAGCAAAGAACTTGCCCCATGGTAGAGCTTTGCTCAACAAGTAGACCTGTGATGACTGAGGCCCCAAATGTATTCTCAGCGCCTCCTGTTCCCTCAATTCCCAGACCTCGGATTAGCACCGTCTGCTCCCATCTCCTCAAATCACTCTCTGCCTCTTGAAGCCACATAGGTTCCCATGCATCCACGTCTTTTCTTTCTGTCTAGAGTCCTCTCCAGGATCGAGCCAGACCCCATAAAAGGAGGCGATTATAGAGCAGGAGCTGTCAAACCTGCCGCCTGTGACTATGGCCCACTGCCCGAGCTTGTAAATAACATTTTACTGGAATACATCGATGTCCATTTGTGTATGCACTGCAATGGTGGCTTCGGCACTATTACGACACGGTTGAGGAGTTATGACAGAGATTCTATTGCCTGCCAAGCATAAAACATTCTCTTTCTGGCCCTTTGCAAAGAAAGTTACTAACCTGTGTTTTAAAGGCAACAGCATGGTCTGAAGAGTGAGACAAACTTCAGTTTGTGTTGTTTTTTTGGCTTTTGTTTCGTTTTTATTTTTATTTTTTATTGATACATAATATTTGTACATATTTATGGGGCATGTGTAATTTTTTTTTACATGCATAGAATGTGTAATGATCAAGCCAGGGTATTTATGATATCTATAACCTCAATGTGTCGGGAATATTTCACATTGAAATATTCTATGATTTCTATGTGTTGGGAATATTTCAAGTCCTCTCTTCTAGCTATTTTGAAATATACAGTGCACTGTGGTTAACTATAACCACGCTCCTCTGCTATTGAACATTAAAACTTATTTCTTCTACCTCACTGTATTTTTGTACCCATGAATGAGCCCCTCATCCCTTACCTCCCACCCTTCCCAGCCTCTGGGGACTACTCTCCATTGTCATGAGAGCCAATGTTTTTGCTCCTACATAGGACTGAGAACATGCAGTCTTTGTCTTTCTGTGCTTGGCTTGTTTCCCTTAACATAATGACCTCCAGTTCCATCCATGCTGAATTCTGGCTCTACAACGATCCTTAAGTAGCCGTGGAAAAGTTTCTTCACTCCTCAGAATTGCTGGCGGGGGTTTCCTCTCCAGAAAGGAGATACTGAAATCTATTTTAGACGAGGTGACTATAAAGGCAGAATCAAATATACGAAAAATATTCTAGAGGGCCAGGTGTGGTGGTTCATGCCTGTAATCCTAGTGCTTTAGGATGTCAAGGCGGGAGAAGCATTTGAACTCAGGAGTTTGAGACCACCCTGGACAGCAAAGCCAGACCCCCCTTCTCTTAAAACGATTTTAAATTTAGCCAGGTGTGGTGGTGTCTACCTGTAGCTCCAGCTCTTCAAAAGGCTGAGATGGGTGGATTGCTTGAGCCCAGGATTTTGAGGCTGCAGTGAGCCAGGATCGTGCCACTACACTTCAGTCTGGACAGCAGAGTGAAACCCTACCTCTGAAAAAATAAAAATAAAGAAAAACATCCTAGTGCCATAGCCAGCCAAGGGATAGATGCTCAACAAATATGTCCTTTTCTCCTCCTTCTTCCTCTGTCCTCCTCTTTATTCACTTTCCTTTTTCGTCTCTTGGAAATCCACCAGTGTCAGGCTGTATCACTGGACCCAGTTATTCACACTTCCTGATTTATATCCAGAGTCTTTGCCATGTAATTTTGCACATTCCGTCACAAAAATGGCAGACCACATTTCCCTATCTCTTGACTTTGGGTTTACCACATGACATGCTTTGGCTCAACAGAATGAGGCGGAAGTGGTAGGGCCCCAGCTCCAAGCCGAGGCTTTAAAAGGTCGCAGAAATTCACATGTGCCCTCTTTTATCTTTATCATCACCATAAGAAGAGCATACTGCACACCAACCGAAAGTAGACACACCTCACTTGACTCCAGCCTATGTCAGCCAGTCCCCAACCACCTCCAGGGAGTCTAACTGAGACCAGCCAAGATCAGTCCATGTCAGCCAACCCCAAGCAGATCCACAGGTCTATGAGAATAAATGTTTGGTTTAATGAGAGGCTCTGGGTGGCTTGTTACACAGCAATTCTGTGTCCAAAACTAGCTGACACACATCATGCATTCTTTAAGACACAACTCAAGTACCACTTCATTTGGGTTAAAATCCAAACTTTCCGGCTTCCTAGCTATGTTCCTTTGGGCAGGTGCATTAGCCTCCATTTATGTCTCTCTAAAATGAAGATAATAACACCATAGTTATTGTTCTGAAACTTAGGGAAGGTGACCATGATAGTCATTCAATAACTGTTTATTTCTGGCCAGGCTCAGTGGCTCAGCTCTGTAATCCCAGCACTTCAGGAGGCTGAGGCAGGTGGATCAGTTGAGGTCAGGACCAGCTTGGCCAACATGGCAACACCCTGTCTCTAAGAACAATCTAAAAATCAGCCAGACATGGTGGCATATGCCTGTAATTGCAGCTACTGGGGAGGCTGATACAGGAGAATTGCTTGAACCCAGAAGGTGGAGGTTGCAGTGAGCCAGGATCACACCACTGAGCTCCAGTCTGGGCCAAAGAGTAAGACTCTCTCTCAATTTTTAAAGTAATAATAATAATAACTGTTTATTTCCTTTCCCTTCTACTCCAGGAAGCCTTTCCAGAAATGCTGGTACAGAAGCAGTCACCTCTTTGTACACGATATTCCTTGCCTCCCTCTGTATATAACACTTACTGCCAGGTCTGCTCCTGTCACTAGTCTGTGCAGGAGTTCCCAAAAAGTGGTGTCCATCAGAATCACCTGGGTACAATTTTAAGCACGTCAATAAACAATCTGTGCTCCGGTCCTGTTAAATATTTATGTTTGTGATAGATAGATAGATAGATAGATAGATAGATAGATAAATGATAGATAGATAGATAGATAGATAGATAGATAGATAGATGATAGATAGATAATAGACAGATGACAGATAAATGATAGATAGATAGACAGACAGACAGACAAACAATTAGATGGATGTGTTACCAGGAAGGGGTCCAATCCAGAGCCCAAGAGTGGGTTCTTGGATCTCTTACAAGAAAGAATTCACGGCAAGTCTACAGTGCAAAGCAAAGAAAAAGTGGTGAAAAAACAAACAACTACTCCGTAGGCAGAGGAGGGCATTCCCAAAAGGAGGAGGAGGAACGCATTCACCCTAGGTACAACGCTTGTTTATGTATATAGGCTAGAAATCGATCATGGGGAGATGTGCTCTACTACAAGGGTTTGTGATAAAGGACTAATTTGCTTAATTACTGTATTTTGTGAGAATCAATATTATCTTTAAAGTAAAATTAGGCGTGTGTCTGTTCTCAAGGTATTGGGATATCAGGACACTCTGAAGCCTGGGTCTGTTTAGTAAACATTATCAGTTGATAATGTTCCCCTAACCATAAACATCTAGAGGCTAGGAATGCCTAACTTTCTGGGAATGCAGCCCAGCACGACCTAGCCTCATTTTCCTAGCCTTCACTCAAGATGGAGTCACTCTGGTTCAAATGTCTCTGACATATTCATTCATAGATAGATGGATAGATAGACAGAAGAGAAAGAGATGACAAAGAGATCACAGATAGAAAGATACATAAAGAAATAGAGGAAATAGATAAAGAGATAGAGATGAAAGATGTTAAAGAGATAAAGAGAGAGATGATAGAAAGAAAGAAAGAGAGAGAGAGAAAGAAAAGTGAGAAAGAAAGGGAGGAAGGAAGGAAGAAGGAAAGAAAGGAAGGAAGAAAGAACAGAAAGAAAGAAGGAAAGAAGGAAGAAAGGAAAAAAGGAAGGAAGGAAGAAATGAAGAAAGAAAGAAAGAAAGAAAGAGAGAAAGTAAGGAATGAGAGATGTCTCCGTCTATAGAGTCATTTCCCAGCCTTTGAATACAGGTGATGCCATGTGACTATGTCTTGACAACAGGATGCCAGAAGTGATGGAAGTGGTGGAAGCCATGTCCAGTGCACAGAGCCAGAGAGAGATGTCAATGCCTGAGTAATGAAAACATTACTCAGCATTCTCCACCTGTCACTGTGACCATGAAGACCAGGCATTCCGGATGGCATAGCAACCTGGATCACCAGTGAGACAGAGACATGCCCTGGAGAACTACAAGACCCTTATCAGATGACATCAAGAGCAGAAATGAGCATTAATTCTGTGGAGCCACTGAGATGTCAGGGCTTGTTTGTTACTGCAGCAGGACATAGCCTCTCTTGTCCAAGGCATCTCCCAATCACAGCAAAATCAGACCCACAAATTCAGCTCAGTTCCACTTTCTAGGTACTCCATTCCCTGATATTGAATTGGTTATTTCACAAGTCATAGTGATGGGTACATGGTTCACAAAGAAAAACAAAGTTTCAGTCCAACAAAAATGAAAAGATAAGCAAATATCTGCAACAGACAACAAAAGTAAGTAACTACCCTAAAAGAGGGACAAAGGTGCAATCAGCGGACTTCTGGCAGTGGTATGGACGGGACTGAATGCAAAACCCAACCGCTATAAAATACCTAAAATATCGGATAAAAGAAGAAAAACCATCAATGCATAGTCTAGTAGTCTAGAAAACAAAAGAAATTTCTCAAAACCAGACAATGAGGTCAGACGCAGTGGCTCACATCTGTAACCCCAGCACTTTGGGAGGATGAGGCATGCGGATCACTTGATGCCAGAAGTTTGAGACCAGTCTGGTCAACATGGCAAAACCCCATCTCTACTAAAAATACAGAAATTTAGCTAAGTATGATGGAGCATGCCTGTAGTCCCAGCTACTTGGGAAACTGAGACATGAACCCATGTCTCAATGAATGAGCCATTCACTGAGACATAAAACACTTGGACAAGGGAGGTGGAGCATGAAGTGAGCCGAGATCACACCACTGCACTCCAACCTGGGCAATAGACGCTGTCTCAAAAACAAACTTAGCCAGGCATGGTGGCACACACCTAGAATCCCAGCTACTTGGGAGGCTGAGGCAAGAGAATAGATTGAACTCAGGAGGAGAAGGTTGCAGTGAGCTGAGATCGCCCCACTACATTCCAGCCTGGGTGATAGAGTGAGGCCCCATCAGAAAGAGATAGAGAGAGAGAGAGAGAGAGAGAGAGAGAGAGAGAGAGAGAAAGAGAGATAGAAGGAAGGAAGGAAGGGAGGAAGAAGGGAAGAAGGGAAGGAAGGAGGGAAGAAGGGAAGGAAGGAAGGAAGAAGGGAAGGAAGGAAGGAAACAGCTAAAGAAATAATCAGCAAATTGGAAGGCAAATTTAAACACATTATCACAATGTTGTCTAGAAAAGCTTAAACGGAGCTAAAATGGCATGAAATAAATCCCTGAAACACAGACTGGGCCTGGTTGGAAAAGGAGTTTGAATTCACTTGATGGCAACAGGAGGGTACCAAACATCCCAGTAAGGAGACCTAGTGATCACAGCTGTGCTTTAGGAAGACAGAGGAGGCATGGATGAAAATGCAGAGACCACAACCACTTACCTTGGGAGTTTCTGACAAGCACACAGAGTGAAAACAGAATCTTCCACACTAGAATCAAGTAGCAGACAGAGGTTTCCATGAGAAAGGGCCCCTGACCAAATGGAGCATTTTATTTCCAGAGCATACAGGGAGGGTGGGGATGAGAGGCTGGACTTCTGCATGTTTCCTGGATAGCAAAGTCTTCACTCTGAGCAAGGGCTTCTGTATGGCACTCTCACACTGTTGATTTCTCTTTCCTTCTTTTTTTTTAAATTTAATTGATGTATAATAGATGTACACAGCTGTGGGTACACAGGATTACTAAATGCATTCATATAATTTGTAAAGATCAGATCAGTACATTGTGATATCCATCACTGTATTAGTCTGTTCTCATGCTGCTAATAAAGGCATAACCAAGACTGGGCAATTTACAAAGGAAAGAGGTTTAATTGACTCAGAGTTCCATATGGCTGGGGAGGCTTCACAATCATGGTGGAAGGCAAGGAGGAGCAAAGACATGTCTTACATGGTGGCAGGCAAGAGAACTTGTACAGGGGAATTCCCATTTATAAAACTATTAGATCTCATGAGACTTATTCACTATCATGTGAACAATGCAGGGGAAAGACCCACCCTCATGATTCAGTTATCTCTCACCAGGTCCCTCCCACAACAAGTGGGAATTATGTGAGCTACAATTCAAGGTAAGATTTGGGTGGGGAGAAAGTCAAACCATATCAATCACCTTAAATAATTATCTTTTCTATATGATAGAAACATTCAAATTATTCCTTTCTGGCTATTTTGAAATGTACAACAGATTATTGTAAACTACAGTCACCCTACTGATCTATCAAACCCTAGATCTTATTTTTCTCTATCAATCCATATATTTGTACTCATTAATCAATTTCTCTTCATCTTCCCTCCTATTAGTATGGCTCTGCCAGTGTCTTCAATGAGGGCTTTTGTGAACACTCAGAATGTGCTATAGGAATATCATACCCATGGCAATCCCAGAAGACAAGGAGGAAGTTCAATACAGGAACAGAGTGTGAGGGTTGAAAAGGAGGTGTCCAGAAATTGGCCAGAGGTCTAGAGTAGCATCTCTAGTGGTCATCTGTGTATCCCCTGTAGGGGAAGAAAATCAGAGAGGTGGCAGCAGTATTTGGAGGATGGCCCCATAGACAAGAAGGAAGAGCTTACTCACAAGCCGTGGGGTACACAGAGCCAGAGAGAGAGGTCAACACCTGCCCCAGGTTAACCACTGTCCTTGGTCCAGACCAGCAGGGTCATGGGCTGCTCCAGCGGGCACTGGTCTATTCATCCTCCCCTGGAGCACCAAAAACAGCGGGGAGAGGGAAGTGCAGCCCACCAATGACTCGAAGCAAGTGAACGAATATCAACAAACTCACTTTTATTGACTTTGGGTAGAACATAAACTCAGAACTGTAAAAGAAAAGAGGTTAGCGAATGATGAGGATGAATTAACCACACTCCTTCAACTTGAAAAGAGAGAAAAAAGATATTTGAGTTGCAGAGTGGCTAAGATCCAGAGTAAACAGTCAGCTTCACAAAATTACCCCTTTCAGTTTTAATCTTTTGTGCTTTAATCATCCCTAGCCATGGACACGGTTCTTACCATGAAGACAAAGGCTGAGAATGAACACGAGGATAATGAATGTGAAATACTATGATATTTAATACTATAATATTATTAATGCAACTGTAGTCAGAGATCAAGGACTTTCAAATTAATTATTTCTTGTTCCAACACACACCATGAAATGGGCTTTCTAAATCAGAATGACATATCCCAACCTTTTCTCTATTAAGATAATTCTATTTTATTTCTTGGATCTTTGCAGCCTAAGCCAGTTTTATAAATATTTAAGAGAAAAATTAGGAGTAAAAATACTGGATAATGCATGAATAGCAATCAGTTGACTGAGACAGGGCTATACTGAGAACTAGCTTTGGACTCTTCCTGCCTTTCATACACAAATTCTGCACAGCTTTTCAGGCAGGATCAGCAACCCTGTAAGGGCACCGAGAACCTCTATATTCTTTTTGATATGCATTTTCCATTTTGTTGCCAGATTAAGGAGAGGAAGTTGCCGCCTGAAATATGCTCATTAAGTTCCCTCCAAATTGAGCGTTTATGGTCAGAAGTAAAAATGAGGTAAAATATTGATAACTTGCCTATTCATGGTCTCTCCAGGGTGGGCCTCTGATTGCTTGAGAGGATAATCATCTGCAGAAACCACTTTCTACCTTCGTTTTGGCCTCCAAAGCAATCTTTAAGTATGCATGAGGGTCAAGTTCCTTGAAAATATCCGAGACACGTATCACCGGTCCACACAAAGTGACCCTTGTGGTGTGGCAGGGGGTCGATTCCATTATGAGAGTGACTTCCGCCCCAGTGGCTTGCAGAGCATTTTACATGAGTGCATTTGCTGAATTCCAGCAAGGCCCCATCAGCCTCCCACACCAAGGTATTTCTGCTCTCCGTGTGGTTGGACAGCTTCTTCAAGGAAAACACTTTCTGTGAAATGCCTCCCCGGTTGATGCTTCATGGTTGACTAATTGCCAGGATAATCAGTTTAACCATTTACCTTCTGAAAGCATCACTCTTGACTTGATCATTTAATTCTTGAAATGCCTTTGACTGACGGAAAGTGTGCTATTTTACTTGCAAAGTTGATTGCAAATTATTTTCTGATTGCAGATTTATTTTGTTTGTGACAAAATGTTTCCCACTAATTGCTAAAATAATCTTGTAGGAACTTGCCATTGAACATCTCATTTATTAACCCAGTGTAGTTTCTCCCTAATCCCTGTTTTCATCTTTTTATTTATTTTAAACACCTATTTACAGGATCATTAATCCTCATCAATATTGTCTGGAACCCTCAAGCAGCTACCAGAGCTGTTTCTGCAAAAGAAAACCACAGAGTCAGTGAAACTCAGCACTAAAGTCTCTGCCTGCTCTCCAGACCTTCTCCTGGGAGATGAAGAGTGAAGAGGAAAGCCCTGTAAGAGGGAACATGACAGTCAATGGAAAGCAACAGAAGTGAAGCTTGTTGGCCAATAGAGAAATAGACATTCTTCATTTGCCTCTGACCAGCCAGGGAATTAAAAGTTTCCAGAGTCACTTCGAATAGCCACAGGTAGACAGAACAGTAAGACACTCTTTAGAAAATATTCCCAGCCTGGGAAACACAGCAGGACCCCATCTCTACAAAAAATACAAAAAATAGCCACACATAGTGTGCACCTGGGGTCCCAGCTACGTGGGAGGCTAAGGCAACAGGACCGCCTGAGCCCGGGAGTTCACGGTTACAACGAGCTATGATTGTGCCACTGCTCTCCAGCCTGGGCAACAGAGTGACAGCCTGCTAAAATACAGACAAGACAGAAGGAAGGAAGGAGGGAGGGAGGGAGGGAGGGAAGGAAGGAAGGAAGGGAAGGAAGGAAGGAAGGAAGGAAGGAAGGGAAGGAGGGAGAAAGGGAGAAAGGGAGGGGGGAGGGAGGGAAGAAAGGAAAGAAAAAAGAAAGAAACAGAGGGGGAGAAAGGTAGAAGGGAGGGAGGAATGGAGGGAGGGAGGAAAGAAAGAAGGAAGGAAGGGAGGGAGGGAGGAAGGGAGGGGAGGGAGAAAGGAAGAGAGGAAAAAGAAAGAAAAAGAAAGAAAGAAAGAAAGAGAGAGAGAGAGAAAGAAAGGTAAGAGAGAGAGGAGGGAAGGAAGGAGGGAGGGAGGGAAAGAAGAAAGGAAGGAAGAAAATTCATTAAATTTCAACAATATTCACATCTGGATAGCACGCTTTAAAGAGATTTGACCTAATATTAAGCCAGAAGAAGGTCAACCTGGAATTATCAGACCGGAAGGTGTGAGTGACAACAGCGCCTGCTGCACTTTCGGCTGACAAAGCAAACCTGTTACAGCTCATTCATTACACAAGTGAAGAAACTCAGGCACAGAGCAACTGAGCCAGGACTGGGATTGGTGAAGGGATGCCCACTGCAGTCCCACTATTTGGATGTGGGCTCTATCCTCAAGACTTTATTTGAGTTATTGTGCATTTGAGACAGAAGGAAGTGTGTCACATAAATCTCATTTTTCTAGGAGCTCACGCCCAATTACAGAAAATAATTGACTTTCCCTAAATGCCCACGGTGGAAATGGCAAACGTTTTATTTCTTTAAATGCTGCTGAGGGTTACAGCACATCATGCTGGAACCCAAAGACCAATCTTGTAGGCTCTCTTGCACGGACAGATTATGACAAACGTCACTCTATGCCAAGCACCAAAGAACCTTTTCAAACACTGTCTGCTCTCAACTCAAAGCTCAGCAGAGAGAAGGTACTCGGATATTTGGCTGAATAAATGACTACACAACAATTTATCTGGGCTTTGTTATGAGGCAGTAATTCTCAAGAAAGGACTTCAATCTGACTCTAATTTTTCCAGCTCTGCTTGGCCAAAGTTCATGTCAAGTTGACCTTAATTCATTCACCTTCTTGGATGTGCTTCAAGCTCAGCTACATTAATCCTTCCTTCCTGGTAGGCTCCTGCACTCATTACAAGCCCCTTTCTCTGGATCTGGCAGGGAATTGCCTATAATTACCCTTAATGTACTCCTGGAGCAAAGATATGCATGTTAAGAGCCAAAATAGAAGGTTAACTACAAACTGTGCAGTAATGCAATTACCTCTCAATTATCCCTTTCAACGCTTAGGGAATGAATAGTAGACATTAAGCCCAAACCTGCAGTAGATTCCCTGGTTATTGGAGGTGTGGTGGAGGTAGGGAGAGGTGGAAAAATAAGCAAGGCTGCTTTGGGTAGAGAATGCCAGGGAAGGCTGATGACTCCTTACAGGAATTGTTCCTGTTGACATTGGAATTTCTTTCCAATTCTTCTGATTGCTGTACTCTGCAGAATGTGGGCTCGATTAGTGAGTATCCCATGTCTATTTGATTAAGACCTTCTACTCAGCAGTGGCTTGGTGCTGAATTCTCTGTATAAGGGGTTCCGTTGCTCCCCACAGAAATACGTACCTGGGGTTTGCAAAGACTTTTCAGACAAGCAGGTAGGCAGACATTGGGCCAGTCATTAATTCTGGCTGCGATGCGTAGGGTGCTGTCCCACCAAACCCGGAGAGGATAGGCACCCTAAGTATCCCACCCATGTGCAGAGGGTCCTGAAAAACAAGAGAGGCTAGAAAAAGGTGTTTAATCAAAGCAGACTAATTTTTTCAAGCCAAGAGGAAAGAGAGGTGAAGCACAGAGAGACGGAGCAAGCACTTAGAACTAAGCCCATCCGGGGAAGACTGGCATTCCCTTGGACCACAGCATGACACAGGGGCTTACAGAGGACTCAAAGGGACGGTAGGAGTCAGGGAGTGGAGGCCATCTGTGCGCCAGCTTCATCCCACTGATGTCACACACAAGGTCGCTTTTTTTGTTTTGTTTTGTTTTTAAAATAGTCTCCCTCTGTCGCGCAGGCTGGAGTGCAGTGGCACAATCTCGGCTCACTGCAACCTCCGCCTCCTGGATTCAAGCCATTCTCCTGCCGCAGCCTCCCGAGTAGCTGGGATTACAGGTACACACCACCATGTCCAGCTAATTTTTGCAATTTTTTTTAGTAGAGACAGGGTTTCACCACTTGGCCAGGCTGGTCTCAAACTCCTGACCTCGTGATCCACCCACCTCGGCCCCCCAAAGTGCTGGGATTACAGGCGTGAGCCACCGCCCCGGGCTGAGGTTGCTCTTTATCAAGCAGGACTTTATCAGCTTGATAAAGACATCGCCTTTACTTCTTCAATTCCCTCTTGCTCTTTTCCATCCAATTAACAGAGACTGCTCTTGATCTAAATTACATCTTCTGTGATCACATTGGCTGGTTTGGTTATCCATGGTTGTATAACAAACCATCCCATAACTTAGGGGCTTCCAGCAGCAACTTTTTAGTTTATCTCATGGTTCTGAAGACTGGCCGGGAGCGAGCTGGAAGGGCCTCTCTCAGCGTCTCATGTAATTGCAGTCAGATGGTAGTCGGGAGTGCATTCATCCATCAGCTGTCTTGGGCATCGTATCTAAGGTGATCTGTTCCTGTGGCTATTGATCGGGAGCTCAGCTTGGACGGTGGACCAGGGTGCCTATATGTGACCTCTCCATTCGCTTGGGCTTATCCCAGCCTCGCAGCCGGGTTCTGAGAGGCAGTGTCCTAAAACAAACATTCCAAAAGACCCAGGCAAAAGCCGTACCTTTTGACCTAAACGCAGAAATCCCAAAACGTTGCTTCTGCCACATTCTATTGCTCCATGAAGTCACTAAAGCCAGCCCAGATTCAAAAGGAGGACAGTGACACTCTAGCACTTGCCGTAAGGAGCAAGATGTGTATGCAGAGAAGGAAAGAACTGTGGTGGCAATCTTCAGCCACAGGAAAACAAAAATATTAGTGTCTTTAACACAATGGAAGTTGATTTCACATGTAAAATTTGTCCAGTGGGGGAAAGCTCTGGGCAGGTTTTTATGAGCTCTGCTTCAAGGAGTCCCCAAGGATCCTGGATCCTTTTATTAAATTGGTCCAAAAGTACTTGCTGTTTTTTCCATTAGAAGTAACAGCAAAAGAAGCCGCAGTGACTTTTGCACCAACCTAATAATTCAACCCTCAGCCATCTCTAGGCCATGGCCCTCATCCTCAAGGTCAAAGACAGCAGCACCTGCATGCCAAGCACAAAGATGGAGAAAGAGGTAAAGAAAAGAAGGAGGCAAGGTCTAATGCCGGCTTCTGTTACAGCAAGTTCCCACAATCTGTCATGTAACACTGGTGCTCGCATCCCATTGGCCAGAACCTGGTCACACGGTCAGACCCAGCTGCAAGGGAAGCTGGGAAATGTAACCTTTATTCTGAGCTGCCCTGTTCTAGGTGAAAGTTCAGGGGCTTCTGTTCTAAAGGAAGCAGAAATACTGACAGTAAGGAGTCCATTAGCCCTCTTTGGGTAAATCTACCCCTTTCTAAGTAATCATGAAAATCACACATTTGATATGTCCCCTAAGATTCTGATATGGCTCCTGGAGGGAGCTGCTCCCACTTCCTTGAGAATCTCTGCCCCTCCTGTATCCCTATACAAGACGTCTTGGTAGAACTTAACTACCCATCGTTTCTATTAGGAAATCTTGTGTTTCCGATCGTAAAATTCTATCGTAATATTTAATGTGCCTTTCAACCACATCTTCCCTCTCAGATAGTCTTATTAACCTGGTCACTGCTTCCAATACACACACTTTCCTGTTTGATAGGCATTCCTTTAGGCCAAATACAGCAAGAGCTTTCCATCTGACTACCAACTCGGATGGCTAGTGGTAAGACTACTGCATCTGGGCTCAAAGGAAGGCCTTGGGTTCCTGTGTAACATCCAGTTTTTCCCACTGGAAGAGAATGTCTATGACGAACCGTCATTCATGGGATTCTGCTTCACAACTGTTCCTCCCTGCCCCATATCAATCCAACTTTACCAAGTCCTATTGGCCTTGTGCATTCAACTTCCGACCAGTTCCTTTGGGGTCAGCCCCACAGTCAAATCAGATTCCCAGCTTCCCAGCCCCATACCCTGCCTGATCTCCAGACTGCTTTCTCTTCATTTTCTCCTAAGAAGCTGAGTTTCCAACATGCCTTGCAATGCAGTACCCAGGAGGAATGATCCCTAAGGGATAGGTTTTATGGAAATAATGATTCAAATAGAAATCCTGGCCAGGCATAGTGGCTTATGCCTATAATCTCAGCACTTTGGGAAGCCTAGGTGGGTGGATCACCTGAGGTTGGCAGTTGGAGACCAGCCTGGCCAACGTGGCAAAACCCAGTCTCTACCAAAACTACAAAAAATTAGCCGGGCATGATGGTACATGCCTATAGTCTCAGCTACTCAAGAGGCTGAGGCACAAGAATTGCTTGAACCGAGGAGGCAGAGGTTGCAGTGAGCCAAGATCACAGCACTGCATTCCTACCCAGGCAACAGAGTGAGACAGCGTCTCAAAAAAAAAAAAAAGAAAGAAAGAAAGAAAAGAAAAGAAAAGAAAAAAAGAAATCCTGAAAACAGCTGTCAGTGCAACTGAGGCTTCTCAACTCCCATGAGAGGGGAAGGCAGATTATGGGTGAGGAGTAAAGTGGTTACCCAAAGAGATCAGCAATTGACAGGGAATGTGACTGGATCCAGAGGAAGATGCTAGAGAAGTTCCAGCAATTGTCAGAGCCCACAGATAGAAGACAAAACCTGTAAGTTGGAAGAAGCCAGGTAAGTGTCAGACTGATGCAGGTGAGGAGCAGAGGTGGGAGTTGACACTAGGTGGGAGTTGGCTCCTGATGGGGACAGGACTAGGGTATCTGAAATGCCCTCCCCTATGGCACTGAGCATGGGACAAAGGGATATTCACCTTGATCAAAGGGCAGGGATCAGGACAGACCCTGTATTCCACCAGGGCCTGGCTGAGAAGCAGAAGAGAAGCGTTTATTCCAAATGAGCCTCCACTAACTTTGAAGAGCGAGGTAGCCGCAGCCGCGTTCCCACTTGAGATGGAGAGCTGCCTGGGGGCATCGAGCGCCTTTCCAAGTGCAGCCCCAGGAAGCCGAGGCTGTGGCTGTAACAGAGCCAGCCGTGCCCCCAGATAAGCCTTTTAAAAGGCTGACTGCTCCACTTTTGTTTCACATAATTTATCGCTCAGTACATATCGATAATACAATTGTCAGCCGAGCAGACGTGTTCCATTTTAATAGTTCGCATGAGATACATTATTGATCCTACGCCACTAAATAAAAAACTCGTTTGTCAGGGGAACATGACATGGCTTTTAACAGACACAGCCAAACACCTGCTACTACTTAGGGAAGAAAAATAACCATCCTGCCACAAGGACATTTGGAAGCTGCCCCAAAATGCTTTGATTTAGGGATTAGCAGCTCTCTCGGAAAACAGGGGGTGCCTGGTCCAAATATCCCAAAGCTGAGAGTCTCATTGATGGTAGAAGAACCTGACATTGACCAGAGAGCTACTATAACAGCCATTTTTATTTTCTATAGCTTTTTTTTTTTTTTTTTTTTTTGAGATGGAGTCTCACTCTATCACTGGGCTGGAATGCAGTGGCATGATCTCAGTTCACTGCAACCTCCACCTCCTGAGCTCAAGTGATGCTCATGCCTCAGCCTCCTGAGTAGTTGGGACCACATGCATGTGCCACCACACCTGGCTTATTTCTGTATTTTTTAGTAGAGACAGGTTTTCACCATGTTGGCCAGGCTGATCTTGAACGCCTGACCTCAGCTGATCTGCCCACCTCGGCCTCCCAAAATGCTGGGATTACAGGCGTGAGCCACCGCACCTGACCCATTTTCTATCGCTTTTCTTATTCACCCCGCCTGGCAATCCTGTGATGCATGTTACCAGCCTGGGATGCAAGGCACGGTTTTCGCTCTGGTAAGAACAAAAGTCACTAGTGATCACAGGCATCAGTTTCTCACGTCACAGAAATCTCAGGGGAGATAGTTCCAGGGTTGGCACTGCTGCCCATTGATTTTGGGGCTTGGGGTCAGCCTCTGTACCAGCCTTTTGACTTTGCCCACGGGGCCACAAGACGACTACCACACAAGCCAACTATGTCCGCCATTTTCAGACGGCAGCAACTGAAGGAGCATGAGTGACTTCAGTTACTTACCCAATCTTCCAGGAAGGAGAGAAGAAGCCAGAATTCTTACCTGCTGGGTTTCAGGGTGAGTTTCCTCACCATACACAAAATCATCAGCCAGGCGCGGTAGCTCACGCCTGTAATCCCAGCACTTTGGGAGGCTAAGGTGGGCGGATCACTTGAAGTCAGGAGTTTGAGACCAGCCTGGCCAACATGGCGAAACCCCAGCTATACTAAAAATACAAAAGCGAATTGGGTGTGGTGGCATGTGCCTGTAATCCCAACTACTCAGGAGGCTAAGGCAGGAGAACCACTTGAACCCGGGAGGTGGGCGTTGCAGTGAGCCAAGGTTGTGCTACTGCACTGCAGTCTGGGTGACAGAAGAAGACTCCTTCACAAAAAAAAAAAAGAAAAAGATATTGTTTTATCAACTGCACAATGTTATGCACTACCTTGTATGTCCCCAAAATTCATATGTTAAAGTGCTAACTGCCAGGACCTCAGAATACAACTGTATTTGAAAATAGGCCATGGTGGGAGGATTGCTTGAGGCCAGGAGTTCAAAACCAGCCTGGCAACATGGTGAAACCCAGCCTGTACAAAGAAAAAATACATATACAAAAATTAGCCACGCATGGTGGCACATGCCTGTAGTCCCAGCTACTCAGGAGGCTGAGGTGGGAGCGTTGCTGGAGCCCAGGAGGCAGAGGCTGCAGTGAGCCGTGACTGCGCCACTGCACTCCAACCTGGGCAACAGAGCGAGACCCTGTCCCCGCTAAGAAAAAACAAAAGAAAATGTTGAAAACAAAATTTGAACCAAAGTGTATCTGACACTAAACCTGCAACTGTCATGCCTCCCTTTAAGAAAAGCACACACACACACCTATTTGAGTGAGTGAATGAGTGTGTATGTAGGTGGGAGGGGGTTTATATTAGTCTATTCTCACACTGCTGTTAAGGACATACGCAGGACTGGGTGCTTTAAAAACAAAACGTGTTTAATATTGCCACAGTTCCACATGACTGGGGAGACCTCACTATCATGGTGGAAGAGAAGGTGCCAAGACAAGCCATACATGGTAGCAGGCAAGAGAGCATGTGCAGGGGACTCTCATTTATAAAACCATCGGATCTCATGAGACTTACTCACTGTCACGCGAACGGCATGGAAAGACCCGTCCCCATGATTCAATTGCCTCCCACTGGGTCCTTCCCACGATACGTGGGAATTATGGGAACTACAATTCAAGATAAGATCTGGGGCCGGGTGGGTAGCACTTTGAGAGGCCGGGGCGGGCAGATCACTTGAGATCCTGAGTTCGAGACCAGCCTGGCCAACATGGTAAAGCCCTGTCTCTACCAAAAATACAAAAATTAGCCAGGCGTGGTAGCAGGTGCCTGTAATCCCAGCTACTTGGGAGGCTGAGGCACGAGAATGGCTTGCACCCGGGAGGCAGAGGTTGCAATGAGCCGAGATCATGCCACGGCACTCCAGCCTGGGCAACCAAGTGAGACTCCGTCTTTAAAAAAAAAAAAAAAGATGAGGTTTGGGTGGGGATACAGTCAGACCGTACCAGGGTTTATAGCTCATAGCACCTCACAAAACGGGCCTTCTTGTTGCCTCTCTAGAATCCTGGGGTAAACCCCTCCCGAAGCAAGGTAAGGAGACATAAGTGATACCAATATGGAATGCAGATGGTGCTGGTTTAAACCAGATGCTTGGCACAAGGTCACGGCTGAGCAAGGTCTGAGCCTACTTGGATGAGATATGTAAGCAGCCTTTATATGCGCTGCATGCACAGCCCAAGGACAAGCCCTGGTGAAGGAAGGCACCATCTCCTTTATTAAGTCATTTAAAGTGTAATTACATTCAGCATGTAACGAGAGAGAAGGAAGCGCTGCCCTTCCGTGTGATTCTGGGCCCTTGACAGTGATGAAATGTTCAACCTGCAAGCAATTACTTAAATAGTCAGCACTTTGCATGCATGACTGGATCAGGACTGTAATCAGAATCACAGGAACATGAAATTTGGGGATCGGAAGGACTTTAGAGGCTGTGTGATCCAACCCCCTGATTTTTACAGACGAGGAAGTGGAAGCCCAGAGAGGTTTTGTTCATTTCCGAAGGGAGAGAGTGCAGCGCCTCTTAATTCCTGCCACCGCATAATTTTAGACAACAGAGCTTGGAGAGCTGAGTCTCTGCTGCTGGGTCACTGTTTGACCTCACACAATCATCTTATAATTGAACACAAACATACATTTGCCACGTAGATGTCCACACCACAAGTGACACGGCCATGATTCTGTACTTCAGAATTTATAAAATACCTCAAGGATGACATCTGTAACCACAGAACCACAGAATGCTTAGCTACCCGGAATATGTAACAAAATGTAAACAGTTAACATGCCTTTATGTTTCACAGAAACGTACGTCTTGATAGCATAATAAATTATCCCTTAGCATTTCTCTGTATTTCTGTTCTCATGACTTCCGGTTCGCACGCATTGGATAGGATGCTGGATGAAATTCAGCACATGTAACCATGACAAAGAAAAACAGGACAGCCAAATACAATGGTTCATGCCTATAATCCCAGTAGCTGGGGAGGCTGAGAAGTGAGGATCACATGAAGCCAGGAGTTCAAGACCAGCCTGGGCAACAAGGTGAGACCCCGCTCCCTACAAAAATTAGAAATTTTTTAAAATTAGCCTACCATGATAGTCCCAGCTATTTGGGAGGCTGAGACAAGAGTGAGCTTTCTATGATTGTGCCACTGCACTCCAGCCTGGGTGACAGAATGAGACCCCATCTGAAAAAGAATTTTAAAAAGAAGATGAAGAGGAAAAAGAAAGCTTATCATTTATCAATGATTCTTCGCTCAGAAACACACAAAATTTTCCCGGGATAGGGTTGTGTGTTATGTTCAAAAATAGACCAATAGACTTAATTAAGTTAATCAAGACAAGAACACTGATTTATTCCAGCACATGCACATCAGCTCTGCCTTAAAAGGTGCCAAAACATTTTTCTCAGATAGTAATGCCCTGTGTTATCCAGAGTGTGGTCAAATGAGCATGCTCACATCCTGCTAATGAAGGCATAAGTTGGGAGTTGAATTTGGTGGTGAACACCTATCGTCCCAGCTACTCAGGAGGCTGAGGCAGGAGGACTGTTTGAGCCCAGGAGTTCAAGACCAGGCTGGGCAACATAGCAAGACCCTATCTCTACAAAAAATAAATAAATTTAACTGGGTGTGGTGGCACATGCCTATAATCCCAGGTACTCAGGAGGCTGAGGCAGGAGGATTGCTTAAGCCCAGGAGTTCAAGACCAGGCTGGGCAACACAGCAAGATCCTATTTCTACGAAAATAAAAACAAAAAATTTTAGCTGGGTGTGGCAGTGCACACCTGTAGTCCCAGCTACTCAGGAGGCTGGGACAGGGGGATGGCTTAAGCTCAGGAGTTCAAGACCAGGCTGGGAAATACGGCAAGATCCTATCTCAAAAATAACAGTGATAAAATAAAAATAAATTTAAAGAAGAAAGGATACGTTGGCAAGCCCACGACAATATACTATTCCTGGAGTAGCCTCCATCAAGAAAGACCTGTTGGAAGAGGTGGACTTGAACCCGTGATCCAAAAAAGACGATAGACTTGAAGGAGATAGGGAGGACCAGGGTCAAAATGGAGGGAATTAGAGGCCTTGAGCAGAAAGAGATCGCTTGATCCCCTCCCTCCCGCTTAGAGTCACCGGGACTGCAGCTTCGCATCCCCGTCTGACTCAGACTTTCTGCCTCCCTCCTCCATCAGTTAAGAATCGTCATGTCCACAGCGAGCCCGTCCGTACAATCCAGAGCTAATCACATCTGTGAAGCCTCTTCTCCATGGAAGGTAACATTCGCAGGTTCGAGGCATTAGGACATGGGCATCTTCGGAAATCATCGTTCTTCTAGCACAATTTTTTTTTTAAGAGAAGGAGTCTGGCTCTGTCACCCAGACGCAGTGCCTAGACTGGAGGTGTCGCCAAGGCTGGAGTGCAGTGGTGTGATCACAGCTCGCTGCAGCCTCCAACTCCTGGGCTCAAGAGATCCTGCTATCTCAGCCTTCTGAGTCGCTGGGACTACAGGTGCGTGCCACCCTGCCTCGCTAATTTTTTAATTTTTTTAGAGATGAGGGGTTGCAGGGGTCTCACTATGTTGCTCAGGCTTTTACCACAATTCATAATCAACCATGTCTCCCTTTCTTCATCTGTCACATGGGTGGTCATGAGTGTAAAATGACCTAGTACTTCTCAAGTTCGTAGAACAGTGCCTGGCACGTGATTAAAACTCCTAATTGTGTCTGTTTTATGCACCCATCTAAAAAGATCAGTAGAATCCCTTCCTCCACCCCCTGGATTTCTTAGGATAATGGCTTTCCAATTTTCTTGGTAGTAAGTCACATTAAAAAACACATTTGAGGCAGGGTGTGGTGGCTCATGCTTGTAATCCTAGCACTTTGGGAGGCCAAGTCGGGTGGATCACTTCACGTCAGGAGTTAAAGACCACCCTGGCCAATAGAGACCCCCATGTCTAGTAAAAATATAAAAATTACCCTGGCATGGTGGCACGTGCCTGTAATCCCAACTACTCGGGAGGCTGAGGCAGGAGAATTGCTTGAACCAGGGAGGTGGAGGTCGCAGTGAGCAGAGACGGCACCACTGCCTACTCCATCCTGGCAACAGAGCAGGACTCCATCTAAAACGCACACACACACACACACACACACACACACCCCAGCATGATCCCGTAAGTATACCCAATGATTTATACATTTACATTACTAAAATAAACAGCACACAAGCAAAACTTAACCCCACTTTATGTGATTCATTTTGATGTCTTTCTTTTTATTCTTTTTCTTTTTTTCTTTTGAGATGGAGTCTTGCTCTGACGTCCACTCTAGAGAGTGCAATGGCATGATCTCAGCTCACTGCAACCTCCGCCTCCCAGGTTCAAGCGATTCTCCTGCCTCAGCCTCCTGAGTAGCTGGGATTACAGATGCCTGCCGCCAAGCCCGGCTAATTTTCGTATTTTTAGTAGAGACGGGGTTTCACCATGTTGGCCAGACTGCTCTGGAACTCCTGACCTCAGGTGATTCGGCTGCCTCAGCCCCCCAAAGTGCTGGGATTACGGGCGTGAGCCACTGCACCCGGCCCTCTATTTCATCTGTTAATGCAATGAAGTAAGCCAGTGGTGGCTGAGTTAAACTCTGACATCCAAATTCAGCTTCTCTTCTTTTTTCCTACTTGATACGACCCACCATGAGCAGACGTACGGAAGACGGCAGAGACCTTACGATTTCTCCAGTCAGCCCAGCTTCACTGAGGTGTGTGTGATCGACTGAAAGAAAGAAAGGAGGAGACACTTCGGGAGGCAGAGGCGGGCGGATCATCTGAGATCAGGAGTTTGAGAGCAGCCTGGCCAACAAGGTGAAACCACCCCCATCCCCCCACCACCCACCGTCTCTACTAAAAGTACAAAAATATTAGCCAGGCATGGTGGGGTTGTAATCCCAGCTACTCAGGAAGCTGAGGCTGAGGCGGGAGAATTGCTTGAACCCGGGAGGCGGAGGTTGCAGTGAGCTGACATCATGCCACGGCACTCCAGCCTGGGTGACAGAGTGAGACCTTGCCTCACAAGAAAAAAAAAAAAAAAAGAAAAGAAAGAAAAAGAAAAAAGGAGAAAAGAGAGGCTGTAACTCCGTAACTCCTGCTGCGGAATTCTGCCTGCATATGCCAGCACTCGAGTGTTTTAGTCACTGAGTGGTCTTAGGGATGCCAACAAGCTTTTAATTTGTAAACTTTCGTGTGTTAACAATGCAGAGCGTCTAATTGCCCTGTCCTCCCTATTCACAGCACCTGAGTACGGTGACGACGCCCCCGGCTCAGCGGCATCCACAAGGCTTCCGTGACAGCTCCTCTGGTCCGCACATAACCCAATCTGGAGAGACTGTCATTCGATTTGACACACTGACAAGACGGGGGTGTCAACCTCCTAGACGGGTGAGGAACTGACTGACACAATCCAAGGGTCACTATGAATCAGCTACGGTGTTCAGCTGCTGACAGCTGAGAAAGCTCTCCTCGGATGGTTCAAAGCCTACACATTTTTCACCTCAAGTGGCCTGGGAAATGCGGGAAGGTAACTGACATGCATGAGTATTTCGTTCGGATGTGACAGGCCCAGAAGAGGCTTTTGAAGAGTTTTCCTGCTGCCACTGATGAGATGGCCAGAGGTATCACCACTTAAGCTTGATTCCGGCTCCCCGGTCGCTTGAAGAAATCCGTGACTGTCTCTGAGTGACAGACCCTAAGAGGCCCCTCCGATACCCTTTAACCCATCCAGAAAAGGAAAGTAACACTCAGGAATAGTCGGGAGTAGAGGCTGCAGAGTGAAAGACACAGTTGACAATAATCCCGAGTTATTGTTTCTTTTATTTATTTTTATTTGTATTTTTTGAGACAAGAGTCTCGCTCTGTCGCCCAGGCTGGAGTGCAGTGGTGCAATCTCGGCTCACCTCAACCTTTGCCTGTAGCTGGGATGAGAGGCGTGCATCACCATGCTCGGCTAATTTTTGTATTTTTACTAGAAATGAGGTTTCACCACGTTGCCCAGGCTGGTCTCCAACTCCTAGCCTCAAGTGATCCACCCGCCTTGGCCTCCCAAAGTGCTGGGATTACAGGTGTGAGCCACTGTGCTCAACCGGGGATTATTGTTTCATTTCATAACCGTAATCACTTTCAGCTGCATCGTGTCAACATTGGTCATTCCTGACTCTGGACATGCACATGAATCCTCTGGGAGCTTTTAAGGAGTTTCCAAACCTGGGTTCATCCCCTGAAGATGCTGATTCTGTTGAGCAAACTAACACAGAAACAGAAAACCAAACACCACATGTTCTCACTCATAAGTGGGAGTTGAACAATGAGAACACATAGACACAGGGAGGGGAACATCACACACCGGGGCCTGTCAGGGGGTGGGGGGAAAAGGGTAGGGAGAGCATTAGGAGAAATATCTAATGTATACGGGGCTTAAAACCTAGATGACGGGTTGATAGGTGGAGCAAATCACCATGGCACACGTATAGCCATGTAACAAACCTGCGCATTCAGCACATGTATCCCAGAACTTAAAGTAAAATAAAAATAAATAAATAAATAAAAATTATAAAAGTGTTTAACATAAAAGGTAAAATGTTCCCTACCTAAAACTTATATTCTCATCCCAGGAGAGCCACTGTTGATGACTTGATACATATAGTCTTCCAGTATTTTAAAAACTTAATATTGTAAAATAAAAAACATTTTTCTCAAAAAACAAATCAGAGGTTCTGCGGCAGAGGAGTGCGGACTATAACTCATTTAAGTTGAACTCTGTAAGAAAGGAAAGATTCATAAATACTTCCGTTTGAAGTCTTGAAAAAAATGAAAGAACAAGGAGGCCCACCAGTGGCTATCCTTGGAATGTCGCATCGTTAGTGGGACATCTGGCATCAGAAAGTGAGAAAATGCAGGCACAACACCAGGCTCTGTGCAAACACACTTGTCACAATTCACAGGGCCAGAAAAAGCGATTCCTGCAGTGTATCTACCCCAAGTGGATTCAATCTAGTAAGAGAAGTGGAGATTTTGTGGCATGTACAATTTTCATTGTTAAGTTTGAAAAAAAAAAAAAGGAGGAACATGGGGAAAAGACACGGGGAAGAGGAAACGAGGAGGTGGGAAGCAGAGAAGCAGCTTAGCGAGTAGGTCGAAATTCTGCTTTAACGAGGGAAGCTCATTTTTTTTTTTTTTACCTTTTTGTAGAGATGAGGTTTTGCCATGTTGCTCAGGCTGATCTCGAACTCTTGGCCTCAAGGAATCCTACTATCTTGGCTTCCCAGAGTGCTGAAATTACAGGTGTGAGCCACTGCACCTGGCCACATGAGGTAGTTTTTAAAAGGCTGAATGCAATGTAGAATCTGAAACATACGAATGAAGCTTTTATAATCGATTTCATTAAAACCCATTGCTCTACCTACCCTTTGGCTCTTATTAGAACATGAGCTTGTCGCATCATGCTTTGGTCATTGCAAACACGATAGTTCACTGAGTTACATGGGTCTTCCAGATGTGGACATGCTGTATGATACAGTATCAAAACAAATAGCATGTTTGTTAATATCTTTGCCAATCTCAGAAAAGTCATTAAGTATTGGGAAGCTGTCAAGCTCACGGTGGCAGATACGAGTTTTCCAAAAATCTGATATTCACTTAAAGTTTTATCATTGGTAATAAATGCTGTGAGCTGTTTGACTTGAAGTGACGGGCTCACTTTGTTAATTTCCAAGAAAACGTGTGTCATAGCTTGTCTGTCAATTGTTACTTCTATTAAAAATGTGTTCCATGGAAAAAGCCACTAGTTCAGCTCACACCTCCAACTGTCACACCTGAGGTTCTTGTCAAGGCAACCACTGTACTTTATTATGTATTTGGACAATCAGAATAGTAGAAAGAGGTGTGCTCAAGGGTGGAGATTTAATAAAATCAGTTACTATTACTGTTTCATCAAGGACATTTTCAAGTGAAACTCACTCTTTTTTTCCCCAACTGGGCATACATGGTGGTAAAGAATGTCATGAGACTCGCACAGTTTGAGGCCACCACCAAAGCACTATGGTTTGCACAATCAGTGTAAATGTCAACTCAGTGAACACAGCAAACACCACCTTAATATTCTTGCAAAAAAATGGTTTTGACATCCTGCATGTCCTGATAGTGTCGCAGGCACCATCAGGGGTCCATGGGCCACACTTTGAGAACCACTAATTTAATGTACCATTTCCATTTTGTATATGGAGAAACTGGGGCCCAGAGACAGAATAAATGATTCCTCACTTCAGGAGTGTCTTACTGCATTCTCACAGGTTGGGTTCCCCAGCAAGCTGACTCTGAGGTGGAGTTGATGTGCAGGAAACCTTTAAGGGTAGGGGTTCATGGGGGTTCTCTTTTCTATACCAGTGAAGAGCTAGGATGTAAGCAACGGTTGCTGCTTCCACTGTGATGCAGCCTTGCTACCTATGTTGGAAATAAAAGCTTGGAGTCCCAGAGGAAACAAGCACTTAGGCAAAAAGTTTTCTCAGCAAGGCAATTTATTTCCGCAGAAGAGTGTTGCCTGCATCGGTCACGATCACAAGAGCACCCCAAACAAAGGAGAGAAGGTGTTTTTATCCCTAATGCAGTTTCCATCTCTGTGCCCTTTTCCTATTGGCTAGGGTTGGACTGCACGATCTAAGCTGGTCCTGACTGGCTAAGACTTAAACTTTTCTAAATATGGTTAGCATATGATTTGTAACAGAAGGAGGGGGTGAGAGTGATCTGTCCATTATAGTACAAGGCATGTCTGGACACATTTAGGCATGTTAGGACACAATTAGAGCGGGAGCGTGGTTTGCAGGCTGGAAACAAGATTGAGTACAAGGAGGTTGGGTTTTTGAGCAAAGGATAAGAACATTACACAATTAAACCTTTGGGAGAGGAATTCCTAACACCTGAAAGAGGCCCTGATCCAGACTCCAAGAGAGGGTTCTTGGACCTCACACAAGAAAGAATTTAGAGCAAGTCCATCTGGTGAAAGCAAGTTCATTAATAAATAAAGGAATAAAGAATGGCTATCCATAGGCAGAGCAGCAGCTTGGGTGGCGTGACTGATAATACTTACAGTTATTTCTCATTAGTATGCTAAACAACAGGTGGATTATTCATGAGCTTTTCAGAAAAGAAGTGGACAATTTCCAAAACTTTTAGAAGTTCCTCCCCTTTTTAGATGATATAGGGTAACTTACGGCATTGCCATGGCATTTGTAAATTGTCACGATGCTAGTGGAAGGGTCCTTCAGCATGCTATTGCATTATAATTAGCACATAATGAGCAGTGAGGACGACCAGACATCACTTTCGTCACCATCTTGGTTTTGGTGGCTTTGGGCCAGCTGCTTTACTGCAAGCTGTTTTATTGGGAAGGTCTTTATGACCTGTATCTTGTGCTGAACTCCTATCTCATCCTGTGACAGAATACCTAACTTCCTGGGAAGGTGGCCCAGTAGGTCTCAGCCTTATTTTACCTGGCACCTATTCAAGATGGAGTCACTCTGGTTCAAATGCCTTTGACAGCCTCAGTCGACCATGTGGAAGCTAGAACCACCTTTCAGAATTGCCCTGAGTCAGACCGAGATTGCTTTAAAGCAGGGATGACTGCAAGAAACAAACCTCTTGAACTCCAAACTGGGAAGGAAGGGGTGATTTATTCAGCTGGGAGCAAGGCGGCATAGCTGCCTAACAGCCAAGCCCATCTAACCAAGGAAATCCTTGCCCTCATAAAGGATTACAACTCTAGAAATTACACCTGAAAGGGTCTGGATGTTACAGCTTTAGAAATTACATGTGAAGGGCTGAAATCAAGAACGAACTGCCATTCACAATTGCTACAAAGAGAATAAAGTACCTAGGAATACAACTAACAAGGAACGTAAAGGACCTCTTCAAGGAGAACTACAAGCCATTGCTCAACGAAATAAGAGAGGATACAAACAGATGGAGAAACATTCCATGTTCATGGTTAGGAAGAATCAATGTCGTGAAAATGGCCATACTGCCCAAAGTAATTTACAGATTCAACGCTATTCCCATCAAGCTACCAATGACCTTCTTCACAGAACTGGAAAAAAACAACTTAAACTTCATATGGAACCAAAAGAGAGCCCGCATAACCAAGTCAATTCTAAGCAAAAAGAACAAAGCAGGAGGCATCACACTACCAGACTTCAAACTATACTACAAGGCTACAGTAATCAAAACAGCATGGTACTGGTACCAAAACAGAGATATAGACCAATGGAATAGAACAGAGGCCTCAGAGGAAATACAACATACCCACAACCATCTGATCTTCGACAAACCTGACAAAAACAAGCAATGGGGAAAGGATTCCCTGTTTAATAAATGGTGTTTGGAAAACTGGCTAGCCATGTGCAGAAAGCAGAAACAGGACCCCTTCCTGACACCTTACACCAAAATTAACTCCAGATGGATTAAAGACTTAAACATCAGACCTAATACCATAAAAACCTTAGAAGAAAATCTAGGCAAAACCATTCAGGACATAGGTGTAGGCAAGGACTTCATGACCAAAACGCCAAAAGCAATGGCAACAAAAGCCAAAATAGACAAATGGGACCTAATCAAACTCCACAGCTTCTGCACGGCAAAAGAAACAGTCAGTAGAGTGAATCGGCAACCAACAGAATGGGAAAAAATTTTTGCAGTCTACCCATCTGACAAGGGGCTGATATCCAGAATTTACAAAGAACTAAAGCAGATCTACAAGAAAAAAACAAACAAGCCCATTCAAAAATGGGCAAAGGATATGAACAGATACTTTACAAAAGAAGACATACAGGAGGCCAACAAACATATGAAAAAATGCTCATCATCACTGGTCATCAGAGAAATGCAAATCAAAACCACATTGAGATACCATCTCACACCAGTTAGAATGGCGATCATTAAAAAATCGGGAAACAACAGATGCTGGAGAGGATGTGGAGAAATAGGAACACTTTTACACTGTTGGTGGGAATGTAAATTAATTCAACCATTGTGGAAGACAGTGTGGCGATTCCTCAAGGACCTAAAAATAGAAATCCCATTTGACCCAGCAATCCCATTACTGGGTATATATCCAAAGGATTATAAATCATTCTACTACAAGGACACGTGCACACGAATGTTCATTGCAGCACTGTTTACAATAGCAAAGACCTGGAACTAACCCAAATGCCCAACGATGATAGACTCTATAGGGAAAATGTGGTACATATACACCATGGAATATTACGCAGCCATCAAAAACGATGAGTTCACGTCCTTTGTAGGGACATGGATGAACCTGGAAGCCATCATTCTCAGCAAACTGACACAAGAGCAGAAAATCAAACACCGTATATTCTCGCTCATAGGCGGGTGTTGAACAATGAGAACACATGGACACAGGGAGGGGAGCACTACACACTGGGGTCCGTTGGGGGGAAATGGGGGAGGGGTGGGGGGGTGGGGAGGTGGGAAGAGATAGCATGGGGAGAAATGACAGATACAGGTGAGGGGACGGAAGGCAGCAAAGCACACTGCCATGTGTGTACCTATGCAACAATCTTGCATGTTCATCACATGTACCCCAAAACCTAAAATGCAATTAAAAAAAAAAAGAAATGGAAAAAAAAAAAAAAGAAAGAAATTACATGTGAAGGGCTGGATGCCGTGGCTCAAGCCTGTAATCCCAGCACTTTGGGAGGCCGAGGCGGGTGGATTATGAGGTCAAGAGATTGAGACCATCCTGGTCAACACGGTGAAACCCCATCTCTACTAAAAATACAAAACATTAGCTGGGCATGGTGGCGCCTGCCTGTAATCCCAGCTACTCAGGAGGCTGAGGCAGGAGAATTGCCTGAACCCAGGAGGCGGAGGTTACGGTGAGCTGAGATCGCGCCATTGCACTCCAGCCTGGGTAACCAGAGTGAAACTCCGTCTCAAAAAAAAAAAAAGAAAGAAAGAAATTACATGTGAAAGAGTCTTGGTCCCTGGAGTAGGCATGAGGTACGTGACTTAGGTGAGGTTTGAGCTTCTTTAAGTAAAAACAATGCCTTCTAGAAAGATTCCTCTCCACCATGCCTGCCATCTATAGGAGGGCAATTAAGGCGGCATCCTGTCCACCAGCCTTTACTTCTACTGAAATGCGATGTGGAAGTCACGGGGGAGGTAGTCGTCCATGCTTAGGTCTCCTTTCTCAGCTTCACCCTTACCGACCATCTCGATTTCCTCATCAATACGTTATTTCTGCAAGTGGTTCAAGGACTGACTAAATTAGGACATCAAAGTCTAACATGGCCTCATTCTCATTAGATTCTGGCCTCCTTGAGGTCACACACTGATACTGGGGATGTGCAGGTTCCTTAACCTGGTGCCCTGCTTTCCCCGTCCTTTCCACACAGCCCTAAAAAAATAAGGCTGAGAAACAGCCCTATGTGTCCAGGCAGGCTCGCTCTCCAAAGGCTTCTTGCTGAAAGTGTATTTGCACTGAAAATGTTCTGTCCTTGAAATTGACAGTCTGTGACTTTTGAACAGATCCATCCTACTCAGAGGCTTAAGGGTTTCATTTGATTCTACTTCAAAGCCATCTTATGCTCCCAAGGTGTCCCCAGGTTCCCTGGGACCCAGGTAAATATTCTATTTGCTTGCACAAAGACCTCTGAGAATGCCTCATTACTTGACACAATAGGTGACTTAATCTGTGGGTCACGGTTAAGTGACTGCACCACTTTGCAACACAATGCAGACTGCATAATCTCCCGGGATGCTCCAGTCAGACGAGAGGCTGCCGGCAGCTCTGCAAGGCACCAGATTGCCGGCTCGGTGCTGGGGTGCACCAGCGAACGTGGCTGCTCCCAGGCATTGCTCCCCTGCCCACACCTGCCACCTGCACAGTGCTTCCAAGTCAACCTTCAAGATACTCACAGGAGGTCATTCCACCTCCGAAACTTCCTGCATCTCACGGTAGTCCACCGCGTTGAGCTCAAATGCCCGTCCTCTTCTCAGGGCCCGTCATCACCTTCTCACCTCCAACACACACATCCTGCTCCAATTAAACTGGCCCCTCTCTGCTCCCTCCAGCACATTGCAGTCACACTGACCATGCTGTTCCCCATCCCAGAACTTGGTCCCATTTCCCCATGGCCTTTTCAAAGCAGGTCCATCCCATCCTTCAAGCAACAGCTCAGATCACCTCGTCCAGAGAGCTCTGCTGATGATTCCAGCCCTGTCCTCTAGACTGTTTCTATTCAAATTACCTGCCCCATACAACGTTGAACTTGATCGTATTGTCAGAGGTGTTTGAATCAGAGTGACTCCATCTCGAACAGGGTGTGAGTAAAATAAGGCTGAGACCCACTGGGCTGCATTTTGAGGAAGTTAGGTATTCTAAATCACACGATGAGATACAGGTTATAAAGACTTTGCTGATAAAACAGTCTGTGATAAAGAAGCCGGCCAAAACCCACCAAAACCAAGATGGTGACCAAAGTGACTTCTAGTCATCCTCACTGCTCACTATACGCATATTATTAAGAAATTAAGCAATTATTAAACATTAGCATGCTAAAAAAAAAAACCACCACACACTCCCACCTGTGCCATGACAGTTTACAATGCCATGGCAAAGTCCAAAAGTTACCCATATGGTCTAAAAAAGGGAGAAACCCTCAGTTCCAGGAATTAGCCACCACTTTCCTGAAAAACTCATGACTAATCCACCCTTTATTTAACATATAATCAAAAACAACCATAAGAGCGGGCACTAGCCGCACTTGGGGCTGCTGTGTTTATGGAGTAACCATTCTCTTATTTCTTTGCTTTCCTAATAAACTCACTTTCACTGTACTCCATGGACTTACCCGGAATTCTTTGTTGTGAAAAATTCGAGAACACACCCCAAAATGATGTTACAACCTTCTCTTGGGGTCTGGATTGAGCCCTCTTTCTGGTAATGATATTCCATCTCAGATGTTCATCTCAGAGCCACCTTCGCCTCCTGGCTTACAATCAACTCAGAGCAATTCGCTGAGGTGTTACCACATTCCAAAGTCTGAGCTGAGTAGGAGATGCGAAGATGAACCAAGCAACTCCCCCATCCTGAAGGAGCTGAGGTTGCAGCCTCACCCACCACAGCTGTGCAATCAAACAGGGTGTCCCTCTCTTCCAAAGAGTCCCCTAGCACCCAGCCCAAGGAGGTAGCACTGGGCAATGGGAATCTCCAGTTCTGGAGCCAGCAGATCCAGGGTACATGCCCTTCCACCTGCTAGCTTACAGCTACTCTGTAACACGGCTTAAACAGGTCTGGACCCCTTCCTGGTTTAGTACCAAAAGGCAGGCAAATCCTCTACCCTTGGATAAACTCACAGCTGAACGTAGAGATAAAACCTAATATACTATGTGCTGAGCACATTAAATAAATTAACACACTTAATTTTCTTAACTCTATGAAATAGCTACAGCTATTATCCCCATTTTATGCTTGGGAGGGTAATGACTAGTCCGAGATCACACAAGTAATAAATACCATAGCCAAGAGTGGAACTCGGGTGGGTCTCATTCCAGGGCTCCAGCTCTCAATAACAATCATTGTCTTCAGCATAACAGCTCATGTTTCTGAGCTTAATATATGGGCACTGTGCAAGTATATTGCCTGGGTTATCTTATTCATCCCCCCAAATCAAGTTACTGGACCTGTTTTACAGCTGAGAAATAAACTCTTTTGTTGCAGGTAATGACTATCTGAGGCCAGTGTCACGTGGGCAGTAAGAGAATTTACCAAGACAGTCACAGGTAAACAAAAGCAGATTTATTAGAGAAAGTATGAAAATACATTCCAAGGAAGCAACAGGCAGGTCAGCAAGATGGAGGCTGACTGCAAAGGATGACAAAGGCTTGCTGAGGATTTTTTTTTTTTTTTTTTTTTGAGATGGAGTCTCGCTCTCGCCCCCCCAGGCCAGAGTGCAGTGGCAGGATCTTGGCTCACTACAACCTCCACCTCCCAGGTTCAAGCAATTCTCCTGCCCCAGCCTCCCGAGTAGCTGGGATTACAGGTGCCTGTCACCACTCCCAGCTAATGTTGTTTATATATATATATATATATATATATATATATATATATATATATATTTAGTAGAGACAGGGTTTCACCATGTTGGCCAGGCTGGTCTCGAACTCCTGACCTCAGGTGATCCACCCGCCTCGGCCTCTCAAAATGTTGTGATTGCAGGCGTGAGCCACCGCGCCCGGCCTGCTGAGGATTTTATAGAATTGCGCTATGTGGTGAAGACGGCTTTGTATAGACCGATAATGCCAAGATTCCAGTGAATTAACTTGCATTTTTCTATCAGCCAAGGGTCTGGTGATAGCTGGGCACAGGAGGATTGTGAGTTATTTGCACAGCAGACCTATGTGTCCTGAACCATGAAGAAAGGCAGACTTAGAGCTTATCAGCTGCATTCTCTTCTTGCTTTCATTTGGTCCTGCCAGCCCAACCCTCCCTCCCTAATTAGGACTCCATATCTTGAAGAGGTTAACTTGCTCAAGGTGTCACAGCTAAGTAGAGCAAAATCCCAGGCAGCCTAAGGCCAGAAACAGCATGCTTATTTCACCTACAATGACGCCCTGGTATCAGTTATCCAGAATCCAGACGCTGGCATAGCTGCCTCTTTTAGCAGAGTCATCTGTGACCCAGGGTGAGATCCTGATCAACTACCATCCTTGTTCACACCCTTCTTCTGTTTTCACAGGGAGTGACCATCTTGTTCTGATGAGATTAAGACAGAAGGGATCCCCTTTTATTTTAGGAGCCTGCAGACCTCAAGCATGGAGATAAAGGAAAATCCTGAGGTTCTCTCAAGGGAAATTCTAGGCACCTTGCTACCCCTAGAAGTAAATAAGTGACTTGCTAAACAAGAAGGTAATTGTAGCCCACACCAATATAGGCAAGGAAGCTGAAGTTCTAAAGACATTGGCATTCCCTATGGAAACAAGTCTCAATCGATTTGGAAGTTTGTTTTGCCAAGGTTAAGGACATGCCCAAGGTTAAGGACACAATCTTGGGTGGTCCTGATGACATGTACCAGGGTGGTTGGGCTACAACTTGGCTTAATACATTTAGGGAGACATAGGTTCCAATCAGTACCTGTAACACGTACATTGGTTTGGTCCAGAAAGGCAGGACAACTGGAAGCAGGAACTTCCAGGTCATAGGCAGAGTCAAAGATTTTTTTGATCGGCAATTAGTTGAGTTCTTATCCAAAGACCTGGAATCAATAGAAAGGAATGTCTGGGTTACAGTAAGGGATTCTGGAGACCAGGGTTTTATCATGTAGATGAAGCCTCCAGGTAGCATGCTTCAGAGAGAACACATTGTAAATGTTCCTCATCTGACTTAAGAGTCCGTTCTATCAGTCTTAAGGCCTTTGTGCTGATGTAAATGCTGGTCAGCTATGTGCAAATTCTCAGAGAGAGGAAGGTATAACGAGTCTTGTTAAGCTCCCCATTCCCATAATAGCCTGCCCTAGTTTTTCAGGTTAACTTTGGAATGCCCTTGGCTGAAAGGAAGGGTTCTTTCAGATGGTTGTCGGTGCTTAGAATTTAATTTTTGATTTACAAAAGTAAAGATAATGTTATAGGAAAGGGATCCCAATCCAGACTCCAACAGAGGGTTCTTGGATCTCACGCAGGAAAGAATCCAGGGCATGTCCACAGAGTAAAGTGAAAGCAAGTTTATCAGGAAAGTAAAGAAATAAAAGAATGGCTGCTCCAGAAACAGAGCAGTACCGAGGGCTGTTGGTTGCCCATTTTTATGGTTATTTCTTGATTATATGCAAAACAATGGGTGGATAATTTGTGCTCCACTTTTTAGACCATATAAGGTAACTTCCTGACATTGCCATGACATTTGTAAACTGTCATGGTGCTGCTGGGATTGGAGCCATGAGAGTGACCTCTGTTCTTAGTTCTGGTGAGTTTTGGCTGACTTCTTTACTGCAACCTGTTTTATCAGCAAGGTCCGTATGACCTGTATCTTGTGCTGACCTCCCACCTCATCCTGTGACTTAGAATGCCTTAACTGTCTGGGAATGCAGCCCAGTAGTTTCAGCCTCATTTTACCTAGCCTCATTCAAGAGGGAGTTGCCCTGGTTCACATGCCTCTGACAATAACATCTTAACACCTGTCCCTGAGTTGATTTTCAGTGACATGGACTCCCACTAGAGAACCCTGTGGAGCAGATCAGCTGGCACTAGACCCCAGATAAGGGAAAAGTGAAGATAAAAGTTTAACTGTCACTCTTAGTTCTAAGCTTCTTCCTGAGGAGTTTGAGGAGAGTCAAATCCCCCTAGACAGTTAACTTTCTCTTTTCTGATGACTTTAAGTTTTTAAACAAAATTTCTCTATCTGAACCAATTGCAAATCAGAAAATTTTTGAATCTGTCTACAATCTGTAAGCCCCCGCTTCAAGATATCCCATACTTTTAAGCTTAAACCAATATGTAGCCTCCATGTATTGATTTATTATTTTGCCTGTAGCTTCTACTTTTCTAAAATTTATCCCTGCCTTTAAAAACTCTTGCCTGCAAGCCATTGGGGAAGTCAGTTCTTAAGCAGGAGCTACCCAATTCTCCTTGCTTGGTATCTTGCAATACATGCTTTCCTTTCAATTGTCGATTGAAAAAAAACTCTGTAAAATATTTAAAGAGGTTTACTCTGAGCGAAATATGAGGGATTATAGCCTGGAATGCAGTCTCAAGAGGTACTGAGAACATGTGCTCCAGATTGTGGGGTTACAACGTGGTTTCTTAACTTGGTTTCATACATTTTAGGGAGAGAGAAGCTACAGGCAAAGTCGTAAATCAATACATGGAAGGCATACATTGGTGTGGGCTGGAAAGGTGGGATATCTTGAGGATGTGGAGCAGGGCTTCCAGGTCATAGGTGGATTCAAAGATTTCCTAATTAGCAATGGTTGAAAGAGTTAAGCTTTGCCCAAGAGCTGAAGTCAGCATAAAGAAATGCTTTAGTTAAGGTAAGAGGGGTTATGGATGCGAAGGTTCTGGATACGTAGATGAAGCCTCTACGTAACAGGCTTCAGAGAAAATACATGGTAAGTGGCTCTTGTCAGACCTTAAAAGGTGTCAGACTCTTAGCTTAATCTCTCCTGGATCAAAAAACAAATAAGAAAGGAAAGAGGATTCTCTACAGAATGCGAATCTCCCCCACAAGAGATGGCTTTGCAGAGCCATTTCAGAGTATTCTAGAGAAATATATCTTATTTCCTTTAGGGCCTGCTATTTGTCATGTGATGCTATACCAGGGTCAGGTTGGAATTTGGTGTCTTGTTGCCACAAAGAGTCTGTTTTGTGGTTTTATGATCTCTATTTTAATGTTAGTGCTGGTGAGTTCTGCCTAAATCCCAAAGTGAGAGTGTATAACAGTGTACATCAAACCTCCCCTTCATCTCATGGGCCGAACTAGCTTTTCAGGTGTTCTTAGGATCCCCTCAGCCTGGAGGGGGTTCACTAAGTTGGTTGGGGGACTTAGAATAATATTTCTAGTTTACACTATGTAGCAAGTAGAAAACTCCCTCTTCAACGTTTCCTTTCTTGTTAAAGAATAAATCATTAGTGTTAAAAATAATAGTTTGTTTTATACACGTTCCTCAAAGCCTTCTTGCTTTTTGCTAATAACTCTTTGCTAAGCCCTATCCTACGTAGCTGTTAGACAAGCTCACAGGCACGTAGTACATTCTATGTCCTTGTACTTTAACAAGATATTTATGCTGTTACTTTTCTAAGTCCTTTTGCAAGCAACTTCCTGTCCCTTCCTGATTTGGACTTCCTCTTTTCCTTTTTCTCCATTACCTTTAACTATTCAAGAAAGTTTTAAGGTATTAGCCAATTGGGTTCTGTTTTAGATTGTGAAGTCTGGCTCCAACCAATGGAAATCAGACCCAGCAGTAAGGACAGCCTCAAATGCTGAAGGGATAAATATCTCTGCTTTTCCTTTGTTCATTGTACACTCATGGCAAGATGGCTAACGGGAGCCCCCTTTCTGCAGAAAGTAAAATTGCCTTGCTGAGAGATCCTTTGTCTCAGTGCTGATTTTTCTTTGTGGCACTGAGCATCTGTTTCCAACACACTATTACTGCAAAAACCTCAGTGTGGGTAGGTAAGTGGGGCCCAGTTCCGTCCTATCATGAGAGTTCAATCTGTGGCTAGTGGGCCACCTGACTACAAAAGCCAGCCCCAGACAGAGCCAAAGGATGACATCCACAAATTCCTAGGAATCTGCAGGCTGCCCCACCCCACCCAGGTCCCTCAGGTCAGCAACGTCATGAAGCAAGACTACAGGACATCTGACTTTTCTGCAGCCCTGGCTTTGCTGTCTCTCCTGAAGTGAATGTCCTTTTTTGAGAGGCAGGGAGGCCTTGTGCAAAGCCCTCTCCTCTCTGGCTCACTGTTCCTTTGTCACTGAGAGGTGGATTAAGTAAGAATGGGCTTGTCCTTACTAGAAACTTAGGAAACAGGAGCTATAATGAGTGACAGTTGTTGTTACCAGCTCTGTACCAGGCTGCTTGAATGGTTCTGTTTCCTGTGGGATCCGGGGGCCCAACTCAGGGGGGGCCTGGATGGATCCACCCAAATCACAGTCTCTTTCCAGCTCCCTCCTCCTCCATCATCTGCATTTTTAGACTGAATTTCCATCTAGAAAGAGCAACCTCCGTCTCAGCCCCTCCTTCCCATGCTTTCCTGGAGTCGTCTCTAGGATGTCAGCTGGACATAACCAGTGTGCTAAGTGTGGGTAGAGCGTAATGCTCTGTTATAGTCTTTCTATGTACCCCATTTATCCTAATATAAAGCTAACATGATATTTTAAAAGTTAATATTGTGATATGTATCTCAATTAGCTTCCCACAGCCCGTCTCGAGCAGAGGCAGTTGGCTGGGTTCAAGGTGGCCGTGGGGCCCAGAATAAGAGATGGGAACCCACAGACGTCCTAAGAGCTGAGCCAGAAGTTAGGGAAGCCCAGCTCTGGTCTGAAGTGCCCATGAGAGCTGCTCCAGAACCTTCCCACATCAAAGACTCCTGGCTTCAATACATTAACAGCATGGCCTCACATCCTCCTGTCCTCCCGAGAAATGCATTTCTCAGGAAACTGCTCTGCGGCCAGTGTTTCTCCAAGTGGCATGTGAATCCCAGAGACGCTCTGAGCAGGACAGAGGATGGAGCGACACCCACTGGGGCCTGTTGAGGGGGTTCTGGGTTAGTTTCTGGTGTTGCAGTAGGGAGACAGGAATGGGGGCATGAGAAGTGTTTCTCTCTTTTTGAAATGTATACACACATGATTGCCTTGTTTTCTTATCATCACTTACCCAAAGCAAAGCCTTATTACTTAAAAAAAAAAAAAAAAGGCTGGAACATCCAAACAATAGCCCATAATTACTTTTCAAATGATTCTCTGGAGTAACTATGCCATTAGTCCTAGCGCCTTCTTCCACTTCAAAGATTTCTCTCTCTCTCTCTCCCCTTGGTGTCATCTGTTTGGCTTAGGGAAAGAGAGGGGGCTCCCAGGAGCCTGAGTAATGGGAACCCAGGCTGTAGGCACAGGATTCAGAGATGCTTCTCTTAGCGTGTCTATTGTCAAACCAATTATTCCTGCAAATGACAGTTCGCAGAGCATTAAAGCAGACTTCCCAAGGGAAACAGATTAACGATCAGCCTTATGAAATTCAGGCAGCTGCCTTGAAGGATTTCTAGCCACACTAGATAGAGAAAGGGGCTGTGGAGCCATCTTTGGCTTTACTAATCAGTTTGGATTGGCAGGCTGTGACCATGTGAAGGTCGCCCCCCTCCCTGTGGTTAATATATCCAAATGGGGTTGTTACAGGAAAGGGGTCCTGAACCAGACCCCTAGAGAGGGTTCTTGGATCTCACGCAAGAAAGAATTCATTACAAGTCCATAAAGTGAAAGCAAGTTTATAAAGAAAGTAAAGGAGTAAAAAAAATAGCTACTCCATAGACAGAGCAGCTTGGAGGGCTGCTGGTTGTCAATTTTTATGGTTTATTTCTTGATGATATGCTAAACAAGGGGTGGATTATTCTTGGCTCCCCTTTTTAGACCATATAGTGTAACTTCCTGATGCTGCCATGGCATTTGTCCACTGTCACCGCGCTGGTGGGAGTGTAGCAGTGAGGACGACCCGAGGTCACTCTCCTCACCACCTTGGTTTTAGTGGGTTTTGTCCGGCTTCTTCCCTGCCACCTTTTTTTATCAGCAAGGTCTTCATGACCTGTATCTTGTGCTGACCTCCCATCTCATCCTGTGACTTAGAATGCCTTACCCATCTGGGAATGCAGCCCAGGAGGTCCCAGGCCCGTTTTACCCAGCCCCTGTTCAAGATGGAGTTGCTCTGGTTCACACGCCTCTGACAGGGCGATCTTCTGCGGTTCCTGTAAACCCTAAAGGGAGGACAGAGTAGCACAGACAACCTTTTGTCGAGTGTCTGTCCTATGTCAGCTCCTGAACTGGGCACTGCACTCACATTAGGTAGTCATCTGTGAGGTATTTATTGTCCCCATTTTACAGATGAGAAACTGAGGCTGAAAAAATAAACTCACTGCCCAAGATCACACGATTGGGAAGAACTAGTGCCAAGATTAACACACAGATCTGTCGACTTGCAAACTTACTTTTTTTTACAACACTCCGCGATAACATTCCGGCTTCAAGAAAACGGGTTGGTCCTGGGTTCAATGCACCATTCACTGCTGTAGGATGATGTCTGAGTAGTAAATTCTCTTCCCCGAGCTTCAGCTTCTTGCCTGCAAAATGGAGCCAATGATACTTCCAGAATAAAGAACCACATTAAGATTAGGTTAGTAATCCCAGCACTTTGGGAGGCCGAGGCAGGTGGGTCACTAGGTCAAGAGATCGAGACCATCCTGGCCATGATGAAACCCTGTCTCTACTAAAAATACAAAAAAATTAGCCAGGTGTGGTGGCATGCACTTGTAGTCCCAGCTACTCGGGAGGTTGAGGCGGAAGGATCACTTGAACCCAGGAGGTGGAGGTTGCAGTGAGCCGAGATTGCGCCACTGCACTCCAGCCTGATGACAGAGCAAGACTCCATCTCAAAAAAAAAAAAAATTAGGTTAAAGGTAAATGTGGAAGGCACTGTGATGGGAGATCTAAGGAAACCTCGGTGCTCATCATTTGAGTTTGTGTACCTGATACTGAACCAGAGGCTCTGGGCCAGGAAAAGCAATACCAAGGCTCTAACAAGCTCAGAGCAGTTGATGCCAGGCCTGTTATAACATCACTACCACCATGACCACCGTCATGACAGGTACCATTTAGTAAATGCTTACAAGGGGCTAGGCATTGTGTAAAGTGGTTGCATTTATTTAATATTGTTTCTGACTAATATGCCAGCAGCAGAGACCTGAGGTAACACTGGCTCATAAACAAAATCTAGATTTTTCTTTTTCTCCTACAAGGAAGTCCAAAGGAAGGCAGTCTACGGCAGTTGTGATGATTCTGTAAAACCATCCACGCTTAGCTTTCTCCAGTATTTCTCTCCCGGCATCTTTAGTGAATGGCTTTTATCCTCTAGATTATCCCACAGTCAGAGGTGGCTCCGGGAGCTCCGGGCATCATGCCTATGCTTCAGGTAGGAAGAAAGAGGATGAGGTGGTGGGGAAGCCAAAGACCCCCTTTAAAGAGCTTTTCCGAATTCCCACCTGATAACTTCTGATTCAGTCTCAGTGGCAATCCCATCACCAGGGAGACTGAAAAATAAGAGTTTTGAGCCAAGCAAGAGCTACCTTCAAAAATACAGGGCTCTGGCTGCACACAGTGGCTCACACCTGTAATCCCAGTACTGTGGGCAGCCAAGGAGGATAGATCTTCTGAGGTCAGGAGTTTGAGACCAGCCCAGCCCACATAGTGAAACCCCATCTCTACTGAAAATGCAAAAAGTAGCCGGGCATGGCGGTGCACACCTGTAATCGTAGCTACTCCGGAGGCAGGAGAGTCGCTTGATCCTGGATGGCGAAGGTTGTAGTAAGCAGAGATCACGCCACCGCACGCCAGCCTGGGCAACAAAGCAAGATTCCATCTGAAAAAAAAAAAAAAGAGAAAAAAAGGATCCAGTGAAAGGCATGCTGTCGACACCCGAACCCAGCTTCACTTCTTGTTAGAAGAACCTCTGGAAGCTCAACTAGCTGGGTGCGTTCAAGACACCTTCCAAAGGTCCCACCTCATCATGCCATTCCATTGAGAATTGGGATGCATTTGAGAGGGGACACAAACATTTATTCCACAACAGGTAGGCAAGCAGCCGTCACCACCCTTGTGCTTCACACACATTACCGCATTCGAACACTCACAATAACACTGCAAGATGGTATTGTTACACCGCTTATAGACGAGGCTCACACAGTGTAAGTCACTGGCTCAGCACAGCACAGTGGGTAAGTGGGCTTGACCTCAAAGGCAGGGGCAACATCCATCACCAGCTTTGCCAGGCCCTGGCAGAGGCCTGACAGCCAAGAACAGAGCAGGGAGCAAGACAAAGGGGGATGGAAATGCTCCCCCGTCCAACGATTGGGCACAGGTGCACCCTGGAGAGGAGGCGTCTGACCATATGTGGTTGTGGGGTTCTTACGGGGAGACAAGGGAGAGCAGAGAGCCAGGGGAGGTGGCACCACCAGCCCCACATCTTCTGTGTGCAGGAAGCCCCTGAGCAGTCTGCAGTCCTGGGGACAGTCCCCCAAGAAGAGAGACGCCACAGGGCAAGGAAGCTTCTGTCTGCTTCATCCCTCCCTGAGTCCCTTGCCGAGAGCTCAGATGGACGAATGAACAAATGAATGAATGATTGAATTAATGCAATGCTCTTCCACCTGCTGCCTTCTTCAGGCTTGGGCCCATCCAGTAGAAAACCAAAAAGCTCTTCTGAAACAAACATTGTAGACGCAAATCCTGGTTGCCCCCGACCAGGATTTCACGAGCATTACAATGAAAGACAGACAGACCCAGGCATCAGATCTACCTGCTCTGAATGACTGGCAATGAGGTTTATCATTTGGGTAACTAATTAAATCTGCAGGTCGCAGAACATCATTTTCTGTTATCTATAATTATGAATCTATGAATCTAGCACAGATGGCACAACTCATATACATACAATGATGTGACTGCAGGTGCCTCCTTATGACTGATTAATTGATTGTGATTGGTTTCTCTCCCAGATTTGAGTTAGGCGGGTAGGCATTCGCCCCATAGAAGAGATGCCCCTGGGACGGGCATGGTGGCTCACCGCTGTAGTCCCAGTGCTTTGAGAGGCCAAGGTTGGAGGAGAACTTGAGGCCAGGAGTTCGAGACAGGCCTCGGCAACCTAGCAAGACCCGATCTCTGCATAAAATGAAAAAAAAATTAGCCAGGTGTGGTGGTGCGTGCCTGTAGTCCCAGAAATGTAGGAGGCTGAAGTGGGAGGGTCGCCTGAGAGCTCTAACAGCACCACTGCACTGCAGCCAGTGCTACTGAAAGCCTCTCTTTCAGTAGAGAAGGGGTCTTGCCATGTTGGCTAGGCTGATGAAACCCCGTTTCTACTAAAAATATAAAAATGAGCTGGGCGTGGTGGCAGGCACCTGTAGTTCCAGCTACTCGGGAGGCTGAGGCAGGAGAATCACTTGAACCCGGAAGGCAGAGGTTGCAGTGAGCCGAGGTAGCACCAGCCGGGATGACAGAGAAAGCCTCCATCTCAAAAAATACAAAGGGTGGAGGGCTTGTTCACCTCTTGTCCACCTCTCCAGGCCTCAAGCCTCTGTCTTCTCAGTCTCATATTCACCCCCCACAGCACAGCTTCTCCAAGTGCCGTCTGAGAGCCCCTATATCTACATAGGCTGAAATGCTTGTTAAGAATGCAAATTCCAGCCAGGCACATGCCTCGTGCCTATAATCCCAGTGCTTCGAGAGGCCAAGGCACGAGAATCCCTTGAGCTCAGGAGGTCTAGACCAGCCTGGGCAACAAGGTGAAACCCCATCTCCACAAAATACCAAATTAACCAGGCCTGGTGGCAAATGCCTGTAGTCCCAGCTATTAACACTCAGGAGGCTAAGGCAGGAGGATTGCTGGAGCCCAGGAGTTTGAGGCTGCAATGAACTATGATTGCACCAGTGCACTCAGCCTGCGCACAGAATGAGACCCTGTCTCAAAAAAAAATAATAATAAAAATAATGCAGATTCTGATCAGGCACATGGCTCGCACCTGTAATCTCAGCTCTTCAGGAGGCTGAAGTAGGAAGGCTGTTTCTGTCTCAGTACTCATCTCTGCGTCCAAATCTCTCCTTTTTTTGAGTGATGGGTCTCGTTATGTCGCCCAGGCTGGAGTGCAGTGGCACCATCATAGCTCTTTGCAACCTCAAACTCCTGTGCTCAAGTGATCCTCCCTCCTCAGCCTCCCAAGTAGCTGGGATTACAAGCATGCACCCCCATGCTTGGCTTTTTTTTTCTTTTTGTAGAGACTGAATCATGCTCTGTCGCCCACACTGGTCTCAAACTCCTGGCCTCAAGCAATCCTTTCACCTTGGCCTCCCAAAGTGCTGGGATTACAGACGTGAGCCACTATGTCGAGCCCCAGATGTCCCTTTCGTAAGGATTCCAGTCCTCTTAACTTGACCATATCTGCGAAGACCCTATTTGCAAATAAGTTTGCACTCTATGATACAAAAGAGGTCAGGGGATCAACATATCTTTTGCAGGCAGGCACAATTCACTCCACGACAGCCACCAAATCTTGGAAGTGACATCCCATCATTTTTGCCACACTCTGTGTATTAGAAGCAAGTCACTAGGTCCAGCCCTGACTCAAGGGCAGCGCCTCACACGTGGGCGTAGATGTCGGGAGGTCAGCAGCATCAAGAGCCATTTTAGAAGTTGTCTCCCTGACCCATATCCATTAACAGGGCTTGAACGAGTAGTCTGTTATCTATTGTACTTTTACTGTAATTGTTTGTGAATTTATTTCTACCTGACTCAAGACTGCGGGCTTCCCGGAAGCAGAGCTCATATCAGATCTGTTACTTACACATTCCTAACGCCGGACCCAGGACATGATGTGGTAGGTGCCCCGTCAATATTTATTGAATAAAAGAATAAGTAAGTGAATGAATGAGAAGCAGAAAATGTTTCTCTCTGTCAAAGGGGGAAATTACTCCTAAAATCTTAGCAGGGGAGCCTTGCAATAGGCAGTTTGCCATTGTGCATCTGTGATTAAATGGATTCTCCTCCAGCCAGCCCAATCTTAACTATTGATCAGCAAACTAAACACTTGTTTATTTAAGAGGAGGAAGGCGGCACTGTCTGCATACAAAGAATTCATGGAACAAGTCAGATGCCTGATGAATAATTTTCCCTGCCGTTTAATAAGACCCAGGAGGTACATCTGTTTCAATCACTTTGATCAGAACTAAAAACAAGCTCAGACAAGATGCCTAATGCGGCCTCTACCTGACAGGTGTAGAGGGAGCGATTATATTGTCTCTTTCCTTCCCTGAAAGCAATGAATGAAAGCCCACATGACTGACAGCTCCTGGAAGGAGGCGGGGAAAGGAGCAGATCAGAGGAAACTGACTTCACAGGGCAGGCTGTGAATGGTGCATGCAGAGCCCAGCTGGAGATCCTGATGGGGAGGAGAATGAGGGCTGAGGCCAGGGCATTAATCGGGATCCTGTGCTCAGAACAGGCATTAGACGTAGAGATCTGTCCACTCTTGACAGTCACGTGAAACACAGCAGATTCATACTAGTAAGCCAATTTGTCACAATCAGTATCCCCAGAGCTTATGTGGGAAGTGGTGTCTGTATTATTCTGGGAGGAGTAGTGAACTGGAATTCAGGGGGTATGAGCTGGAATCCTGTCCCTGTCCCTTGACAGCTCTGTAAACCAAAAAGCGTCTGAGACAAGTCTCCATCGATTTAGAGGTTTATTTTGCCGAGATTGAGGAAGCACCCAGGAAAAAGAGACAAAAGTTACAGCAGTGACCTGTGCATTCTCCAAAGAGGATTCTGAGGACTTTAATATTTAAAGGGAGCTGGGCATGGTGGCTCATGCCTGTAACCTGAGCACTTTGGGAGGCCGAGATGGGTGGATCACCTGAGATCAGGAGTTCGAGACCAGCCTGGTCAACAGGGTGAAACCTGTCTCTACTAACAATACAAAAATTAGCTGGGCATGGTGGCGCACACCTGTAATCCCAGCTACTTGGGAGGCTGAGACAGAAGAATCACTTGAACACAGAAGGCGGAGGTTTCTGTGAGCAGAGATCATGACCATTGCCCTCCAGCCTGGGTGACAGAGCAAAAGTCGGTCTCAAAAAAATAAATAAATAAATAAAGGGGGAAGAGCAGGCAGGAAGGGAAGGTGCAAAGAAGGAAAGGGGGGGCAGATGGGGGGACAAGTGGAGATATTCCTATGAGGCTTTGATCAGCACTCACTGAAATACATGTTACATACGAAAAGAAACAGCAGGGTCAACAGGGGTCAGTTACGCATTCATCTAGTAGCCCTGAGTAGATCTACATTTTATATGAGATAAAGTAAGCATGTGAAATTACAGCTCTGTTTGTGGACAAAGGGCCTGTAATCCAGCCTGGGCGACAGAGCAAGAATCTGTCTCAATAAAAAAAGGGAAGGCCCTGTTTGCATGACCCATGTATGACCCAGTTTCCCAAGCTTAACTCTGTCTTTGGCATAGTGAGTTTGGGGTCTCGAGATTTTATTTTCCTTTCACAATCCCATGACCTAAGGAGATGCATTTTAAACAACCAGATCTCACAATAATTCACTCACTATCCTGACACAGTACCAAGCGGGAAACCTACCCCATGATTCAATCACCTCCCACCAAGCCCCCACCTCCAATATTGAGGATTACAACTGGATGTGAGATTTGGCCAGGGACACAGACCCAAACCATATCAGCCCTTTAGTCATACTTGTGTGCATACACATGGATGCATGTGTACATGTGTGTCTGCACATGTGTGCATGTGTTCACATTCATACTTCCACATACATGGGTGTGCTCGATACCTGGGCCTCCAGCAATTACTTGTGCTGTCAAAGACTTTGGTAACAGCAGGTTCTCACTTGTATGCTAAAAAAGTCTATCACCGGGAGGGAGAAGCAGAAGGATGACTGCCAGAGGCTGAGAAGGGTGAAAGGACAGGGATGAGATGTTGGTTACTAGGGACAAAAATACAGTTACAGAAGGAGTAAGTGCTAGTGTTTGATGGCAGGGTAGAGTGACTGCCGTTAACAATAATTTATTGTACGTTTCAAAATAGCTAGAAGAGAAGAACCGGAAAGTTCCCAGAACAAAGACATGGTAAATGTTTGAGGTGATGGATATTCTAATTACTCCGATTTGATCATTACGCATTATACGATAAATCAAATGTCACATGTAGTTCATAAATGTGTATAATTATTACATATCAATAAAAAAGGGTTTTGATAATGGGCATTAAGTCCTAACAAAACCAGGGTGACGATAGTCAGTTTCGGGGGTATTGTGTTGACCCCACCACATGGAAAATCATCTGTCTACATCCACCCCCTAGGTAAGATATCACGTCATGTTTAAAAGCACCGGACCTGAGTTCAAATGTCTGCTCCACCCTTTCATGGTGATACAGGATGTAAAAAGAAATTATTTAGGCAGATAGTGATGGTAAGAGTCCGTGGCGGAATTTCCCTTTTAACAAAAAAAGCAGCCCCCAAATCATGTCTTTTCTAACAAAGAGCAGCCTGTAAAATCAAGCTGCAGATGTAGATAAGCTGGAAGCTCACACAGGTGAACACCCGCAGCTGTGCCAATAGAAAAGGGTGCCCTGGAGCCAGGCATGTCCGCCACGGAGGCTGCATCTCCCCTTTCGTTACCACATGTACAGTAAAGAAACGGGCAATGTGGTGCCAGCCCGGTAGAAAACCCACCTGCATAAAAAAAAGATTGGGGTGGGGAATATGAGACGTTCGTACCCTGTGCAGATGGCACCCTTAACGCTAACCGGGTTTCCGTGTCCTATGCAGATGGCACACTGGCCCAACCCATCTTTCGTGCCCTATGTAAATCAGACACTGCCTCCTCTAGCTCATTAATAAAACCTCCCGATCTCACTCTGGAAGCGGCCACCTTCTTCTCTGGGATTCCTCCCGGCCACAGAGATCTCTTCTCTTTCTTTCACCTGTTACACTTTCACTCTGAACCTCACCCTCTGTGTGCCATGTCCTGGTTTTCCATGGCTGTGAGACAATGAATGCCACTTCAATTTCTTACCCTCTGTGTCTAAGTTTCCACATCTGCAAGCCAGAGATGGTCATCGACCCACCTTGTAGCGTTGTGATGAAGATTAAGTGAATTAGGCTGGTTTAGCGTCACGGCCCACAGCAGGCCTCCTGGTCCTGAGGTGGCTGCGTTCTGCATTGCTCAGATGACTCTGGGAGGCAGATCACATGGTCTGTCCTTTCAACCTGTACCCTGGGGAGAGCTGCTTCATCTAGCACCCAACATGCAATCCATGCAGGTTTGGCAGATGAAAGTGAGTGAATGAGTAAATGCAAAGAAATGCACCCGCTGAGTCCAACGAGAAAGGGGAAATCCAGTCCGTGTGTTAAACCTTCTAAAAGCAGTATACGTACACTTAATCTATCTCTCAGCAGGGATAATACCAATTACTCCTCTGCCTTTTTTTGTTGTTGTTGTTCTGCTTATTACTTTGCACTTTCCCTACATTATTTCAAACAAACCAGGTATGGTGGCGTGTTTCTGTAGTCCCAGCTACTCAGGAGGCTGAAGCGGGAGAATCCCTTGAACCCAGGAGTTGGAGGCTACAGTGAGCTATGATTGAGTGGCTGTGATTGATAATGGGTATGCTTTAAGTCCTAAGAAAAGCAGGGTAATGATAGTCAACTGGGCAACAGAGCAAGACTCCCTCTATAAAAATAAATATAGATATAAGTGATTGTATCTTTCCTTTACAGACAGATTTTTAAAATATAGAAATTAAGACTTTCCCAGGCCCATTGAAGGAAGGCACTGACCAGGATTTTAGATTCAAGGCTACTTTGGTAGTGAAGGGGATGCGAACCTAAGTATGAGTGATAAAATGGACCCAGGCACAGATGTGGCATCAAACAGCTGCCACTCCAGTGGGGACCACTGGGGCACATTGTCTTTTCCTCCAGAAGCAGAACGGGGCTGACAGCAAAAGCCAGAACATGGCAGAAAGAAGCGTAGGTGGCATCAGGGTGGGCGTAACGCCAAGGCCTTGCCTAGGTGAGGAATTAGGATCTCATCAAGCTGAGAAGTTCAGGAGCAGACAAGTTGACAAGGAATCCAAAAATCAGGTCGGCCAGAGCCAACCCTCTGTGCACCCCACAAACCACCCTTTGAGGGCAAATAAGCACAAACAGATAGGCTAACTATGTCCCGGACCATGTACCAGACGCCCAGGCGCAGTGAGCCATGAGAAATGACTCCCTCTCCTTTCACGGAGCCCTTGGTCTGGGCCCACTCACCACAGCACAGAGAACTACAATATGAAGGGACCATGCTGAGACGGGGTAGGCACAAGGAGCTATGACATCCTAGAGGAAGGTGCCCACCCAGCCAGGGAACAGAGGGGCAGCAGTTCCATTCTTTAACAAGCCATCTCACTGAATTTTTGGTGTGCCTTCCTTGTTTCTGCATCACCTATCACTATAGCTCGAACGTGTCTCCTCCACGATTCACGTGTTGAAGCCTAGTCTCCATCATAGTGGTACTAAGAGGTGTTCAAGTGCCCACCTTCCCCAGGAAGCCCCTCTTATGGTGCCAGCTCTCAGTGGTCTCTCAAAATCACTGAGGATGTGACTAATCACTGGAGAAGTAAGTGGTGAGGGCTCTGCCCTCATGAATGGATTATTAGAAAAGGCTCAAGGTTACAGGGAGCACTCTCCCACCCTTCTCCCATGTGACAATACAGCACTTGTCTCCTCCTTGGAAATGGACAGCAGCTCCTCCCCAGACACTAAACCAGTCAGCACCTTGGTCTTGGACTTCCCAACCTCCAGAACCATGAGAAATACATTTCCGTTTTTTGTAGATTACTCGTCTGTGATATTTTATCACAGCAGCACAGACGAACTCAGACACTGCTGTTGTGTTAGTCAGGTCTGACGCAAGGTGGGAAAAAAATAAGGGCTCGAGGCTTGTTGTTCAACGAAGAGAAGAATCCAACAAGAAAACGGATTCTGAGTCCGTTTTGAGCTCTTCTAAGTTATTCCACCTAACCCCCTATCCCCATCAAACCCAGAGTTCATGTAATTGTCTCCATTAACAGATGAATCAACTGAAGCTCAGGGAGGCTACATGATGTGTCCAAGGTCACACAAACAGAACATGGAAGAGCCTGTGAGAAAAATAAACTCAAAACCAGCTTAGTTCTTCCATGTACCTTCCACCAGGCCAGACTGCCTTGTTAAATACATGCTGATTGCACGCTTTGCTTTTCCCTCTACTCAAGCCATCTAAAGGGTACTTTGCAGGAGGAGACTAAAGGAAATGTATCCCCTCTGTCTTTTGACTGCGGATTAGAATGTTCTCACAATTGAGCAGGGCTGGGCAGTTTATGGGTGGGGAGAAGGGCTGGCCTGGGCAGCGAACGGAAGCCTGACCATGAACCAGCATCCCCATCACAGCAAAAACATGTCTACACTCTCAACCCAACACTCACATGGCCCAACACCCTGGGGCAGCCATTGCCTTCTGGCCATCCCCAGCGCAAGACTCTTTGAAAATGTCTCTTTCCTCATCCTGCCAAAATCCACCTCCTGCGTGACTGGGAAGCTGTCAGTGTGATCTATAACCCCCAAGCAGGCCTGGAATATGAGCTAAATTGCCTGAGTCACTAGCAATGATAGAGTCATTCTGCAGGAAATTGGAAATCAATTCTTGTCATCACTGTGCAGAACTCCTTTATCAAGAGTTCCAGCTCACCATCTAATGCAACCAAGAAGAACCAATACAAACAACGAGAAGAGAAAGGACTGTGTGTGTGTGTGTTTGAGAGAGAGAGAGAGAGAGAGTGTGTGTGTGTGTTTATCCAAAAACATACCAACATCCAAAGACCAAGTCAAGCCCCCTCCAGCTGATAGAAGACCCCAGTATCCAGAGGTTGGAGATGTTGTATTCAAGGGAAGGTTGAGGACCATGGAAGCTACGCACCCACCCTACAGTGAGCTTGGCCACGACCTCTGCTTGTGCAAAACAAAGAACAGTAATAAGAACCCTCCACCTCTGCACAGCGCTCTGACATCATCAAGGAATTTTCCGATGTGTCTCCCAGTTCTTAGCTTGAAGCGTTTTGGTTTGCTCTCGGTTTGTGACGCACTCGCTTGTATTGTTTGAGTCTTTGTTTTGTAGTTTGAGAGGCAAAAGATCCTAAGAGTTATCTGAAAGAGCTGAATTCAGGTGATCCCTCTTTACAGATGTGCAGTTAGGTACATTTATACACACACATAATCTTAGAAAAAGTCCTAGATTTCCCTAAACCTCATTTTTAAAAACGTTTTCCATAAAATACAAAAAGTAGCACACACCAGTTGGGGCATGGTGGCTCACGCCTGTAATCCCATAACTTTGGGAGGCCAAGACAGGCGGATCACTTGAGGTCAGGAGTTCGAGACCAGCCTGGCCCACGTGGTGAAACCCCATCTCTACTTTAAAAAATACAGAAATTATCCAGGCATGGTGGCAGGAGCCTGTAATCCCAGTAACCCAGGAGGCTGAGGCTCAAGAATCACTTGAACCCAGGAGGCGGAGGTTGCGGTGAACTGAGATTGTGCCACTGCACTACAGCCTGGGCGACAGAGCAAGACTCTGTCTCACAACAACAACAACAACAACAACAACAGCAAGTAGTACACACCACAGAGTTATGATGAGTAAGGAAAACAAGCTTGTACATGGAGAATTGCCTTGTCAATTTGCAGTAATATACAATAATTCATTGCTGATATTCATATAGCAACTGACTCATAAGGCAAATGGGTAAACTAAGCCCCAAAGAACTGAAACGTCTCAACCCAGTTCACGTGGAAAATAGGAGAAAGAACGTAACATTTATGTTAGGTTGATAAAACAGTTACTTGCCTTTTACGCATTTTGGATAAGGGCCTAGGAACTCATTATCCTCCTTCTGCTAAGGAAGATGTTTGGAGACATTGGAGAGAACTCACAAAATAGGAATCAGCAGTGTTAGTCCTATGCTCCACCCTTCTCAGAGGTTCTAATAAGCTCTTCAACCCAAATGCCCATCAATGATAGACTGGGTAAAGAAAATGTGGCACATACACAGCATGGAATACTATGCAGCCATAAAAAAGGATGAGTTTATGTCCTTTGCAGGGACATGGATGAATCTGGAAACCATCATTCTCAGCAAACTATCACAGGAACAGAAAACCAAACACCGCATGTTCTCACTCATTAAGTGAGTGTTTAACAATGAAAACACATGGACACAGGGAGGGGAACATCACACACTGGGGCCTGTTGGGGGTTAGAGGGCTAGGGGGGGGAGAGCTGGGGGTGGGGAGATTGGGGAGGGATAACATTAGGAGAAACACCTAATGTAGGTGACAGTGGGATGGAGGCAGCAAACCACCATGGCATGTGCATACCTACGTAACAATCCTGCAAGATCTGCACATGGACCCCAGAACTTAAAAGAAAATAAAAATAAATAAATAAAAAATAAGCTCTTCCAGGAGAAGAATCATTCTAGAGAAATCTTTCTTTCTGTTTTCTTTCTATCTTTGTTTCTTTCTTTTTCTTTTTCTTTTGATAGAGTCTCACTCTGTCACCCAGGCTGGAGTGAAATGATGCCTTCATAGCTCACTGCAGCCTCAATCTCCTGGGCTCAAGCGATCCTCCTGCTTCAGCCTCCTGCGTAGCTGGGACCGCAGATTTGCACCACCACATCGGGCTTTTGTTTTATTTTGTTGTTTTAGTAGAGATGGAATCTCGCTATGTTGCCAACACTGGTCTCAAACTCCTGAGCTCACGTGATCCTCCCACATTGACCTCCCAAAGCGCTGGAATTATAGGCATGAACCGCTGCACCCGGCTGAGCATTCTGAATATTACAGGCTCCCACTATCAAACTCCCCTCCATGATCACTCACAGGAGCATACACGCCTGGAAAGGGAAGCATCTAAGAACGGCTCTCACACCCAGCTCCTCACACTCCCACGGCTTGGCTCAAGAACCCATCTCTCTCAGGAAACCTCTTAGTGTGCCAACCCTCAGTGATCTCTTGAAGTCATTACTTTGTCCTGGTTATTTGATCCCTATTTCCTGCTTTTTTCCATATTTAAATCTTGCCTCCCAATCCGACCAACCCCTCGGTTCAGGGAGGGGACCCCACCTATCTCCTTGAATGTCTAGGCTATGCTATGAATTAGGTTTGCCAAGAGAAGGCCAGGAAATCTCTGATGAGGATGAGGATGAGGGTAGTAAAGTATTTCCATTTCTCTCTGGACATTATAAATGGCTGTAGGTCTTGTGGAGGCGCCAGGGCTAAAAGTCACAGAGGTAGCAGATTACCCGTGACTGCAATCCTTTATATAGGTATTCACCCCAAAAGCTTTGGCCACATGGGGCTCTGCATTACGTGGGGGTCTCATGACACAGCTGGAGGAAAAGGAGAAGAGTCGAATCAGTTGTAGAATAACTGGCCCTGGGAGAGTTAACGGGGCCCAGCAGACAGGGTCTAGGACCGTGGCAGACTCAGGCACAGTTCAGGAGTGCACGGAGGTCCCAGGAAGCCCACACAGAGGGCAGGACACTGACGAGCAGCAGATGACACTCAGGGTTGACAGGGAGCAACTTCATAGTCCCAGACATCAGGACACAGACCAGGCACACGAGGGAAGCCCCAGGGAAAGGACGGGGTAAAAGAGGCTGACTCCACTTGGAATGGTGACAGATTTCAAGTCTCACTAATCTCCTTCCTCTTCAGTCCACAGCTTAGTGGATGCAAGATAACGAGAAAGCCCGGGCTCTCCCTGTGTCGGCATAGGTGACAATTTGAAGTCACACAAGCCTCCACTGGCATGCACGTGGGAACTCTCACTCCAGCCCCTGACCTCTAGGCCACCTGCTATGAACTGAATCCGGTCCCTCCAAAATCCATATTGTGAAGGCACAATTTCCAATGGGATGGAATTTGGATGTGGGGGTCTTTAGGAGGCGATCACATTTAGAAGATGTCATAAGGATGGAGCGCCCATGATGGGATTAGTGTCTTCATAAGAAGACACCAAAGAGCTTGTTTGCTCTCTCTCTCCACCATACAAGGACACAGCAGGAAGGTGGCTGTCCACAAGCCAAGAAGAGAGCCCTCACCAGAATCTGGCCATGCTAACACCCCGATTTTGGACTCCCCAGGCTCCAGAACCATGTAAATTTTTACTGTGTAAGCCACCCAGTCTTTGAAATTCTATCACGGCTGCCTGAGCTGCATGCCATGGCCAGACCAGCTTGACAGCACACCTCGTTCCCTCCGGAAAGCCTGATTCCAGGACTAATACATCCTCTCCGACTCTCCTAGTGTGGACGGGGCAGCATCAGCCTTGATGGTATCTGAGCCAAATGTAGGGGGCAGGGAGGAGCCATCTCACCTTTGCGAGGTGACCATAGCAACTAGAAAGCCCCAAAGAGGATTTCTGACTGCCACAGTCAAACAAGTCAGTGATCCCAGCTGGACTGGCGTGGATCTGAGGTCAAGAAACAGTAAACTTAAGATCCATGCAACCTTAAGCACCCACAAGACCAGTGTCAAAGACAGTCTGGTGCTCTGGGGCTGATTCGGGTACCCGCGGGGCTGAGCCTCCAAGCAGAGGCATGCAGATTGCCTCCTGAGGGGGGCTGAGGAAGCAGGGGCTTTATCTGGTACAAAATGTTTATGTAGAGGGATTCTCCCACTAGGGAAAATCATGGCCCTGGCCATCCCCACCAGTAACCTTCAAGCAAAGCATTGAAGTCATAAGCTGAGAAAAGGCCAATGCAGTGCTTCATGCCTGTAATCTCAGCATTTGGGAGGCGGAGGCGGGTGGATCACTTGAGGTCAGGAGTTTGAGACCAGCCTGGCCAACATGGTGAAACCCCGACTCTACTAAAAATTAGCTGGGTGTGGCAGCAGGTGCCCATAATCCCAGCTACTCTGGAGGCTGAGGCAGGAGAATCACTTGAACCTGGGAGGTGGAGGTTGCAGTGAGGCAGGATTGTGTCACTGCATTCCAGCCTGGGTGTCAGCGTGAGACTCCAACTCAAAAAAAAAAAAGCTAAAAAAAAAAAAAATTGTGGTGATTCTCACACCTGCACACCTGTAATCCCAAAACTTTGGGAAGCCGAGGCAGATCGCCTGAGGTCAGGAGTTCAAGACCAACCTGGCCAACATAGTGAAACCCCATCTCTGCTGAAAATACAGAAATTAGCCAGGCGTGGTGGTAATATCAGTTACCTGGGAGGCCGAGGTAGGAGAATCACTTGAACCCAGGAGGCGGAGGTTGCAGTGAGCTGAGATGACGCCACTGCACTCCAGTCGGCAACAAGAACAAGACTCTATCAAGAAAAAAAGAAAGAAAAGAAAAGGAAAGAAAGAAAAGAAAAGAAAGAGAAAAATAAAAATCTGTAGATCGCCCTCCCCAATTATGCCAAGGCCTGTGTTTCTTCCCTTCACCTATTTAGCAAAACGAAAATATGGAAACTCCATTCGCCTTTTCAGGGAGGAATGATACCATCGCAGAGTTTTGGACAAGGAGATACACTTGGAAATTTAGTAGAGAAACCAGCCCTTTCAGATTCAAAAGGCAAATCCCAGCAAGGAGAAATTCCTCTGTCTCTTCCTCCTTCTTCCTGCCTGGGATGCAGGTGCAAAACAGAGAAATGCAGCAGCCACTTTGTGACCCCGAGGCTGGAAAGCACACACTAAGGAAGATGGAGCAGCATTAGAGCAGGACCTGAACCAGCCAGGATTGCTGACTCCTGAGTTTCTGGTTGTGTGGGGAAAACAAAGCTTGCCTCGTTAAGCTGTTGTCGTGGATTTTCTCTTACTCACAGGCAAACATCTTCTCAGCTGGAACACCAGCTGTGCAAGAAGGGAACCCTGTAGACCATCCCCACCTCTGACTTCTTGCAAACCGGGTGGACTGGCCAAGGTACTTATCTTTCTGACTCTTAGTTTCTTCATCCAAAAAACGCATACAGCAACAGTATCCCCTGCTAAGAGTGGACATCAGACTTCAATGCCAAGCTCGCAGCCCAGGGGCTGGCAGTCCTCAATAAACGTAGGATATTTCTGTTAAAATGGTTGTTTCAACAAAGCGTCTGCTCCATTTTCCTTAAAAGAACAAGTTCGGATAAACTAATGATACCTTTTCCTTTTCTTTTACTTTCAACTTTCATTTAGGGGCTTTTGCGCTACCATATTCATGTTTCAAGGTCAGTGGGTCACATAAATGAATCATAAAGACTCACTTAGACAGACACTGAAGTTGTCAATGGTATCCCTTCCTTGAAATTGAGAGCAGTCTTTTTTTTTTTTAAGTTTTATTTTAGGTTTGGGGAGTATACGTGCAGGTTTGTTGTATGAGTAAAACGTATGTTATGGAAGTTTGGTACCCAAGAAGATGTTTGCCTGTGAGTAAGATCACTTTGTCACCCAGGTAAGAAGCATAGTACTCAAGGCATCGTGGTTTTTCTCCTCACCCTCCTCCCACCCTCCGCCCTCAGGTAAGCCCCAGGGTCTGTTGTTCTCATCTGTGTGCCCCTGTGTACTCAATATTTAGCTCCCACTTATAAGAGAGAAAATACGGTATTTGGTTTTTTGTTCTTGTGATAATTCACTTAGAATAATGGCCTCCAGCTCCATTAGTGTGCCTGCAAAAGGCATGATCTCATTGTTTTTTATGACTGCATAGTATTCTATGATTTATGTGTAGCACATGTTCCTTATCCAGTCTATCATTAATGGGCATTTACGCTGATGCCACATCTTTGCTGTTGTGAATGTGCCGTAATGACACGTCTGCAATGGTGTGTGAGCAGTGCTGCGAGGAACATCCACATGCATGTGTCTTTATGGTAGAATGACTCAGATTCCTTTGGGTATGTACCCAGTAATGGGATCTCTGAATTGAATAGTTCTATGTTAAATTATTTAATAAATCACCAAAGTGTTTTATACAGCGGCTGAACTAACTTACACACCTCCCAGCAGTATATAAGCACTCCCTTCTCGCTACAGCCTCGCCGACATGTAATTCTTTGAGTTTTTTTTTTTTTCCTTTTTTTTTTTGTTTTTGGAGACAGGGTCTCACTGTCACCCAGGCTGGAGTACTGTGGCACAGTCACAGCTCACTGAAGCCTTGGCCTCCCAGTTTTGAATGATCCTCCCATCTCAGCCTCCGAAGTAGCTGGGATGGCCAGCATGTGCCACCACACCTAATTTTTATATTTTTAGTAGAAACAAGGTTTCACCATGTTGCCCAGGCTGGTCTCAGACTCCTGAGCTCAAGCCATTCTCCTGCCTTGGCCTCCCAAAGTGCTGGAATTACAGGTGTGAGCCAAGGCACCTGGCCTTGAATTTTCAATAACAGTCATTCTGACCAGCGTGAGATGGTATCTCATTGTGGTTTTGATTTGCATTTGTCTACTGGTTAATGATGTTGAGTATTTTTGCATATGTTCGTTGGCCACATGTTTACATTCTTTTGAAAAGTGTCTGTTCGTCTCTTTTGACCACTTTTTAATGGGGTTGTTTGTTTTTTGAAGAGTAGCCTTTAAAAGGTGGTTGAGCAGGTCACAAGAGAGAGTGTCAGGATCAAGCCCTTGTGTTCTTAGGGACAGTGGACGGGGCTGGTTTTCCATTAAGGAAACAGAGAGGGCAATTTAGGGAGCAAAATATCAGAGATGTCAGGGAATCCTTCCTGCTGCCTCCTCTCAATAAAATCTTTCTAACCGGTAATTGAAGCTTTCTTTCTGTAATTAACATCCAGCTTTAAATGCAAATCCACTGGGGACACGAGATGAATGAACCCAAATTCTCTTTAAAGTATAGATGATCAGCACTGAAATCTTTCTGGAAATCAGTGTTTCAATGCAGTGGAAGAAAGTAGAAAATGCGAGGGCAGGGAGAGGCAGCCAGGAGCCCGGTGACACACCTGTCCGTGTTCACAAACTTTGCCAGGAATTGGTCCTCAATTTTGATCCAATAAAAAATCCTGAGAAACACGTTCTGTCCTTGCAGCATTTTCTGGGCCTGAGACTCAGTGGTTCTCCCCACGCAGAGATCACAGCCAACTGGGAGCCAAAAATAGCTGTAGGCACTATTCACAATAGCAAAGACATGGAACCAACCCAGATGCCCATCAATGGCAGACGGGATAAAGAAAATGTGGTGCATCTATACCATGGAATACTATGCAGCCATAAAAAGGGAATGAGGTCATGTCCTTTGCAGAGACATGGTTGAAGCTGGAAGCCATTTGCCGTTATCCTCAGCAAACTAACATAGGAAGAGAAAACCAAGCACCACATGTTCTCCCTCGTAAGTGGAAACCAAATGATGAGAACACACACGGAGGCCTGTCCAGGAGGGACAGGGGAAGGAGAGCATCAGGACCAACAGCTAACGCATGCAGGGCTCACAAGCCAGCGAACGGGTTGATAGGTACAGC